>NC_133751.1:125878539-126481539 GCF_036562045.2 Rhinolophus sinicus
TTAAGGAGAGCAATCTATTTACTCAGTCTGCCAATTTAAATGTTAATCTCATCTTAAAACACCTTCACGGACATACCTACAATGATGTTTGACCAAATCTCTGGGCACCCCGCGGCCCAGCTGCACTGCTCATGTGCAGCGGAGTCCTGCTGGGATGAGAGTCACCAGGCTCTGACATAGTAGGTGGGGCTCTCACTGTCTGCACCTGGGGAGGCCAGCAGGCCCAGCACCATCACCCATCACTGCACAGTCAGCACACCACCTGGACCCAGTGGACCGGCAGCCTGAGGGTCCACAGAGAAGGCAGGAATGTCCCGTGTGTCATTTGTACCAAATCCTGACTGCCGCCGCTGCTTCCTGGCAGATCTATGCCGCGTGCCCCACCTCACCTTCATCCCGTGCACCGCTTTTTGATCAAACCTATATACTTTTATTTTTTTCAAACTTATGTACTTCTAACTTTCATTTTCCTTCCCTGGAGCACTCCCCCTAAAGATTCCTTTATTTTTCATTTAACAAGAACCCTGGCCTGTCATGCCTTCTTCCCACCACCAGTTCTCCACATGATCAGGCAAGCCTGAACCTTAACATAAACACAATTTGAAATTTAAATCCAGGCTGGGGAATTGGCTGAAGATCTCGAAATCTTTAAGACAAAAAGAATGAGTCTCTGATTTCACCAGTGTCCTGAGGATCTGGGAACAGAGAGATGGGAAATTTGGGGGCTGTGGGATATGACAGGGGCCTCGAGTTATAGCAGGGAAGCCCTGGCCTATCACTTGGCTGAACGCTTTTCCTGAGAAGAACCGATTTACCTGCCGTCACCCACGGTGTCTGTCCTTTGTCTGCCTTTCTGGTCCTGAGCTGCCCTGAACATGCTGCAGCCAGAACTCTTCTCCCTGCCCCCTTGGTGAAGGGCAAAGCAGCTAGATAAGAGAGGGACTCTTCTCAGCCTGAAATGTCAATCAGCCCAGCTGATCCAGACACACACAGGCTTCCCAAGGCCGTAGGAAAAAGCATTACATATTTCACGGCAACCCAATGTAGTTGAGTGTGTGGAGGTTGGGAGAAGAAGAGACGTAGACAGTGTTGTCCCTGCTAGCTGGACAGGCAAGAGCAGTGTAATGCAGGTGACGCTCTGAAAGCTGAGAGCACCAAGAGCCCAGGAGGGAGGTGGACTTCTTAGGCCCCAGCCGGCAGAGGCGGGGCAGCAGGGCTATAGAGCAGGCGTCCAGTTCAGGCAGCACGAGCCACTCAGGGAGCCTTGACAAGAAGACAGAAACCTTTCAGGCAAGTCGGACAAGGGGCTAACTTTCAGCTCTGCCCCAAACAGACACCTGTAACAGCTCATTTCCCAAACATTGGCCCTGAGCACCCTTGGCTCACAGCAGTACAGGGTCTCAGCTCAGAACACAGGTTTGGAATCAGATAGTCCCAGGTCTCAGCTCATGCTCAGCCCTCCTGAGGAAGAAGAAGTGAGGCCAGTAACTTTATCTGTCAGAGTTATGCTTCTTTATCTATATAGACCTGTCTCGTGTGAGATTAATAACAATGTCATTAACAGCTCCACAGTATAATTAGAGACCCGGACTTCTCTTTCTATTCTGTCTCCCAAGTACGTGGCTCCCAATCTCAAGACCACCTAATGGTCAAAGATGCCCAGGGAGCTTCCAAATGGCAGGCCGGAAGGAGGAGCAAAGTCAAAATGGCAAAAAGGAAAAAAATCCTCTTCTGCTCTCCCAGTTCAGGAGGCAATTTTTAAGCAGCCTGTCCTCCCCACACAACATGCATTTTATGCTTCCCTTTCAAGGAGCAGAGCTTGGTCTCAAGATCAAGCTGCAAGGTATCAGGGCACCTGAGAAATATTCTTTTATGTGCTTTTATTAAGCTAGCTTCATTGCTCACCACTCCAGATAAAATTGAGCTTCCGTTACTAAGGAAGGAGAAACGGATGTTGGGGAAACAACAGGCTCTTGCCACAGACGCCTCCTCCTCGCTTCCCTTCCACTTCAGTCTGTCACAGGCATCCTGCTCACAGTTTCCTGTCAGTAAGGACGAGAGTCAGGCACCCAGAGAGCAGGACAGAGGCTGCGGCACAAAATGGAAGGAAACCCTCACTCTCAGGCTCCGGCAAGGGCCGACTCTGTACCTGCATGAACCTGGGCGTGAACACCTCCTCAGATTTTGCATCCTAGGCACCTTGCAAGCTTCATCCTAGTCCCAGCTCTGCCTTGTGTTACCAGCGGAAAACACGCACCCCTTTTGTCCATTCACCACCTTGCGCAGGGCAATTTCTTCCCATTACACATGGTTTTCCAAAACAGGCAAACCTTCCATGTGGGTCTCAGCATTTAGACCAGTTTAGTATCCTTAAAGACCTCAGACCCTCTCGAACACACAGGCCATACCCCTCAGCCAGCAGGCAAACGTGTCTGTATGGTTGGGTTGGATGCCACTTCACCAGGAAGGGCAAGCCGATCATCCACTCTGAATTTCCCAGGTGCCGCAGGAGGCCTGGCACCATTCCCACCCCCACCTCTGCTTTGAGTTTTTCCAAGAACACACCAACCTCTCTAACACTAGCATTTCGCAAACCAGCTGGTCTGAAACAAGTATGGATATGTTGTGGGTTCCATACTCAGTAGGTTGATTTCCAGTTCAATTATAATAATGGTAATAATTGACCACACTCAGGGAGTTGGCAATTGCCACTATTTTTAACCTGCTTCACTCAGACAAATGATTTTATGTATAGCTGGCTCCAAGAGAGCTGAGTTTTCTCCAGCTGAGAAAATTATGGACCAGACTCACTGCCCATCCCTCTTTCTCTGATGTTCTTCTCCAATATGGCATCACCTTCAAGCTCCGGCTCGTGACCATCCACCTGTTTCTTCTTTCTTGCCCTTCCTTCCCAACTGGCTCTCCAAACCAGCAGAAATCTGATTTATCCTGTTATTATGGGTAGACATTCAGTGGCTCTTGAACTCTGAGCCCTACTCAGGGCCCCTATCCTTACCCGACCAGTCCCAATGAAAATGTGTATTCCTAATTTTATTTTGACCACATGCTTTCTGAACCCTGGCATGGGCCTCCTGGCTCTGGGTGTTTTTCTGACATCATCATGAACCTGACCCCCTTTCTCACAACCTTTGCCAAGAGAGAGGAGGTGTTGGCAGGGCCCCAGGAGGACCACCCACATTGGGGAGCGGGAGGGAGGGACTAGGGCAAAGGAAACCCTCTGCAGCTTTCATCTCTTGCGCCTGGATAAAGGGGGCTCTGGAGGAGTCCCCCCAAAAGTCCTGGGAGGATTCTAAGGCAGACAGAAACCTCTGGGGGAGCATGACCCTTTTTTGGCTGTCTTTTTCAATGGTGCTTGTGTTTCTCTTTTATCTCCCCTTCTATACTCCAAACCCCTTAAAGGCAGAGATCATATTCTATGCTGTTGTCACGTAGCACAACTTCTGACACTGTTGATACCTTGTGAGTATTTGTTAAATAAACAGATAGCACTGGGCACTGCTGTAGCCTGGATATATTCAGACCATACCAACTGGATGTTCAAACAAAGTCAAATTAATATCATTCACTTATTATATACAGCATATCGAAAGGTACCTGTGGATAATTTCCCTCTGTGTGTTCCCCACTGGTTTGTTGCAAATGGATAAACTAGAGGACAGAGCCAGCACTAGGCTGAGGAGAGGAAGGCACTTAGCTTCGGCACGAAATGTAAACAGGCACACACAAAAACTCAGTAATCTAGAGAAATAATATTTTCATGTAATTGTGTTAGTTTCCTGGGGCTGCCATAACAAAGCGCCACAAACTTAGTAGCTGAAAACAACGGAAATCTATTCTGTCACAGTATTGGATGCTAGAAGTCAAAAACGGAGGTGTCAGCTGGTGCTTGCTCCCTCCAAAGGTTCTGGGGACAAGTCCTTCTTGCCCCTCCCAGCTTCTGGTGGCTGCAGCAATCTGGTGCTCCCTGAATTGCACCCTCATCGCTGCAGGCCTTCCTTGCTTCTTTCTTCACATGGCCGTCTTCCCTTTGTGTCTCTGTGTTCACGTGGCCTTCTTGTAAGGACCCCAGTCATTGACTTAGAAGCCACCCTAATCCAGTCTGACCTCATCTTAACTAATTACACCTGCAAAGACTATTTCTGCATAAGCTCACATTCTGAGGTTCTGAATTTGAGAGGAACGCTATTCAACCCAATAGAGCAATAATTTTTTTAAATCAAAATTCACACCAAAAAAATGCATGAAGAACAAACTTTTCAAATTCTGCATAAGGACAGGATCCGCCCCTGCATTGACATGATGCTCCTTTGTTCACCCCACCCCCCAACCCACCCCCGGCCCAGCCCTGATGAGATAACCTCGGTCAAAGCTCTCCAGAGCAGTGTCCAGCGGCCGGAAAGGCACGATAAACTGATTTCTTCTTCCACTTGGCTCTGTACATGTTCTAAGAGGAACGCTCATCTCTTTCTGGGATGTGACCTCTCAGGTGTGCAGGAATACAAACACTGTGGCAAACACTTCTTTTACCTCTTGTACCAGCTGTCCGTACTGACCTGACTCCGTTCTTAACAAAAGAGAGATATGAAGAAGAGAGGTGGAGCCCACACTGTAAGCCAGATGAAATCGAATTACTGCCAGTGAGTGTCTCAGAGAAGAAGCACCGATGGAGACAACAAGAACCCTCCCCGAGGCTTCAGTCCTGTGAGGAATCCTAGGGAAACAGACAGACCTAAGTTTGCACCGCAGCTTTTCTGTATCATTCTGTAGCTCGGGCCATATGCTTGGAAATGTGTTCCAGCATTTCCAGAGGAGCCTACCTGCCCCTTTCCAGAAAAAAAACACACAATCTCTGCTTGTACTTTGGTTTCTTAGCAAGAGAACATAGGAAATAGCACAGCCTGGACTGTAGTGATTTAGTAAGTAGGTCATAAATACCCTTGAATCAAATCACTGGGGATAACGGCAGTCTGCGGACACCACAGCAAGTGGGTTCCACGTGGTTTATTTTTCTTTCCCTTCTGGAGTCTCAAGAGATGAAAGCGCTGAAATCTTTCTCTCACTCCAAAAAATGAAATAGCAGAGAATTCGGTATTTTTAATATTTGTAGATATTCTAGTACATACAAAATTCTAAGCAGTTTCTATATGTAATTTCAGGAAGTCAAACTGATGAGGTTGACTCTGAATCATCCTTGTTTTTGAAATGAGAAAAGTCTCAGAGAGATAACTGACTCACCCAGTGTGCCCCAGTCCATGTGTGGTGTCAGGATTTGAACCCAGGACATAGGCATTTCTTCAAACACTGGAATCCTCCATCTGGCTCACAGACTACATGACAAGCAGCAATTCTGATAGATTCATGACACTTCTGATGACTGTTTTTCTGGAGAGTTCAAAGACTGCAAACAAAATTGCTCTACATCACGAGTCATTGAAATAGGCATGCCATCACCCAAGCAATTCCACTTCCAGGAATTTGCCCAAAGGACACAATCAATAATATATCCCAAACTTTGTCTATAAGGCTACTTATAGCAGTGTTATAAATGATAGTGGAAAATAAAGGCAAAAAAATGAAACGGGATAGTTAAATAAATTATGATACACTTAGGGTTAAAGTATCGCAGGCTTTCCAGCCCTGTGTAGTTACCCTGCTATTTAATACTCAAATAAAATACCTGGACTTCCTATTCTTTATGACACAGGGATACGTGAATGTTTCTAACAATTCATGGAGAGGAGCTATAGTAGTTGGTGGTAGCCATCAGCTCTCGATTCACGATACACTTGACTTCTAATATATTTTGTCCATATTCTCACCTTTACTCTACTTTACTGCAAACATGAAAATATTTCCCCTTCCTTCATTTCTCCAAGCATCACGTGGGTGGGTGACTGTGTATGCAATAGTCTTTACCGAAGAGATCGTAAAAAATATGCAAGACAGAAAAATAAAACTTCAATCTCAAAGTTAGGCATCCATATTCACAGATCCATCATTTGTGCTTCAGTGCAAGGAGCTTCTTGCTGACATCTCACCTCTTTGTCCTGGGCCACTTCTGCCTGCTAGAGTCCACTCTTAGTAATATCTACACCCTTCTTGGTGTATTGGATCTGAGACCTGCAACCCCTGGCTCCAGACCCCCAAAGGAAGCCAACATTCTTCAACCATCTGAACAACTCAAAAGGCAACTTTTTCACTGCCATTTATCTCCTCCATGTCTCAAATTTACACTCCAATGAAGGCATTAGTTCTTGCCTTTGCATAGTCAAAAGACCCAATTAAGTGTTTCTTTTATCCCAATTAAAAAAAAAGAAAACAGTTTCTCTCTGAAATGAATTTTGCGACCACATCCTAAAGAAACCAAGACAAACTGCCAATAGCTGTTAAAATAGCAATTTATTTTTCTTCTTGTCACACATTTAATTAAATGCCTCAGAGCCATTAAAAATCATGTTGAAGGAATGTATTTAATAACATGGAAACTGTGCGTGGTATATAGATAAGTGGCAAAAAAGAAGACCCATCAAAAAGTATGTGCAGTAGAATCCAAATTATGTGAAAGCTATGTGTATTTTTGATTATGAAAAGAGGATAAGATTTGGAAACACATTGTTGTGTTTTTCTATTTTACCTTCCTCTTCCATCTGCCTCAGGGTGAGGCATTATATTATAGATGCCAAGAGAAAGAATTACGGTTTAACTTGCCATTCTAAATAGGATTTTATACCTGAGATGGACTTCAAAGCTGGGAATTGGTAAAACGGGGCCATTCAACATATCAGTGGCTTTGCATAAGTGATTAGAGGGAAGGGAAATGGAGACAGAGTCGGGAAGATGGTCAGGGAGAAGAAGCTGTGTCCCAGGAGCTCAAGGGGGCAGGGGCAAACAAGACCTTATCCCAGCCTTCTCTTGGGACTTAGGGCAGGGATGACTGTGCCAAGTAAGCCCCTGGGATCTGACTAACAAGGCAGAGAGACAGCTAAGCAGAGCCAGCATCCCCTCAGGCAATGGACTCCCAGTGAAGACATAAACAGGTGACAGCATGAGTGGACAAAACCAGTCAAGAGTAAATAGAAGATATAGCAGAAACTCAGGATTCTACGGTGCCTGCAGGAGCCATAGAGAGACCTAGATAACAGAAGGAGGTGCCTGGCCCCTGAACAAGCCAAGAAAGAATAGGACACATGTCAGCAGTCACAGATGTCAGGGACACACGCCAGCAGAACATCCGAAGAGGAGACCAGGCCAGCTCTCAGCACACGGGAGACAGCAACACAAGGTCCGGGGTCCCTCGGGCTATGTGGACATGGAAGCTCAAGCCCTATTCCCAAATGCCATTTTAAGAGGAGCTGGGTGAGGCCAGCAGGAAAAGAATCTGAAAGATTGAGTAACCGTCCCAAGAAGATGAAGTTAAACCTAAAGGGACTGTATAAGTTATTGGCTTGGACTAAGTTTAAACTCAGTGAGCTAACCTGAGACTCTAACAATCCCATATAGCAGTTGGGCCAGGGGTCAGAACGGGGCAACGGATCAGAAAATCAGATTCGTTATAGAGCAGTAATTCTCAGACTGCAGTGTACATTAGAATCACCTAGAGGGCTGGTGAGCTCACAGATCACCAGGCCATCCCCAGAGTTTCTGACTTATGGGAGGTTTGAGGTGGGCCCTGAGAATTTGCATTTCTGAGAAGTTCCCAAAGGATTTAGATACTGCAAGTCTAGGAATGATACCTTGAGAACCACTGTTCTAGAGAGTTAAGGAAATCCATTGTCTTAACACAGCTAAATATAGTGATGTCACAGCTTATCTGTCTGTCAGTCTGTCTATCTATCTATCATGAGAAATACATATAGCAAATGGCAGCTGTGGTTATAACTAGGTTATACGATCATGGATGATTTGTACTTTTTACTTTGAACATTCTGAACTTTTTAATTACCTAAAACGAGCATGTATTACTTTTGAAATCTGAAAAAAGAAAATTCAAAATGTTATTCAAAAGACAAAGAGACTTGCTGGTTGGGATCCATCTAACACAGTCCAAGAAAATGAGCCTGACCCTTTGGTCCCTCACCCTCACTCTTCCAACAGGCCTGGCCACGTCCTTGCCTTCCCTGAACCTTGTGCTGTAGATACTTTACAGCAAAGACCAGTCTCTTTTATAGACAAAGAAAGGTATGGCTTGAGGGTAAAGCAAATCCCACAGGCCCTTAAATGTCTCCCTCACCCACCTGCTATGGAACCGGAAATTGCTCGGTAGTCTAATCCTAAAGAACTTTTGAAGATGTGCGTCGTCACTGACTCAACCTCCATGTCACCTGATAGGGGTCATCGTTCACTTGCCAATCAGGAAATCTGTAATATAGTATAACACCTGGAATGACCTCGGGTCCCTAAGAGACAGCGAGAGTCTAAGGGGTTGGGACAGGTGACATCGATTTTGCTGGCAGGTTCAGTACCAAAAATTCCAGGGTACATAACCCAGCCTGAAGGAAACAGTGGGCCACTGTTGGTATCTATGTGGCATCCCAGGAAAGGCGACCTGGAGAGAGGAAGCCAAGGCCGACTTACACAAATAGCATTAAGGCTGAGAAGCTCCTGGCTCCAGCCTAGCAACAGGGCTGCCTGGGTTGCATGCCGCTCCCAGCTGGACCTGCCCTGCTTCAGGACAGCTAGCATGCACAGTGGCTTGGCGGGGGACCTGCTGCAAAGTCCAAATGGCCAATAAACTGGAAATAGTACATTTCATACACAATTAAGTTTTAAAAGCAGTTGGCCTGCTTGTGGAAAATTGTCCTTTTAATGTCTTAGGACATCTTGTTTTCCAAAGGCAAAATCTTCTAGACAAGAAATGGTGCTGGAGGCTCACATCTAGCTGATGAAAATTACAGAATGAATGGTGCTTCTTTTTTAAAAGAAATCTCAATTCTTACAGACACCCAAGTTGCCTCCTGCAAGCACCGCTACCCCACCTAATTTCTTATCTACTGCCTTGTTTCTAAAAATGGCTCAACTATAGATTTTGTAAACTCTGCTTCAAGGGGGACCCAGGTTTAGAGGCTGAGCAGGCTGACTTACTGTTCTGAACAAAATGAAAAGATTCGTTTATTTAAGGAATTAGAATCCATCATTTTTGGCTGTACCACTCTGTTGATGTTATTCTCCTTCCAGCTCAGGGAACAAATCCTTTGGCAGGAAACGTTAACAAACCATGGAGTGGTTCTCCAGAATTCCACCACAGGCCTGAGGATCCATGGCCTCTGTTCACAAGGTGATAGATACGTTATACACAGAGACAGCGATGGCCCGCTAACTGAACAATATTTGCCCATTCCCTTGTTATTCTCCCTACCTGGCGGTAAGCTCCCTGAAGGCAGAAATCATGTCTGAATCCTCACTGTGCCCATGAATTCCTAGAACTGTACCTGGTGCTTGGTAGGCGCATTAATGTTGGTTGAATGAATGAATGAATATTCAATAAAAAATACGTAATAATTGTAATGACTCCCATAGAGAGAACAGTTACTATGTATGCTAAACAACTCACATTTTATAATTGCATTTAATCCTCTAACAGATCCTTTTAGAGATAAGAAATGAGTGGAGGAAAAAGAATAAATGGGAAAAGAAAAAGAAAAGAGGGAAGGAGGATAAAGGGAGGGAAAGGAAGGTGGCTGAAGGGAAGACAAGGTAAAATGAGAGAGTGGATAAAAGCAGAGGGGAAAGCAAAAGGGGTGAAATAGAATGGAGAGGGGAAGAATAGGATAAAGAGGGGAGTGGTAAGGAGATGTGAAATGGGGAGAAAGAGAGAGGGGGAGGAAGGGAGAGATTTAGGGAGAGACCACCTGGCACATGCAAGGAGCCTTGCCCAAAGGGAAGCCAGGGTCCAGTGGGAGTTATTGGGAGGATATCAGCTGAGCCAGCAGAGCTCGCCAACGGAAGGGACTGACCAAAGGAGCCTGGTGCAGCACCAAGACTGCAGTCGGCACCAAGAATCTGACAAGAATGACCTACTGGATGGTAGGCTTTGGCAAAAGGACTCTCCCTGCAGGCCAGATTTGAAAACCAAGGAGCCAGGCTCGGTAAAAGTCTGTCAGCAAGTAGTGAAGCCTGAGACGCTGGATTAGAAACCAGACACTGGACTCTAATGCAAAGTTACAAACAGACAGGCCCAGAGCACAAGGTAGGAATGCAGTTACAGAGCTGAAGCACAAAAGGAGAGCTGTCAGACTGAGGGAAGATATGTAATATATTATAATGAAATATTCACATATCTTTTTGTTTTTAAAGTAAGGATTTTATTGTTTTAGGGAAAAATATGTGGTCACTATAAAATAAAGTTAAGCAAAACAAAATACAAAGAATAAAACTCATTAAACACATTGTCTAGGAATAAACCTTGTTAGTATTTGGTAGATTTCATTTCACATAACTCTCTAAGCATATATACACAGAGAAACACAGAGAAATGGACGGTCATACAGATGGACACTCAGGTAGAAACTTACTAAATGTTATGTTTAAAGTATTAAAGTTCATTTTACTTGAATTTAAATTTTATTTAATGGGCAGCCCAAATTTGTACTTCCTCATGGTTTAAGAAACCTTGAGCCAAAAACATAATTTCAAATTTTCCCAGACTGTGCTATTGCCTTAGGCCACAGAACAGAAGCAAATACACCTTCACCCCAGGCCCCTGAGAATTCCTAAAGAATAAGATGCAGTAAAAATGCGAAGCTTAGAGTTGAATGTCAAAAAACCCACAAGAAAACAAGGTGCCATGTTTGAGAGTAAGCCAAAGCAAGAGAGGGCTGAAACAGCAGGAAATAATTCAGATATTAGAATTATCAGACACAGAATTTAAAATTAAGTTTAATATGCTTAAATAAATAGAAGGGACACTTGAAAATGAACAAGAAAATGGAAATATATCGTGTACTAAAACAGATTTCAATAAGAACCAAACAGAACTTCTAGAAAGAAAATTAATTGAAATTAAAACTTCGATGACTGCCTACAAAACAAATTAGTCACAGCTGAAAAGAGACATAGTGAACTGGAAGTGAACACTAAAGGGATTATCCAAAGTAAGCACTGACAAAGAGATGGAGGAAAAAAACAAGTTAAAAAGCAAGAAGAATGGAGTAGGAAGGTACAACATACGTATAGTTAGAATTCCAGAAAAAGAAGGAGAATGAGGCAGAAGCAATCTTTGAAGAAATAAGAGCTAAATGTTTTATAAAAGTGATAAATTATTCTTACTACAGATGTCAAAGAAAGAAAGAGAATAGATTAAAAGAAATGCATTCTCAATAGTTTAGTGGTTACCAGAGTGTAAAAAGGGAGGGAGGTGGTAGATGAGGGTAAAGGGGATCAATATACGGTGATGGAAGGAGGACTGATTCTGGGTGGTGAACACACAATGGGATTTATACATGATGTAATACAGAATTGTTCACCTGAAATCTATGTAACATTACTAACAATCGTCACCCCAATAAACTTTAATAAAAAAGAAAAAAAAGAAAAAAAGAATTGCATTCTGAGATATGTCACAATCAAACTGGAAAATACTTCTAAACAAAATGCAGATCGTAAAAGTAGCCAGGAAAAAAAGACAAATTAATTTCAATAGAACAAAAATTAAAGTACCAGTCTCTTTTCAACATAGTCCAGAATATAGTGGTATCTTCAATAATAGAAATTAGTACTTATATGGTATCTATAAGGTACCTAGAAATGTTCTAAGGGCTTTACTTGCTTTAACCTATTTAATTTTTGAAATCACAGTGAGGGAGGCACTATCATTCTCATTTTGCACACAAGAAACTTGAAGGAGAAAGTGTAAATAATTTCTTCATGTTCACACAGTAAGTGTCAGAGTCAGAATTCAAACCAAGTTAGCCTTGTTTGAGACTACATTCTTGACCACTATATTTAATTAATTTTCCGTGATGACAGAAATACCTGTCAGCCTGAACATTTTCACCTGTGAAAATGTCTTTCTAGAATGAGGTCAAAGGTAGTTCTTTCTTCTGGTACTGGCAGACTACATAATTCAATTAAAGCTTTGAATCTGTCATTAAAAACCTTCCCACAAGGAAAACTCCAGCGCTCCCTAGCAAATTCTATCAAATATTTAATAAAAATAAATAAATAAAGCCGATCTTACACAAACTCTACTAAAGTACAGAAAACAAAGGAACATCCCAAATTCATTTTTTTGAGGCAAATGTAATCCCAATAGCCAAACCTGACAAGGACATGACAAAAAAGCAAAATTGTAAGTCAGTGTCACTCGTGAACACATATATAAAAATCTTAACCAAAATAGCGCCAAACCAAATCTACCAGGACAATTTAGAACAATCTGTTCAATTAAAAAATGCATTTATCCTGTGAGCTGGCAATCACAATTCCGGGAATTTGTTCTACAGATTTAACAGCCCTCATATAAAATGTTAGTGTTCACTACAACACAGAGAATTCATTGCATCATTTTTTGTGTTAGGAAAGGACTGGAGACAACCCAAGTTTCCAACAATGAAGGCCTCATTAAATAAATTAGTGTACATCTATACAGTGGAATACTGTGCAGCTATATCAAAATGAATAATGAAAATCTCTATGTATTGATATGAAAGATTTCTAAGATACACTGTTAAATTGTTAAAAATCAAAGTACAAAGAACAGTGTGTGTAGTATGCTGGCTGTTGTATGAAGGGGAGAAAATGAGAATTCTATTCATAGCTGTTTGTCTGAATATTGAGAAATATCAGAGATTACAAAAATCTTTTGTGCTGGGACAAGTATGAGGAGATAGGTTGTAATCAGTGATAAGACAAAGAACTTTTTATTTAACTTCTCCTTTTATATTGTTTTGATTTTTTGAACCATAGGACTTTTATCTATTATAAAAACCAAATAAATAAATATCAAATAATAATAATGTCTTATGGGGAGAAAGTAAAACAAGATTACAATGAAAATACATGACGAAACAGCATCTGAGGAAAGACAGGCGTGACAGGAATTGAAGTTCATTCACTGAGATTTGAGCAAACATATTGGTTAACTTTAAAATGTAATCATAAGAATTAATGTTACAATTTCTAGGCTAATTACTAAAAGCATAGAAATAATAATGTCTAACTACTGAAACCATAGAAGGAAAAAATAGAATAAGAAAAAATATTCAATCTTTCCTAAAGAAGAGAAGAAAGAAAAACCACAATGGAATAGGCACAACAAATAGAACACAACATAAGAAGGTGGAAATAAATCTAAATACAAAAGTCATAACAATATATAAATAGATTGACTGCTAATGAATACACAAAGACGTTTAGAATTTTTTAAAAGCTCTAATCATATGCTGTTTATAAGAGTATGTAAATAAAACCAATAAGGATACAGAAAGATTGGGAAAAAAATGAAAACAATGGAATGGAAAAGCTATACCAGGTAAATATTAACCAAAATAAAGCTTTTAAGTTATATTAATACCAGAAAAAATCCATTTAAAGCATAAAGTCTTTCTGAAAATAAAGTTTAACTTACATAGCATTTGAAACAAGATTGATTTAATTGACATAATATGCATCTAATAACATAGCCTCAAAAAATGTAAGCCTCAAAAAAAATTCGACAGACTGCTAAGAGATATAGATACATATCTCAGAATCATAATGGGAATTTTTAGCATACCTATCTCAGAAATGCATAGTTTCAAGCAGAACAAAATATAAGGATATAGAAGATTTGAACAACATAATAAACAATTTTGACCCCAATAGCCATATACTATGTAACTTTGGACCAATAATCAAAAAGAACATATGAAGCATACATTAAGCTTTTGTAAGAATTGGCTTTGTACTTAAAATAAATCTCAACAAATTTCAAATAACTGTTATCATCAGACTATGCTTTCTTACTACTAAGCTATTAATATAGAAATTCACAACTAAAAATACATTATAAATCTAAAGAAAATTAATTCCAGTCTTACCCAAACTATTGAGGGATTATCAAATAAAAATAATACACTAATTCATATTATGAGGCAAACATAACCTTGGCTAGAAAACATAGCAAGGACATTATGAGAAAGTAACATTACCAACGTCACTTGTGAACATAAATGCAAAAGCCCTTTACGAAGTGGTAATGTTCTTCCTATTGGCAGAGCAAAAAAGGGGTAGAAATCAAAGTGGTAGAGACGCTGAGGCTAGACTAAGAGATTTCACAGAGGCAGCAGGGGTCTGAGGAAGAAGGTCCCCATCGCTCCTGCCCATCCCTGGTGGACTTCAGCTCTATTTTGCAAGACTTCTGGGCCTAAGCACCAAAGCCAACTCTCACGCGTGTGTGTGTGTGTGTGTGTGTGTGTGTGTGTGTGTGTGTGTGTGTGTTGCAGAGCATGGAGGGAGTAGAGGAGAGTTCTCACCTTTCTACTATAAAATCAAATTGGCTATAAAATCTTCGGGTCACACTTTCTCAAAACTTTATAGGTATATTTTTCACTGTGTTCTTGCATGTATTGTTCCATTAGTTTTGCCTCCCCTCACCCCCGTGGCCTCTCCATTCATCTCTTGTTCTACTGGATTCTATCACAAAGTATTTGATTTATTTGCTTCCAGAATGGCTTGTATATACATATTCCATGATTCTTTAATGTTTGTTAATTGCTGATATGTATTTTTTGTGTCATACTTTCCCTCATATGATTGTAGACGTTGCTCCATTGAATATTGCTGTGGGAGGTCTAAAGATAACCTGATCCTTGTGCAAAAGACTTCCTTATTCTGCAAAATGACATATAGGATGCTATCTTTTTCCTTTTCCAATAAATTTAAAAGTATACATCTCAGGGTCTATTATCCAGACCAATGTTTTTCTTTAACACAGCTTGTCTTTTACATCAAACTCAGGTATTCCTTTCAGGTAAATTTTTCTTCCATTAAATTTCTAATAATTGTTCTACTCCATTCGTTAGGTTCTCTACTTCATGTTTATCAATGTTTGATTGATATTATCTCTCTTCCATAGCTGTTGTCTTCTCTTTCTCTAATTCCTTTCGTCTCTTTCTAAATCATTTAAAAATATTAAAATCATCACTAGTTTTTCCTGAATTTCAGTGATTACATTGCAGTCCATGATTATTCCTTCCTGTTTCTAATTTATTTATTACTTTTTTGGTAAAAGTGCTTTATTCTTCATTTTCATTCCTTAGCTTTGCAACATCCATTTTCATCTCATTTAGATGTTTTATCATCTAATATCTGGTTCTTCTAAAAATCAAATTCAGATTCTTGTTAAATTGTTGTGTAAAATGAAATATTTACAGAAAATTTTCTTCTGTTTCTTAAGTTATTTTTCCCCAGAATGAATTCTTCAGCTGTCACCTGCATTCTATGTTCCTTTTACTTATTTTGATTTTTCTATTACTATTATTTTTGACTGGTATAGTACATTGACCTAAGAGCCATACTGTTTCTTTTTATCTTGCTTATGCTTAACAGAGAAGCTCTGTCCTACGATGGAAGGTGTATGAATTCTCATTGACCCCCCTCCCCACTTGAAATCTGTTGCCATTGCTCCAAACTTCAATTGAAATGTTGACTATGACATGTGATCCACTTGAAGCTAAAAGAAGACATCAGCTTGAGCTTTGTGCAATTTTTGTTGGAAAACTTGGCTCTGACCTCTCTCATGTGACACTCAGTTAAATATCCTATTAAGGGGTTCATTCCACTTAATCAAATGGGCAATACTAGTTCTACACTTCAGCTTTGGGTTATACTCTTATTCAGTGTTTCTCCCTGGAGACTATTTGTCACACGAGACTGACAGTTCCAGTTGTTCACTTCCTCTTTTCACCCATCTCTTCCCAGCAGTTGTATTTATTTCCCCATATAGAAAAGATTCTGAGATTCCTGTTCAACTCTCATTCTTTTGATTTTCCAATTACAAGCTATTTACAAAAAATTCTCAGGACTTTGTTGATTAATCTTCTTTTTTAATATCATACTTCTAGTGGTTGGAAAGAGAAGCATTTATCTCCTTGACCGTAATTTTAGAAGGTTAAGATGGGGTTGTATTTATTTGGTTGTTGTTGGGTTTTATTTTTGTATTTGTTTTATTTTGTTTTGTTGCTTTTATTTTATTAGACATAGAAGGAAATAAAGTCTATGCTCCAACTTTATTCCACTACATTTATCTGGAAACTAGATAGATATGTACTAACACAGAGAGATAAATTATTAAATTAAAAAGCAGGTTATGAAAACAGTATTTACAATTGTTTTATTGTCACTAAAACATAAATTTGATCAATTTGTGTGTGTATACTTCTATCTCTATATCAATGTCTATAGGGATAGATGTATATATAGCTATATAATATATAAATACAGATACATATATAACTATAATATATAAATGCATTATATAAATTTTACATAAAAATATGTAAGGATATGTACTAAAATGTTAATACTGGTATTCTCTAAATGAATAGTTTTCACTTTCTTCTTTATACCTTTCTACATTTCATAAAATTTATAATATATTATAAATTTTATGAAATATATATATATATATATATATATATATATATATATATTTATTTATTTATACACACACACACACTCGGCCAAAATATTGTATACACATTTTAAGAAAAGAAAAAACTGTTAAAATTGTAATATTCAATATATATCGATAACCAAAGATGAATACAAATCACATTTGAGTTCTGCAATTACAAGAGGTGCTCAAAGTAGTTACCAGCAACATAATTTTAGTGTAGTTTTTTCCTTTCTTAAACTGCATATACTTTTTTTAGAGATATATATATGTATGTATGTATGTATGTATATATATGTATGTATGTATATATGTATATATGTTGCTTTTTTTAAGCATGCTATTGTTTCATTTTTTCCTTTGTTTTATGTATAGCCTGCCTTTTTCCAAAATGTATTTGATACAGTGTTCAGCAGAAGAAATATATACAACGAGGTTAATGAAATAGAAAATCAGGACCAAGGGAAAAATGAAAAAGCAAGTAAGAAAAGGGTAGGGGAGCAAAGCAGCTGCAAGGATGACCTGATTCTGTCATGAAATAAGTTCCTGCATGTCCAGCCTGGAAGAGGCCAAAGTCCTGTTAGGGGAGTTGTGGCGTCCAGTTAGGAAAAGGGGATTCGTACAAGGGAGTGAAACAGAGACTGGACCTACATCTGCCCTTGAGTTGAGAGGTTATTTCCCAACATATCCCAGCAGGAAGTAGAATAAAGAAGCTGCCCTTTACACCTAGAACTAGCCCAGCCAGTTCCATTAAGAAACATGTGTGAATGTGCTTGCAGAACAATTTAAACAAATCAGCATTGGAACATTAAATAAGACATTAACAATGAAAGCTAACAAGAGAACAATTCAAAAACACGCTAATTGTTCTCCTCTGCAGGAGTAATGACTGTTCTGAAATGTTTGAGGTAGATTATTATCTAGGCATGTGGGTTGGGTAGGCAACTCAGCTGCCCGTCCCACCTCCACACATATTTAGATTGTTCTTTTGTTTGATGTTGCCTCATTTTTCTTAAGCATGGCCCAGTCCATTTTATCACCTGCCACCCACCCAGCCCCAATCCTAACGTCTCTGCATTGTCTACAAGATAACATACAACTTCCACAAAATGATATTCACAAAGCTCACAACAATCAATTACACCCCCGTCCATCTAAAATATGTCCAGCTTAAATTAGCAAAGACTTACTCAGTCTAATAGATGGGAGTATATGAACACATAAGCTTCTCCCTAAAATCTGACTGCCTAACAGGAGAGACAGACATATAAACAAGTACCAATAATAAAATGTGATGATGAAATGAGTTATTCCTCTTTGTAGGGTGAAGGGGCTGTTAGAAAAACCTAAGATGGCTAGGAGTCATCTAAGCTGGGTCTTGGAGTATGAAGGGAATTTTGCCAGTGGTGAAGATAAGGAAGGGTATTCTAGAAAGAATAAAAAAAGAGTACATAGGTGTGAAACTCCTTTTTTAAAAGAGAACAGAGAGCAATCCAGAATGCTAAAATTAATAATAATAATAATAATAATAATAACCAGGCTATTTCATTCCAAAACTCCAGTGACATTGCATTCCATGGGATGCCATTTATATAAAAATACCATATGAATGGTGTCCCATGAAGCTGTGCAGTATCAGTGGCCCCCAAGCATCTAAGTGAGAAAGCCTGGACGTGTGACTAGAAAGATAGGTTTAGACTAAGTTATGAGGAACTTTGAATTCTAAATAATTTATACTTTGTTCTGTGGAAATTAAGAGAACTATCAGGAATTTGTAAGTTTTGGAGGGACTTGATCATATTTGATTATTCAAAAAGATAATTATTTTAACAACTGTGTCTAGTGCTAGGTGGGTACTAGACTAATCGGGGGAATCACTGTTTAAATTACATAAATGTCTAACTAACCACTATGCTGTACATCTGAAACTAATATAAAATAACATTGAAACTAATATAAAATAATACTGTATTAGTCTAAATTTACAACTATGTTGTAGTGATGTAAGAGAATATCCCTGTTCTTAGGATATGTACCCTAAAGAATTTAAAGGTAAAGGGCCATGATAACTTACCTGCAAATGATTCAGAAAGAGAGAGCAAATGATAAAGTTAATAGGACAAGGTAAATCTAGGTGGGTTTTCTTTTCATGGTACTGTTTTAATTTTTCAAATTTTTGTACATTTGAAATTATTTCCAAATAAAAAGTTTTTTAAAAACAAAAACATTTTAAAAGATGCCAGCAGTGAGAAAATAGCAGATTACAAAATACTGTATATTGGATGATCATCCTAAATTGTTAACCATGGGGATTTCTGGAGAGTGGGATTATGTGGTGATAAGAGATAAACATTCACTTTTTTCTTATTTGAAATTTTCATACCTTTATTATTATTAAGGGAAAGGTTATTTCCATTTTTTTAAGTACAAATGAAATGTGATTTGACTCATTTTCTGTGGTAGCTCAGGCTCAGAGCGAAAGCCCAAACTCAAAACACCTAAGTCCTATTCATTCCTTAACACAGCTCCAATTTCACCTTCTCTGCAAAGCCTTCAGTTTTAGAAAGGATTCTTTTAGTTGCAAGTGACACAAACCCAACCCTAGCTAATAAATACCAGTGGTGAATATGTTGGCTGTTGAAATACAAGGAAGGCTTGAACAAACAATACAAGAAAAGGGAAAAATTACAGTTGGACTGCAGAAATAACTGAAACCATGGCATGAAAGGCCACCAGACTTCACCTCCTGCATGTCTCTTTATTTAGGCTCTGTTCTCTCTCACTATGGCCCATTTTTCTCCACATGGCGAGAAATATGCTGCCTACAGCTCCTTGGAACTTTTTCCTCTTAAAAATGCACACTCTCAGACAGAAACAGAAACTCTTCATTTTGGTTTGAAATATTTCTGAGAAGGAAGCAGATTATTCAAGCTTTGTCAGGATCCTTCCCTAGACCAATCAACTATGACCAAGGGGTATAAATTAGTTTGAGTGAAGACTCACCTCTGGACCAAGAGTTGAAATTATCTATGGACATGGAAACACCATCTGGAAGGAGATAATGCTATACTCTCCCACAATTCTTAGTCTCTAGCACTCATATCATCTTCTACTAGTGTTATGATTATTTCTGTGCTTGCCATAACTCATCAGTAGACAGTAAGTACCTGAGGGATAAGGACCATGTTTTTTTCTCCATAGGTATTCTCTAAATTGATGGACAGCGTTTTCCATATTATAGGTGAATTATAAGCTCCAAGAGGATAGAGATGTTATCTGCTATCGATATCTTATTGTATCTCTGCATTGCACGTCCTGGATGATTACCCCACAATTCTACCTGTAGTTATATCCGGTTAGTAAAATGCCAGTGATAATTTTCTACTTTGTGCTTTTCAGTCCTTTTTTTTTTTTTTTTAATGAACACGCACTTCTTTTGCTATGGAAAGAATTTTTAAAGAAGAATCAGGCTTGCTTTTTCAGTCTCTCTTTCGGTGCCTTTTCCCAAAGGAAAAGCATCAGTAAGCCCAGCCAAGGCCCAGGCACATCCCACAGGGGCCCCATGTCAGAGCTACCTGGGGTTGTGACCTTCCTGCCCCAGCCTCCTCCCTCACTGAGGGTTTGTTTTACCTTCATTACACAAGAGCTGCTGATCTGAAAGTGACCTCACTGTCTATGAAAGGCGCTTTATGAAGTGAATGACGAACACAGGAAACGGAGCCAAGCTGCTCTTAGCAAGTAGTCCGGGACCAGCGGTGCACCCCTGTGGCCCCAGCAGCAGTAATGGGCTTGCCTCAATCTGTTTGCTGAGAGACAAGGGGTTGCTGCTTTTCTGCTGCTCAGTACCACCTCCCCAACCCAATCTGGAAACAGCCCCATCTGCCCAAAAACAATGGGCTTCTTCCAAGGTGAGAAGATTCCAGAATGGGGTGGGTTCTGAACGTGAGTGCATACATGTCTCGGTTTCAAGCACTTGGTCTCAGACTTGGCCCCATATTAGAATCACTTGGACAGCTTTCAAAAATACTGATACCTGAAGGCCACACTCAGAGGTTCTGATTTAAGATATTTGAGATGTGACCTGGGCGTGGGGATCCTTCTTTCTTGCAGGCTTTATTCCTACACTGCATTTTCCCCTTTGAGCTGTTTTTAAGTGAGGATTTCCTTCCCAGCCACCTGGGCCTGCCAGGCTGTCTCTCCTTTCCACCTTTTAAGCCAATTCTGAAATCCCATTTCCTGGAGGAACTTCCAGTTCTGCTCTTAAGACTGTGTGGTTTTAAGGTAAGTCTCTTAACCCCTGTGAGCTTCATTTCTTCGCTTCAAGTGGACCTAGTTTACTTGGTAGAACCAGCCTCGTGGCATCCACCCCCTGACATACCAGAAGCAGCTGCACTGAAACGCCCTCCTTAGAGGTCTTTGGCTCGTTGAACTTTCTAGTGTTAATCATCCTGACTCCTTTTCTTTGTTCACCCAGTTCTAGAGGTAGGAGCTGCTTTTCACAATTTCTCCCTCTGTGATAACCTTGGTGCTGAGCAGGGGTCCGCAAACCTTTGCGGGGGGGGAAAAGGCGGGTCGGTAATTATTTTAGACCTTGCACACCATATGGTCTCTGTTAAGACTATTTAACTCTGTCATTACAGAACAAAGCAGCCATAAACAATATGTACGTAAAGAGCATGGCTGTGCTCCAATAAAACTTTATATACCAAAACAAGCAGCAAGCCAGATTTGGCCCACGGGTTGTTTTCAGATTCCTGCCTTATCCTCTTTTTACCTTCTCAGTTACCTAGTTATCAATTTTGTACCTAGTTAACAATTCTTTATATTAAATCATCTCTACTCAAATTACTGTTGTTATTTCTGTCTTTGAAGTGGACTCAGTCTGGTACAACTTTTCTGATTTTCTTTTTGTTAGGTGGGTGAAAACCTTTAAAGTATTCTCTTCAACACCACTACATTGTTTGAATTTTTTATAAGCGGATTCTTTTATGGAAAAATTTGACTTAAAAAATGTGTTCTTTAACAAGCACTTAGTACTGGCTTTCCTGTGCTTTAGCGGCAAAGGGAGATTATTTATATGTTAAGTATTTCATTCATTTAAATTTTCCCTCTGAGAATGAACAAGATATATCATTGGTTATTCCATCTTGAATTTTTCCTCTGAGTCCAGCAAATTTGCATTTTAAATATATATTTTTAGCAAAAGAAACAGAAGAATAATAGCTGCACTGCCAATCCCAAGGTGGTTGTAAAAAACAAGTTAGAGAATAGATGGAAGAAATGCTTTCAGAAGTTAAAAGTGCTGCGCTGATATGAGGCAACACAAAACCCTTTCAACCTTCCTAAGAAGGCTCTTAATTTACCTTAGGGGAATATTTAATCTACTTATTGCCTGGTTTTTAAGCATATTTCTCTTATAAGTGGTTATTCATGGTATGTTCTTGCTAGTCACATGCATTGTGTGTACATGACAGGAGAGGAGGTCACATCTCCACCCAAGCAAGGCAGAGCCAAGTGTCACGGAGCCCTTGATAAAAGCCTTGGAATTATGGGTTGGCTGGGGACCGAGCCACCATCATGCTTCTCCTTGATGTCTCCTAAGAGAATCCACTCACATAGAAGCATAGCTTTGCAATGTAATCTTTACTAGAGACTACCTGGGGAAGGAGGACATTTACATTACACCCTAGGGCAGACTTCTTAATCTAGAGTCTGCGAACTTGTTTGGACAAAAATACTAAAGTTAAGCATCTTCTTCTATTATGAATATAAGCAATAGTGCTAGCAGTAACTGTGACTTTCTCACTAACAAAGATTAGTGGGATTTTCATATCACAGGATAGTTGCTGTATCTGGAAATACCTCGTCTATGCTCACCACTACTTCAAAATCTAAGGTGGCTATTAGACCCACTGCTAGATCTTTTTATGTGAAGTATTAATAGCAAAGTACACATGTTGCTATGGTTCCAACTTGTTTTTTATATTTTGATTATTACATTTCAATTTAATCGGTTTCTTTTATAATCTTATACTCGTATATTGCATTTTATGCATTTAAAGAAATCTATAGGCTTCTCCTAATTGACAAAAGTCAAGAACACTCTCTCTAGGATAACTGATATGCTCTCCCAAGATGTTTTGTTCTTATTTTTGTTTATCAGTCTATATCTTGCTCCTCACTTATTTTTCTCTCTTCATTCCCAGATTCTTATACACACTTACTCCAATTTCAAATTCCTCACCCCAGAGCAATTTACCTCAGCAACCTTGTCAAGGTGCTCAGAAAAATGAGGGTTTCTCCAGCTACAAAACTCACCTTCCTTTGAAGGCTGTTTATAGATTATGTATTTCCCTTGAAGAAGATCTTGGTGTCCTTGCCACTACTTCATAGGCTTATTAAACTGCTCTACTCAGGAGTAATTTTGATGAATTATTGTAGAAAATAAGACCTCAGACTCCAGGCTTTGAAGAAAACTTTATTATTTACTCAAAAGCCTCACTCAGGAAGAAGTGAAACAAACACACACAACACAAGGTTTCTACAACACTCCCAGTTCCTTGACTGACCTTTCTAGGCATACAATTCAAATCTACAAAAGAAACAATGGATTCTTTTAGGTCCATTAAATTAAATTAAGAAGGAAGATGATCATAGCAAAATATTCCAATATGGCAAGATGTTCCGTGTAGTTCTCTTAAAATAGAGCCTGGATTAGCAACGTCTCAAGATCCACAGTAAAGCATACTTATAACTGTCTCTTGAAAGGAGGGAATCACACTACTCATTCGGGAGAACTAAAACATAAGAAAACATAAGATTCTTATGTGTTTTCCAGGGTCTAAACCAGCAATCTCTGTGACATACAGCTTTATTGTAGGGGGGCAGATTTCTTCCACAGAATGATGTCTTTCCATCTTACTGTATCAAGTGTACAGTGTTATCTCTGCATAACACAGGGACGTATCACATGGTAACTATCAGGTCAAGGAATTGCCAGGTAGGGAGACAATGGTTTTCCCTGGTGAATAATAGCAAACTACAAAAGCAAAGACTGTTGAGAATCACACAGGCCATATTAGAATCCATATATGGACCTCCCAACCCACAATGTGAGACCTGAAATATTTGGCCTGAATCTCTGAACACTTCTTTGAGACTTCCTTACAATCTTCACTATATCTATAATGAATGCCAGAAAATAATATTTCTTGATTTTGTTCTCATCCTTGAAAGATATTTTCACGGGGCACAGAATTCTAAGCTGGTAGATGTTTTCTAACCACATTGAGGATGGGGTTTTCTTGCTTCCATGTTTTCTGTTGAGAAGTCAGGTGTCAGTGTACTAGTGACTCCTTTGGTGGTGATCTGTCTTTTCTCTTGGCCTGCTTTTAAGATATTCTCTTTGCCATTAGTTTTCTGTAAACGTGGATTTCTTTTTTCTTTCTTTTCTTTGTAATCTTCCTTGCGCTTCTTGAATCTGTGGATTTGTAACGTTCATCAGCTGGCCAAGCCAAGCAGACATAGATCCTATCTTGTCCCTGGGTGACTGGGACTGCTTTTGGTACCTTGTTCAGTAGAATGGCACTGGGACTGTTCTCAAATAAATATCTCTCATAACATTGCCTCTGTCCCACTCTCCATCTCCTCTATTTCTTAAAGTCCAATTGCACGTATGTTAGAACTTCTTATTCTATTTTCTGTGTCTCTGAATTGCTTTCTCATATTTTTCATCTCTCTATTTCTCTATGCTGCCCTCAGAATTTTTCTCTCATTTGCATTTTGGCCTGAAAATTATTTACATGCTTATCAACTCTCTATTGCTTTTGAGAAGATTTTAAAACTACATTTTGTACAGCGTTTCTGGTAGTTTTATTATATGGTTATTTTGAATACTTAGCCACCATGTTCTCAGAAGCTGATGTCTGTGGTTGGAATCTGATGCTTAAAGCTACACTTACATGTTGGAAAATTTGTAACGTTAAGTGGGAAGCTTAGCCTACATAATTTGTGGGGATCAAAAAAAATGTAAATATTCTTTACCATATACATGGGTTTATTTCTGGGCTCTGTATTCTATTTCATTGATCTATGCGTCTATTTTTGTGCCAGTACCACACTGTTTTGATACTACAGCTTTGCAGTATAGTTTGAAATCAGGAAGTGAGATGCCTCCAACTTTGTTCTTCTTTCTCAAGATTGCTGTGGCTATTTGGGATCTTTTGTAGTTCCACATGCATTTTAGGATTTTTTTTTTCTATTTTTGTGAAAAATTCCATTATAATTTTTATAGAGATTGCATTGAATCTGTAGATTGCTTTTGGATGGTATATTTGGATATTTAACAATATTAATTCTTCCAAACAATGAGCATAGGATATCTTTCTGATTATTTGTGTCCTCTTTAATTTCTTTCATCAATGTCTTACAGTTTCAATGTACAGATCTCTCACCTCCTTGGTTAAATTTATTCCTAAGTATTGTTTTTGAAGCTATTGTAAATAGAATTGTTTTCTTTATTTCTCTATCAGATAGTTCATTGTTAATGTACAGAAATACAACTAATTTTGTATGTTGATTTTGTATCCTGTACCTTTACTCAATTTATTTATTCTATCAATATTTTGGTGAAATCTTTAATATTACCCATATATAAGATCATGTCAACTGCAAACACAGACAATTTTACTTCTTCTCTTCCAATTTGGATGCTTTTTATTTCATCTTCTTGCATAAGTGCTCTGGTAGGAATTCCAGAGTTCAGTATGATGTTAGCTATGGCCCTGTTGTATACGCCTTTATTATGTTGAGGTACATTCCTTCTCTACCCAATTTGTTGAGCTCCTTTTTATTATGAATGGGTGCTGTATTTTGTCAAATGCCTTTTCTACATCTATTGAGAGAATAATAAGAGTTTTACTCTTTATTCTATTAATCTGGTGTATCACATTTATTGGTTTGCATATGTTAAACCATCCTTGCATCCCAAGGACAAATCCCAGTTGATCATTGTGTATGGTCCTTTTAATGTGGTGTTGAATTGGGTTTGCTAGAGTTTTGCTGAGAATTTTTCATCTATATTCATCAGGGATATTGGCCTGTAGTTTTCTTTTTTGTGGTATCTTTATCTAAATAGTCTCACCCCTTCTCTGTCCCCTGGGCTGATAATATTACCTCTGGGATTGCAGTCATGCTGGCTTGAAGCCAGTTAGAGGCTGTGGCTTGGTCTGCAGTGGGCTCTACAATTGGCCAGCTTGTTACCAGAAGCTCAAACAGACATAGATCCTATCTTGTCCCTGGGTGACTGGGACGGCTTTTGGTTCCTTGTTCAGTAGGGTGGCACTGGGACTAGTGTTTGCTTCAGGGTCCTTAGTCAGCAAACCTATTACCAAGTGTATGGTGGGTGTGGCTCCCATCAGGACCATTCCTGGTAAGGCTGCTGCCTGGTCACTAGATGGGTCCCTGAGTGGGCAGGACTGGCCCTGCACCATGGCTAGAAATGGCTGGAACCAAGTCCCTGGGTTGTCTCAGTTTCCATAGTCATGACTGAGTTCTACAGATCTGACTCTGAAGGCGTGAATGGATGTGTCTCCACCAGGTTCCTGGGTGGGCTGGACTGGTCCCTGACAATGGCTAGAGGGGCTGAAGCCCAGTGTAGGGCCCTTTCAGGATCTCCTGAGGTGCAGACATGTCTCCTGCCTCGTCCCTTTGCCAGCTGAACAGCTCAGAGACTGCAGCTAGGAGGGGCTGGAACCAAATATAGAGCCTTCTCGTGACCTCCAGGGGCACAGATGGGAGTATCTCCCACTGGGTCCCTAGGCCAGCAGTACTCCTTTGTACTGCAGTTGGGAGGGAGTGGATCAAGTATGGGGCCCTTTCAGGATCTCCAGAAGCACAGACAACAGGACTGTCTCCCACTGGGCTGCTAGGTGGGCAGGTTTGATGGAAGATTGTGGTTGTGAAGGGGTTGGAGCCAAGCATAAAGCCCTATAGGATCTCTGGAGGTACAGACAGTAGAGTCTCCTGCTGGATCCCTGGGCCAGCAGTACTGTTCACAGACTGAGGTTGGGGGTGCGGGGGCTGGAGCTGAGTATAGGGTCTTTTCAGAATCTTCAGCGTTGCAGATGGCTATGTCTCTCACTGAGACCCTGGACCCTCCAGGCTACTGGCAGACTGTGGTTGTGAGGAAGCTGGAGCTGAGTCTAGAAGCCTTTCATGGTCCCCAGGGGTGCAGATGGGAATGTCTTCTGTTGATTCTCTGTGTCAGCTGACTATAGACTGCATCAGGGATAGGCTAGAGCCCAGTTACAGGGCACTTTTCAGGTATACAACCTGAGTTTGGCAGGTTTACCTCCAGGGACTCCGAGACCACAACTGAGAGGGGCTACAGTGGGATCATGGGCCACTTTAGTGGCCACAGCTAGAACTGAGGTCTGTATGTGTATTATCCAATGCACAGGTGGGCATGACTCCTCCCAGGTCTCTTGGTATATGGTGCTGTGACAGGGTCAAGTCAAGCAGAGCTGTAACCATGTCCTCAGGGGTGTGGAGTTACGTCTGTGTTTGTAGCATAGTTAACAAACCAGCACCCAGTTGTAAGCCTCTCTTATCAATATGGCTCTCCTTGAGCTTGGCCTACATTGAGGTTTCACAATCTCCTACCTAGATCCCAAAGCTCCCAGAAAGGCATTTTTATCTGTGGATGAGTGCCAAATTATTGTTATTGAGGGAGGATGCATGTGAGGGATGTCTTATTCAGCATAATGCTGACATCACTCCCCTTAATTTGTATTCTGATGTATCCCTAGCACTCTTTGTGTTAGACCCAATCTATAGTCCTCAATAAATATTGTTGAATGAATGAATTTTAAAGTCAGTTACCATCCTATATTCTGTGTGTGTTTTTTAAGTACTTATCTGCTTTTCAATTTAGTCTCATTGTTTCCATTTAATTTTCAATTAGAAGATGTTAACATTCTAGCAGGTGGTAATTCTTACAAGAGATTAGCTTTGACCACTAGTATTTTCTTAGTGGCAATATTCAACTGATAGAGTAGGGTAGAAACCAGTTCTGTCACACCACTTTAAGAGATATGTAGAAAGTCACGTACAAGAATTTTATTTGGCATCTCTAGGCCATGTGCAATGATTAAATGCATGGTTATAGCTGAAGATTCATAAACACAAGATCTAGATAAGCAAACCAACTGTGCTTTCTATTATTCAGTTTCTAGTAATATTAGCATTTACGTGTTTTTACATATTTGATTAAATGTTTACTTTATTGAATCCCGATCTGATATTAGAACTGTTTATATTGTCTTTATACCTTCTGTGAACAAGGTATAAGTCTTCCTCTTACAATGATCAATAAATATTCCCTTACTTACATAAAAAAATATGTCATGTATTGTTATACCAAAGTTTACAATATATAAATCTAAGTCATTCTCCCAATTAGTGTTATTTTGGACAAATACCAATTAAAATCATTACTTTTTTCATAAGAGATTTTAATCTTTAGGGATTTTCTAATCCCTAATACCTTGGAATTATATGTAATTACCAAGTAAGGATACATGCAAACACAAGTACATATGATTATGTATGAGCATTACATCATACAGTATATGTATTGTTAGGAGTCTTACTTTTAATTAAAAATAATTCTAGTATAAAATGCCAAATTCTGAGAGGCCTTTATATAAATACAAATGTTCACTAGTCTAATATCATATAAATTCAACTTCTGAAAGCAAATTAAGAATAATAGAAAATAGAGCAAACAATGCTAAAATTTGTATGGAACCACGAAAGACCCTGAATAGTCAACACTATCTTGAGAAAGAAGAACAAAGCTGGAGGCATTACACTCCCTGGTTTCAAACTATGTTACAAAGCTATAGTAATCAAAATAGTGTGTATTGGCATAAAAACAGATACCTAGATCAATGGAACAGAATAGAGACCCAGAAATAAACCCACAAATATATGGTCAATTAATTTTCAACAAGGAAGCCAAGAATATGCAATGGGGAAAGGACAGTTTCTTCTATCAATAGTGCTGGGAAAACTGGACCATTATTTTATACCATACACAAATATTAGCCCAAAATGATAAAGACTTGAATGTAAGACCTGAAGTCATAAAACTTCTGGAAAAATGTAGGTGGCAAATTCCTTGGCATTGGTCTTGGCAATGATATTTTTGGATCTGACACCAAAAGCAAAGACAACTAAAGCAAAAATAAACAAGTGGGACTACATCAAAATAGAAATTATCTGCATAGCAAAGAAAACCATCAACAAAATGAAAAGGCAACCTACCAAATGGGAGAAAATATTTGCAAATCAATTATCTCGTAAGGGGTTAATATCCAAAATATATGTAGAATTCATACAACTGAATGACAAAAACAAACAATCCAATTTAAAAATGTACAGAGAATACAAATAGACATTTTCCCAAGAAAGACATACAGATAGCCAACAGAAAAAATGCTCAACCTCACTAATCATTAGAGAAATGCAAATCAAAACCACAAGAGGTATTGCGTCATACCTGTTAGAATCGCTATTATCAAAGAGATGACAAATAAGTCTTAGAAAGAATATGGAGAAAAGGGAATGCTTGTACACTGTTCGTTAGAATGTAAATTGGTGCAGCCACTATGGAAAGCAGTACGGAGGCTCCTCAAGAAATTACGGAGATCCTCAAGAACTGCCATGTGATCCAGCAACACATTTCTGAGTATTTACCTAAAGGAAATGAAAACACTAACCTGAAACAATACCTGCACTCCCATATTCATTGCAGCTTTATTTTCAATAGCCAAGATATGGGAGCAACCTAATTGTCCATCGATGGGTGAATAGATAAATAAAATGTAGCTATATATAAAATGTGTATGCGTGTGTATATTTACATATATATATACACACACATGCACACGCACATACACAGTGGAATATTATTCAGCCATAAAAAAGAAATCTTGCCATTTGCATTAACATGGATCAACATTGAAGGCATTACGCTAAGTAAAATACATAAGTCAGACAGAGAAAGACAAATACCATATAATCTCATTTATATATGGAATTTAAAAATAAAACAACAACAACAAAAAAAAAACTGAGCTCATAAATAAGAGAACAGATTGGTTGATAGAAGCAGGGGGTGGGGGATGGAAGAAATGGGTGAAGGTGGTCAAAAGGTACAAACTTCCAGTTATAAAATAAATCATGGGGATATAATATACAGCAAGGTGACTATAGTTAATACTGTCTTACATATTTAAAAGTTGCTAAGAGAGTGAATCTTAAAAGTTCTCATCACAAGTAAAAAATTTTTTGTGACTATGTATGGTGAGAGATGTTTACTAGACTTACTGTGGTGATTGTTTTGAATACATACAAATATCGAATAATTGTGCTATTCATCTTAAACTGATATAATGGTATTTGTCAATTGCGTATCAATTTTTTAAAAAATACTAGAAAACTCAACCAAGTTGAACCAGATAACATACATGTGTAATAAACAGATATTAGAAAAATGTGACAGATATTGCACTTTAAAATTTTACTCAGAACAAGAAAAAGAACAAAATATAAACAGAACCCAACTGTTTAACAGGAAATATACAAAACTTACAGAGGAAAACTTTAAAACACAAAAGCAAAACATTGGAAACAAGCAGGGTCCAGCAATAAAAGATCAATTGAACAGACCATGGTAAAGTGACACAAGGGTGTACTCTATAGCTGGAAAAAAAAAAAGAAGGCAGAGGCTCTCTATGTAAAACAAACAAAGATCTATAGGTTATATAGAAAGTGAAGAAAGCAAATTATTTAATGGTATCTTCACTATGCTACTTTTTATATGAGAAAAGGCAGGGAAACAAGAGTAAATATTCATGCTTGCTTTTATTTGCAAAAATAAACACTAGGATGGTAAACAGGAAGTTAATATAAATGTTTACCCATGGAGAACAAGATGGATGGAGTGAATAGAAAAAAGAGTGAGAGTAAATGTTTTAGTGCATACCTTTTTGGATTGTTTTGATTTTATTGAGCCATGAAAACGTATTACCTGTTCAATAAAAGAAAATTTACCCAAAATGTTGAAATGGAAACATTTCTCTAGGTACATGTATATTATTTTTAGATTTTACTATAGGTTTTTACTAGCACCGAGTCACAAAAGATGTCATTTTTTACAATTGTAACTAGCATAATACAATTATAATGCATTTCAATTGAAATCCCATAATACATTACATTTGCATAAAGCAATTGCTCTTTTCTCTATGGAGTAAAACAACAAATCACACTATTAATATTAAACTAAAAAGTTAAATTTTCGATTTTCATTATATAAATGCTTTTAACCACCTTTTGAAATTTAAAAGGATATTATACAAAGGTCTCTATACTTGAAAAATATGTTTTAGAAAAACAAGATCAAAAGACTTTTTAAACCAAAAACCCACCCCCACATATTTGCTTTTTCTTGAACCAGGACTTTTTATTCCTTGGCTTGTGTGCTCTTATTAACATATAAAAAGTTTATGATCTTAAGACTATGGTAGGAAAATAGAATTCTTGCTTTTAAAGCAGTTTAATTCATAATTTTTAGTTGTATGCAAATAAATTCACACACTTTTCCGGGCTATAAAAGTACACAGATTATAGGGAAATGTCTGAACAGAAGTACTTGTAGGTTTATTAATGGAAGTTTTATGTTTTCAATCGAGCGTTTTTAAATTTTTTGCTTGGAGTGTTCCAACTTGTCAGTCATTTTTGAGACTCTGTAATCATGAGACACCATTTTTATTCAGTACTCAAAAATATCCGTGTTTGTTTTGCTGAATGTCTGTGTCTTGGGGAATTTGCTATGATCCGATATGTTCCATTAGGTGTCAATCATAGGAGGTTGTGAGGCTGCACGTTTGCCATTTATCTAATGGTTGATTATGTGTCACTCTTGTGAAGCTTGTAGGGCCTGTATGTGACCATAGTGATCAGTATGCAACCTCTTGTCTGGCATTGTTCCAACTCCATTTCTATTTGGAGGGCTTCACCCAACCGTGGAATTGTTCCCAAATGAAATATTTATAGGAAGACCATGAAAAGAAGATGCACCATCATCAAGGGGACCATACACACAAGCCCAAGATCGACTGATTTTCCCAGTGCAACTGCTGGGTGTAGGGAACCAATTTTGAAACCTTTTGCTGGGACATTGGGAATCAATGCTGCAGATGAGTAAGAGATCAGAGATACTGGAGGATGAAAGGCATGGCAAGAGCGCCAAGGGGAATGTCTGTCTAGCAGGCATAGCCAACTGCAATTGTAAGCAAAGTAAAAACGTTTAACAATCCTAGGGGAGTATGGAAACAGCATTTTTCCTGTCCATACCTAAAGTCCTGAGGTCCTAAGCCCTGTATCTCCAAAGAGTTTTTATGACTTCCTTGCAGGCTTTACATAGTCTTCACTCCGTGGACGCCTTTCCCTCCAGAATAGGAGTCAGTAAGTCTTTCCTGTAAAGGACCAGATAGTAAATATTTTAGGCTTTATGGGTCATACTGTCTCCGCTGCAACTTCTCGACTCTGCCAGACAATACAAAAACAATGGGCATGGCTGTGTTCCAGTAAAACTTTACAGACAATGAATTTTTTTAAAAAAACTTTTATTTATTTAAATGTGTTTTTCCAGGACCTGTCAGCTCCAAGTCAAGTAGTTGTTTCAATCTAGTTGTGGAGAGCGCAGCTCACAGTGGCCCATGTGGGGATCGAAACAGCAACCTTGTTGTTAAGAGCACTGTGCTTTAACCAACTGAGCTAACTGGCCACCCCTATAGATGATGAAATTTGAACTTCATGTAATTTTCACATTTAATGAAATAGTCTTCTGGTTTTTTTCTTTCCACCATTTAGAAATGTAAAAATCATTCTTAGCTTACAGGCCATACAAAAACAGGTGGCAGACTGGATTTGGCCTGTGGGCCATAGTTTACCAACTGCTACTATAAGTGTCAGAGGAAAACAGCTGGAATGTAAGCTGGAACCATCCTGCACCACCTCTTACAATTTTATGCGGGCTGGGCTCTCTGGCTGCAGAAATACATGTTCATTATGATAACTAGGAAGGCCTCAGGCCAGGTAAGGTCTTTATTAAAATGTCTATACTTAATTATTGTTTAGTGTATCATTTTTTGCTCTCTACCTTGTCATAGCTTTTCAAGCTCATGGGTTTTCTAGTTAGAATTTAATGTTTAGGGTTTTACATAAAAATTGGAAAACTTATCCCATAAAATTGGAAACTTAATCTGAGTCTATGTTGAGGAATGTATTTTTGGAGCAATATTTTGGCAAAGTAATAATGTCTGCTTTCCTCTAGGGCAATCGTTCTCCAAGTGTGGTCATCAGGTCGACAGTATCAGCAGCATCTGGGAACTTGTTAAAATGCAGATTTTTATTTTTTTTTTTAAGATAGACACAACTCAATTTTTTTTTTTAATTTTATTGGGGAACAGTATGTTTCTCCAGGGCCCGTCAGCTCCAAGTCATTGGACTTCAATCTAGTTGTGTCTAGTTGTGGAGGGCACAGCTCAGCTCCAAGTCCAGTTGCCGTTTTTCTCAATCTTTAGTTGCAGGGGGTGCAGCCCACCATCCCATGCGGGAATTGAACCAGCAACCTTGTTGTTGAGAGCCTGTGCTCTAAACAACTGAACCATCCAGGCACCCCTCTGGAAGCCCAGCAGCAGTTCTCTGTCTTCAGTCTAGTTGTGGAGGGTGCAGCTCGCTGGCCCATGTGGGTATCGAACCAGCAACCCTGTTGTTCAGAGCTCGCGCTCTAACCAACTGAGCCATCCGGCCTCTCTAAAATGTAGAATTTTAGGCCTCACTCCAGACCTACTGAATGAAAAACTGCAGGTGTGACCCAGAAATCTGCATTTTAACAAGCCCTTCAAGTGGTCCTCAGCATACTCAGGTTTGGAAACTACTCTCCTAGAGAAAATCTTGAACCTTCCCAAAAATAAGCATATTATAATTAGGACTTGAAGTTAGCACTTGATAGGAGAAGGCTGATACATTTAGTTTGTTAGTGAATGAAAGGCATCCAATTCCCGGTGAAGTACTAGATGGTTCCTGCACCAGCTTCCTTGTACTACAAGTAGAGAGAACACGTAATGACAAGTTGCTGCATGGATTATACGGGCACACACAGGCAGTTCTGATTTGTTCTGTTCCCTCTATTTTCCCAGGTGTCCCCTCCCACTGATATATTGCCTGGTAGAAGGGATTTAGGAGTTATGGGATGACTATACGGATGTGAACAGTTTGTAAAAAGGGTAAAGGAAGCAAAATGCTATTTTCCTGATTACCCTCACCTAAGCAGAGGTCTCGTTCTTCAGTCATATCGTTGTTTTATGGTTGGCAAGTGGCAAGTGGAAATAGATGGTCCTTGAGAGAAGCAGCTTTAGCGGCTGCAACAGCTCAAGAAATTATCTGACTAACCCCATCTGTGTAATTGATGTGGGCTATTGGTCATGGTAGAAAAGGCAAGAGGTATTGGGAATGGGAATATACTAGAGAAGGAAAATAATGCATTGGCGAAGTAAAACAACAGAGACCTGAGTTGGGATCTGGAGGGGATGGTATTAGAATCAGACACTGGGATGAGCAGGGCTGACATATGCATTGAGGTGGCATAGATTTTTCAACCAAGCAATACACTTGTCTGCAATCAGAGTTAAATTCTCTGACATCTTCACTAGGTATCTAGAGATATGTGGACTCTGGGTCACACCCAAGACACGCTGTTTTAACAGGTTGTTAATGAAGGGCTCGAAATCTCTCCTGCTTATTTTGAACACAGGTATTAGGACATCAAAGCGGCCACATAGACAACCTGACTTTAGTTTTAACAGGAGGTGCCCTAAACTGATACCCCACGTCATTAGGGTAGCTGCCCACAGACAGATGGGACTTCTGCAAGGGGCAAATCCATACTGGAATGATGCTTGTGACTCAGTCATTGTTAGTTTTTCACTCAACTTTATCCAGATAGGAAGATCTGGTCCATATACAAGGTGTGATCAAGAAACATGGTGAATGTTTACATTTTTAAAATGTATTACAGTAAAAGACACATTGCCATTAATCCCCCTCAAAATATTCCCCCTCACTTCGAAAACACTCCATTCATTATTCTTGCCACTTTCTGAAGCAGTTCTGGAAGTCCTCTTTTATGAGTGTCTTTAGATGCGCTGTTGTGGCTGCCTCGATGTCCTGAATCAATTCAAAATGTTTACCTTTCATGGTCATTCTAACTGAGAAGAGCCAGAAGTCGCATGGTGCCAGATCTGGTGAAGAAGGTGGATGAGGACACACCATAATGTGTTTATTTGACAGAAATTGCCATATACCAGAAAAGATGTGACACCGGACAAAATACAGCGAGTGCTGTTGCCGAGTGCCATCCAACGAAAAAGCAGGGATCTTCAATATGGGAAGCGGCACCTTGATCCTTATTAACAGTGTGTGGCAAGTTTCAATTTGTTCAGTGCAGTCAGTCAGGTGTGAATTATGGTTGAGAGAAGGTGTGTTTTAAAGTGTGCTGTAAATCATCCTCCATCATGACAATGCTCCGTGTCACACATCGCTTCTGGTATATGGCAATTTCTGTCAGATAAAAACATTCTCATTCACCTTATTCACCAGATCTGGCACCATGTGACTTCTGGCTCTTCCCCAGCCAAAATGATTCAGGACATGGAGGCAGTCACGACAGCACAACTAAAGACGCTCATGAAAGAGGACTACCAGACCTGCTTCAGAAAGTGGCAAAAACGATAGGATAAGTGTGTTCGAAGTGAGAGGAAGTATTTTGAAGGGGATTAATGGCAATGTGTCTTTTACTGTAATAATTTTTATTATTTAAACATTCACCATATTGCTTGATCATACCTCATATACCATATTCAAAGTGCAGTACGTCACTGTATTTACTTTACAAAGAAAATCTCAGTTCAATACACATACAGGCCAAGAAGGAAGGTATATTCCTTTAGGAAGTATTCAAGGATGGTTTGAAGTCATTTAATAAGATCATGGCTGATTGCTTTTCTTCAGTTCTTATAGCAAGAATCATCCAGTCAGATAGTGGACAGAACAAACAAATGACAACATTGACTAAGTAGTTCAAGTGCAAAAAAAACTGTGTGTTTCTGTCTGTTATGGGATGTAGACTTGGAAGATGAAAGGGGAAGTGTTGCTAGGAACAGTTCAGGCAGGCTGCAGGAAATCCTAAGTCACATAGGGGTGACATGTGAAAGTTTTGGGGGTTTCCTAGGAGGTTGGTTTTTCTAGTGCTCTGAGATTTAAAATTACAGCAATTAACTGAATGAAGTTTAGGGAGGAGTTACCTTTAAGGTGTGAAGTTGTGAACAATTGGTCTTATGAACTTTTAACTTGAAGGAATTTAAAGTGGGCTTTCTCCCTTTCTTTAGGTGGTAGAGTTGGTGTGGGCTCTGGAAGGCAATTAGGGTGACCAACCTAGTTGGCCTAGATCTGTCCTGCTTTTAGCATTGAAAGTCCCATGTCCTTGGAAACCCTCATAAAGATGTCAAAAGTCCCACCTTTCAATCTTTCACCAAAAGATTAAAGGAAAAGTGCAAAATCCATATGACAGTCCCCAAAATAGGGGCTAAACATAACAGCTTTTACTGTCTGTCAAATGGATATGGTGTAGATTATCTGTCTTCCATAATCATTGTCACTGGTTTGTCCCCCAGTTGGGGGAAACAGAGAGAGAGAGAGAGAGGGAGAGGAGGGAGAGATAGAGAGAACTTTCCTGAAGTCATTTGTCTGACTTCTGTTTATACTCCATTCATTTTTGGATGATTATCTCTAATACAAAACTAGTGGATATACTTTCCTTATGCCATGTGTTTGTTCTTTTCTATTATAAGTGAGCCTATCACATCGCTGAACACTTGCCAGCTATGCTCAGGGCCTTCCCCCAGGGAATCTGCCACATAGCCATCTGCAGCCTTTCTCTCTTGCTGACAGACAGAACAGTTATTAGTGGCATTTTGTGCCTCAGAGGATGTAGGAAGGCAATGTCTGGATTCAACCCATCTCTGCACTGCTGCAGTGCCCCCACACCCACTCATGTCACGGACCCAGGTGTATACCTCAAGTGAGCATACAGCTATCTGCTTGTTGATTCCAATCACCTTCCAAACCTATAAAAGCATTCTTCTGAAGGACATTGACATGTGGTAGTTTAATGCACCTCTCAGATTTCCATAGCGTCATGGCCCATATGGGCACACCTTTAGTGGGCCAGGTTACCATTGCCCTCCTGCCTAACCATATAGCCAAGCCATTGACTGTTGCCCATGAGTCAGTAAAAACCCAAATGTAGGGGCTTTCACCACTGCTTAATTGTTCCATCACAACTAGGATAACAGCATACAATTCAGCACACTGAGCCAATTTATTCTGGCCTTCTTTAGTCAGAAAGTCTTGCCATCACTAGTCTCAAAGAAGTTTTCCAGAGGGGATATTGTCCATTCTTTCTTTCTATTTTTTTTCTTCAAAAGAAATTGGTCTATGAGTAGCATTATTTTTTTTAATTTTTTATTGGGGAATGTTGGGGAACAGTGTGTTTTTCCAGTGCCCATCAGCTCCAAGTCAAGTTTCTGTCCTACAATCTAGCTGTGGAGGGCGCAGCTCAGCTCCAAGTCCAGTCTCCATCCTCAATCTTTAGTTGCAGGAGGTGCAACCCACCATCCCATGTGGGAATTGAACCACCAACCTTGTTGTTAAGAGCTCGCGCTCTAACCAACTGAGTCATCCGGCCACCCCTGTCCATTCATCTTAGAACTGCAATCAATAATCCAAGCAACTTCTTGTTCAGTCAAGAGCTGTTCACAGGGCACTGCCCACATGGCAGTAGGTTCTGGCAGCTCTTCTGATGGCTCCAAAGTTGGTTAGGGGAAAAGAGGCCGCTAATGGTTTCAGTGGTTGTCTCCTCGCATTGCCCCCAGCAGCATCCTCCTGTATAAACCATTTCCATTTTATTATGGAAACTTTGTGAGCACTACCTTCCTTATTAGTGTGTTTCTCCGCCATGGCCCAAGACATTACAGGAATCTCAGGTTTGATGGTAATTTTAATTCCTTCAGTCAGTGAGGCAGTCTCAATTAAGGCTCAACAGCAGGCTAATAATTGTCGCTCCAGTGGTGCGCATGGCGGCACCTGGGAATTCTCTGCTCTAAAATCCCGAGTCACCACTGGGAGGCACTCATGGGCTTTTGCCATAAGCTCCAGTTCTGCATGTGTAAGGGTGGCAGACACTTCCAAAATCATCTCTGAGTAGGACTCATAAGGGCCCAAAGAGCTGTGTTGAGAGAGCTGCCGCCTTTTGTGATTCAGACATGGCCTGCTTTTGTTCAGGCCCCATTCAAATATAGTGTTCTTTTGGGTAGTCTTATAGTAGCCCCAGATGTGGGATATGCATTCCCCAAAATCCAAATAAACCAACGGAAGACAGGGCTTCTTGTTTGGCCCCAAGGGTGGGTAGTGATGGCAGTTTAGTTTCAGTCACTCGTGGAACATCCTGGATGGCTCCTGCCCAAGTTATTCCTCAGAATTTTATTGTTTGGACAGGCCCCTGGAGCTTTGCTGTATTTACTAGACAGTCCTGGTTCGTCATATGTGTCACCAATGCATTCAAATAATTCTTAGCCGGCTCTTCTGTTTCCAACAGTATCATAATATCATCAATATAGTGTGTTATTGCACTTGAGACCTTCTGACCAAATTATGACAATAAGCCAGTGAGTTCAAATAACCCTGTGGCAGCACGGTAATAGTAAATTGCGATCTTTCTGACGTGAAGGCAAACTGCCATAGGCTCTTTTCCAAGATTGAGATAGAGAAGAAAGCATTTCCGTCACTGACTGAGCACTAGACTCCTTCAGTCTGCTATACAAACATTTTCTGTATGGTTGAGACTATATCTGGAACAGCTGAGGCTATGGACGATACAACTTTGTTTAAGCCTTGATAGTCTACGCTTAGTCTCCAGGAGCCATCTCCCTTTTTCACAGGCCACACAGGGCTGTTTACAGTGAATTCATTGGTAGCAGCCCTCCACCTTCTAGCCCATCATTAATTAAAACGGCTATCGTTTTTTTGTCCAGTTAGTTTCCACTGCTTTAAGTGCAACACCTGTGTGGACTAGGGCAGTGGTTCCCATTTAGGATGGCCAATTGAAACCGGCCTGAGGGCAGACTTACATGCCTTCTGTTTTACAAGACTAGGTGAGAGAAGCATTCCCCAGTCAGACATAATATCCATTCCAATAATGCTTTCAGGTAAAGGAGATGCGACCACCTCACTCAAAATCTGTTCAAAAAACCCAGTTTTCATCCAAACTTTCATCTTAACCTCATCAACTGTTGCATCCCCATACCTTCTCAATCTAAACTTAGCCGCTGTTAAGACTTCCCCAACAGGTTTTGGAATCGCAGTGCAATGGGATTCTGTATCAAGGTGTCCAAGAAAAGTTTCTTCTCCTCCCCCTGGCCTTGGGTCACCTGCTGAGGGGTGCTGCTAGAAGACTCTGGCCACTAGGTCAATCTTTACTTTGATTAACCTGCCCGACCATCACCCCAGGGGATTCCTTGTTAGATTCCTCATTGTAACCTTTGCCTTCTGGCTTTTTAAATTCCTCCAAATTGGGGTAAACAGAGTAGACTTGTTTGGGGCCCTTTAATGTTGGGGGACAGCCAGGAGGTCCCATTGGTCCACCCAATCTCTGGTAGTACTGCGACAACACATTTTTGTTTCAACTCCATCAATGTTCACTTTGTTTATCCCGCCTTTCAATAACTGTCTGGCGGTTCCCACTCAGCTGGGTGTAGCCCCTTGACTCTCCCCTACGTCTCTCCTTATTTTCTTAATTACTTTAATGGTTTTGGTTTCATAAAGACCCATGAGGTGCCCATGCAGCAGGGGTCCCCTTAATCACAGCATTGACCATGACGTTGGGAACAGCTTATTTAGTGGGTGAATCCTCCAGTCATCATGAAGCCAGTCCCACATGGCCTGCTTAGGGAGCATACCAGTTTCAGCAGGTATGTTCCATTTGGCATTCACAGGGAGAGATGGACAGTCCCCCTTCTCAGGGTAAACAGACCTTACAGTGGTTGTTATACAGACCACCCTGCTGGCAGTTCCCTCAGGAATAATCTCTTGTGTGTCTGGATCACATACAGCCATCTGTGATTGTTCCAGAGTGAGCTACAGGTCCTGTGTCAACCTAAACATGCTCTTTCACTCTGCAACATTCAAAACCAAAGACACAGTCCCCAAATTATTTACTCCCACCACCCACTTTAGTGAAGGGTTTTCAGGAAGCCCGTGATACTGATCTACATAACAAGCCAGTTCCCTCACACTGTATCCCCTGCTTTAAGGGTTTCTTGGTTTTGCCCGCCCCCTATATTGACTACCTTCTAGTTGGTCAGGGGACTTTGGGCTACTGTTTGTTGTTTTGAGGCTAATGGCCAAAGCTCAGATCACCACAAATCTGAGTTTGGTTCAGCATCAAGGCCTAACCCAGCACTTTCTTTTGCTTTCATTATGGAGAATAACCAGGAAATCATACATTTAGCATGCTTCTTATTTTTCATTTCCTGGTACAGCCAATGAGCCAAGTCCACGTGAGCTGGGTCTACTACCGTTTCTAAGTTCCGTCGGTGACTTTTACCTTTAGTAACTAATTGAAGCACAACTGCAGTTTCATACTATAGGTGACTAGGTGGCCATCCAGGGATCAAATGTTCCTCAGCCTCCAGCCTTTTATCCTTTCTCTTCAAAAACCACATTTCCTTGAGGCAGGGCCCCTCAAGCAAATCACGCTTCACGGACACCGACTAAATTGATGTTCTGAGACCCAAATTCCAATGGGGGAGGGTTCCTCCCACACCAACAAACTATTCTCAGATACCTGTGAAACAGGAGGCCAACGAGCCCAAGGCTGGTGCTGCCTGCACCGCTCGGCCAATAGACACACACAGGAGCTGGGCCACAGGATAAGCATTTATTGTCAGAGGTGGTCTGAGGAGGCAGCGGGTTAACACCTCCAAAACTGCCTTAACATTCTCAGACTGGCTGGGGATATTTAAGGGAAAATCTGGGCGTTCCTCTAAACATTTGACAGTTCTGGGGGTATGCATGGAGCCTTCCCTCTGGCAACGTGGTTCTCTGGTGGCATCGGCAACCCAGGAACAATGAGGGAGTAGTCTGGAAAGAAAGCTGGACCAGAGAGAATGTGATCAATAAGCCTAAGGGTATTAATCATAAGTTTCAGGGTCATTTTCTAAAACAAGGACCTGGGACAGGGACATTTTGAGCTCAAGCCACCAGGGGGATGATCTACTACTAAGCTAAAGGTCAAGGAAAGGTGAGACGGGGGGACCCTGCGAGACCGCTTCTACGAGGGTCCCAACCAGGCCCTGCTTTACCAGCAGGGTATCCAAGAATTCAACTCAATTTTGACACTGTCTATCCAGAGATAGCATCAAATTCAACAGGTTACAGGACTGTCCCCTGCTCCCCCACACACATACTTCAAGTGCCAGCTGCAAGCCCAGGCTCTTACCTGTGCTTCTGACTGGCTACAAATCAGAGGTTCTCACAATCCTCTCCTCTTTGCTAGAGCAGCTCACAGAACTTATAGAAACATGGTACTTGCTTGTTCACCAGTTTATCAGAAAAATATATAACTCAGGAACAACCAGATGGAAGAGGTGCCCAGGGCAAGGTCTGGGGAAAGGGGGCAGAGCTTCCATGCCCTCTCTAGGTACACCCCTCCCGTGTTCATGTGTTCTCCATGTGTTCACCAACATGAAAGCTCCCCAAACCCCATCCTTTTGGGGGTTTATGGAGTCTTTATTACATAGTCATGAATGCCTGAGCCATTGGTAGTTGATTCAACTTCCAGACCCTCTCCCCTCCCCAAGGGCTTGGGGAGGGGACTGAATGTTCCAACCCTCTAATCCTGTAGCTGGTTCTGGCAACCAGTTCTTACCTTTGGGTGGGGTCCAAAAGTCACCTCATTAACATAACAAAAGACACCTTTTTCACTCTCGCACTTAAGAAATTCTAAGGGTTTGGGGAGCTATAAGCCAGGAACTGTGGAGGAAGACCAAATATCTTATAAATCATAATATCGCTGCGGTCATATAGAAAAGATATCATAAGTGGAAATACATGACGCAGTGAATAGAAAGACAAGGTCAGCCTCAGTTTATGAGCCCAAAAGAGAAATTGATAAGGTCTTCCAAACTGAAACTGAGACAGCTCAGAGACAGCTGCACTGGCCCCAGACTGCAGCAAAGTGAAGTCAAGAGCAGGAACTGAAAGTGAGACCGTGGGAAACTTCGCTGCCTGCCCTTGACCCTCCTGGTACCATCCTGTTCACTGGCCTCCAGGCCCACAAGGCTACAGCACCTGCCAACTACGCCAAACTGATAAAGAAAAACACCAGCGCCTCAAATTTCTGAGTCAAGTCCGTCATTCACTAAAATCAGCAAACAGAACAGAGAAGGAAGCACATTATTTCCCAAAAGGAAACGTTCAACTTCCCTGTCTTATTAATACCTGTCAATGAAAGAAGGCCAAACCTATAGAAAAGTTTTGTAAGAGTTTATTTGAGCCATTTTTTTATGTTTTAATTTGAGCCAAATGTTTGAGACCATACCCAGAAGTGAGATCTCAATGGATTGCGGAAATGCTCTGGAGAATGGCACTTTTGTAGCTCCTTTTATGCATTTAAAATCAAAGGAGAAAACATAAGGAAGATACATAAAATCCATTAGTGGTAGATAAAGGAGGTAGTAGAAAGCAAAGCAGGAATATCTCTAGGATTGGATAACAAGAAAAACAAAGAAACGCGTACTTCTTTTACATTGGTGGTTACAAAATACTTAATAATTAACATTTATGGCACAGAGATGGTATTCAGAGAACAAGAGACACTGAGGGAGGAGTCTGTGGGTTGTGCTCTGGTGTTTGAAATTGCGCTTTGGAGGGGTCTAGAAAAGAAAATGACTCTGACTTTTCAAAGGTGTTTTATCCTAGATGCATAAGAACAATGGACAGAGCTTACTTCAGGTAGACTGACCTTTGCTAACGAAGCTATGGACCTGGGATGTAACTATCCACCATGGCCTTCCCTTAGGAATTTGTGATCAGACCATCCTGTGTGGTTACTTTTGGTCACTGAGCTTGTCAGGCTTGCTAGGTGGGCCCGCTAAGCTTGTCAGGTTTATTTCATAGCCCCTTTTTTCATTCACGTACCTTAAAGCAGGGGCTAGCAATTTTTTTTCTACAAAAGGTCAGATAGTAAATATGTTAGGCTTTCCAGACCATACACGCTCCATCACAAGTACTTTATCTCTGCTGTTGTATCAAGAAAGGAGCCATAGAACGAATGCCAATAAAACTTTATTTGTGGACACTAAAATTTGAATTTCACATAATTTTCACATGTTAGGAAATGTTCTTCTTCTTTTGATTTTTTTTTTAACCGTTAAAATGTTTAAAAGCCATTGTCACTGAACTGTACACTTTAAAATGGTTAATGGTTCATTTTATGTTACGTGAATTTCCACTCAATAAAAAACATTTTTTAAAGTCATTTTGGCTTGTACGCTATGCAAAAACTAAGGGCAAGTCAAATTTGGCCTGGGGTTGTTGTTTGTCAAGCCCTGCCTTAAAGATACAAGCATTATCTTAGATGCACTTATGTATATCCTTATGTGGATTAATACATAATACATTATCTTATTTAAGATCTATTAAGTAAGCTATGTGAGATAATCAACAATTTTTAGAGACTGAGAAACCCAGGTACACATACGTTCATTCATCTTTCCAAGATGAAGTCCCACAGTTAATGACACTATCAGGATTTGAATCTGTGTACCTTTCCTACATGAAAAATTATAAAAGGTAACATAGACTGAGCAGTACCAGATACCGCTCTAAGTGCTGTATACCAGTTTTTCTCAACCAGGGGCACTTTAACCCCCAAAGGAACATTTGACAATGTCTGAAAATATTGTTGGTTGTCACAGTTCAAGGGGGGTGGTGAAGTCTGTTTACTGGTATGTAGTAGGCAGAGGCCAGGGATGCAAACATCCTGCGAGGTACAGGACAGAGCCCACAATGAGGAGTTATCCAGCCTCAAACGTCAATTGTACTGAGGTTAGGAAACCGTACCCTAGATGTGTTATCTTATTTAATCTTCACAACAACCCTAAGAGGTAAGTTTCATTATTATTCCCCATTTGATAGATGAGGAAACCAAGGTTTGGAGGAGTTGAATAACACACCCAATATCACCGATCAGCAAACTGGATTCGGGCAGAGGTGAACTGGCTCCACCATGCCGTGTTTCAGAGTCACTACTGCAGTTTGTAGTGCACTTTGAATTCATTGGATTATTTTATTAATACTTCCACTAGACTGAAAAAGACATTGGCCATATTGGTCTCTTCTTACCATTGTATCCCCAGCACCTGGATCAGGCCTGCTGCACGGTAGATACTCAGGAAAGGAACGGGTGAGTGAATGAATGAACAAATACAGGCACAGGTGACTCTAGCACCTCTGCTTTTACTATCACTGGAACTTTTCTCGCTGTGTCTCTCTCTCTCTCTCTCTCTCTCTCTCTCTCTCTCTCCATATATATATATATACCATGTTTCCTCAAAAATAAGAACCAGACCATCAGCTCTAATGTAAGTATTATATTATATTATATTATATTATATTATATTATATTATATTATATTATATTATATTATACCTGGTCTTATATTAAAATAAGACCGGGTCTTATATTAATTTTTGCTCCAAAAGAAGATATATTAGAGCTGATGGTTCGGCTAGGTCTTATTTTTGGGGAAACACCATATATATATATATATATATATATATATATATATATATATATATATATAGTCACAAACTTTGCATAAGTGGATTCTTCAGACAACTGAAAGTTATCCTTTTCCATTCCAAAACACTTTACTCCAGTTTCAGAGAGAACTATTTTTAAATGTTATTGCAGACATTTCTTCTCCTTAAACATTGAGCTGAGTAATTAAACTCAAACATTTACTTAGTGCTTTCAAACTCACAGAGGACTTTCTATCTATATTATCTTGTTGTCACAAGAACCCTGTAGCAGGTGTCCTACTATTATTATGCTCCTCAGTCCCATTTGGTAAATGTGAAACTGCGACTCTGAGAGGAGCAGTGACTTGTCACATAGCCAGTAAGTGGTGGAATTGGGGCTGACCCCCAGGTCTTCTGACTCATTCTCTCACTTCCTTTCCACTTAGGCCTGCTGCTGCTTTCCATCAGTCACAACCTCCCCTTGAGAATTCAGGGTCTCCTTCTGCCCAGGAGTTGCCTGTGGTTTGCTATATGCAGGGTCCGGTGGGCTACAAAGCCATGTGGAGTGATTATGTCCCCAAATGCTCCAGGTGCCATATTTTCTGTGCACATGCATTTATTACGTGTAATGTCTCCGTTTCTTCTTCCTTCACTGTTTTGTAGTCAGCATGTCCATCTTTAGTAGCTCCCCTCACACACATACCTTGTATTAGTCAGAGTTCTCCAGAAAAACAGAGCCAATAAGATATATGGGAAGCGGTTTATTACAAGGAGCTTGCTCATGTGATTAGAGAGGCTGAGAAGTCCCACAATCTGCCTTCTGCAAGCTAGAAACCCAGGAAAACCAATGGTGTAATTCCAATCTGAGTGTGAAAGCCTGAGAACCAAGGGAGCTGATGGTGTAAATCCTGGTGCAGGGGCAGGAGAAGACCAATGTCCCAGCTCAGCAGGGAGCCAGGAAGCAAAAGAGACAAATTCCTCTTTCCTCCAGCTTTCTTTCTATTCAGACCCTCCACGGATTGGATGATGCCCACCCACACTGGGGAGGACCAGCTACTTTACTGAGGGCACAGATTCAAATGCTAATCTCATCTGAAAACACCCTCACAGACACATCCAGAAATAAAGTTAATCTGGGCAGTAGAATTGGCATATGAAATCAACTATCTCCTAATTTGATACTTCTAAACAGAAAACCAGCTGTTTGGATGGATCAAAATCATACCAAATATAAGAATTAGCTGGCTCTGAGTGAGGTCCTTAGAGGAGTTCTTTTGAGTAAGGAGTAAGAGCTTTTGTGCCTGATCTTTGGTTCAGGCAAAGACAGCAAACTCAGTAACCTACAGGCTGGGTCCAGAGGTCAATGCTACCAGTGATGGAGCTGGGTAGAACTTCTTGGGTTGGCCACCAGGAAACAAGCAGCTAAACAATTTGTAGCCTGGCGTTACTATAAATGATAGAATTAGGCTCAGAGGTGGGAAATTTTCAGCTCAGCTCTCAAATCTGGTTCAAAGATTTATCCAGGAAATGGGCAACCACGGGATCTGGGCTCCATCTCAGTTGTTGCTTCAAAAGAACCTGGGACATCTGCCACCTTTCACATGACAGTCCCCCCAACCTGCCCATATTTAAAGAGACTGGTCTCTACCTGACAAACTCCCTTCTTCCCCAACAATGTGCTTCTGGTGGAGGCAAAATTCTCCCTAAGAAGAATCTATATAGATCCAGATTGTCCAGTGTTTAGGTTTGAATGACTGCTACTGACCATAACTACAGATTAGGTGAAAGTATGTCCACAAAGTGCTTAATACCGTCCTCGGACATTCAATAAATACTAGTTAGAATTATTACTTTTACTGTTTTACTATTTACTATTCCATAGACAACTATTCCATAACAGTCTATTAAATCGATGTCAATACGCCATAGTTTTTTGGAAGCTTCTTGGTGGAAGGTATCTTCTGTTTTGTTTTTCTCAGCGATGTTGTGAATAGGTGGAGTATCTGGATAAATGGCCTTATAAGTGATGTGTGTGTAATGAAATATAATATAACTAATGCACAAGCATGGCATGTTTCCTATGCACCAGGCACACTCTTAAGTGCTTTACATGGGTGAATTCTTTGAAACCTCACATTACAAAGAGGCAGATTCGATTACTATCCCCTTTTACAGGTGAGGAAATGGAGGCACAAGTTCACTCAGTAAGTTGTGCTGTCAGGATCATGCTTGTTTTTCATTTCCCTGGAATGTCTTCTTTTCCACCCACAGCCTCTGCCTTTTACCTCTTATTCGCAGTGGAAATATCATTGAGATTTTGAGGCAGATTTCTGACCACAACATCTTCCCAAGTGACCTTTTTTGATCTTTCTGACTTGACAGATTCCCTCTCTCTTGTGAATCCACCAGAACTTTCTTCTTTCCTCTGCTTTATGCTACAAACCTGACTCTGCCTTGTAAAGCAGCTATTTGTGATTTTGTCTATATTCTACAGTAGAGTGTGTCAAAGCACAGGTGTGGAACCAACCAAAGTGTACTGAAATAAGTTGTCAGGTTTTGTTCAGCATTTTCAAGACTATGTGGGATGGAATGGAATGGAGTGGAGTGGAGTGGAGTGGAGTGGAGTGGAGTGGAGTGGAGTGGAGTGGAGTGGAGTGGAATGGAATGGAATGGAATGGAATGGAATGGAATAGAATAGAATAGAATAGAATAGAATAGAATAGAATAGAATAGAATAGGAGTAGAGTAGAATTATGATAGAATAAATGATAGTATCAGAGTGTGTCCCATGTAGTAAGAGCAAGTATTGTTTCATGAGATTTTTGTATCAGTGGGTGTGTAAGTGTGTGTGTACATATGTGCATATGCTGGGTTGCAACATAAACAATATTTCTTATAGGGGGTTATTGTTTAATGGGTATAGAGTTTCAGCTTTGCAACATGAAAAGAGCTCTGGAGATCTGTTACACTTACTGGCAGTTTTGTTTTCCGTGGTTTCAGTCACCTGCAGTCAACCATGGCTCGAAATCATTAAAAGAAAAATGCCAGAAATAAAGAACTCATCAGTTTTAAATTTCATGCTGTTCTGAGTAGTGTAATGAAATTTCATGCCGTCCCACTCCATCCTGCCTGGGACGTGAATTGTCCCTTGTCCAGAGTCGATGCTGTATACACTACATGTCCTTTAGTCACTTAGCAGGCATCTTGCTTATGAGATTAATTATCACGGTATCAAAGTGCTTGCATTCAAGTCACACTTATTTTACTTAATCATGGCCCCAAAGTGCAAGAGTAGTGATGCAGGCTGGCAATTCGAATATGCCAAAGACAAGCTGTAAAGAGTATGTACGTGAAGGAAACAACATGATATATATATAGGGTTCAGTACTATCCATGGTTTCACTGGGGGTCTTGGAACATATCCCCCATGGATAAAGGGGGGCTGCTATACTTGCCATTACTGAACTGTGTACTTAAAAATGATGGATATGGCAAATTTAAGATATGTGTATTTTATCACAATTAAATATACTTTTTTAAAAAGTATTCCTTATTTTGAATCAGGGTGAAAAAGTTTGAGAAACACTGTTCTACTGGAGTAAAATCATTTTCAGGCTTAGGCCTTGTAAGAATCATCTTTTTATTCTAAGCAGCACATACCTAGCACAGCAGTACTAGCTCACAGTAAACACATTAAATGTCCCTTGAGTTGAATTCCTTAAGTCCTCACTTAATGTCATCAATAGGTTCTTGGAAACCGTGACTTTAAGTGAAATGACATATAACTCAATCAATTTAACCATAGGCTAATGATATAAACAAGAGTTACATTCACATGGCATACATATTTCTGGTGACAAAAACACCATCAAAGTCCTAAAAAAGACCCCAAGCACTTCTAATATTAAACATTAAAATGAATGTGAGCTTTATATCGATTTAAGAAAGATTACTACAAACAAGTAAGACAATTATTTTCCAACCTTTTTGTTCCAGTACAGGGTTGTGGGCGGCTGTCACCTATCCTGGCAGCTCAGGGCACAGGCAGGACCCACCCTGGGCAGGAAGCCCTCCTATCTCAGGGCCACTCACACACACCCACACTCACTCAGCATGGGAGAATGTAGACACCACCAATCACCTTACATGTACATATCTGGGAAGAAAAAACCTAAGGTCCCAAAGAAAACCCACACAGACATGGGGAGAATGTGCAAGCTCCACACAGACCATGGTCCCAGACAGTAACTGATTTTATTCTTTCTCTTCAACATTAAAAGGAAAGAACATTGAAGGAACCAAGGACCTACTGTACATCACTCATCATGACCCACATTCAGTGGCTCATCATGTGTAACCCATGCTCCCTCCCTCTCCACACTTACTGCCACTCTGAGCTTCACAGCAGTTTGTGCTGTTTGTCAGGAGCAAGACATGGCCTCCCCAGGTAGGGGTGGGAGAGCAGATTCCTGAAGGCACATGTCTGAACTTCTCCCAGCACAGTCTAATGGTGACTGGCTTCCTGCCTGCGGAGCTGAGAGTGGACAGAACGGCTCTGCCTAGGAGGTGCTCAGGGGCTCTCAGGGGAACTAGAACCACACATGAAACCAGAAAGTGAATGTGCCTCCCCCCTCAAAGAACTAGTATCCTTTGATATGCCACCAATGGGTAATGGTCTGTGACTGACACTATTCTTTCACTCAGGCCCAGACAGGCTTGGAAGAAGGGTTGGGGTGGGATGGGGTGGGTAGGGAGAATATTTTGACATCATCATGAGTGATACTAGAAAATAATTCCCCATGGAGGGGTGGGGTTGGTGCGTGGATAATTGTTCTGTATAGGGAGACATTTTACTTTATTAATATGAACTAGAGCGATTGTACTATCTGAGAGAATTAGTGTATGTCTTTGGAAGCTGAGTCAATAGTTACCCCCGGACAACAGAAAGAATAATCTGTGTCAATAAACTTCACATTGGCAGGAAGAGCTCAAAAGAGACCAAACTCAAATGCCAAATAAGAGCTGTCCCGCTATGTCTCGGGCTGGGGATGGCTGTCTCCAGAAGGGGAGGATGAGCTGAGGGATGGAGGATGGAAGGAAGTGAACTTGGAAAGGCCAGCCCTCTGGGGCAGGGTAGTGGACCCTCCCTGAAGCTGTGGAAGTTTGAAGGGGCTTTTCTTCAGAATTGCTACATTGCACAACTCTAGGAGGCACCGTTTCCACCGCTGTCTAAGTAAATGGCACCCACCCACCCACCCTCTCCCGGAATTGGGTGGTGAATGTACATGGTATTCCCTGATTCTCTTTCAAAGGAGACTTAGAACGAGGCTAGGGACTGAGGTATGCCACCTCTATGAAGGGCTGTGCTTTTCTGTTGGTTACCATAGACGGAGATGTCATGTACAATATAAAAAACATTTCCCTCTTGTGTTGCCATTCCCTTTCCTTACCCCTCTCCAACCGCCCTTCCATGAAATCAGACTGTGCCAAATAGCCTTAGGAGAGATGGGTGTGAGAAATAGAGGGATGACAGTGTAACCGCCGGTGCCTTGCACGGATGGGGCAGAGGGGAAGAGTTCAGAGGCTACCAAAGCTGACCCTTGATAGGGAAGAGGCCATGGCTGTGCTGGGTGGAAAGGAGCGGGTCCTACTTCACAGAGGAACACCTCAGGGGAGCACATTGAAGACAGGCTTCATCCTTCCTGAATATTCCAAAGGAAAGGACCCTTAAAGGGAGAGGTGAACACTTCCGTTGAACATGCTATTTGGGTTCAAGAGGAGTGAATTTGCTTTCATAGTTTTTTAGAGCTGTGAAAAATTCTGACATTTGGCTTCTGACCTGAAGAATCTTTTGGTTCGTTTGTTTGTTTTCACTTTTCTCTCTTTTACAGAGAAAGGCATTTATTTTTTTTAAAGGTGCAATCTTCAAAATCAGAGGAAAAATAATTTTTCCAGCTATTTTTCTCTTGGAAACAAATTTACTTCCTGTTCCTCTTTCATCCCTTCACACTTTCCTTCATGTATTCATTGAAGAAGACTCTTAGGAGCTGCCCCGGTACTAGACCTGCTAAGTGCTGGAAACCAACAATGGCAGACCAGGTCTCTCTACAGGAATTGCTGAAAATCCATTCATCAGAGACCAAGTAAAAGCACACACTCCAAAAGCAGCCATAGCATAGGGTAGCCCCCCCCCCCCCCCGCCCTCCCATAAGCAAGACCAGGTCTTCCTTGCGGCAATTCTCTCCTTGGACAGAGGGAGGGAACAGTGAATCAGAATCTTGCCTCCTGGGGGGATTCTGATATGCCCACCTGCAGGAGTGTGTCCCCTGCCCTCACCCATCCCCAGTACTGAAGGAGCCCCGACCCCAATCCTCTGGGAAAAGTGAATGAAGTAGATGTTTCTGTGGTAAAGAAGGAGAGGAAGGGTGGCCCAGGCGAAGGGACCAGCATATGTACAAAGACACAGAGATTTGGAAAAGTGCAATGAGCATTTAGGACATTTCTAGAGGTCAGTTCAATTGGAAGGTACCCAGGTGGGAGTGATGGGGAAAGAGACTGAGCAGGGAGGGCAAAGTTGGAGCCAGGCTTGAGAAGCTAAGGAATCCCTTTGGCACTAAAGTAGTTCCTATGTATTTGCAGCAAGTTAATTTCCCTCTATTTGGATAATATTAAGTATTCAGCTGCAAGGAGAGGGCAAACTTTCAACAAGCCAAAAAAAAAAAAAAAAAAACCCACACCTTGACAATTCACTGTGCTATCTGATGAGCACTAAATTAATTTCCGTATTAACGCATTATGTGGAGATAAGACACAGAAACACGAATTACAAAAGACACAGTGGGCTTTTATTAAATTTCTGAAGAATACAGGGTGTGCATTAGTCTGAAGCGCGGAAACCCAATGCAAGAGAGATTTGTAAGGAGAAGCTATACAGAGATGGATTACCCAGAGAAATGGGTTTGGCTCTGGAGCTGATGTTTTTTCCCCCACTGTGAATGGAACAAGATAAGACACATTTCTTACAAACTGTAACCATTTCTGGCAAATTTACCCCCTGATTCCCACCCCCACCCCAAGTGCTACCAGGCACAGAGGCCTGCTCTCAGCATGAACCCGGAGAGCTCATTATCCAGCCACAAGGGCCTCTCCGGACAGGGCCAAGCAACGCTTATAGATGAATTGTGCAAATCCAGAAGAAAATGCCAGGCCCTAGTCCTCTCCTGTTTGGCTCTGTGCTCTGTCAGTCCAGCTTTGGAGGATGAATTAATGAATTTCCCAGATAGAAGGCACTGAGACACCATCAACACTGGGCCTAATCCTAATGCATTTTTAACCTTCCCCTTTTAATCAGCCGCCAAGGAGAAAAGACCGACTTGAAAAAATTCCCTGGACAGGCTCACAGGAAGCCAGAAGGATGAGTGCCATTTCTTTGAAAGGCTGAAGGCACCAGGAGTAGAAGAGTTACAAAGTACCAACATGGGTTCAGGCCCCTTTGGCTGTGGCTGATGCCATCTGTGGCACCCTGGGGACAATATGTGACCTGTCTAGTCCTCTCTATACTCCTGTGGAGAGTCCACAGGTACATAGTATGTGAGTTGCCCTGTCCTGGAAGGAATAAAGGCCATAACAAGGATTTAGTCTGCTATGACCATGCCTTGTGACCTTGAGCAACACTGAACCTTTCATTTTCCTCCCCCGTTCAATGAAAAGTTGAGCTGCATGATTTCATATCTCGGTGAATGTTAGTAACTTACTCTACTACTTAAAAGCAATCTTCTGCTTTCACGTTGTGGTGGACACTGTGATGAGCCTCCCAGATGGCCCTTCAATGAAGACTTACTGCCCAGTGGTTTAGAGTATCATGGGGAAGAATTGCCTCCGGTTGCAGACAGCTGCCTTGCCGTGGTCCCAGCCCATCCTGGGACAGCGCACACTGATGAAAGTGGAGTAGACAGGTCTGGCTCTTTCACCTCTACTGACATGACACCAAAGGACATTCCAGCTCAGAATTCTCCATGCAGTCGGTCAAGCCTTTCATTGGGACTCCATGTCTCCCTCTGCCCAAGAGTGTTTCAGCCCCTTCCTTCCACGTTTCTCCCATAGTTCCTCCTTTATAAGCAGCCTGCGCACCAACCCCCTTCCCAGAGGCAGCTTCCTAAGGAACCCCTCCTGCCATGCCCATTTCCATAGACTCACATACAATTTGAACCTCTGACTGCACCCCACCCAGCCTTCCTCCCTCATTTTCCAAAAGAGGAAATAAAAGCTCAGAATGACTTACCAAGTTCACTCTGTGTGGCAGAATGAGGGATAAATCTTCATTTTCCCAAGTCTCAGCCATGTCCTCTTTCTCTCACACCTCAGTGCTTTCTCTAACTTATCGCATTTTCTTTGCATAGTGGAGAGAGAAGTGGAGGCAGAGAGATAAATCAATTCATTCACCCATCTCCACTGCAAGGAAGAATAATAAGCAAATGCATGAATTCATGAGTTATTCACTGCCTCTACTTTAAATAAATAAACCATTGGTTTTTCATTTGGGGATTTTTTTTTTTAACATCCCTGTGAAGCTGGATCATGTAAAGACACAACTCTAGATCAGCAACCAGGGAACAAGTTTTAGTCTCAGCTCCTCAGTTTTGCATTGCATTTGCTACTACTGGTTGATATTAGGCTCTCTCAGATTCCAAGACTGATTGCTGGGGGCAAGGGGGTGCTGTAGGGGCGCTGGTTAAGGGCTGAGAAGGAGGTTAATCTTGTAAAATAATAGCCGGTGGTGATGGCCATGTTTCCCCGAAAATGAGACCTAGCTGGACAATCAGCTTTAATGTGTCTTTTGGAGCAAAATTTAATATAAGACCCGGTATTATATTATATTATATTATATTATATTATATTATATTATATTATATTATATTACATTTATTATATTATATTATATTATATTATATTATATTATATTATACCCGGTCTTCTATTATAGTAAAATAAGACCAGGTCTTATATTAATTTTTGCTCCAAAATACTCATTAGAGCTGATGGTCTGGCTAGGTCTTATTTTCAGGGAAAACGGTATGTAAGATGTTACGAGGGGAGACTGGGTGAAGTGTACACAGGAACTTTCAGTATTGTTTTCATAATTTATTGTAGTTAAAATTATTTCAAAAGAAAAAATTTAAAACTAATAATAGTCAAAAGATGGTTCCATTTATTTTAACAAGGACAGATTATTTGAACTGTGGTAAAGGGGAAGGAATAGGCAGGTCACAGAACATACCGTATTTCCCCGAAAATAGGCTAGTGTATTCTAAATGTCACTCAGTGACATAGAGACGGAAGAAGGCATGTGTTTTTAAAAACATGTCATTCATGAATAAAAAACCTGAGGACTGACATTCTTTAAGCCAAAGCCTTGACAAATGTCTGCTACAGGACCTGCTTTTCTGTTTGGGCTAAATCTCCCCAGTGAGTCTCAACTATATCCAGAGCTCTCATCCACTGGGTCTGACCAACTCCCTCATTTTACAGGTGAAAAAACTGAAGTCCAAAGAGGTATACAGCTGGTGCAAGTTGCCCAGAGAGTCGCTAATTTAATACAATAAAAGCAGACACTTTCAAGTTATAAACAAACATCTGGTCAGTGGTTTGTAGAGCATCTTGTCCTGTTCCAAGAACCTGGAGTCTGAGGAGAAGAAGCCACTTGCAGGTGGTGTAACAGAGCGAAACATTCAGTCTCTCAGACTCTATCTTAATTCTAGGCTTCATTTTCTCATGTCCTTCAGGCTAATAGCTCCTGTTACAGATATGCTAATCATTAGAGGAATTCTGCTTGAGACTTGAGTTTTTGGAAGAACAGCCTCTTGCGAGAAGGAACCTCTCCTGAAGAGGTGGTGAAATATGTACAAAATAATGACTGCTTATCAAAGATTTGCAAGAACCTCAAGACCTGACTCAGATCAGCAACGGTCAACAGACCCACTGGGAACAGAGACTTAGGGGATTTCGTGCTCTTCCTGGGATCCCTATGGGGTACCCAGATGTCAATCATCTCTTGTCCCTCCCATTTTTCCTCTTTCCTTGATTTAAAAGAAGTTTGAACTTTGGACTTGGGGAAGATGGATTTGAGGAACTTCTAAGGCCCCATCTTCTCGATCAGGCGCCTCCTTAATCATTAAAACTTTTCTTCCTCCAAACTCTGACATTTTGAATATTGTCCTTTTGAAGCATTGAGTGCACGAATTTTTGGACAAGTAACAGTGAGACCCCTATGGAATGGCATTAGGGACTTTTCCCTTAGAGCCCGCAAGCTCCAGCCAAGAGCCACCAGCAACAATATCAGGCAGGCTGTCCAGCGTGCTCTCCCGGGAAAGGATCCTGACAGTAGGAGCTGTCCATGGATCACTCAAGAATTGAGCATTTTCAGTTTTGAAACTAAACTGCATTTCAATGTACTGTCAAGTTAACTATAAATGAAATGTGACCATAAATGAAAAAAAGTAAGCAACTAAATGGTGACACCTGCCTCCCATCATAATGCCATGTGATTAAAGGTCCATTTCTTCTCTAAATTCTAATTTTTTCCTGGTGAATGCTTTCAAACAAGTGAATGCTTTTGCAGTCACAAGATGCATACTAACCAAAATCACTGTTGATTCAAAATGTATGTCCTCTCAGAGGTGTTTAATGTCCAACAAAATAACAATGACCTCTATTTCATGTTTCAAAGTCCAAAGTCATAAGGAGAACGGTTTAAGGTTTTACCCATGCACATTTTGAAGGCATATGTATTTTTAATTACTTTTTTATTGAAGCATAACTTAAGTACAATTAAGTGTATAAAACTGATTAATTTTTGTATATTATATACCCGGTAACCACTACCCTGACCAAGATAGGGAACATTTCCAGCACCCCAGGAGGTTTCTAGTGTCCACAAATATTTAAATCACCTTAAATATTATGCAAATTGAAGTCTCCAGCTCCCCCTACGTCCCCCCTTCCTGGTGGCCAGCTGCTCCCAGAGCTGGGATAGAACCCTCCAGGTAGCCAGTTGAGATGGAAAGAAAGATTCATCCTCAAGGCAGGCATGAGACATTCAGACACTCTATTCCAGAAGCTTCCAACAACCAACTGCCTTCTCAAAGCAGCTCTTTGCCCTTGAGAACATTTTCTTGACAAAGTAAAAGAAGCCTTAAGGCAAACAAAAGGGGAATGGGGGCTGGGTGAGGATGGCAGTGAACATGAGGTTTAAGACAAACCCAGACTTGGGTGACAGGAGAAAGGTAGCAATGAAATCTGAGAGGTTCAACTTGGAAATTATGGTTTTCAATAAAGAGTAATAATGCTCATAACCTTAATGGCCACAGGATGATAGAAACATTGGTCTAAAAGGTAAAAAACAGATCTTCCTGATACTTTTAAATGCCTAAACTGATGTTTGCAGGGAGCTGCCTCTTGTACTTGACTGGTAATCAAGTGCCAGGTGTCAAGTTTTCATTCCATTTAGGCCAATGGGAAATGTCCTTCAATTCTAAAATCAGCATTTCATAACACACAAGGCTGCCATCAACCCAGGATTTTGGATTTGACTTCACCAACCTTCTTCATTTTAGGACACCTTGAAAAATCCTTCCTACTTAAGTCTTCTATTCAGGTTTTCTGTATGAGGGGCATGACCACCTAACCTTCCATTAGAAACATATCTTTGTCTTCCAAAATGCAATTCCTAGTTAAAAAGGGGGTTCAACGGCTTCCCCCACCTCCCCAAAGCACAGCCTCATGTCCTTCCCACTGTTTCACCCAGGACCTGGTTAACTAATGAACTGAGCCAAGCTGTACGGGGACAACTTTAAATAAGACACTTGAAAATGTGGACTAGATCGAGGCCTTTAGAATCAGAGTTAGGTGGGGGTTAGGATCCCATGTGGTGACCACTGACCAATGGAAGAAAGATGATAAACAGAAGGCAGCATTTCTCAGAGGATTCAACTCATGCTTTTTAATCTGTAATCCCATTTAGCTCCCCTTCCTCTCTAGCTTAAGTGAGAATTTTGAGGAAATACCGAATACCTATGAGCTTAGACCTCATGTTTTCTTTTCTTACAAGTTAGGGTTTGATTAATCTGCTTTCAACAGATTGAAAGACTGTGTATGTGTAGCAGGAGAACCCAGCTGAGCTCAAATTGAAGTCCAGCCCCTGCTGTGGAACCAGCAGGCTCTGGTCATGCCTTGGAATTTCTATTTACAGTGAGCCGATATGTCTAGAGGAACTCATTTTCTGGCTTTAGGAAGGAGAGAGAGTTTTATGCACAGATGTCTAGGGAGAGAAATCCCACCTCAGCCTGAAGGTTTACTTTTTTCCCCACCATTTATAACCCCCTCCTTACAGTGTTTTTCTGATTACAATATGTAACTGTCATACATTCTTTGTAAATAATTCACACAACTTATAAAAATATAATACTTTCAAAATATAAAATTATAATAAAACATATTTTGCCATTGTGAGATAACCGACGTTAATATTTTGGTGACCATTTTTGCAAGCATCTCTTTATTACATGTACATATCTATGTCAGTTACAAAAATACGATCTAATATACATGATCGTTTTTCCTGTGGTCACCTTTCCCCACCTCTCTCTATCCTCACCCGTATCTGTACCGCACACCCATCTCCACAGAAATCAGTATGAAGTGAGGGTTTGCATGCAATCGTTTATTTGAGGAAGCAACCCAGGGAATAGGAGTGAGGAACTGGAAATAATAAAGCAGGGAAGGAAGAAAAGCTAGCATAAGGGTGTTTTATTGAGTTTCTCACTGCTGTGAGCATCTAGAGCTCAATCTCCCTGAGACCCTCTAAGGAGCTGTCTAGAATATAACTCCACCTGTGGAAAGGAATATGGAAGCACTTATTTACTCACTAGCTTCTATCTCCCATTGGTCAAGGATTGCCACATGGAGTATTATTAATTCCCTCTTAACTTCTAGCAGGTGACAGACTGATTTAGCAGTCATCTATCTCATAGAGTGGCTTCAGAGAGAGCCCCCAAGCAGAAAGTGAGAAATGAAGTGCAGCTTAGGGAAGGTACTGGAAGGTTATACCTGCATGAAGCTGGCCACTGCAGCAATAGACACAGTAAAAGGTAGGCTGAAGAGATGTAGGGTACGAGGCATGACCAATAAAGTTTATGCCTTACACGACTCAGATCCACACATACCCAACAGCAACCTCTACAAAAGACTTAACACAAGAGAGGTAGTGGACCAAGGTGCAGTCCTCCCCGCTGCAGCTGGTCCCAATACCATTGTTGATATGCATCCTCTCTTTCCCCCACACCCATTCCAAATGTCCCTAGTTCTCGGCCGGATGTTCATCATTCGATCCCTGCAGAGTTGGGATCTTAGTTCCCTTACCCTTACGGTGTCATAGTTGCTGCGATGGCCTATTCATACTTACTATTCAGCATGAAGCACCAGTGTCCCATGGGACCCAGACATGCTCCTTTCTTATCCCTTTGGAGAGCAGTGACCCTGGCTCCTCATCGTGTTCAGAGTCAATTATCCCCACCAATATAGTTCTTCATGGTCTACTGGCTCATTAAAGCTAACATGCCTAGGTAGTAGTTGTAAACTTCAAATTCATCCAAACCCTTCTGAAACAAGAATGCCTCTCACCTCTCACCCCCTGTAAGCCTCTTATCCAACAGAGCATAAGGCTTCAGGGTGGGAAGTATAAATTCCTCAAGTGGGTCACTGGGAGTAACGGTGAGAGCAGCTAATCCTTGGTGCACCCCTTGGTTCCAGGATTCATGTATCCTAGTTACTGGGGACCCAAGTCATATTCTGGCCATTGGTTCAATGCATATAACATCCTGCAAGCTACACTCCAACACTACTGAGTGCTGTACCCATGATAACATCCTAAGGGAGTCTGTAATAAGACTTTCATTCTTCCATCTGTCAACTTCCAGGTGATATGTGCTATACAGTAAAGTCAGTGATTTCTACAGTCGTGCATCCAACCTCTTTTACTATAAAATAGGTTCTTTATCTGAGGCAACGTTACATAGGCTCCATGCTGGTAAATTCTGTAGGCCTTTGGATGGTGATGCTGACAGCCAGGGAGGGGAATCAGAAGGATTTATTGCATCCACAGCTTGGCTATGATTTCTTTGGCTGGAAATTGGAACATTCGTCAGTGGCAGTGGCTAGATCAACCTTGACAAAAAGAAGCTCATGGTATTGGGCCCAGGTATATAGCCTTGATCTCTGTTACGATGGCATTCAGGGGACTGTTGAATAGGACCTTGAGTGACAAGTGGGATATCCTCTGTGTTAGATGCTCTCAGGTGAGAATTAACATGAGACCCAAAGATCTTACACACTGTGCCCACTCCCATGGACACAAATGCCTCATTTCCTAACTTCCCTGACTTTCATCTTCCAATCTTACTCCTTTCAGGCCTCTGTCCACTCAGCCTAGACACTTAGCACTGCCAGGAGTCTATATGGAGCCATATCTCAGGCCATCTCTGCCTCCATACACATTAAGTAATCAATGCACTGCCTGCAGCTCTTCCCACAAAGAGGATTTTTCTTCTCACTGTTCCACAGTCACCCCTGGGTGGAGCTACAGTGATATTAGTACCATTTTCCATTAGTACCAACACACTAAACTCATCTATCTATGAACAATGTCCAAATTCTTTCCTTCTATGTTAGTTGGTCTTAAGAAACCCCCCACGAGGCTACAGGTGTAAGTTGGAGTGTATGTGTGGGGTGGGGAATGGTACAACAGAGGCAGGTGGCCTGAGAGTCAGGGTTACCTGATCAGGTAAATTACTGTCACTCTTTATGTACAATCTAAAATCTATCTTTTCTTTTATGTGAGCATTTGCTATTGTGTCCGTCCAGTCTTATGATTTGTTGCATGCCATAATGCCCTACTTTTGATTGGCAGCTCAGGTCACATGGTCACTTGATGGCTCATGGCTGGTGTTCAGTCTCCACTAGGGCCTAGCAATGCACAGAGAGCTGCTTTTCAAATTGTGAGTGAATCTCTGCTGCAGCAGGCATGACCTTGCTCCAGAACCCAAGGGTCTATGCTGTGATTTTCTATTAGGGTTTTCCAAGGATCCCGTGTAAGCATCCTTATCTACTGTGGATACTTCTAATACTGTTGCATCTGGTGGGTCTTATGACCCAAATGATAGGCAGCCCACCCTAAAGCCTGGACCTGACGAAGAGCGTTCTCAAAAAAACAAAACAACATAAAAACAGGGTTTGTGTCACATAATCAAAGAGTAAGAGCGCTATTCCCAGATGTGTTCAGTGGAGCCTCCAAAATTGAAAAAGGCACACCAAGTATTATTGTCCCTCTTGCTTGGTATTAGGAGATGCAAAAATAAGTAGATAAACAAGTTGTTCTTTACAAGTTATTGGGGCTGTCCTGGCGTGCCCAGATCGCTGGGCCCGAATGCTTCACTGATGTGCTGGATGGCAGGAGTTGTTCCCAGCCCACTCACCTCCAGCAACAGAGTCCATACCACTGCCTGCCCAGTGAGTGAGCCACCCATCCTGAGGTCCTGCTTTCTGGGAACCAAGCATGTTAGCCTAGATTTCCCCCCAGAAAGCAGAGCCTGGGACCAGGGCTTCCATGTAGGTAATTTATTTTGGGAAATGACCCTAGAGAATGGAAATGGAGGACTCAGAAGACTGAAATAGGGAAGGAAAGTCAATCCTTCCGTTATTGGGTTTGCCCCATCTGTGGGCAACTAGAGCTGGATGCCCCAGGGACACTGCATTAGTTTCCTGTAACTGCTATAACGAATCACCACACACTTGTTGGCTTAAAACAACAGCAATTTATTCTTTCACGGTTCTATAGGCTAGAAATTTGAAATCAAGGTGTCAGCAGGGCCAGACGCCCTCTGAAGGCTCTAGAGTCCTTCTTTGCCTCTCTCAGGCTCTGGCAGTTGCCGGCACTCTATGACTTGTGGCGGCATCTCTCTCTGCTCTGTCTTTGTATTACCTTCTCTTGTGTGTGTCTGTGCCGTCTTCTCTTCTGTCTGTCACAAATTTTTCTCTGCTTTACTCTTAAAAAGACACTTCTCGTTTGATATGGAGCCCCCTCAGACAATACAGGATAATCTCCTCATCTCAAAATCCTCAATTTAATCACATCTGCAAAGACCCTTTTTCCAAATAAAATGACATTCATTGGTTCTAGAAATTTGACATGGATCTCTTGGGAGGGGGTTCCATTTTTTTTGACTTAGCATAGACATCTGAGGGTTTCTATGAAAGGCATTTCAAATCGCCCACCTGAGGGAAGGAAGAGGAGAGGATTAATCCATCAGCTCCAGAGCCCCATGGTCAAGGGTTGCCAAATAGGTGTTAACCACTTTTAATTTCCAGGTTGACTATGTGAGCATGCATGCCTGGTGGGATCCAGTGGGCGTTCCACACAGTGGCATCCGAAATCCTAAGTGAAAGTAAGCAGTGAAGCCGAGGGGAGGTGCTATCAGGTTGCACCTGCCTGAAACTGGTAGTTGCATCAGTTTGACATAAAATGTGGACTGAAGAACAGGCAACAAAAGAAAAAGTAGACAAATGCAACTACATCAAAATTAAAAACTTCTGTGCATCAAAAGACACAATCAACAGAGTAAAAAGACCAGCCACGACATGAAAGACAATATTTGCAAATCATACATCTGATAAAAGGTTAATATCCAGAATATATAAAGAACTGCAACTCAACAACAACAACAAAAATGGATTAAAAAAAGGTGGGCAAAGGACTTGAATAGACATTTTCCAAAGAAGATATACAAGTGGCTGATAAGCACATGAAAAGACACTCAATATCACTAACTATTAGGGAAATAAAAATGGAAATCATAATGAAATATACCCTCACACCCATTAGAATGGCTACTATCAAAACAAAAAAAGAAAGAAAACAAAAAATAACAAGTATTGACAAGGATGTGGAGAAAGTGAAACCCTTGTGCACTATGAGTAGGAACATAACATGGTGCAGTCACTGTGGAAAACAGTACGGCAATTCCTCAAAAAACTAAAAATAGAATTACCATGTGATCCAACAATAGCACTTCTGGGTATATACCCAAAAGAATTGCAAACGGGGCCTCAAAGTGATACTTGTGCACCCATGTTCACAGCAGCATTATTTGCTATAGCCAAAAGATGGAAACAAGTGTCAATCAACAGATGAATGAATAAATAAAATATATATATATATATATATATATATATATATATATATATATATATATACACACATATATACAAGGGAATATGATTCACCCTTAAAATGGAAAGAAATTCTGACACATGAACCTTGAGGACATTATGCTAAGTGAAATAGCCAGTCACAAAAGGACAAATATATGATTCTGTATGATTTTACTTATGGAAAGTACTTAGAGTAGTCAAATTTATAGACAGAAAGTAAAGTGGTGGTTGCCAAAGGCTAGAGGGAGGAAGAATGAGGAGTTATTGTTTAATGGGTATAGAATTCCAGTTGGGAAGATGAAAAAAGTTCTGGAGAAGAATGGTAATGATGGTTGCACAATAAGGTCAATATACTTAACGCCACTGAACTGTATAGTTAAAAAAGTTAAGATGGTAAATTTTAAGTTATGTGTATTTTACACAATTAAAAAAATATTTAAATATTTTTTTAAACGGTAAATTGAAAAGATGTGAGGTGGGGCACAAGAGATATCTGATATCTTTATAACAACCTAAGTTAGGCCCTTCCATTTTGTTTCTTAATAGTACTAGAATCGTATAAAGATCATATTACACAACTCCTTCACATACACACATGTACTAAAACATGTGGGGGAGGCTACGTTGTGTACTAAAATGGGATCAAATTTCATATATATTTCTACATCTTTTATTTGCAATCCAAATCCCTCCAACTCATCTCCAACAGTTCTAATTCATTCTTTCTAACGTCTGCATATTATTTCACAGTATGGATATAACACAATTTTTCAGCCAGTTTCTTTTTTTCATGGGAAATCAGTTTATTTCCAGCTCTTCAATACTAAAACACATCTGAAACACACATTTTTATGCATATTTTTGATGGTCTAGTGTTGAGCTCTGTGAAAAGAGGGAGTCAAGGCTGAAAGTCCTAGGACTTTGTGAGACTAGATACAGGGAGTTATGTGTATTTTACACAATTTAAATAATTTAAATTGGGCTTCATGATAAGATGCAAGATGATCAGATACAAGAACTCACCATAGACCACACTTGTCATCTGAGGACACAGGCAGCCCCATTGTTCAAGGAACAGTGTGCCAAGCAGAGCGCATTCTCAGAGAACCCGAGCAGTAGAAACAGGACATGAGCAGACGTGTAAGTCTCTGAGCACAGGTGAGGCACCCCAGACACTCCCAGGAGTCACTGGGGGAGAGACGGTGCTCAAGCTTTGAGTTTCCACAGTCACTTCACCATCGTTTGTACTATCAGGTTGTTGCAGCTTGGGGACATCTGGATTGGACAGGGAAGGCTCCCATGTTTCTTTTCAGGGTAACCATGATGCACATCTTTGCTCTGAGAAATTCAAGGCATTTTGGAGTCTTGAAATCATCACAGGGGTTCTACATTTTGCAGAGCAAACTAGAGAATTGCTTAAACAGCTTTATATCTCCTTAACAGTAAGAGTAAAATAAATTTGGCAGGAGAGGATGCTGGGGATATAAATGGCAAGTGTCAGAATGATAAAAGATTCCATAAAACATGTGGTATGAATAAGAGAGAGACAATTTTGGAGACTTTATCCATTTTCCCTTCCTCTCATTGACTCTTAATTCTTCACTTTATTATCATCCATTGAAAATTAAACTCTTCATGAGGGACTTCCCATGGAGGAATTATGTCCAGATGACCCTACCCAGGGACCCACTCTACCAAAGCACATCAATGCCCTGGATTTGTTCTGAAGCTCACAATGTCCTTACGTAGCCAGTAGAAGAATGGTTAAGTGCTCACTCTGGGAACAGTGTCTGGTTACTGCTAAGTCATTTACATAAACATTTCCATGGATCTCTATGCTGTTTCCACCTGATTCCACTCTTCTTATGCATTCAGATATAATTACAAATTTCAGATATCTTTAAAACTCAGAGGGTGGAGAAAAAGATAAGGCAAAGCACGCGCGAGAGAAATAATAAATTTCTGAAATGGCCACAGATTTTCTGCCCCACCATCTGCTCTGCTATCTTTGCTGCTTCCTCCTTTCCACTTGAAGCTTGCATCCGATCCTCAGGGCTCTGTGATGTGTACAGGATAAAGTTCAGTCTCTTCTGCCAGGATTTCAAGCCCAGCCCCAAGCTCACCCTCTAATTTGATTTCCTGCTGCCCTCACCCCCAAGTACAAACTCGCCTTGGCCACTCCCCAAGTCTCGTCTCATTATTTCCCACGGTGAGCATTTCCTGTGTCTGGGTTTCATACTTGCTCTTCTATTTTGTGATATTGTCTTCTCTCTGCAAATCAAGGCTCCCCTTCCTTCAGGATTTAGCTCAAGTCCCACATCCACCAAGAATGTAATCTCCCCATGGGGACAAATTTTTCATCTATTTTGTTCAATCATGTATCCCCACATGCCTGACACGTAGCAGTTGCTAAATAAATATTCGCTAAATAAACGAAAAGCCAAGTCTATCGTAAAACCTGCCAACTATGAGCATATCTGTCACTTTTATTACTTTCACTTAGATCCTTCATCATACATTGCCTCATCTGATCAGGCAACTGTTATACATTTTGTCATCTTGTCTACCTTATACACAGTAGGATCCTAGAGGGTAAGGATCTCGTTGAACTCACCTTTGTTTTTGAGCTGTCATTCACTATCACACCATTCAGTTTTACTGTCAGCTGTGTACCTTACTTTTAAATTCTGCAGCATCAACATTGTAATAAATACATATGTTAATTTTCATCTTCTTCCACCCCCAGGGACAGGGGTTAGTCTGAAATCTCTAATCAAGCATCCATACACCATGAGCCTTCAACTGCCTTTATGTACAATGAACACTAGAGGGTTTCCTGAGAGCTTAAGGGATGCTAGAAAGTGTTTTTCTTTCTTTTTTTTTTTTTAATTAAATTTATTGGGGTGACAATTGTTAGTAAAATTACATAGATTTCAGGTGTTGGTGGTTGCCAGAGGGTAAGGGGGGTAGAAAGTGTTTTTCATCACTGAATTGTGGAGTGTTCAAGTATGTGGATTGCTTACAAGTACTGATCAGGCACTTCTGCCATTGCCTACACAGAGCATCAGCACCTCTCTCAGAAAACGGCAACAGCTTCTTCCTAACTCAGTTCCTGGAACCTCCTTCTCCTGTGTAGTTTTCAAGGAGACTGTCCAACTCCAATCCAGTCTTCACCAAGCCAAATGATATTTCTAAAACACAAAGCTAACTGTTACTCACTCATTCTCTTAAAGCCCTCCATTGGCCCCTGTGCAGTGCACAACAGCTAACATGTTTCAAGGCCACTGAGGACCCGTCCCCTGCAAACCTCTCTAACCTCATCTTTCAACATCCACTCCCCACTTCACCTCCCCTGACCACACACACATACCTACAACCGCTTTCTTCCTGAACCAAGGTTGGTGACTCAGACAAATGCAATTTTCCACTTCATCTGCATCTGCTGACTGAGAAATGGTGACTTGTCTATAACCCTCCACGTGATGCTTCATCTATAAAGCAGGAAAAAGTCTCTCACTGCTAATTCTTCCTTGCAGAGATTTCAGTGGATCCCCTGAGGATTCTATAATTTTCATTTCATAAAATAAGATGACTAGAAAAAAGGATCCACTAAGCCGAGGGAAAAGGCTAAGGACTTCCTCTGTGTTACTTTTGCTTCCATGCAAGTTCTTTTCCGTCTTGGGGTGCAGAATAATATGCCAGTCGGGAGATGAGCTCTGAAGCTACATTGTTTGAAGTCAAATCCTGACTTCATCACACACTTCCTGTGAGACTTTGAGCAAGTTATTTAATCTGTCAGTGACTCAATTTCTGGACTGTTAAATGATGGCAATAACAGCATTTACTTCTCTGGATTTGTGTGAGAATTAAATAAGTTAATACCTCTAAAGTACTTAGCATACTACCAGCACATAGTGAGGACTAACTAAAGCCTTTATTATTATAGTCACCCAATTTATAATCCAAAGATCACCATGTTGTTATCTTGAGGGTGTGATCACGGGCAGAGAGAGGGTGATACAGTACGAATGAAAGAGCACAGTCTCAGAGACTTCATTTCCAGTCTCAGCTCTGCCACTCACTGACTGTGTGACATTTGCTGAGCCTCTTCCCAGCTCTGGTATTTGATTTTTTTCATGAGAATGTTGTCCAAAACAATGCTATTCAAATTTTAGCAGTGGAACCCTCTTTCTAATGATATTTTTTATGGGACTGCCAAGATAGGAGACATAAAAATGCTGCTGCTTCCACCTGGCCATCCCTGTCCAAGCCCTCTGAGATGCCTCGGGGCCACGCTAAGGCTCCTGGGTGAGAGCACTAGATTATATGACCTCTGTGGATCTTTGATTTATGAATGACTTTCCCTTTCACAAGCACATTCAAAAGTTCTAGCCACATGGTAAATAGTCAGTAGGTACTAGTACAATGGAGTTGGTGGTGGTGGTGGTGATGGAAGCACGCTGTGCCTCACATCCTGATTGGCCATTTCATTCATGCATGCATTCAGCAAATATCTTTCCAGAGAACCTATTGCATGCTCAGGTGCTGGACTAGTGCCGGGTCATTTGAAGCATATCGTCAATCGTCATTCTAACACAAGGACAATAAATTCTCTCCATGGCCTACTTGCAGTCATAACTTGATAATGAGCCTAACTCAGTGACAGGCATCTGCGTGGGGACCAATCCCAATTCCAGGCTCATCTTTACTAACTGTTCTAAAGCAAAACCAGTCTCTGTCAACTCGTTATTTCCTTTTTCAGGAATAGCATTGTAGGAGGTAACACTGAGTAAATACTCTGAGTAGTCAACCAAGGAACATCCCAGATGACCCAGAGAATAAGTGAACTCTGGGGGCCCAAGAGAATATAAAGAAACATCCCCTCCTGGGTAAAGGATCCCATCTGGTTGCTTGTATACATGAGGGAACTGAGAAGAGAAAGCCAATGAGACCTTTGGCGGGGGCGGGGATGGGGTGGATTCTTAAGAAGGAACAGAATTCCCAATTTCCAGCCAGCCCTGAACACTTGGAGTTTCTCCCTTCACTTCCAAACTTACAGGATTGGATGGAGTCGGGGATTAAGAAAGCCAGTGTGGTTTCCTTACAGATGTTTCCCTTCACCAGATGTCACCCTGTGTACTACCCATAATGGCTGGTACTTTCCACCTATTTCTACATCGGTCTGTGCCCTTTCCGTCATCATTCTTCAAAGAACTGGTCCATGCACTGGCAGGTGACGCAGGGTATTTGCCAGCTAACCCAACAGAAAGAAGGCAGAATTGGGCTCTCTCTGAAGTTCACACTTAGGAGACTGCCAAACTCATATCTTCGTGTTGCCCAAATTCATATGTTGAAGCCCTAACACCCAATGTGACTGTATTTGGAAATAGGGTCTGTAGGAGTTAATTAAGGTTAGATGAGGTCATAAGGATGGCGCCCTGATCAAATAGGGTTAGTGCCCTTAGAGGATGAGACACCAGAGAGCTCGCTTTCTTGTTCTCTCCACACACACTCAGAGGGAAGGTCACGTGAGCACACTGGAAACCAAGCTACAAGCCAGGAAGAGAAGTCTCACCAGAAACCAAACCCTGCTGGCACCTTCATCTTGGACTTCCCAGCCTCCAGAACTGCAAGAAGATAAATTTTAAGTCACACAATCCGTAGTATTTTGTTATGGCAGCCCCAGCTGGCTAAGATGGAGATGTGTGGTTTAAGGGGATGTCTCACATGAGGCTTTGGCCTGCTGAGCTGGCTGAGGAAATATATCAGGATATTTTATCATCCCCTAGACAGAGACTTGATGCTGGCAATCACAACTAACTCCATTCCACTCTTTATAACTCTCTGGAAGCATTCAAACTCTCTCTGGCAATGTACTTGCTCTTTTGCAATGTAGCAAATGGAGTTTTGTGTGTGTTTTTTTTAATTTATTTTATTTTATTTTTTAAGATTTTATTGGGGAAAGGGAACAGGACTTTATTGGGGAACAGTGTGTACTTCCAGGACTTTTTTTTTCCAAGTCAAGTTGTTGTCCTTTCAATCTTAGTTGTGGAGGGCGCAGCTCAGCTCCAGGTCCAGTTGCTGTTGCTAGTTGCAGGGGGCGCAGCCCACCATCCCTTGAGGGAGTCGAACCCGGCAACCTTGTGGTTGAGACTTGCTCCAACCAACTGAGCCACCCGGGAGCTCAGCGGCAGTTCAGCTCAAGGTGCTGTGTTCAATCTTAGCGCAGCCCACCATCCCTTGAGGGAGTCGAACCCGGCAACCTTGTGGTTGAGACTTGCTCCAACCAACTGAGCCACCCGGGAGCTCAGCGGCAGTTCAGCTCAAGGTGCTGTGTTCAACCTTAGTTGCAGGGGACACTGCCCACCATCCCTTGCAGGATTCAAGGAATTGAACTGGCAACCTTGTGGTTGAGAGCCCACTGGCCTAGGTGGAAATCGAACCTGCAGCCTTTGGATTTAGGAGCATGGAGCTCTAACTGCCTGAGCCACCGGGCCGACCCCTGGAGTTTTGAAAGCTTCTATGAGACCAGGATTTTGAAAACCTGGCTTAGTGCATAAATGACTCTCAGGAATGGTTTGCACTCTGTCTCTGCTAACTAACTCAGAGCCTGCCCCAGGCTCCTCTACTCTGCAGGAGTCAGTGCCAGGAGGGTGGTGGTGGAAACACAGCTTCCAGTCCCAAACAAACCACATTTAAAATATAGAGTAATGCATACACATGGATAATTTGGTTATAACGGTAATACAGGCTTATTGTAGAAAAATTGAAAAATGTATTTAGGTATGCAGAAGAAATTTTAAATTACCTGTAATTCTACTGCCTACATGCATTTGCTTCCAGTCTGGTGTGTGTGTGTGTGTGTGTGTGTAATTTTTAAACTTAAGTGGAATCATACCATACATAGTTATAAATCCTCCTTCGTCATTTAACATTATGTGTCATGGACATTTTGTGAAGTTATAAACACTTCTCCAAAAAAAATAATAAAATACTATTCTAGTGGCATTTTTAATGTAATTTTACCTAATTCTGTAAATTCATTAATATAAAAATGCTAAGGGATAAAGGGAAAGAGGGTGATTGTAACTTCATTTCCTCGTGTTCTCTTCTTAGTAGTGATTGCCAGAAACTAGAATGGGCTACCAAGACAAACTGTAGAATTGTTTTTCTCTAGAAGAATCTGAGAACAAAAGAGTCCAATCCAGCTGGGGCAGCTTCAGCAGGTGCTGAAGGAGCAGCTCAGTGCAATTTTTAATATCAGGACTGCCAGTTTGGGGCCATACTTAGTCACTTTAGTTTTTCAATCTTTTCTTCAACCTATTGTGCAGACACAGCCTTAGAAGGGTGCTGACAAGCAGGCATATGCTTTGGTCTCTTCCCTGCAGACTGGTGCCTAAAGTCCTAGATGGTTGAGTCCAGCTCTTTCCACCTCCTGGGTTAGGAAACTACGGCTTAGAAAGCCAAGGGTGAGAGAGCAGAGGGAGACAACACTGAGAATGCAGGCCCTGCCCCGTGAAGCTTGTTCTCTGTCTCAGTCCATTCCGGCAGCTATCACAAAATACCATAGACTGGGTGGCCTATAACCAACACACACTTATGTCTCAGTTCTGGAGGCTGGGAAGTCCGAGCTCCAGGCACCAGCAGACTTGGTGTCTGGTGAGGGTCTGCTGCCTTGTTCACAGACACTGTCTTCTTGCTGTGTCCTCACAGGTGAAGGGGCTAGGGAGCTCCCTGGGGTCTTTTTCCCATTCTTAAGGGCTCCACCCTCATGACCCAATCAGTTTCCAAAAGCCCCACCTCCTAATACCAGCACTTTAGGGGTCAGGTTTTCACATATGTAACTTAGATTTGGGAGGGGGTGGGGTCCCAAACATTCAGTCTATAGCACTCTCTCTTTTTTTTTTTTTTTTTTATTATCATGAAGATTCTTTTTTCAGGCATACAAAAAACTATAGCAAAATAAGTCAAGGACCTTGTGGCCACTACCTAATGTCGGAAATAAAAATATAAATGAAACCTCCCATGATCCACTTTCTCATGTCCTGCCCTCCCTCCTCCACTTACCCCCAAGTGCGGACCACTTCCTGAATTTGTTGTTCTTCATGCCCAGAAAGGTTTTCATGTCTCTACTGCATATGTACACATCAGATAGTATATTTTCTGTATATTTTAAACCATATACTGGGGGTGCGAAAAATGTATATAAGTGGACATTGGTCAACATTGCTCAAGCAGTAATTCACTGTAATCGGAAATGTCTGAACGCTGATGGAAACCACTTTGAGCATTTCTTGTAATTACAGAAGTCAAATGTGACTTGTATTCATCTTTTTCTATCAGTGTAGATTAAGTATTACAATTTTAATACAGTTTTCCTTTCTTAAAATGTGTATACATTTTTTTTGGCACCCTCTGTATTTGCTGTCATGCTTTGGGACCATTTTGCAACTTTCTTTTTTTCATTCAACATTTTTAAAAATTTTCTCACATCTTAACATCTGTAGTATTCTATACTATGACTATTTCATAATATGTTCAGCTATTCTCAGGTTTGTGAACATTTAGGATTTTCACCCTAACAGTGGCCCAGCAGCAAACATTTTTGCACACGTCTCCTGATACTTCCAGTGTTTTGCCCACTGAGCTAGTTGGCTTGTGATAGCAGCAACTCCCCATTTAACGTGTAGAGTCTAGTTACATGCCACTATGCACAGTTCTGCTGTAACTAAATGCACATTGTTCCATCCTGGGGAAGATGCAAAGGGAACAGAGCAATAGTAATAGTGGAATGGATGAGTGGAACCCAGAACAACTTGGCGGTGGAAATACGAGGACGAACAATTAAGTTCGCGAACTTCTTGCAATGATGTTGCTAACCTCCTTTTTTTTTTGAGGATTTTATTGGAGAAGGGGAACAGGACTTTATTGGGGAACAGTGTGTTTTTCACAGGACCCCATCAGCTCCAAGTCAAGTTGTTGTCCTTTCAATCTTAGTTGTGGAGGATGCAGCTTAGCTGCAAATCCAGGTGCTGTTCTCAATCTAGTTGCAGGGGGCGCAGCCCATCATCCCATGCGGGAGTCTAACTGGCAACCTTGCTGAAAGCAGGCACTCTAAACACTTGAGCCAACCAGCTGCCCCTCGGCAGCTCTGCAGCAACTCAGCTCAAGGTGCCATGTTCAATCTTAGTTGCAGGGGGTGCAGCCCACCATCCCTTGCAGGAGTCGAAACAGCAATCTTTTTGTTGAGAGCACGTGCTCTAACCAACTGAGCCATCCAGCCACCTGGGAGCTCAGTGGCAGTTCAGCAGCAGCTCGTTGTCCCCATTCCAGTTGCAGAGGGTGCAGCTCACCGGCCCATGTGGGAATCAAACTGGCAACCCTGTTGCTCAGAGCTCACGCTCTAACCAACTGAGCCATCCAGCCGCCCCGCTAATCTTTTTTTTATATCAGAGGGATTATTCATTATGAATTTGTACCTACAGGACAAATAGTTAACCAAGTTTATTATTCGGAAGTGCTGAAAAGGCTGCGTGAAAAAGTTGGACGACCTGAACTTTTCGCCAACAATTCATGGTTTTTCCATCACAATGCACCAGCTCACACAGCTCTGTCTGTGAGGGAGATTTTAGCCAGTAAACAAATAACTATATTGGAACACCTTCCCTACTCACCTGAGCTGGTCTCCAATTACTTCTTTCTTTACCCAAAGATAAAAGAAATACTGAAAGGAAGACATTTTGATGACATTCAGGACATCAAGGGTAACATGAGGAGAGCTCTGATCCAGAAAAAGAGTTTCAAAACTGCTTTGAAGGGTGGACTGGGTGCTGGCGTCGGTGCATAGCTTCCCAAGGGGAGTACTTCGAAGGTGACCATAGTGATGTTCAGCGATGAGGGATGTAACATTTTTTCTAGGATGAGTTCGTGAACTTAATTGTCCACATTGTACATGTGAGAAAAACCTTGTTAAAAAGTGGAATAGGGGAAAAAGGTCTAGGGAAAACTGCCCCCAATCCCATCTTATGATCGATTCCCAAACTTCCCTCCAGGAGGAGCACTGAGGCCTCTAGGTCAGATATTCAGGTATTTATTTATTGGAAAGGGATTGAGTCTGACTGTCTTTTTTATCATTAAATTTAAAATATCATGGTTGTTAAAATTCTTTTGAAACATTTGACTAATATGCCTGGATCTGGAATATTTTCTTTTCCATTTTTGTCTCTGTATTTTTAAAACATAACTATTTTTTAAGAGAATGCTCTAGAATACTTCAAGCTATATTGTCAGGTAATATTTAATCATTTGAAGTTCTACCTTCTCTTTCAGTTTTTTAAGACTCTCAGAAAAAGTTAAACATTTATCCTTCAAATTTTGCCTGCTTTAGCAAGTGCTAAGATTTCTGCCCTGAGTTTTGAGTTTTTAATGAAACTGAAATTAAATCCATTGTCTTGACCCAACTACAAAGGCTCTTTCTGCACGTAATGGCTTTCACTGACATGGGAACCAAGCTTATTTATCGACTGTCCACCACAGATCAAGCTTATTTATCAACCGTCTGCCACAGAAAATGAAATTCTCTAAATCTCAATGAAACAATGTTTGTCTTTGACTCTTCTTAACTAAAAGAGTTAAGGATTTAGACACAAAGAAAACAGCTGAAATCTGGGCTTCTTTCTCCTCCAGCATGTGTTTGCTCTAAAGTAAGTCAACTGTGTTACTATAAATCTTAATAATTCTCTTGAATTCTTTCACTGGCTACACTTAGGGGCTTGGAGGGAGGAGAACTCATCCAATTCATTAAAGAAAAATCGCAGTAGAAAGAGAAAGGTTCCTGTAGGGCTGATGAGCCCCATCTCCTCCCCCAATGAGTTCATCAACATGAAAATTATTATCAAAAAATTACTGGCGATGAGGCCATTGTTATGCAATGGATGCTTCAGTAGCGGTCATGGGTGACCACAAGCATTCGGTCTCCTTCATGGTGTCTGTGAAGGACGCTGACACAGCTCTAGAGAAAGGGCAAGGCTGAGCTCCAGAAAGGGGAACCTAGAATGAACCTCACCACTCTGAGTTTGATATCCCTTTCCAGAAAGCTCAGAGAAGTGCTTTTCAAAATGAGGATTCAACAGAAACTTGCTAGAAGGCTCAGAATTCAATGGAGGTGTGTGTAAGTGATATGAATACACTGCAAGCGTTTGTCATGCATGGCGGCCTGCGGGGTCTCTGCTCCCACTCCCCACATAAGAATGCAGGATATGGTGAGGCCAAAAAGGAACACCCACGGAGCCATAGATAGGGGAGTCATACTACTATATTCTTGCTGGCAGCTGGGTTGGAGACACAGGAAGCAGGAGCCACACTATCTGCAACCTGCCATCCGCTTTTCTGCCAACCAACTTCGCGTGGTAATTGCAATCTGCTCTTACTAGCTCAGCCACCATCTTCTTGCTAGCCCCTCATTTGCTGCTAGCGTAGCCATGGCAGTTATATTAGTGGCCAATGGCTCACTGGTTACAGCTGATGGCCAACTAGGCACAGCTGATGGCCATCCAATCACAGTCGATGGCCATTTACTACCCGAGTGAGCACCTTTCCACGTGAGGCCGAGAGCCTGGAAACTGCACTCCTGGCTCTGTCCCCACAGTGTTCATAATCTCTATGTGCATATTTTTCCTGAATTTCTTTTTTTTTTTTTTTTTTTTTATGTTTAGCACATGATGTTTAATGAGGCAGGGAGGAGGGATACACATTTTAATTTTTTTCTTTCAAAATGGTTAAACATTGTGGAATTCTAAGGAGTGGAAGCGTAGCTTATATCTCCTGTTTAATCTTGACTGATGTTGGATACACAAGGCATTACTGTATTTGAAATGTGTCTCAGGCCATTGTGTGGTGAAAAGGCTTTTCTTACCTGATTTGAGTCCCTGGCCCTATTGGTAACTTGTTCCGTAAGCCGATATGTCCTGAGTTCCCAACAGCCTATTTACAAATAGAATTTTAGAATATCACACATTTGCAGTTGGAAACTGTACTATAACAAGCAGTCTGACCACTGCTAAGTGTTTTGAAGTAAGTTCTGTGGGGACAGAGCCCCAGAGAGCAGTTTCCAGGCTCTCGGCCTCTCGTGGAAAGGTGCTGGCTTGGGTAGTAGATGGTCATCCACTGTGACTATTTGGCCATCAGCTGTTACTGGTTAGCCATTAGCCACTGATATAACTGCCATGGCTACGTGGGCAGGTTGGTTTTGGTTGGCAGAGAAGCTAACGGCGGATTGCAGATTGTATGGCTCCTGCTTCCTGTGTCTCCAACCCGGCCACCAGCGAGAATATAGTGGTATGACTCCCCTATCTATGGCTCCGTGGGTGTTCCTTTTTGGCCTCGCTGTGTTCTGTGTCCACCAACCGAGAGCGGGAATGGGACCAGAGACCCTTTAGGTGAATTCAGTAGTGAGACTCTTCGTCTTGCCTGTCTGCTGTGCAGGGAGTCCTTTGTGGAGTTATAGTTGTCCAATTTGTTGTAAATTCCAGGGGAGATTTCCAGAGGCTCACCTCATGCCATGTCACTCTGTTTTTTCCTGAATTTCAATGCATTCTTTTCTTTGGCCTCTAACTTATATGGCTACCTTAACCACGAAGTGGTAGTTTTTCCCAAGAGCAATCTGGCCAGAAAATAAATAGTACAATTTTGTCACTTAATCAAAATATTGCAGTTAAAAGAAAAAAAATTTTTTAATGATGTATTTGTGACTTCAAAAACTTTTAAACTACTTTTCTAAATCATCAAAGGCCAGCAAAATCTGCAGGATTTTAAGGGCTTTTAAAAGGACCTCTAATTTATTCTCTTCGCATATCTGAGTCTACAAGAAATTTATTCTAGAAAAGTGACTCTTCATTAAGCTATCCTAGAAAAAAACGTTTCCAGTGTTCCCCAAATAACCAACCTAGGACAACACATTTACCAACAACAAATTCTTTCTCCTCTGTATCTAAAAGATAGAGGCCTCTTTTTAGTCTTCTTTGTGAGAGAATAATGTTCTTGTATTATTATATTTATGTTCCTAAAGTTACTTAACTGTATTCATCAGTGATGGCCCAAAATATGCTGCCTAAAAATACCAATACCAAACAACTCCAAAACTCAGTGGCACAACAAAAGTGTTTATTGCCTGTTCAGGCATTTGTGGGTTGTGAGAGATCTGACTCATCTAGGCTGACCTTGCCTAGGTTGATATCAAGCTGTGGGCCAGACTAGGGCTACTCCATCTGTCTTTCCTCCTCAGATCAGCAGTTTCCTGAGGCATGGACTTCCAGTGGGGGAAAGAGAGATCACAAAGAACAAGCCAACCTCACTGAGGGATTTAATGTCTATGCTTGCTTCCCATCCACTTTGGCCAAAGCAAATCACAGGGCCAAACCCAACATCAATGGAGCCAAAAACATGAATTCCACCTCTCATGGCAGGAACTGCAAACTCATGTGACACAGGGTGTGGATTGAAGGACAAGTGGGAAAAATATGACCTAGAGCCCCAATCTTCTATTTTAAACTAAAGCAGTAGTCCATAACCCTTTTAGGAGACTTAGAAGGCCCCCCAGAGAATCTGATAAGATTTCCAGCTATGAATGTTGGCTTTTCCACTGACTGGCTGGGTAGACTTGGGAGAGATTATTCCACTTTTCCAGGCCCCAGTGTCTGCATCTGTAAAATGGGAGAGCAAATTGACTTGATATGACTGTTGTGATAACTAAATGTAGTTCTTTTACTTTGTCGATGTAAGCTTTCATGGCATCTTCCTTGGAAGTCTCTTTCAGCTGATTCCAGGCTTCCCACTTGGCCTTGTGTTTGAGGTCCAACATGGCAGTCTGTCTATATTTATATCACCCACAGTCACGTCCTTATAGTGGCTATAAATGAACAGCAGCTCATCATCCACTGCCTTAGTCTTGAGGTGCATAATGTCCTCCACAGCTTTGTCAAACTCAGCCTTATGCATGCTGGGGGTTTGCAAGGATTCCAGGCAGCCCATGGAGACAGTGAGGAACAGGAAGCAGAATAAAGCTTAGCCTAATGTGATGCCCATAGTAAAATGTGCTTAATAAAGAGTAGCTGTTAATATTGGGTCATTCACTCAATAGACATTTATTGAGAATTTACTACATGCCAGGCATTTTGTTAGGCCATGGTGATACAAATATCAAAATGACACAGTCCGTCAAGGTGAATATTCATTATGCTTAAAACAAGTAACAGTCACTAGAGGTATATGGGACCTCTAGTCCAGCCTGACCATCAAAAAAAGTCTACTGGTAAAGATACATAAATAGTCTTAGAAAATAAATGGGAATTTGCCATACAAGTGGGGAAAGGAGTGCGGGGGTTAGGGGAGGGGGGCATTCCACATAGAGGAATAGCCAGAAAGGATCTGATGTGCTCAGAGGACTGAGTCATTTAGTGGGTACGTAGGGAAGAGGGTAAGAAACTGAAGATGTGTGGTTGAGACAGGCGACAAGTGTAGTCATCCTAAATTTGCTTAACTAAGAAGTTAGATTATATCCCAAAGTCCGTTAGCCATCCAATAGTGTTCAGATTGAAAGTATTCATTTAATGACATCTTTTCCAATTTGATTAATGCTACATGGTCTCATTTAAACTCCTGTGACCTGGTACAGAAGGAGGTCTGGAGTCTGCTGGAAGAGAGGCCTTCAGTCACAGTCGCTGGGAGGGAGACAGGATGTTGGCTGCATCTTCAATCTCATGCCACGCAGCAAGGGTTTAATGGAATCTCCTTCTGTGCCCAGCACTCTACTTGGCACTTGCGGTGAGGGGTTGGGTTGGAGTGAAAAATGTGGACAGGAGCTTTGCTTCTAGAGGTTTCAAACCTAAGGGTTGGGTTCCAGCTAAAGGGAACTCAAAGTGTGTCCGGTAGAATTGCTGTGGCTGTCACATATGTCCCATTGCCTCATCCCCTAACCTGCTGCATCTCAGGCCACACCCGTTTTGAGGGTTATGTTTCCTGGATCAGTAAGCAGTGATCACCTCCACTGAGCAGAATGGGCAAGAAATGCTTTTCTGGTTTTAATCAATGCTACCCTCTTTTCCTGTTCTCACTCCTCACTGTTTTCCTGGGGAAAGAAGATGGTATCAGCTGGAGGAGTGTTGAGAAAAGAAGGGAAGCTTACACTCATTTTGTGTTGCTTTCTTTTGAAGGAAAAATAAAGCTTGTGATGCCCAATTCTCTACCACATGAGCATTAAAGATAACAACTTTTAAAAGCTGATTCTAGGAATGAATGAGTTAGTAATGAGTTTCTGTGGAATTTTTGAAAGTTATACTTGTCATACCATTCAGTGGTCATTTCGCTTTTCTGATGAATCCACAAGGTTTAGTTTTATAATTTGCAAGAAATTCAGAGCTTGGGGAGACACTTTGTATTGTGTGCTAGTGAATCCCTCAGGCCAAGATTGTTCTTTCTAACAGTGGATGACCACTTCCCCTCTAAACTCTCCAGTTCCTGGGAACCCATCATGCTGCAGCATCCTCTTCCTGGGTTCTACCTCTCTAGATCCTCCCAACCTTCAGGCCAAAGCCCACTCTGCTTCTGCCACCTGAGTTCATGCAGTTCTTTCCAACACTTAATGCCTGGACCTCTAAGCAAATACTCCTGTTATCTCCTTTTATAAATACTGGGCACCATTTTATTTCATCTCTCCCCAAGACATTCGGCGTCAAAGGTCAGAGACTTTTCTCAGACCTTCCTGCTGCCCCAGCTAAGAGCCAGTGGGTGGGATTCACCCTCATTTATGAATGATGCTGATGAAGCTGACCCCCTCCAGGAAGGCTTTGGAGGTGGGTTCTGTCTTGACCTGGTCAAGGAGGATCTGTTTTTCTAATTCTATTCATTTCTTGTTGCCACTAACAACTTACCACAACTGGGTGGTTGAAAACAATCCGAATGGATTATTTTACAGTTCTGGAGATCAGAAGATTTAAGTGGAACTCATTGGGCTAATGTCAAGGTATCAGCAAGGCTGTGTTCTTTACTGGAGGCTCTAGGGAAGGATCCTTCTTGCCTATTGCAGCTCTTAGAAACTGCTCGCAGTACTTGGCTGGTGGCCCCATCCTCCATCTTTAAAGCCAGCAATGGCCGGTTTAGTCCTTCTCACTTCCCATCATCCTGACACTGTTCTGCTGCCTTCTTCCACATTTCAGGACCCTGTGATTACACTGGACCACCTGCACAATTCAGGATCATATCCTTTTCTTCATGTCAGCTGATTAACAACCTTAATTCCATCTACCCTCTTAATCCCCCCTTGCCATGTAACATGCCATAGTCACAGGTTCCTGGGATTAGGGCAGGACATGTTTGGGGGACCATGATTCTGCCAATCACACTAATCAATGTGAAGATGTACACGATGAACATTCCCAAGCTTGTTTAGTGGGACAGATGCAATCAGAGACAACCACTGGGTAGAATGCTTCCAAGTAGGAAAGGTAGAGGCAATAATGTAAAGCAGCATTTCATTTCCCTCACTCAGCTGCCTTTATCCTCTCAGTATTTCAAGTTGCCAAATGTGGGGGCCTTTCCCTTTGTTTATGGCTGTTGCTCTGACACCTAATGACAGAGAACTTCTCTAGCCTTCAAAGAGTGGGGAGGACAGATAAGATGCAAGATAAAGCTTGCCTTTCTTCCATCTGCCATGTGCCTGTCAGAGCTATCATTTAACCTTTTCCTGTGGAAGTTTTCCTCGTAGATTCCACGAGGTTGAGACCATCTGCTTCCCTATCTGTAATTATCTGCGCTATACTTCTGCTGTTATTGCGCTATGTTGTTCTGTTTGGGGTTTTTTAAAGTACGATGTGTGCCTCCCTTATGAGTCAAGAGTTCCTCAGACAATGGTACATATTTTCAGTTAGATTTTTATCCTCCTCCAACCAGTGCCAGAGAGAGGGCATTGTGCTTAGGGGTCACTCAAGTGGATATGGTGTTGACTGGTTAGGGAATCTCCGAAGGAGGAGTGGAGTCCTTGAGTGGCAGGGAGGCCATTAGAATGCTCTTACCTCTTGGGAAGAATGAGTTGCAATAAACAGGAAGTCAACTGTCATCCATTCTCAGTCTTGTGCAAGCTGTTTGGCTTTATAACCCAGGACAATATGGAAGGTGTGCTAGTCATCTAGAGCAAGAGACTAGAAAGGGGGGAAAGAATCTGAAGTCGAGTGTTGGTTGGTAATTCTCACCATTTTGTCCTCAAAGAGGAAAACGCTGGTGGTGGGAGCCAAGCAGAGGAATGGGCAGGATCTACCCTCAGGGACAAGAATACGGAAGGTGCTGGGGATATTGCAGATGTGCTTATGGTTCCTGGTTGATGGGAGGACGAACAGGTGAAAAATAGAAGAGCAACTCCCTTTGCCAACTTTGTTTGGTGTCACATGCTCTTGTTAAGGTTGTTTTTGCATCATAGTACTAACAACTAGCACATCAACAAATTACCTACTGGGGAAAAAAAAATATTGAAAGAACTTCCCTTTTAGAAAATGTGCTCAGAAAAGGCAACTGCTTCCCTGAGCACTCACCCCAGCCCTACCTTTACTTCTGGGGACCGGAGGGCCCGAGGGGAGTCAGACCACGTGGTCTGAGTCTCCAAGGTGGACATCCATTTGCAGTGCCAGGAGCCACACATCTTGCAGGGATGGGCATCTTGTCTGGGTATGTCTGGGTGGGAGAGCTGACACAGGAGCCGCCCCTGGTCCCCTGCCAGGATCCTGCCACCCTGCAACTTTTTGGTGAAAAATCAAGGGAAACTCAAACTGAGTATTCAGAATTGACCTGTATCATTAGATGTTAGCAAAAACAGACACTGGGTGTGGTCACAGGCTTCTATCAGTGAAATAATTTATTTTCAAATAAACTGAGGTCAGACAATTAAGTTCGTGAACTCATCCTAGAAAAAGTGCTACAGACCTCATTGCTGAATATCACTACAGTCATCTTTGAAGCACTCCCCTTGGGAAGCTATGCACTGAGACCAACACCTAGTCCACCCTTCAAAGCAATTGTGGAACTCTTTTTCTGGAATAGCCATCAGAGCTGTCATCATATTGCCGTTGATGTACTGAATGTCATCAAAATGTCTCCCTTTCAATATTTCCTTTAACTTCAGATAAAGAAAGAAGTCATTGGGGGCCCAATCAGGTAAGTAGGGAGGGTGTTCCAATACAATTATTTGTTTACTGGTTAAAAACTCCCTCACAGACAGTGATGTGTGAGTTGGTGCATTGTCGTGATACAAGAGCCATGAATTATTGGTGAAAAGTTTAGTTCATTTTTGTCTAACTTTTTGACACAGCCTTTTCAGCACTTCCAAATAGTGAACTTGGTTAACTGTTTGTCCAGTTGGTACAAATCCATAATGAATAAACCCTCTGATATCAAAAATGTTTAGCAACATTGTTGCAACAAGTTCGCAAACTTAATTGTCAGACCTCATAATCACATGCTATAAAATTTAAAAGGAAAACTATGGATGCACAGTAAAAGTTTTCCCCCTATGCCTGATGCCAGGCTCTGAATTACCACTGGAAACAATTAATTTAATTAATTTCTTACATATCCTGCTAGAAATACTTTATATACATATATATATCATGTATAAGTATTCTCTCCCCTCCATTTTTAATTTTATTATTAAATTTTTCAATTTTTTAAAAATAGACTTTATTTTTTATACTTGGACAAATACTTGTAAGTTAATGCTTTATCCTTCCAAAGTAGCACCTTTGTTTCTAACAGAGGAACCCTGGAGACGCAGTGCCCCAATTCAAAAGTACTGTGTCTGTGATGAGCATTTCGGGCTTGGTGGCAGGCTGTGGGGAGGTTATTTTCGGTCTAGGGCTGGGGAGTTTCTGTGACTTTCTAATCATGCCATGCAGGCAGCTGCCTGTTCTTCTTAGGAGTGTCGCTACCCATTCATCAGGTGGCCCAGAGAGACAATTCCTGTCAGAGGCAACATGGGCAGGGACTCAATAATGTCACTACTGTCCAAGTGACAGGAAAATGCTCCTGTCTCTCTCTCCAGAGCTCTTATTCCCTTTCTTTTCAGGGCACCAATTCCTTTTAGGCTGTCTCATCTCCCACGAATAAAGGGCAGTCATTCTCTATCCTTTATCTGCCTCACGGAGGTGGTCTTTTCATTCCAAGTAAGTTATGTCTTTGCAGCCTGCTGATTTTTTTCTCTTTTGTTCATTTCTTTCTGTCTCCTTTGACATTTGTCACTGCTGCAGTCCTTTGGAAATCCTGGAATTCCACTAACAATTTACCAAAAACTGGGGATCGGAGTGTAAGAAGCCTCGAGCCCAGAGCAATTGCTTCAGAGTGTTGTTATGCTTGGCTGGAACAGGAAAGAAATGCGTGGACACACACCCAGCACACTGTCACCAACACAACAAAAAGGTGAGTGTAAGGACTCACTGACAGGCCTGGGAAGAGGGTGGGTGATTTGACTTTCTATCCTTCCTCCTCCCACCCAGGCTGAGGATTATTACTAGGTAACAAAAAACAAAAAAATTCATAAACGATTAATAATAATCTCTCAAGCACATAGTATATCTTTTGCTATCATCTTTACTCTCCAGTGTTTCATTTCTTCATCTCCTTTGTATAAGATCAAGATTTTTCTCTTTCACTGAGTGTAAGCAATTGACTAGCACTCCATGACTAACTCCAAGTTTTAGTTTTATGGTTTCATTGCTGTACCTCTTTTAGAAACTATGAACTGTACTGTGGCCCCAGGATTCCCATATTGGGTTCTGGGGTGCCTCCGTGCACTGTAGGGAACTCACAGGGGCCCCCGGGATATTTTCCTTGTTTTTTCAGGGAAATGCAGCGATACTTGTCATTGAGGGACAAGAGCCCGAGAGAGTTCACAGTTCAGCATTAGAGCCAACTGGATTCTTAATAACCTCATGTCTTTGCAAAGCTAGGTTTGGGGTGACCATGATGATAAAAGGTAAATGTCACCAAAAATTAAATGTGCCAGAAAATGAAGATGGTAGTGTCCAATCTGATTCCAAGGTTTGGAAGATTGTACAGAGCCCAACAGTACATATGAATAGGATTATTCATAAGTAACTGTAATCCTTTAAGAATGCAAAAGTAGTTTTTCTGTCAATTTATGTGTACTTTTTTCAAATGGCAGTAATTGTTAGGACATAAATACTTGTGAAGCTGGTTGGACACAAGTACTTAATACACGGAACTGTTAGGTGTATCTTTTGGCTTCGGGGTACCATGAGAAAATAACTGACACACTAAGAGAGCACCTGAGAAACTGAGGAAGCTTGGAATCTCTGTAGCCCGTGGTGACCTGGCCTCACCACATCCGTTCTAGCATCCCTCTGCTCCCTCATCCTATGCCTTTCCATAGCACCCTGGGTACTGTCCCCCCAACTTACCGTGTTCCCTCGCCTTTAGGACCTTACATACTCTTCTCCTGTCTTCAATGTATGCTCTCATGTCATCTGCCTTCACAACTATCATGGCACCCATCACGTTGTAGTGTATATACTTGCGTGCATATCTGTTTTCCCACTAGACAATGAGCTTCTGAAGAGCAAGGAATAGATCTTGCTCACCTTGGTGAACCCAGCATTGGTTGATTGAAGGACAAAGGGTAAGTATGTTACCAGAAGTCTGGTTGAGAATTCTTCTGGCTAGATGTTGCCTCTTTCGTTCTCCTCCACAGACAGTCTTGTTGTTCCTAAGCTCAGCTGCATTATCTGTACCGCAAGTACAGACACTAACCATGGATCCATTGGCCTTTCTTCCCCCTGAAATTGTTCCTGTGATCAGAGGTTACCAATGGACTGGGACATGAAGATTTTGCTTGGGACACTCTGGCCTCCTTTTAGGAAGTACACGCGTATGTGCTGGCGCTGCACCAGGGACGAGAGTCCTAAAGTAGAGAAACAGGCCGGACACCCCTGGTGGCAAGCAACAGATTCTAGATTGCTAGAAGAAGGAAGAAAGGCTTTGTTGGCTTAGTTTGGTTTGTTTGGTTTGGTTGTTTGTAATCATAGCCTTATGCTTGTACATAGGCTAAGCCGGGAACCACCTCAGTGCCGGGTCTTGGGGCCCCTGGGCTTCCCAGAGCCTGGAGCCCCCATCAGGAGCTCAGGACGTGCTCTGAAACCACAGCAAGATCAGCATCCAAGTCATGGTGAGCCTCACCCAGGGCTCCACTGTCAGCGTGATAAGGTTTCTTCCTCCTCCTTCCAAGCCCTTCTCTACTGTGCTCTCAGAACAAACTAACCACCTTTTTCTTTTTAGCTGCAGTTCCAAGTCCAAAGAGAGGGAATCTGATGGGTCCAGCTGACCAGCAAAGTCTCTGTTTGAACAAAGATTTTGCAGAGCCTATAACCTGGCTGTGCTTGGGTCAGGTGTGTACTTCCTGTCCAATCTGCTGAGGTTAGGACAGGTTCAGAGGGCACCAGCATGACAATACACTGGGAGGAAGTCCGTAAGTTGCTGTGAGTGCAGCAAATAGCCTGAGAATTTGCCTCTCTGGCCCCTATGCTCTTTCCAGTTGTATAGCACTAGCTAGCTGTTTTCTCAACAATAGTGCTTGTTTTCATTCAGGATTCTTATTTATCATTCCGAAATTGTCAGTTATGGTTTATACTCTGATAATTCTCAAGCCCAGTCATGGAGCCATTGGTATCAAGCACATCATTGACTACCAAGGGGACTCTCTCCATTTCCTGGAGCAACTTCTTTCTCTCTTGGAAGTTCGGTTGAATTACCTGTGAGGATGAGCATAAATATGCCTTACCTGCCCAAAGAGGGGGCAGAGACCAGTTCACCTTTTAGGATGCTCCCTCACACCAAGAATCCAGGACTCTACAGTGATTTATGAACTTAGTTTCCAGGCCACTGAAGTGAGCTCTGTGTACAGGTTAAATGGATCAATGAGGTGGACAAAGAACTTAATTTGAGCAACGAAACTCATTAAATAAAGGAAAACCTTTTCATTGGTGTGTCCAAATAATTGAGGACTCAGTTCTTTGTCCTTGGCTTAACTCAGTAGGTATTTTGCATGGGTGTAGGCCAGGCCTGAATCTTCAATGGGACCCTCCCAGGATCCAGGCACATTCCCAGGGCTGACTTGGAACCTGAATAATGAACTTTTCACTACCTCTCCCTAAACCACACCATGGTCTCTGCCACTTCATTCTCTGATGTTTTGGATTGCTTACTCACAAATTTCACTTTTTCTGATCTACTCTCTCATAGACCTTCTACTTCTCTCTTTCACTGCTTTTCAGCCCTGTCCCAACTGGTTCTTTTGCCAAAAGTTGTACACATATTTAAGCTTAATCCAAAAAATAAATCAACTTTCTTAGACCCTGCATGATCCTCTAGCTCTCTCTCCATCCCTTACACCCAAGCTTCAGGAAAGAATGGTCTCCACTCAGAGGATCCATTTACCCAACTCCCATCTCCTACCTAAGACAGGATGGTTGCTGCCCCCAGCACACCTGTGACCTTGCTTCAACCAGGGTTACTAGGAGTCTCCTAATCTCCACCTAGAACACACCCTCTTCAGGATGTGTCTGACCCTGTCCTTAGCCTCTGACCTCGACCTCGTCTTCCTCCCTCCTCTGTGGTACCAGTGGTTCTCAAACTTCCCTGGGAGTTTGAGAGGGCTTGTGTGAAGATTGTTGGGCTCAACCTCTGAGTTGCTGACTTAGTAGATCTGGCTTAGGGCTCTAGAAGATACCTTTAATAAAAATTTCCATGCCAAAGTTGCTGGTCTTTGGGCCACACACTGAGAAAATTACCAGGGGTGATTTTGCCTCTCCCATCACCACCCCTGACCCTCGTACATTTGGCAGTGTCTTGAGACATTCTTAGTTGTTATCATTTGGAGGGTGCAGGGAAATTAAATCAATTGTACTGAAATGTAGTGGGTAATGCTAGACATCGTAAAATGTACGGAACAGTCACACCCCTCCCCTCAACAAAAATTTATCTGGCCAAAAATAGCAATGGTGCCAAGGAACCCTTGAGAAACCCTACTCTAGAGACTCTCTCTTTGGCTATCTCTGATCACTGCCCCTCTACTTATCCAGTCTCTCCCTAGAGCCCTTTGGTTCTACCTCCTATATACACGTGTATCTCACCTGTGTTTACTTCTTCATTTCCATGGTTGCTCCTTATTTCAGAATTCACCATCTTCACCTTTCATATGGGTTACTTACTGAAGTTGCTTCTTTACTGGACTTTTTCACCATGAGGTCATCCTTCCAAAATCAATATGAACTCTCAGAACATGTGGCTTCCCCAGTTAAAAGCCATCAATGCTTCCCCTCCACTCAGTGCCTCTATGAGAAGACCTCAGACCCTCAGAATACACAAGGTCCCCTGTGATTGACTCCTGCCAGCCTCGTCAGTCTCATCTGCCCCACTTCCCCCTCCCCACAATCCATGCCTCTGACCTGCAAAGCTAAATGTAATGGCTCAAAGGTGCCACCAGCTGTCTCATCTACAGGCACATATTCTGTTCCCTCTATCTAGAAACCCTCTTTATTGATCTCTGCTTGACTAATTATTTTCCAACCTTTAAGACTCAGCTCAAGTGCCACCTCCTTCAAAGAGCCTTCTCTAACCCTCCTCACCTGCTGTGTTAGGTGTTAAATCTGTGCTGACCTATCCTAATATTTATCACACAGAAAGGACAAACTAGCATAGTGTTAAACACTATGCATCTGAACTGATATCCCTGGAGTAGAATCCCAGTTCTGATGTCTACTAGCTGTGTGACCTTGAGTAATCTATTTAACTATCTTTGTCTCAGTTTCCTTATCTGTAAAGGTCAGGGTTGATATGTTACCTACCTCATTACATTTTTATGAAGATCAAATGAGTTATTGTACACATAAAGCATTTAAGGCCTAGCAATTAATGACCTGCTTTTGTAGTGTTCACCATTATTAGTATTTACTTGTCTATTTACCTCATTGTATTGTAAACTCAGGGAGGACAGCAATATGTCTTTCATTTGAGGCTTTACACCTCAAATAAGTACAATAGTGTCTATCATTCTTCTCTGTCACCATAATGCTGCAAAGCCATCATGAAATAATGAATTTATAGAAAGTATAGCGCTATTGTCAGATATAAAATATTTTTCTATCCCACCTTTTTTGTTTTCAATGAATCTGGGACAAGGGGCACTAGTATTTGCACACTGCTCTTCACAGAAAAGTTGGAGAAAATGTTTAGTGAGAAATAAATTTACTGAGGCTGTGAGAAGCTAGAAAGCTAAGAGGAAATCTTCATCTTACAGAACCATGCTAGTTAGTGATCAGCATTTTCCAAGGAATGTTTCAAATAATACTGTTCCATTTGGTGGTAACAAATTTTTTTTTTTTTTAAGGGGGTGAGGACAGGGATAGGTCTATAGTCAAATAAATTTTGTAAGTGTCGGATTAAACAAATCTAAACAAGTTTCTTTGCAGTAGGACTTTTCAGAGTCTTTAATAAGCTAACATGTACCATGAATCTCTAAGAGAGATTCTAAGAATCTCAGACAGAATTTCCCAGTTTTTTTACTTTAGGACTCTTTTTCATCAAGTGTCTTGGGAAATAACTATTTCATGATACAAACTTTGAAAACACAGTTCAAAACACTGGTCCAATCCATCTCTTTTATTCACAGATGTTGCAAGTTAGGTACTGGGGACAGTCGGTTAGCTCAGTTGGTTAGAACACATGGTCTTAACAACAAGGTTGCTGGTTCGATTCCCACATGGGCCAGTGAGCTGCACCCTCCACAACTAGATTGAAGACGACTTCATCTGAGCTGCTGGTGGGTGGCCGGATGGGTCAATTGGTTACAGTGCGTGCTCTTAACGAGGTTGCTGGTTCAATAATTGTATGTGATGGTGGGCTGCGCCCCCCCACTCCCCCAATCCCCCCCGCCCCCAGCAACTGGATTGAAAATGGCAACTAGATTGAAGGACAACGACTTGACTTGGAGCTGATGAATCCTGGAAAAACACTGTTACCCCCTACTAAAAATTGCTTGGTGTTAGAAAGACCAGAGACTCTTAGAAAAAAAGTAAGGTACAGAGAAATTAAATAACTTGCCCAAAATGACACACTCAATGGAAGAGTCAAAGTTTTTTCAAACATTGCTAACACCATCCTCTTCTAAACTCTCAGGAAATAGAGGCTTAGTTTGGTTTAGTTTGAAAGTGGTTTTCAACTTCAAATTCCAGAATCTCAAGGAATTTCAAAGCAAAGTTTCTGAAGAAAATAAATGAAAGTGGATTTCATCTCCCTTCCACTCAGATATTGAATGACCTCCTAACTTCTCTGAAGTTCTAAATTCAACCTACCCCTCAAGGCCTCGTCTTTCAATTCCTAGCATATAAGAAGAGCTCAATTAATACTCGTAATTGAATGTTCCATAATTTCTCCTATCAGTGGGCATCATCACCCTCCCCCATAGCACATTTTCAGCACTATTCAATAGCAGTTGTCACAATCTCCCTTTATAACTGTTTATACACATTCTCTTTCCAGCAATATATTATAAAATCTTGGAAGAAAGAGTCTATGTCTAATTAATTCCTATAAATTGATATCAAAATTGATCCCAAGGAAAGAGCTACTGTAAACATTTAAACCTTACTATAAACTAATGTGCATTATTTCTCATGCCATGGCAACCCAGGCAGATAGGGCTTATCCTGCAGTAACAAACAGACCCCCAAATCTAAGTGATTTAACCCAATAAAAGTTTCTCACGCATGTTACAGATCTTGCACGGCCCAGCAGAGGACTCTGCTCCATGTTGTCACTCCAGATCCAGGCTCGTGGAGGCTTGGCCAGTGGCCCCCTTAGTGGCCACAGCTAGCAAAAAGACTGCTGAAGGTCTCATAATGGGCTCACATGCTTCAGCCCAGAAGTGACACAAGCTACTCCTGCTCCAATCCCATTGATTAAAACTAGTTTTGTGGTTTTTCCCAACTGCAGAGGGCAGACAGTCTAATATCTCATGTGACCAGAAGGAAAGGAAGGAAACCCAGGTGTAGGTGAATTCTAAAAGTCTCTACCACACTATAAATTTGCAAAAATTAATCTTTATTTCTAAAAGTAGAATAAATGGCAATGTACCCTTAATATATGCTTAAAGTAACTTTTGATTGATGAAAGTTAGTGGTATTTCAAAGAGCAAAGAAAGTTGGATTAACAAAGCACTATAGTGGAATCCTAAACCAATTTTAGCCCTACACTCTGACCTTGAGCAAGTTTAATCACCACTCTAGACTTTAGATTTTTTTCATTTGTAAAATAAGAGGTTGGATGACATAACTTATAAGGTCCCTTCTTGCTCAAATGTTCTAATATTCTATGGTATGGTAGGGGGCATTCATCCCAAGAATTAATCTCTCTTTCTCTATGAAAGAGATCTTGTTGACAAAGGCCTGCCTGCTATTCTTAGCAGAATTATCTCTTTAATACCAGCATTTTTTGTTGTTGTTGTTGTCCTAAATAAATGGAGAAACCTCAGAAGAGAGAACAATGCTGAGAGAAAGGATCCAGAAATAGCCTTTTCTTTCAAGCTGAAGTCAAGCAGGAGCCTTGCGCAGACTAGAGATGTCCACTTTGCTTTTGGGAGAGGCCAAAGTTGTCTTTCGAATCAAAGAGAATTTTAAAAGGAGCACAAAAATTCTTTAATGTTCTCTGAGCTGCTTTCTGGCGCAGGCCCAGGAAACATTGTTATTGTAACTGAAACGTCAGGACATTTGGCAGTGTTATGTTCTTGTTTGGCTGGGTACATCTCTTTATTTATTAAAGCCTCCGGGCTCTTCAGGCCATGGTTCAGTGTATTAATTTATGTAGTTTGTCTCCCTAGAGAGAAGAACAATTTGAATATCCCCAGCTTCAGTATGACCCAGTTTGCCACCAAGATATTAACTCTGAAGATTTTTCTTTCCTCTTCCTTTCTTATTATCTCTGTAAAAGGCATTTGGGGCCCACAAAGGCAAAAGGTTAAGATCCCAATACCTCACACGTTCCCTTTCAAATGCCCCTCTCTTCCTTCACTATGAAGAGTTGGACTCTCAGTTTAATTCAACCAATTGTAAGTTAATTCAACAAACCCAGTATTACTTGAATGCTAATTATATGCAAGCCATATGCTAGCATGAATTAAATAAGACCCAGTTTCTGTCTTCAAGGGGATAAGAATGTACTGGGGAGACAGACATGGAAACAAACCTCTTCAGGAGAGTGTGGCAGGTGCAGAGCTGGAGGTAAGTACAAAGGGGATGTGAAAGAAGGTGTGGGCACCCCTGCCTGAGAGTCACCAGGGTGGAGGGAGAGTTCTGGAGAAGGGTGCTTGACTTGGGTCCTGAAAGATGGACAAGAGTTTGCCAATATGTAGATAAGAGTGTATCCTAGCCTAGGTCAAAATATGATGAGGTAAAATGACATTCCATGCTTGGGGAACTTCAGATAATTTCAGGTGGCTCAAGCATGGAGTGAGTGAGAAGAGATGAGAAAGGGGCCAGATCATGATAAATCTTATTCTTCGAAAATAATTTGAAAAATGCTAGGAACTCTATAAGCCAGGTATGAGGACAGTTTTCCCAAGAGGGCTTTGTGAGCATTGGCTTCCGAGAGTCAGCCTTTGTTTCTTAAAAGTGTTTGGTCATATCTGCTTAAAGGGAGCATCATTCTCAAATATGACATTTCAGGCAAGGCCATGGTTGCATAACTAATGTTTCCAATTATATACTGCTAACAAGAAAGATTGATCATTTTTGAACCTATTCAAATGACTACATTGCCATGTGAAAAGAATATGTCATAGTTCCTGAATTCTGGACAGGCCAGGCAGAAAGAAAAACGATCAAATTTGTCATTTATGTTTATAAAAGCATAATCTATTAAATTGTTGTAAGTTTTAGACAGCTTAAGAAAAAAGACATCTTAAAGTGTTCCTTAAATCTAGAATACAGAGCATTAAAATAGCAACAGTATTCTTAACACAAGTCAAAATCATCCTTCATCATTCAGTCCTATGTAATTCTTTTATAATATTTTTTTTATTTTTCAATTTCAGTTGACCTATAATATTGTATTAGTCTCAGGTGTACAACATAGTGATTAGACATTTATATAATTTATGAAGTGATCACCCTGATAAATCTAGTACCCATCTGACACCATACACAGTTATTACAATATTATTGACTATATTCCTTATGCTATACTTTACATCCTCATGATTATTTTGTAACTACCAATTTGTATTTCTTAATCCCTTCACCTTTTTCATCTACTCTCCAGTCCCCCCTCACCTTGACAACCATCAAAATGTTCTCTATGTCTATGAGTCTGTTTCTGTTTTGATTGTTTGTTTTGTTCTTTGATTCTACATATAAGTGAGATTACATGGCATTTCTCTTTCTCTGTCTGACTTATTTCACTTAGCATAATATCCTCTAGGTCCATCTGTGTTGCTGCAAATAGCAAGATTTCAATCTCTTTTATGGTCGAGTAACATTGCCGTGTATCTATGTACCACCTCTTCTTTATCCATTCATCCATCATTGATGAACACCAAGGTTGCCTCCGTATCTTGGCCATTATAAATAAGGCTGCAATGAACATATGGATGCACATGTCCCTTCAAAATACTGTTTTAGGTTTCTTCAGATAAATACCCAGAAGTGGGAGTACTGGATCTTTCTTTGTCTCTTGTTACACCCTTTGTTTTAAAATCCATCTTGTCTGGTATAAGTATTGCTACCCCAGATTTTTTTGTTGTTTTTTCTTTCATTTCCATTTTCATAAACATCTGTTTCCACCCCTTTACTTTCAGTCTGTGGTTGTCTTTAGATCTGAACTGAGTCTCTTGTAGGCAGCATATGTAAGGGTCTTGTTTTCTTATCCATTCAATCACCCTATGTCTTTTGATTGGAGCATTTGATCCATTTACATTTAAAGTAATTGTTTATAACTATGTAGTTATTGCCATCTTAGTATTCATATTTTTATCTTTTTTTCTTCTTCTTCTTAAAAAAGTCCCTTTAACAGTTCTTGTAATATTGGTTTGGTTGTTATAAACTCCTTTAGCTTTTTCTTGTCTGGGAAGCTCTTTATCTCTCCTTCAATTTAAATGATAGCTTTGCTGGGGAGAGTAATCTTGGCTGTAGGTCCTTACTTTTCATTATTTTGAATATTGTGTGCCAATCCCTTTGGCCTGCAAAGTTTCTGTAGAGAAATCAGCTGACAGTCTTGTGGGAGCTTCCTTGTAGGTAACGAACTGCCTTTCTCTTGCTGCTTTTAAGATTCTGTCTTTGTTTTTAACCTTTGGCATTTTAATTATGATGTGTCTCAGTCTGGACCTCTTTTGCTTCACCTTGTTTGGGATTCTCTGTGCTTTCTGGGCTTGTATGTCTATTTCCTTTGCTAGGTTAGGAAAGTTTCCTGTCATTATTTCTTCAAATAGGTTTTCAATTCTTTGCTCTCTCTCTTCTCTTTCTGACAACCCTATGATACAAATGTTGTATCATTTGGTATTGACCCAGAAGCCCCTTAAACTCTCCTCATTTTTTTGGATTCTCTTTTCTTTTTGCTGTTTTGATTGGGTGTTTTCTGCTACATTATCTTCCAAATTGCTGATTCGATCCTCTGCTTCATCTAATCTACTGTTGATTCCCTAGAATGTATTCTTCATTTCAGTTATTGTATTCTTCATTTCTGACTAGTTCTTTTTTATGTTTTCTATTTCCATTTTTATGTTTCCTATCACTTTGTTGAAGTGTTCCCTGATATCATTGAGAATCCTTATAACCAGTGTTTTGAACTCTGTGTTTGCTAGATTGCTTGTGTCCATTTTGTTCTTTTTCTGGAGCTTTGTTCTCTTCTTTCATTTGGGCTATGTTTCTTGTCTCCCCATTTTGGCTGCCTCCCTGTGTTTGTTTCTATGTATTAGGTAGGGCTGCTATGTCTCCTGGTCTTAGTAGAGTGGCCTTATGCAGTTGGTGTCCTATGGGGCTCACTGGCACTGTCTCCCTGGTCACCAGAGCTGGGTGCTCCAGGAGTGTCCTCTTTTGTGGGCTGTGTGTACCTTCCTGTTATAGTTGAGCCTTGGTTGCTATTTGCACATTAGTGGGAGCAATTGACCCTCAGGCTGATTAGGTGTGAGGACTGGCTGTGACTGCAGTGGAGGAGTTGTACAGAGGCTGGCCCTATGGAGCAGGATTTGCTTTAGTGAGGCTTTGGTGTCTGCCAAGTCTGCCCTTTGGGGGTGTCATCTGCAGAGTCAGCTGGGTGGTGCTCTGGCTCTGTCTGAAGCCACTGGTCACATAGATCACGGGGTCTCCTGGGTGGGGCCCTGCCACAGGCCAAGTTCAGCTACAGCCTGTGCTCTGCCTGGGGCTACCTGGCATAAGCCACAAAGTAATTCTCAGATGACTTCCACCCGCATTGTGCTTGGAGGTGCCTGGGAGAGGCTAAACTGCAAACTAAGGCCGGCTGCCGCTTGGGGCTGCTTAGCAAGACGTACAGGTCATGGTGAAGCCAAATGCTTCTTATTTGGGATTTTTAAACCTTTGAGAGATTTTAGGAAAGTCTATATCATGAGCCAAGACAGGCTGTTGGTATGGAAAAGACACTGAAAGCGACTTGGGTGGGCCCACAATTTGGGTGAGGTCTCAGAGAATCATCAGGGCAGGGCAAATAGTGTTAGCGAGGTGGATAGAGACTCAGATATAGTTGCTGCCCATGTCTGCATGCTGGGATGGGGGATAGCTCGACCAAGAAACAATGGCTTCCACCAGCACTCACTGGAAGAAAGCTGTCCCTCCAGCTTTTTCCCTGAATCCAGACAATTCATTTCCTCCCTGTATGTCCATGGCTCCTTTCAAGCTGTTGGCCCAATGCTGGAGCTCAAGCAAGTGAATCTATGCATGGGCCCTTTAAGAGGAGCACCTGGGACTCCAGCCACTTTCTATCTCACTCAGCCACAATCTCCACCAGTTTTCACAGCCATAAGTTATGGTGACTTCTCTCCCCAGCGCTGGAACCCTGAGCTGGGAAGCCTGGTGTGGGGTTGGGAACCCTTGCTCTTTAGGGGGGAGCTCTGTAACCAGGATAGTCCTCCTGATTTTGAACTACCACATGTGGGTGTGGGGACCAGCCCCCTCAGTGTCTGCCCCTCCTATCAGTCTCGACGTGGCTTTTTCTGTGTGTCCTTAGTTACAGGACTTCTCTTCAGCTAGACTTCAGGTAATTCTCAGTGATGGTTATTCTGTAGTTTAATTGTAATTTTGATGTGTTCGTGAGAGGACACCAGCACAACATTGACTTACTCTGCCATCTCGACCAGAAAATACTGTAATAGTCTTTTAAAAGTCAACCCTAATATCTGTGGAAGGCAGAGATCCCAGTTAGAAAGCTACAGCAGAAGGAATGAAATCAAGGGTGGAAGACACTGGGAAAGAAAGCAAGACACTCCAAAAAGCAAGAATCTAACAAAAGGATGATGCTTTATAATTCAGACAAATCCAGTAAAGGACCAGTTCTACACCCAGTTTACGTAGTTAATTCTTGTTCTGTTCTACCTTAGGTTAGCAATCTCATGAACCCATCTGTTGTTTGACTATTGTCCTGGAAATGCTGACTCAGTCTCCTTGTCTCTAAGGGGCTCAAGTGAGGCCTTCAGAAACTTGTGCCTAAAAGGACCTGACAAAGTCCCTTTCATGGAGCTCTGAGACAATCCTTTGTTGAAGAAAAATCACTTGAAGAAAAACCTGGGGGGTATAGGCAAGCCTTCCCAGGGAAGCATCAGAGTAAAGTAAAATTTATCTGTAGATGATGTAGATGACAAAAGACTTGAAATGGTTGTAGTTAATTTATTACTGATCATTTTCAAAAATGAAAGATCTGATGAAAGTTTATTAAAAGAATAATGTAGCTGACAAGAAAACGTGGATATTTCTATTATACACAAAACAAAATAAAGTCAATCCAAAACAAGTTTTAAATAAAATATCTATAAACATAATGGTTAATCATATTTTAAAAGAGTGGTTCATGCATCTAATTTTTAAAAAAACAGATGAACATAATCTTTGTAGAGACAATACCTTCAGATACAGCATAATAATCCTGAGATATAATGTACCTTGAATTTTAAGCACATAGTTAGAATAAACCAGAAATATATTGAAAACATCAAGTCAAGAGATTCATAATGTCTGGAGTAGGTCCTAAACACCTGTATATTAATAAAACTCCATAGATAAATCATGTGAATCCTTACTTGAAAACCACAAGCCTGGGTGTTAGATTCAAATTAAAGAAGTAAAGTTGTGACCAAGTTAACATTTAAAAAATGAGTGGACTTATGACTAATAATACTATATTGTTTTGATCTAATATCAGGCAAAGCAACACTAGGAGTCTGATAAATAGAAACACATCTTGGACAGTGAAAGCACTGGCAATTCTCTAGGAACTTCCCATACAGCATATCATTTCAAAATATTTATATGAATAATGTTTTACTCATAAATTTAACCTGGGAAAGGTTAAGTATCTTTTCTGATTTGACAATGTTTTCCATGCAAATCATCAGCATATCAAATAAACCTAATTATTTCCTGCACCACTCTTTTTATAAGGTGAAAGAACAAATTGCTTGTGGTTTTCCAGGGACCCTCTGGGAAATCTTAAAGACAGCCTTAAAAGATCTCATTTAGGATTCAATTTAGGAAAGGCAAAATATCAAATGTTCTCAAGAGATTTGAACAGTGGTTAAGATAGAATCATGAGTTCCTGAGAATAATACTTGGTTATCAATTTAATTAAAGTGACAATAACGGATTTTAAAAGTAAACATAAGAGGTAGCATGATAGTACAGAGCCTTAATTTAACTTCAAATGTGAGAAGACTTTGTTCTCTTAAATAATCAAGGACAAGACAAAGTCAACATACAGAACAGGAAATTATTCTTATAATATACAGAAACTTTGTTATCTAGGCAGATTATACAGAAGGTAAAAATCACCTTTCACAGCCTCTTATCAAGAACAGACCAATAATCTCAGAATTTTGGGTCTGGTCATTTTTTTTTGAAAATTTTATGAATTAGTCATAAATATTAGCCAGCTTTGACCACAGCAGGTAAAATTCCCTGTGTATAAACTTTCTACAACTTTTTATACTTTTTCATTCAGGTTTTGTCATTATTCTTCAGGACAAAACTACTGTCCTTTTCTATTAACAAAAACACACCCCCTTTAGTTCAATTTCTCAACGTGGCAAAAAATGAACAAATTTATTAACAGACTCAAAGATACAACCTCTCTGTATCATACAGGAACTTTAGGAATACTCAGTTTATGTAAGTGCTTATTACCTCTAAGCCAGTCAGAGTAGAGCTCTTTTAAGAGATTTTTAAATCTATTTTGGTAATGCCATGTGAATGTAGGAATATATTTTAAACTACCAGATACATAAACATACAAATACAGATAGAGGAGCAGCCATGAGTCAAGCATAAACATTCGCTTGCTCATTAAATAGTTCAAAGAACTATTTTCTTCTCATTGTGCACAAATTCTTAATTGACTTGAGTTCAAAATAGACAAATTGACAAATAAACAGAAAAGAGTAACAAGCCAGATTATCTATCATCTCTCACCCAGTAGAGACAAAGTCTTTATAAACCATCAATCCATTTATAAAGATCACAAATGCTCAGTCCATGAAACCAAAAGAAGCTCGCTCTAGAAATCAAGGAAGTTACTCAGAAAGAATAAAAATCAAATTCTTATTGTACTATCAATAGACAAGAGTCTGGAACATAGAAACAGGAATCAGACTCACTATTGGGTCCTTCAGTGGACAGTCAGGAAGGAAACACAGAAGGCTAAGTCCTGGTTACTTGGGTTAAGTGAATGAGGATCAGAGGGAGAGGCCCAACGTCAGCCAAATCATGGCACCAAACTGTCAGACAAAATGCACTGGACAATTAAGGAGATTATTTAGTCTATTGCAATAAGGAGAACATCCATTAATGAGGAATCACAAAGAACAAAAGAGTATCTGCGGTTTTATAGAATCAAGTAAATACGGTAATTGTGAGGAACAGAGGAGGTGGGCCTTATTTAAATAAGTCACTTTGAGAGAGCAGGGGGGTTCTTTGCCTTTTGCTGTTTTCTGGAACACAAAAGGGTAGGGATTTCAGAAAATAAAAGTCTAGAAGCATTTCAGAAAACAAAAAGATAGGAGGATTTCTTAACTGTTGTTTCCTGGAGTACAGGGCTCAGGTGAAGTTTAATATTGTGAGGGCTTACAAAGTGTGATCAAATAATACAGTGAATGTTTAAATTAAAAAAATATCTTACAGTAAAAGACACATTATCATTAATTCCCTTCAAAATACTTCCCTTCTCTTCAAACACACTTATCCCATCGTTCTTGCCACTTTCTGAAGCAGTTCTGGAAGTCCTCTTTTGTGAGTGTCCTTAGTTGTGCTGTCATGGCTGCCTTGATGTCCTGAGTCATTCTCACTTTGGGGAAGAGCCAGAAGTCACATGGTGCCAGACCCAGTGAATAAGGTGGATGAGGACACAGCATAATGTTTTTATTTGACAGAAATTGCCATATACCAGAAGTGATGTGTGACACAGAGCATTGTCATGATGGAGGATGATTTATGGCACACTTTAAAACACACCTTCTCTCAACTGTACCTTATACCCGACTGATTACATATAACAAGTTGAAACTTGTCACACACTGTTACTAAGGTTCAATGCACCCCTTCCTGTACTGAAGATCCTTGCCTTATTGTTGGATGGCACTTGGCAGCAGCATTCACTGTATTTTGTGATGACAATGGAAAAGCTCCGTGTCACACATCACTCCCGGTACTGCAATTTCTAGTCAAATGAAAACATTATGGTGTGTCCTCATTCACATTATTCATTGGATCTGGCACCATGCGACTTCTGCCTCTTCTCCAAAGTCAAAATGACCATGAAAGGTAAACATTTTGAATAAATTCAGGACATCGAGGCAACCACGACAGTGCCACTAGAGACACTCACAAAAGAAGACTTCCAGAACTGCTTCAGAAAGTGGCAAGAAGAATGGGTGGGATACATGTGTTCAAAGGGAGGGGAAGTATATATATATATATATATATATATATATATTTTTTTTTTCATTAGTCTTTTTTTTAATTGGGGAATATTGGGGAACAGTGTGTTTCTCCAGGGCCCATCAGCTCTAAGTCATTGTCCTTCAGTCTAGCTGTGGAGGGCTCAGCTCAGCTCCAAGTCCAGTCACCGTTTTCAATCTTTAGTTGCAGGGGGCCCCGCCCACCATCCCATGGAGGGAATTGAACCAGCAACCTTGCTGTTAAGAGCCTGCGGTCTAACCAACTGAGCCATCTGGCCGCTCCCAGAAGGGGGAGTATTTTGAGGGGGATTAATGGCGATGTGTCTTTACTGTAATACATTTTTTTTTATTTAAACATTCACCAAGTTGTTTGATCACATGTATCAAGCAACCAAATGTAAGCTGTGGTTATTATTATTTTAGTGGCTTTTGACTATGGCATCATACCACAATGATCACTGTCATCCATTATAAGATACATCATAAGATTGTTTTTTTTTCTATGTATAAGTCAAACACTAATATTTAAAGCTGATTCGTCTTTTAAAAATATAACTTCAGACACAGTCAGTGGCATTACCATTTGCTGAATGGGCCACATGGAAGGAAATAGCTTATGCAGAAGCGTTTACAAACAGTGCTGCAACTTCAGTGTGTTGAGAATTAGTCACGTAGGGAGTGTGGGATGAGGAGGGGCTGGGGAAAAGTGAGGCTGGAGAGAGCCAAGGACAGGGTGAGGAGGGCCCTCCAAAGTTAGAACCCAACCTGCAGGGAGGTGTGAAGGGCTTGGAATTAGGTGTATGTTGCCCTCTTGCTCAGAGCCTGAGCCTGGGGACCACACTTTCTGGCTGTGGATCCAAATGTTGTCACTTACAGACTCTGATTTTGAGGAAGCTACTTAACCTTAGTTTTCTTCAGTTGTAAAACGATGTCAATAGCATACGTTTCAGAGAAATTGTGTAATTTAATGGAAGTAGAGCACCCAGAATTCAGTCTGGCATGTAGAATCAGCTATGACGACTACCAAGAACATCAATCTTTGTTACTTTTTTATGCTTTTATTGGCTAAGTGGCGCTTCCTGGGAGCACCGACACAAGTGGGCCTCCAATATTCTCCTGTAGGAGTGACTCAGTGGCCCCAGTCTGGTTGGAAGTTGTGGTGAGTGGGCAAGGGCTTGACTTGATACTGAATCTGCATAATTACATAGGCAAGCGCAATAGAGTCAATGATCAAATCAAATCATGAAGTTTTGGAGATTTGGGTGTGGGTCAAGTCCTGCCAATGCCACCTTTATTGTGTGGGCAGGAAACGGGGGTGGGGCAGGAAGTGAGCTTGACTAAAGGCTATTGCACTGGTTGGCAGAACATTGCTTCAGGAAGGTTCCTTTTACACCACTAACTATCCCGTGCCCTTGAATAAACTTCTGCTACAGTGAAAGTGGGGAACTCAAGTAAAATGGGCAGGAAGTGGTACCAAGGGCCTAAATATGCCTAAGGCTTGGAATGCACAGAAAGTCATAAAGCAAAAACAAAATGTTGAGTCTTCTTGCCAATATATATATATGTTTCATCAATATCTAGGAAATTCAAAGAGGAGCGTCTCCGTTTCCTCATAAACATGAACACACAAAAGTAGATTTTAAGATTCTTGTCAGACACAGAGATTGTTCAAAAACTTTCATTTAGCAATGCCAACTTGATCTGCTTCTAGTTCCTAGAAGAGGTGAGCTGCTGAATTATTCTGGAGCATAAGGTCTCTCAAATTGCTGTGCAAGTTCCTTCTGGCTTGAGACAAGGGCCATTAGCGTGGTTCAAAGCCAGTTCTGTACCCATCTCACCCAGAATGGCACTGTTGGCCCATATGACATGGTTGGAGAGAAGGGCAGCAGGAACCACCACCATCTCTTGAAGTCATACAACCAAAATACCCATTGTTTTCATAATCGACATATATTGCAATCATATATTTATGGATATAAATTGCAACACATAGCCCAAAACATTAGGATGAAATATCCACGCATACCTCACCCCTCAGCTCCTGCAGCTGGATAGAGGATGAAGAAAAACACAGAAACCTGAACACATCCATAGAAAAATGCCTGTTTTAAATTAATTTGGTTAGTGTCACCATTGGCTTTGCTGCCGTCAGCCCTTGCTTCCAGGGGCAGAAATGTTTTACACAAATAGATTGTTAGTACTGCGGGGAGTTGAAGTTTACTCAATCACTGTGAGAGCCATGGCTTTCAGAGCTTTTGACCATGACCCAGTGTAAGAAATACACTTTCTATTATGACCCAGTGCACACATCCATAACTGAAGCAAGATTTCTGTGGTGTAAATACTCCCAGCATGGCTTATTACTAGCTATCAACCTTATGTCACTGAACCACTGAACATGGAGTTAGGAAGAGATGCACACAATTGGCTGTCGGCACGCACACACAATAGCAACAACAACAACAACAATTACATCAATTAAGACTGCTGAACTAGTGCTGCAAAGAACACTTTGGGAAACCCTTTGTAATTTGCAAAATTTGTAAAACCAACAAAAAAAAGAGTCAACGTGCAATATGTAAAGGTGTTCTTTACAGACTATTCAGATCTTTTGTAAGCCTCTTTCAGTACACTCCCTCTCGCATACTTTAGTCTTCTGTTGTTGATTTTCCAAGACAGGTGGTCCCTCTAGTTTAAATCACCGCCTTCTTTGATTTTACTCTGATTCCTCTTTGCTTAAGCCCAGATGACATTTTTTTTCTTGAAGCAGTTTTTACAAAGCACTAAAAATTTAAGTCTGATACACTATAAAATGAAGGGTGTGTGTGTGTGTGTGTGTGTGTGTGTGTGTGTGCATGCACACACAGGCGTTAAAATTCACGACTCTCAGTATTCTAAACAACTGGAAGGACGTTGGTAGTTTTTCCTTAGGCATTAAAGTTTTTGTACAAATAAAAGAATCGTATTGCTGCAGGACAAACTACCCTAAAGCTCTGTGGCATTCAACAGCAAGCATTTATTTCTCACATTTGAGTGTTAGCTGGGCAGACTCTGCTCTTGAAGGGCTTCCTCTTGTTTGTGGAGCAGCTGGCGGCTCTGCTCTAAACTGGGTTTAGGTGGGGCCCTTCACTCCACATGTCTTGTGGAACCGCTGCGCTAGACTGATGGAAGCATTCCTTCTCACAGCAATGGCGATAGCTCAAAAGACAGGAGGAGATTTAACGTGGGATAGATGTGAATCTTCGGGGGCCACAAGGCAGACTGGAAAGCTGCATCAGGATCCTCCAAAAATGTTCACAGTCTAGTTCCTGGAACCTGAATGTTCATTTGTGTGGCAAAAGGACTTTGCACCTATGATTGTTAAGGATCCTTAGGAGGGGAGACTATCCTAGATTATCTAGGTAAGCCCTAAATAGAATCACAAAGATCCTTACAAGATAGCGGTATGAAGGGCAACGCAGGGAGAAGATGATGTGATGAGAGAAGTAAAGATTGGAGTGATGTGGCCAGGGGCAAAGAGTGTGGTGTCCTCCAAAAGCTAGAAGAGGCCAGAAACAGATTGTCCCTTAGACGCCCCAAGAAGGAACCAGCTCGCTGACACCTTGATTTTAACCCCTTAAGACTCATTTTGAACTTCTGACCTCCAGAATCTAAGGTAATCAGTTTGTATTATTTTAAGCCATTAAGTTTGTGGTAATTTTCACAGTAGCAATTGGAAATGAATATAAGGCCGTTCATACAATTTTATGTAGAAATAAACCTAGCTCCCCTCTTTTCACATATAATGACATCTTAAGCGTTATAATTATTTTTAAAATGTATGCTTTGATTTTTTAAGGTCTGCTGTTTGTGAACATTGGTCATTCTCAGATGGGATCTGACCACATATTAGGACCAACTTGTCTTCCAAAAGAAGGCATCTTTACTTTAAAGATGAAAGTCAGTGAGTAATAGGAACTGAAATACAGAAATGTCCATTATAAGCAACTTGTAAACACAGTTTTAAAAATTAAAGATAAAAATTACATATGATGGGACAATTATTAACGTACAACAATTGGGAGTCACCAAAGAGAATTTTGCAGTTACAAGGACTCCCTCCTCATTTTTGCCGGTTAGAAGCTAGTAAGTCTACATTATAAAGATAGAAACAGTGGAGAAGGAGAAAGGAGAAAAGAGAGCCAGAGACCTATAGAGCAAGACGCTCTGGAACAGCTGGGTGGTGTGATCAAAGTAGATAGAGGGGAGGAGGGGTTTTTTTTTTTTTTTTTAAGGTATTGCTGTAAATTACATAAATGTGTTTGGATCCTCTTTAAAGTTTTCAAGAAATACAGAGTAAGGATATAAGTGATTTGGGGATTTCTTCTGGTTGTGAGAAGATACAGAGCACATATCTGTGATGTTATTTTGAATCCTTCCTCCAGGGTTACTTTATCATTTAGGAATGCTTTAGTTTGCAGGTGTTAGAAAAGTGGGCCAATAATGCCTTAACAAGCAGGGATTTGTTTCCCTCCTATAATAAGAAGCCTGGAGGTACATAGTTGTGGGAATGGTTCCTCAAGGACTCAGGCTCTTTTCATCTTTATGTACTGATAATCTGAGTGGCTTTTAAGCTTTGGCTTATACATTATGTCTGAAGGATGGCTGCTGCAGCTCCAGGCATCGTGACCTCATTCAAAGGCAGGAAAGACAGGGGTGGCCAAGGTGAGAACCTATCTTCTCCTACATCTCTGTTAAAAGGAAATAAATTATCTTTCCCAGAATTCCTCAGCGGACTTTCCCTTAGACCTGGCTGGACAAAACTGGGTCACATGGGGCCCCATCCCCCAGAACTTGGACAGTAGAGGTGGAGAAAGCAATAATCGGGCTTTCCAGATTCTGTAGTCGGATGTAGCAAAGAGAATGGGACTGGGAATGGCTTTTGATGGCCATCCAATGGTGTCTGCTGCAGGTGTCCAGTCTCCCTTTTATTCGCGGGCTCCAGGTTAAAGGGCAGCAAATTTGGGAAACGAGTGAGGGCTACAACTCTTTGTCATGAGGTCTGGCCTCCAGAGAAAAGCCACTACAGTACTCTCCCAGAACTGCTGGCATTCCTCTCACCAGTGTGCTTCTTAGTGCTGAGGCAAATATGTGTCTTCTGGGCCATCTTGGGAGACATGGTATTGCAATGGATACATAGGTCACACTTGATAAATCTATTAGACCATTTCCCTAAATTCTTGGATTCCTTCCTTTACATGATATCAAGATATTTCTGGCATCTCACCTTCATGAGAAGAATTTCGGCATAGACCTTAAAAGCCAACTCTAGAATCAAGGTATCTGATTTGAATCTCAGCTTTACCTCTTACAAACTGTGTGCGGGGAATTGTTGAACCTCTAAATGCTTCAGTTTCCTTTTTTATAAGTGGGGGTGTGTGATAATACGTATCTCATAAGCTTCTTCTTAAGACTAAAGAACTTAATATGTAAAAGTATTTTAAATACTTCTTGGCTCCTGGTAAGAACTCCATGAGTGCCAGCTAGCATTACTATTTATCCTGGCCCCCATGAGTCTAGATTTCAGGAGCCAAATGAGCAGTTGGCTCAAATGAGCATATTGAGTCTAGAAATTTAGTAACTGCCTCCATATCAATAGATTCAGCCTGATCGAAAGCTATGTTCTTCCTTCTTTGGTGTAGAATTCTCAGAATCTCGCATCACATGTATCCCCCAGATTTTTGCTTTAATGAATTAGCAGAATCTCACAACTCCTGTGATGGGTAAATCTTCTCTTTCAGGGTTTGTCTTTTCAATTGGTCTCTAGAAGTGTGCTAGGAACCCCATCGTTGCCTTCCATTGGCAAAGGAAGCCAACACTGGGCTGGAGGGGTGAGGAGGACATTGTTATCCAAATTCGCTCATGTCTCTCCCTTCAATCCTCAAGGTCCTGCTCTGTTCTAATCAATGTCCTTCGTTTCAAATAAGAGAGTGTTTAGGCTGTGAATTTGAGTGACTTTGTAATTGAGCAACCCACAAGATCAAACTTTGTTTTCAGTTTTCACCTATCTTGGTCTCCCACTGCTAGAAAAAAATAATTGTCGTTGTTTGTTTTAGAAGTCATAGAAAATCCCTGGTATGTATGTGCTTTGAGCTGAGAATGTAGGAATTTGAGCCTAGCAATTAGGAGTTAGAGCTCATTATTCTCTTTCTTTAAGCTCTCCAGCTCCATAAAACAAACAAACAAAACCACCTTACTCCCACAGTCCTTATGTTCCTCAACTGCTTGGTCTCTCAAAGGCTTGATCTCAATGGGTACTTTATTCTAGGTTAAAACAGTTGATAATTTAATAAGCGGTTTTGCCACGGTATGCCACTGGCTACCTGCATCAAAACCCTTTAAACCAGTTGGACAGTCAACCCTCAGCCTTAATCAGACTAGATAACTGATCCCTGATTTCCTTTGTTTCCCTGAAGGTTTGTGCCTCTTGATTCTAATCCTGTATCAGTCAGGTTACTTATTTACACAAGCAAGAGAAACTTTGACTGATTTAAGGAGAAAAATAATTTATTTAAAGGAAAGGTGGAGGGAGTCAGGCTCAGAGGCATATGCATTTAGAAACAACTCCTAAAATCATGTCATAGAACTGGTAAGGTGAAGACACTGCTGCCTCTGGCACTGTATACTGGACATTTCAGCTATTATTATTAACAACATGGCATCAGGCACTGGGTATCACTGCGAGCAGTGCTGTCCTAAAAATTCAATCAACTCTATGCCATCAGAGGCTTTACCTTCCACCAGGATTATATCGTGAATAATTACCAAGCCATGCAAGACAGTTTGGGTCCTAGGCAGGAAAAAACAATTCATTTGTTTATTTCACAGGGACCTGCTCCAAGACTGAATCATGTGGGTCCCAGATTTACAAGATTTATATACACAATTGTTCTTTTGTTGCTTATGATTTTCATAAAATTGAATAGGTCAAGAAACGTGGTTTATGTATAGTACCTTAAATATCCCCTTTAGTATTTCGTGTGCCCTTCAGAGCGGTTTAGGCCCTGATCTTCATTTCTTCCTGGTTTCCTGGGAGGTAGGTAGCATCGTGTAGTAGAAAGATACTAGGCTCTGGAGTTGGGAAACTTTGGGGTCAATCCTGGACTCTGGCCATACTTAACAGTGACTATCAGGGGGCATCTGACTTAACTTTTTCAAATCTTGGCTGCTTCTTCTTTAGAATGGGTATTGGAAAATCTACTCTATGAGTTGTTATGAGAATGAATATAATTCACATAGAGTTTAGTAAGAGGTGCTGAGAAACAATGGCTGTTTCTGTGTGGACACAGTTGTGTTTTCTCAGTTTATAAGTGAGCAATTATCTAAAGTATGGCACCTGGAACAAACATGGAATGAAGTGGAGCCGATTTAGCAATACCAACAGACACTGTTGCATTGCTGTGAAGTAACTCCAAATATCTTTCTTCTATTAACCTAACACCCCTTGTTCACAGGGGTGGAAATGCTAAAAATGAATCACTGTTCACCAGGTAAGCATGGCCTTGATCGTCAGCTGCCAGGGGTTTCACTGTTGAAATCCCACTGTGTTATTTTCTTCCTCTCTAGGTTTGTAATGAATTCTCTCTTGAGAGGACATGATAAAATATATAACTCCATCCTAGTAAGCATCTTTATGTCTGCAAGTAGTGTTCTTTAGCAATTATTGCTATAAATTAAAATCTTAACTCTGTAAGAAAAACAATTGTGATAGTATTCATTTCCCTCAAAGGCATTGCCAAGTAAATTATTTATACAAATCAATAGAATATATAATACAAATATATATGTATTACATATAATGTGTGTACATATGAATATTATACTCATACTTTCTCTATATACACATACACACTTGTAAAAAAAATCCTAAAACAATAAGCATCTGTAATATCCTCTATAGTGGTGGGTCTGCAAAGTTTAAATGATTGATGTCTTTCAGGAATCTCTAGGTCACCAGGTGGTAAAATTATTAACAACCCACGGGAACTTGGCTTCAAAGCGAATCGATTACGATTAGAATTTGTACCATCCGCATCCAAAGTACAAAAACTCCAACCACCAGATGTCACCATTCTTCTATTTCCCTACCAGTGTCCAAGAGAGCTTGAGGTGTTATTTTTGTCCAAGGGACTGAGGGAAATACTGCCTCCTAACAATTTCTGGGATTTCACTGAAAGGTGTTATTCAGAGAAATGATCCTGCCCTTGCACATTTCCGTGTGATTCTTGAACATCACTGGACAGTTTCTGACAGCTGAGGATCCAAGGGGCGGATAATTTGGCACCTATCTGTTTAGAAAATGTTAAAGGCACTTCCTTCCTCTTGAAGTTAAATGTAGGACTGACCTAATGTGCCTAGAGCCTAGAGCTAGGTCAATGCAAGAGAAGCCAAGGGGAGTGTTCTATTAAGATCCTGAAGTCAGGAGACCTCCCTAACCAGCGGGGTGGCCCAGAGAGCTCACTCACAAAATGAGGGAGTTGGATTAAGTCATTTCTACAGTCCCAAAATTCCACGAGTCTCGGTTTTTTAAAAGCCTCTTCTGGGGAGAGTGAGAAACAGAGTGAGGTGATCTCAATTCAAGGTAGAAGATCCCTTCGAGGACCTGTGAAATGGAGATGGAGAAATCCTGCAGGGAATGAAAAGGAAAGTTGAACATAAACCCTCATACAGTAACCTGACATCATGACTGGTTACAAGGCCTGGAACTTACTGGGGTTATAAATCTTGTCATTCTCACCCCTAGGTAATCCACTAGGCCACTCTCTTTGCATTCCAGATACTACTTAACAACAGTCTATAGTGTTTAGTGATGTAGGGGCTTGGCTGGATTTAATATGTCATGTCAGTCAATGTTCTTTGTGGTGCCTTCAGGGCATTTTATTTCTCTTTGAATTTAAAACAGTACAGTGTTCAGCTAGCCTGTCCACAGTGTTCATAAAACCCGGGGATGGGAGGGGGAAAGAGAAAGAAACGTAATTCGTTTATTGAGCCCCTGCTATGTGTCAGCTAGTGCTAAGTACTTTACATATACTTTATTTCATCTTCAAAATAATCTCATGAAGCAGCATTTATTGTACTCATAGATGAAGAAGCTGAATTCATACGGTTAAGTGGCTTGCCCGAGGTCATAAAAACCAAGTAGTAGAAACTCACACTGCTTCATATGTCCCATCCTACGAGGGTGGAAACGGAGGGTTAGGGCATTTATTCAAGCTGTCTGCACCTGTCGATGGTTGAGCCCACAGTCTCTCCTCACAGGGCTTCGCTGCTGGAAGGGCCCTGGTGCTTAGAGGGCTGGACTGCACCACTCTGGAGGATGCAGTGTCATATCAGCATTTGCACACTGCCCCTGACCTTAATAGAATATTATTTATGGCCGCGATCAAACTGTCTCCCTCGCTTCTTCCTCCCTTTCGGCTGCGGAATTGAGCGGTTTGAAGTCCTCTCCGACAGGGTTGATAGTTTGTAGACAGCCCCTGAGAGTCTGGGGCGTTCCGAATTGGCTGAGCGCTCCGCCGGGGAGGGCGGGGAGTTTGCTGAATGTCCCTGGCCGGAATCCCTGCCTTTCAGAGCCGCGAGACCAGAAGCGGGGAGAAGTTGGAGAGGTAGGATAGGGGAGGGTTAGAAGAAATTGCGGACAGGCCCCCACCCTGATCGGCTGAGCCCGCGAGGAGTGTCTCTGCCGCGTCCGGGCGGAGTGTGGACGCGCCACGCGCGGCCCCGCCAGGGCTGGGAGTTTGCAGACCGTCCCTGCAGCGGCCAGCTCGGCGGCGGCCCTGCGGCTGCCGCGGCGGCCCCGGGCGCGATCCAGCCCAGGTGCCCGCGCCGCAGGGTCGGGGCGCCGCTACTCCGTGCTCCGCCGCGCCTTGGGCCCCACAGGGTCGGCGGCTGACTGGCGCTCCCGGCTGCTGCTGCTGCTGCCCAACACAGAGGTGAGAGCCACTGGGTCGGGGCGATCGCCTCGAAGCTCGCCATCCCCGTGGAAAGATGCACGCAGAGCGGACCGCGGAAGGCGCGGGGAGCCAACATTGAGGGCGGCGCAGCGGGGGGCTTCCGCTTGCCACCCCTCCGCCGCCTGCGTGGGTGCCCCGGTCGCGGCCGCTCTGCGGGACCTGGGAGTGTAGTCGGGGACGCGCCTTGAGGCGCCCTCCTGCCCGGGACAACCCCTCCCCAAGGGAGGCTGCAGGCCCCCAGGACCCGTGGGGAGAGGGCTTGTGGTCTTTTCAAGGGACTGTCCAGAGGAGGCTTTGGTTGCGCGGGCTGGAGGCGAGCGGCGAGGGATGGCAGTAGATAGGCGCTCTGACCGCGGATGGGGCTTAGTGGGGTTACGCTGCGGACGTGAGCCGGACTGGGGTCCCCTGGACCTGGGCTTGCAGGGCTGACTCAGCCACGGTCCAGTGGGGAGGAAGAAGAAGGGAGGTTGGTACCGGGCCCCAGGGAAGGAGGGATACGGCGGGCACTCTTGTCCGGGGGACCAGGGAAGTCCAGCGGTGCCCCCCACCCCATGGAGACCGCCGGCGGCCCGCGATCCCGCAGGCGCGCTATACTAGTCTGCCTGGCGGGAGAGGCTGCGGGGAGTGTAGAGCCCACACCCGCGCACACACTCCCCGAGAGCATGCTCAGTGCGGCCTTGGGAACTTCCTGCCGAGTCGCGGGCCGCCCTGGCCCCCTCCCGGCCCGCAGCTCGCAAAGTTGGGGGCGACAGGGCGCGCGAGTGGGGGGCGCGGCGCCTGCCTGTCGCCCTTGGGCGTCCCGGTCCCCTGCCTCGCCTTTGCTCGGCCCCAGACTAATCTCTCGCCAGCCGCTGTCGCGACTGGGAACGGAGGCGTGCATGTCATCCACCGTTCCCCGAGGCCAGGTCCGAGGCCGGTTGGCCAGAGGCCTGGCGGTGTGACCGCCTGCAGGATGGACCCGCTGGCTGTGCGCTCGCCACGCGCGCGGACCCCGCGCGGCGAGTACACTGGGTGGAAGGGGGTGTGTGAGCACGGGGACGTTGGCGCACACACTCGCTGTCACACACAATGCCATGGTTTCGTAGCTACCGCGCCGTAGAGGGAAGGGGTGGCGCTTGCATTGTCCAGCCACATTTGGAGCACCTACAGGGTGCTCGGTGCCTGGGGGGTGCCGGAACCAGGCGATGCACTGGTTTTCAGAAATGCCCGAGGAGAGGTCGAGGGCCTGGTACTCATGGCACTTATTGCCAGGCCTGGCCCAAGGCGGACGCCGCTCTCTGCACCCAGCTCTGGCGGCTCAGACAGGGAAGGTTGGGCGCTTATGAGGCTGTGAAGTTAAGGGGAAAGCTTAGATTTGTGTGGGGTTCGGTGGAATGGAAACACTGCACTTGTAAACACTGGAATCCAAGTGTTAGAGGTAGGATCTCTTTCTAAAGAGAGGAGCTGGTGCTCCTTGCCCCTCGTTCATTGTAAAGACCCGAGCAACTTGGTTGGTTTATACTCCAGAAATGACCCTCCCACGCCCCCCCATGTTAGGTACTGTGTCACTCACATCCTGAGCCTTGTCCCAGGATCAGAACTCCCTTGTTTTTGATTCAAGAAAGTCACAGAACAGTTTTTCACGATGAGCAAACCATCACTGATCTGTTTTGATACATGAATTTTCACCTCCCCCTTTTTCTTTCCTACAAATTCTTTCTGTTGTTATTGCTCAGGGCTGAGACAGGCACTCTCAAATTTTTGGCTGTTAGGATTAGAGCAAAACTCCCCTTTCTAGAGGCCTTTTTAGTTTTCTTGTTACCAAGCTCATGTCCTTGTCGTCAGTCTGAAGTGGAGAGGCCCTGAAAAAACCAGGTGATGGGGAACGGCAGGTACGCGGTGACTTTTTGCCCCTTTTAGGGGCTGGGAGAAGAGGAGAAGGAGGTTGCTTTCCCTCACACCAGACTCGGGCAGAGCTGGGTGCCGGATGTAAGGTTTGGGATTTTCCTTTCATCCCCTTTGTTCCAGCCTGCCTTCTCAGGTCTGGGACACTTGTGATTGGAGCCACTAGGAGAAAGGAGTCTGCAGTGTTGATTTGGGGCTTTGCAGCGATTGCACCTACACAAGCGGTGCCAGTTGGTTTTAAGGCGGACTGCAGTGGCAGCAGAGCTGGGGGGCTCACCCAGATCTGCCAGTGGCATCTATGTGTGCTAGCCAGTGCTGCAAAGCCTCTCATGGGCTTTTGCATCTCCTCAGCAGTGCGCATTTCAAGTGCTTTGTGTTTGAAAGTGAGAATACAGTACATGTTTATATATAGTCACGCATCCATAGAGGGATTTATAAGGAAGCATGGGCATATGTACGTGCATATGCAGTGTTCTTTGGTAGCATCTTGGAGCTGGAAGGGACCTCAGGAGATCATAGGAATTCAAATTTTTCCCCTTCCCATTCAGTTTTCTCAGTTTAAAAATAACCAACCAGCCTTATGCCCAGCTCGTCTCCCAAAGCATTGAAATGCCCGAGTCCCCCTATGACCCTAGCCCAGGGGGAAGGCCCGTGGCCACTCCCCTGAGAGGTGTGACTCCTTAGGATCTCTTCTAGATTTCACCCTGTCATTTGACATGACTTTTCCTAGTGCTCCACATGGCTTGGGATCAAAGTCAATGCAGAGTCACTTTCAGTTTGATTTTGGCAGGGGACAGGCAGTGACCAGTGTGCCCTACAGAGATGTCTGGAGAATTGCAAAGGGCAGTCATCTGTAAAACTTGGGTCATCTGGGCAGGTAGTTGCTCTGCTCCTTCCTATGAGTAGTGGAGACTCATATTTATTCCCTCCTCCTTGTGAGTCTGGGGTCTCCTGGCTCTGGGAAGGTGGGGTAGTGGTTGGGGATGGCATTCTTTGTGGATGTTACTATATTAGGTCTCAGGAGAGCATGTGCTGTCAAGAGTATTGTCTCTAGGGATTTGTTATGGTAGATGTCAAAGTTTGGGGAAGAGTCCTGGTGGCAGGTGAATGGTTAACGGGTCATTTTGGCTGAAGGAAGGTGTATGTGTTTCAGAATCCAAGAACTTAAAGAAAAAGACTAGAAATCATTTTATGTTTGGGGTAGAGTACCACGTGGGTGACAGTTGAGAGGCTTGGGTCAGAAATAAATTGGGTACTTGTCAGTGCAAGTTTTACTAGGCTGGCTTTAAAGTTCATAATTGCTTTGATGTATAGAGTCCCTTTTAATAGCAAGAAGGTGGCCAAACCTTAAAATTTCTGTTTGAAATTGTGTAAAGACCTCCCCAACCTCATCTTCTTAAAGTTTCTAATCTAAGCCATGTCCCTAGACTCTCTTGCATCCTGTGTCAACATCAAAAATCCGAGCACAGTTGTGATGACCTCTGGGCCAGTTGCAGGTAGATGCACTGAGTGTTTACTGGGTAGCCACCATGAGCTACACTCTGTGCTGGTGCTGGGTATAAAGATGTCCTTCTTCAAAATTACCTTCTCACTTTTAATTTATCTGACCTTCTCTTTCAGTGTGTTAATGCAAACTAATAGTTCTTGGAAAGCCGCCAGTGTGGGTCCCAGGAGCCTTAGGACTGTAACCATGTTTTCAGCTGGAAGAGTTGAGACTTGAGCTGTGTTTGCCCACTTGAGCTGTTTTATTTATTTGTTTTTTCTTTGCCACAGTGAAATGCATCCTTCCCCAACTTTGTCACATTTGGAAGGCTGGATGTATACATGAGAGGGGTTGGAGGAATCACACTATTTCTTCAAAATCCCACAGCTCTCTTGTCTGAACAAGTAACCTCCAGAAAGAATACAGGGGCTTTCCTGTTGGGCCCTTTGGCCTCAGAAAACATCGGAAGAGGCAAGTGTGGGGGGGTAAGCTCTCGCGGCTGGGTTTGGTGGGAGCAGTTCTCCCTGCAAACTGTCACCCCACTGCCATGCCTGCTTTTGTGCCTGCTGGACCTTGGCCCCAGCTGGGGTGGTTTCCCAGGATGGCTAAGGACTGTTTCTCTACCCTGTTGCCCAGGAACTCAGGAGGGGGGTTATCCAAGTACTTTGTTACTTATAAGAGTTAAGTACTGGTTGCAAGTTTTTTTTTTTTAAAGTCAGCACTTCAAGGTTATCCCTAGAATAATAACAGCCTCACTTATTTGCATCCCTCTTTGATTTTTGTGGCTGGGTTTTGAGGGAACGTGTGCCGCCCACCTACTCCTGTCTAAACGCACTCCTTAATGTTGTGGTTCTGAGCACAGACAGCTTATAAGTCCTGTCATGCTGGTAAGATGCTTTTTATAAGGACCCTACACAGCACAGCCTTCCTCTATAATAGTTTTGGATCCCTTTCATGTCTCAGTCCACCCATGGGAGTGTGTTGTGTTGGTGATCAGCATAAAGACTGCATGTCTTGGAGAAATGTCAAGAACCGTGGGCGAGAAAATAGGAGAGATGGTGATGGAACAAAATCTATCTTCTATAATTGACATGATTGCAAATGCTCCTTTTGTATTTCTTTTACTCCTCACTGCATCGCTGAGGTAAATATTAATGTCATTCCCACTTCATACATACCGTGTTTCCCCGAAAATAAGATCTAGCCAGATAATCAGCTCTAATGTGTCTTTTGGAGTAAAAATCAATATAAGACCTGGTATTATATTATATTATATTATATTATATTATATTATATTATATTATATTATATTATATTATACTATATTGTAAGACCCAGTCTTATAGTAAAATAAGACCGGGTCTTATATTAATTTTTGCTGCAAAAGACGCATCAGAGCTGATTTTTGGGGGAAACATGGTAGGGAGGCTGAGATATTAGGAGTTTATGAAACCTGGCCAAAGTCACACACCACTAGCATGTGGCAGGGTGAAGATTCGAACCCAGGTGGTCTAGGTCCAGGGTGCATGTTAGCTGGAATATGCTTGGTCATTCAGGCTAGGAACTTCACCCTATGCTAGCCAGCACCTTTCCAAGGAAAGTCAAGAGGAGTGTTAGACACTCTGGGGCTGGAAGGGACCTCAGGGAGATCCCCCTGGATCCCTGCTCTTTCTTGCTGAGGTCATGGAGGTGCAGAGAGGTGGACGGACTTGTTCCAAGTCTTACCTGCAGGCAGCAGTGGCAAAACTGGCCTTCAATTCTGACCTTTGGTCCCACAGGAACAGTTGATAACAACTGATAACAGATTTCTGCTTTGTTTATAGGGAGGATCCAGGAAGAGATTATGATGGTCATTTCGCATCTGTCCCTCCCATTCCTGGATTCCTGGGTATACTCAGACCCACCTTAACCTTGGAATCTTGAGGGGAGCAAATGAGTGTGTCCAAGTTCCTTCACTCGCCCCAAATGGGAGAGTCTAAGCAACTTCTGTACTTTTAAGCAAAGCATTCTCTTTCTCAAGTCCCTTTTTAAGTATGACGTCTTAAGGATACAGACTGGGATGGAATTTACGTTTCACTCTGAAATTCTCTTAAGTAATCTCTGTCTGTCTGTCTGTCTGTCTTAGGGCTCATGGTCTCTCTCAGCATTGATGTCTTTCTTTAGGAGCATGGTGTGAGCAAGGGGAGACCTGGCAGATGTGTCAGGGCTCTTCCTTAACTGTTCCAATAGAGGGCTGGTGGGGACATACCCACAATATCTGTGGAATCCTAGGAAGATTGCTGAGGCCCTGCAAAATGTTTCTCTGACCACTGGGATCATCGTACTTCATGGAATGTTCCTGTTGGGCATACAAATGAGCACCATTTCCTTTAATTTTTATTCCTTTCATATGACTAGGATTGCATATGGCACATCCGTGCTCTCACCTATTCCTGATGCTGAAAGTTTCAGGTTAATACATAGTCCTTAGCTGCTCAAGAAGTTAAAGTCTGGGCCTGGTCAGGGCCCACACAGAGGAGCTTAATTAAGTTCAGTTAGAAGGCAGCGTGCAAGTGAAGAACACACTTATTCAGCCCATGTGACCACTGTGGGCCTCAATTCTTATGTTGAAAAGTAAGAGGGGGTTGAATGAGCTCCAAAGCTCTGCTAAGTCCTAACACTGTATAATCTCATATATGTGGCAAAGGAGGTGTAGAATAGGGAAGTGAAATTTCCTTATTGAACAAAGAAAAAATATTGAGGAAAAACTCAAGTGGCTTTTCCCTTTGCTGGCAGACTCTGTTTAGTAGACAGTTGAAATGCTTACCTATGAAGAACTAGCCCTCTATTATCACTATTTTGGGGGATGTTTATTTTTGTGTGTTTAGGAGTAAAAAGCCTCTCTCCTTACTTCTCAGCCTAGAAATAACCTGCTTTCTCAACTGAAACTATTTTTTTCCGTTGGGAAATTGACATTCTAAGAGCAGAAGATGACCAGGTTCCTGGCTACTGTGGTTACGTGGCACAGCGCCCTGGGGAAAGTGGCGAAGTACTTACACTGCCACACGCTGCCGAATTCTGTTTACATACCTTCATCAACTTCACTGTTAACTACTTTAAAAGAACGGGGAGATTGATATCAATTTCTTTGCAGCTGCTTTTTTTCTTTAACCATCTGTTACTTTCAACACTAATTTTTTTTTTATTTACTAGATTTTTTTATTTACTAGTGTTCCTGCCAATGAGGAGTTTTCTAAATGACCAATTCTTTTCTCTCATGCATCTTTGTTTAGGAAGGCGTTGTCTCTGCCTCACGCTAAGGATGATCTTTCTGTTTTCCTTTACTTTTCTTAGTATTTCTGTTTAGTGTACTTCTCTCGCCCTCCCCCCCCACCCCCACAAATTTTCAGAGCCACCAAGGTCAGAGGCAGTGCCAAGTGGGGATTTGGTGGGAAAGGGGCACTTTTCTCCATCCCCTGCCCAATACTGAGGAGTCCCCAGTCTTCTGTGAGACCTTTGCCAACACAGCTTCAAGCCCCTCTGACCATCGGGATGGCCTTTCCTCTTTAACAAAGTTCTCATCTCCAGTGACTACAAACGATACCTTCCCCCCTCCTCCCCTTATGCGATTTCTCACTGTTGTGCTTGCTGGATGTAAAGGTGGCACTCTTCTGTAGCTAATCCTTCACTGTACCTTATTTAGTGTGCACACATATCATTCTCTTGGGTAAATGTGACCCGTTTTCTTCTAGAGGTTCACCATTCCCTATTTGCTATTCTGATGTCCACTGAGCTCCAGAAAGGGAAAGATTTTTCCCGGGTTCGTTAAAAAGATGTATCCGGCCCCAAGGGTTTCTCAGAAAGGCCTATAGAGCTCACTGGGGAGCTCCGTTGCCTTGTACAGGGCCCAACGCCCAGTCACACAATCAGCTGGGCAGGGTGGCATCGTGAGTAAATTCAGACTACAGCGGGTGAGGCCTCTCTGCAGTTAGCTAGATGTCTTCACGTAGTTCAGTTTAGTGCTCTATGATTTTGGTTTTTCATCTGTCAAATGAAGCATCTTGGCTTTTCCTACATCTGTGAGATTCTTCTACTAGTGTCTCTTCGTGGCTGAGCTCAGCACACTCATCTGCTCTAGTTTTTTTAATCTGTGCTTGAGAATATTCTTAGGTGTGTTCCGAATTTTGAGGTCCTGTTTGGTTGTGTCTTTTTAGAGTTCTGGTTTTCAAATCAGTGGATCTTTTGTTGACATTTTTTCGCTCTTCACCATGAACATAATTATAATTCATGGCCTCAGGAAACCCAACAAATTGGGACTTTGTATGTGAGTCAATGGGTGAGAGTGTGTGTGTGTGTGTGTGTGTGTGTGTGTGTGTTCGCCTGTGTGTACGCTGTCCACTTTCACACAGCTAGGGCTTATTACCTTGTTTTAATGTTACCTATGAAAGGGAGTGATCAGGGTTGGAGCTGCAGATCTGGAGGAGCCATTAGTTAAATGAAGTCTCTAGAAAAATGCCTGTGGAAGGATTTTGCTAACATGGCTCCCTTTAGTATATGCTTGGAGATTGTAAGGATAATTATTTTATTGTACTTTTCTATAGACTGCAATAAAGATTTTCCATGATAATGAGTTGCTTATTCCATGATAATGCCTTTTCTGTACTTGCCCCTATAAGCGGACTCAGATACAGCTTTCCATTTTTCATGCTATGCTTGGTTAGTGTTCTCTGGGTTCCAGACTTTCTTTCTCTCAGTCTAGTGGCTTCAAGAGAGACTTTTCTATTTCCTCACTGTCAACCTTTAGTATAAAGATTACAAGATTATGTAGTCTTTCCGTAATTGCTGTAACAAATAACCACAAACTTAGTGGCTTCAAGCAACATGAATTTATTGTTTTATCGTTTTGTAGTTCAGAGATCCAACATGGTCTTACTGGCTAAGATCACGGTATCCATCCTTTTTGGAGGCTCTGGGGGAGAATCTGTTTCCTTGTCTTTTCTAGCTTCTAGAGGGCAGCCACATTCATGGGCTTGTGGCCTCTTCCCCTAATCAAAACCAACAATGTTGTGCTGATTCCGTGTCCTTCTGCCATCAGGCTGGCTTGCTGACCACAACTGGGAAAGGTCCTCTGATTTTAAGGATCCCTGGGATTAGATTGGGTCCATTCAGATAACCTCATCTCAAAGTCCATAACTTAATCACATCTGTCCTGTAATATAACAATTCACAGTTTCCAGGGATTAAGAAGTGAACACCTTTGCTTATCTGCCTGCTATAGTCCTCAAAACTTTTGTGAAGAAACGGATTTTCAGTTTTTATGTAAAGGAATTACTCCTTTTTGTTGAGGAACTTTACTGTTACAGGAGATTTGCCTGTTTCTTTGTTCCTCATATTTTTGAGTATAGTTGTCCCCCAGTATCCACCAAGGCACTGATTCCAGGACCCCCCTCGTATAGAAGCGCAAGTCCTGTATATAAAATGGTGAAGTATTTGCATATAACCTTTATTTATATATGGGCTACAGCAGGGTGTGTCTACATGTTACGACATTTACCGAGATTCAGTGTAGTGCTTGGCATGTGGCAAGTTTAAGTTTTGCATTTTGGAATTTTCTGGGATTTTTTTTTTTTTTTTTTTTTGGATTTGTGGTTGCTTGAATCTGTGGATGTAAGTAATATCAGTGGATATGGAGGGCCAACTGAATATTCAAATCAACCATTTGCAAAACACAGTGTCTAAGACTTGAGTTCTGCTGCGGCTAGGCATTGAGCTATGCATGTTTGCATGTCTCAGCTTACGTTGTCAGCAGTCCTGCCATTACAAGGAGGAAACGGAGGTGCAGGGAAACTTGCCTAGGGTCATGTAGCCAGAAGTGGTGCAGTCAGGGTACAAAAGTGGGCATCATTATGCAAAGCCTGCGTTCTTCTCACTCTGCCTTCCTGCTTCAGAAGTGATCATGGAAAAACAAAAGGAGAACTGGTAATGGGAAAACTTAAAATAATGTAAAATCTCTCTGCTTCTGTCAAGGTGATGACAAACAATAAATACTGCCTGTGGTAGATTGATGGCACTAAAGGCCCTGATTAATGCCTCTCTGTATTCATACTCTTTGCCTTGTAACTTTGTTGTCAGTCCCCTTCCCTTCCCTCTCCAACCAACGGTATTGACCACGTGACCTGTGTTGGCCAGTGGGATGTTAGCAAATGCTGTGTAAACAGTTTACAGGCACCTACATGTTTCTGATTGCCTTTTACACAGCTGGGATTGCTCACTCAGATCCCTGCCACCGCCATGAGCACATGTCCAGACTAGCTTAATGGAGAGATCTGACAGACACTTGGGTATGAGCCAAGTTATGTGAACTGAGGCCATCCTAGACCAGCCAGCCCCCAGCTGAACTGTCTGCTGCTTGAAGTTTTCTGACTATGTCTTGCCAAGATCAGTTAAGCCTGTCCTAGATTACGAGAACCAACCAGTTTACCTGTGGATTTGTGGAAATAAGATTATTATTTTAAGCCGCTGAGTTCTGGGGAAATTTGTTATATAGCAGTTGCTAACTGTTACACAGCTCATGTCAGATACTTGAATAGCATATGAAATACTTTTGGTGTCCGTTTGAAGATCATTTTGGACTACTTGTAATTAAATATTCTTTTTTAAAAATGTCATGTTTTTAAATATTCTCTTAGGATTATACTTTAGGCTGAAGAACTTGCCCATTGGATCTACCACCTTTTTCTTTCTTAACATAAAAGTTCTTTAAATTCTTATCAGTTTCAGTCAGAAGCAAACTTGTGTTTTTTTCTCAAACTATTATTTCTAATATGGTGGCTTTTGACCCCCAACTTGCAGTTGGAAATTGACTCAGAACTCACATATACATGTATATACTGTGCTTCCCCGAAAATAAGACCTAGCCGGATCATCAGCTCTAATGCGTCTTTTGGAGCAAAAATTAATATAAGACCCAGTATTATATTATATTATATTATATTATATTATATTATATTATATTATATTATATTGAACCCAGTCTTGTAGTATAATATATTATATAAGACCCGTTCTTATAGTGTATTAAAATAAGACCAGGTCTTATATTAACTTTTGCTCCAAAAGACGCATTAGAGCTGATGGTCTGGCTAGGTCTTATTTTCAGGGAAACATGGTAACAGCGAGAAAAGTTCATGAAACAACATACCTACCCTTCTACCTCTGTTGTCCTCTGATGATTTCTATTCTATTCTATTTAATTTACTTTAAAAAATGCAGGTTAGGAGTCAGCACTGTACCTGCTGCCCATTTTGTAAAAATAGTTTTATCAGAACACAGCCACGTATTCCCATTTGTTCATGTATTATTTATGGTTGCTTCCAAGTTACAATGGCAGAGTTGAGTAGTGGTGACAGAGAGTATCTGGCCTACAAAGTCTAAAGTACTTACTACTATCTGGGTCTTAAACGTTTTCTGACCTTTGCACTGAATTGATTTCATAACCCATCAGTTAGTTGTGACCCTCCAAACAGGAGACACTATTCAAATAAGTGACCTTTAATTCTCCTGATACTCCAATGGAAATCACACTAAACAAATCTGGCAGATGTGAAAAATACCCCTTTAGTTGTGTCATACTCAAACTTTCTTTTCTGTTTACTTAGATTCAACAATTAAGTTTTTGCTATTTAACATTATATCTGATTGACTTATATAGGGAGCTTTTCAAGCAGTGCTAAAATGTTCCATGGTAGGTAGTATTATGCCCCTCCCCTTCCTTTTTTCTAATTTAAATGATGCTCCTTTGTGGAAACTAGCTGGAATTAAGGTGGACACAAATTCCATTCCAGTGCTAGTTATTTATTCATGAGATTCCAGCAGTGCCTTTTTTGTGGCATAATGGAGTCCATTAATAGAAGAGGTAGAGAAACAGTGATCTTGGCTTCTTTCAGAGCATCTTCCTGGCAACTGGTCCTTATTGCCACATTTCTGAATTCGGGTGGTATTATTTCTGAGCATCATAAGATTAGAGACATTAAATCGTGGACTTTTGGTGTTTGAAAGACCTTGGAAAAAAATTAGTTTTTCTCTCAGACCTAATTAGGCCCTTAAAGGCCAAATTTCTCCAATACCTAAATTTTCCGAGCCTGTCAAGAAAGGACAACAGTGTTATTTATGTGTTGTGGCTAATGAGATTGATGAGAAGGAGCTGAGGCAGAAAAGCTTTAGAATGATCTGGATATGTCTTGTAGAATCTGAAATGCCAGTTGAAGAATGGTCACTGGCCCATTTATTTATTGGCAGTGAGAACAGAATCAAAATTAATGGGCTTCAAGTACAGCATGAAGAGCTTAGGTAAAATCTGAGAAACATCCCCCAAATAAAGTAGGTTCTTTGACATTAGAATAGGTTCTCCTGAGCATTTTTGATGTTAACTGCTCCCACTTAATTTAGGTGGGTGGCCATCCCTGCAGGTGGTTGGACGTGTGTAATTAATAAGGACTCTTCTGGGTACTAGCAACAGAAACTTGCTGGAGCTTGCTTCAGCAAAAGGGGAGAATTCACATTAGGGCTCCAGGAGCAGGAACCAGGAGCTGCCTGCAGCCTGGGATCCAGACTCTCGGAACCCCAGAAACCCCCTTTGCTTCCCCTCTGCCTCATCTACTCAGTGCTGTAGTCTCCTTTCTGTTCCCTTCTGCTTTTCTTGTCCCAAAGGCAAAACTCTGGGGAAGTGCACTTGTTACTAGGGAAGCCCCCCAAGAAGACTGATTTTGCTGCTGTAATGCCACTCCCAGTTTCCTGGGGATGTCACCTCAGTGGCCCAGTTTGCTTATCACCCAGAGGTATGCAGCGTGTGGAAACTGCAGTGTGGATTTTAGCTGGCTCCGTATGTCTTATGGAGGCGTTTTAGAAATTTATGGAGTCGTGTTGGTGGTCAGTGATTGAGGGGTGCTATTAGCATTTATCGGGTGGGGACCAGGGATGCTAATCATTTGTGATGGGTAGAACAGTCTTACACCCCGGAGTATATCCTGTGTTCTGCTGTGATATAATCATGGATAAAAAAACAAAACCTGTTTATTATCTGAACCTGGAAACCTAACGTACACATCAACAAGGAGTATTTTGCACGGTTTAAGGAAGCATTGACTTTCTCAGTTGATGAAGAAAGATGGTGATTTGTTTTAATGGGAAATTTACCATAAGGTGTTGGCTATTTTGAAAAATCACACCATCCATGGCTTCAACACATTACCTGTGTCAATCCACGTTTGTACCTGACCTACTCTTTGATTTTACATTAAAGTACAAGCACCTAATGTCCCCATTATATCTTCTAGATTAGTCTTGCCCAACAAATTGCATATTGAAATGCATGTTAAGTTTGTTATAAATTATTTTTCTTTTATTCTCATTTATATTACTCTTAGGGTGGTAAATACATGTGTTTGAAATTGTGTTTAGGAAGGTTATCTAAGAATTTGATTGTAGCTAGTAAAGGAGTATTAGAAGTTTACTATAAGTCTGGGGCTGGGGAGCTCATAGAGTTTAGAATACAGCTTCAGGGGAAGTGACTTGTAAAGTAATTTTCCCCTAGCCTAGTTAAAGATTCTGCTGATTTAAGTACTCTTAACACTAAATACTTAAGAAGTAAAAAACTGTGGCCCATGCATTGGGTGCAGCTGAGTGAAAGAAAAGGAACAGAGATGTTGGCCCCGTGCTGCATACCCTTTCCGCTCCCATATATGTGCTTTATAGCTCCTGCTGGGCCAAGGCCAGGTTCTAAGTCTTCTCACCATCAAAAGCCGTAGCAGTGGGGGATGAATCAGAGTATCACATGAGTTCCATGTGCATTGCTTTGTAGGGCTTCCAGGACATCTGAGCTTGCATGGGAAAATACTACACCTTATTTTCACTAACCTTTAACCAAAATCGAGCAATTCCTTAACTTTTGAATGTTGGCCACAAATCACAGTAATGTTAGCATTCTCTGTGACCATTATCTGTCACCTTGTCACCAATAGAAATCCAATATTTTCATATCACTTCATAGATGGCTAAGATATCTTGAAATATCAGTACTCATTATGACTTTGAAATTATGGTGGTTATTATACTTGCTACTAGATGGTGTTATTTAATATATTAATAAGTAAGCATACTATTATTGTTATAATTTAAAGAATATTTTGATAACCACAGTTAAATATAACTGACTTCCTCTGTAATCCTATGTACTTATTTTATGCATTTAAAAAATCCTGAGACGGGGTCCGTAGCCCTCACAGCCTGCCAAGGTGTCGGTGGTACAGAAATCATAGAGTAGAATTTTGAGGTGCTCTGGACATTACCACCCCATTGCTGCCCCTTTTCTTCTGTTTATCCTCCTGACTTGGCCTTTCCCTGAGATGCCAGATAAGGGTGTGGGCTTATTTCCAATTGTCTTTTTTTCGTTTTAGACATGGTCCAAGAATTGAGCTTGATTCACCGTTGGTTCATTCTTTTATTATATACGAGGAGGCAAGTTTGTCAGAACATTCCTCCGGGCAGGCTGTATTGAATAGTACAGGATACATGATGCATTTAAAGCCAAAAATATACTGATTATCTGAATCCTAAACAGAAGTGTGATTTCTGGTTCAGTTTTTCAAGTGGAGAAAAACAGATATTCTGCAAGAAAATTCCCTATATACAGACCAACTACTTCTGTTTTCTTCTTCATATGCTGCAAAGTTACATAATCACAACACAACTCTAAAAAGTACCCCATTGCCCAAGAAATATGCTGCACAGATGACTAAAGGGGGTGAGGGGCTGTTTTCCTGCTACTTGCTATAATTGGCTTGTGGGGGCAGGGGTTTGGGATGGAAATGGACAGCTCCATCAGTGTATCGTTGATCCTGGTGGCTACCTTGCCCCCCAGTGAGTCCAGCTAAAGGGTGTTGTGCCACAGCTATAACTGGACTTCTGGGAATGGTGTTAGCCCTTTTCTGTGTCTGGAAACTTCTGCTGATAGGAAATGAGTTTGCCGCAGGATAGCCCACTGCTCAGTTCCCGCTGTCCTCCAGACATGGAGTCATTGTTTTGCTGCCATGTGCATTTTTTCCTTCTCACAGCTTCTAAGTCTGTATTTGGAGTATGAAACTGCTGAACACTTTCTTTAGAATTCTTCAGTAGTTGAACATGGAGAGGGATCTTTATGCATTCAACTCTAATACCTTGAACAACCAACTGTATTACATAATAATGGGAATAATACTTTTTCTCATTCTTTGTTTCAAAAGATATGCCAAAGATTGGAATTGGAATTGAAGGGTTTCAAATTTTTAACTTTTGTTTTTCAAATTTCTCAATGAGTAAAAGCCACTCCCTTATGGTTGTAGAAGCTGCCCCATTCCATGATATTGTTACTGCTGGTGTCAGACTAATTAGAACATGTGTGTGTGTAACAAGGTTATTATCAACGAAGTGACAGCATCTCCTCTTTTTTATGAAAGGGAACAGCAAAATTCTGTTGCTTCCTGAGCTGCTGATTACTATTACAAATTCACTTTTTAATGTGAGGTACCTCAGATCCTTTTATCGAGAAACTGTGCTATCATTGGATCCAGAAGGCCAATTCTTTTGGCTTGAGAAAGTAAGAAACTCACAAATTCATTGACTGAAGGGTGATGTTTTCACTCAGTTTGAAGGATATCCTGCCCCTCTCCCTATCGTGAGCCACAGTCACTTGACCTACTTTTCATACAGGTTTCTTTGGGGTGAATTTTGATCTTAATCCTACTTTGTGGAGAGAGGAAATAAAGCCCAGAAGATCTAGCGTATAGGTGTTTAAATATCCATGAGTGATTCATCTCCTGATCAGGTGGACAATAGGATTAATTGCGCAGCTGCTGGACATGGGTAGATCCCATTACCATTTATAGATCTTATCATAGAGAAAGGTGATACAGGTCCTGTCTTCAAACTGACAATCAAAGATGAGAATCTCACAGACGGGCAGCGCTTTCCCCTCAAAAGTGGACCTCTTGAGCTCAGAGCTAATATTCAGGGGAGCAGTGGGCACTCTTGGGAACTAAGCCTCTATCTAATTCCATGCTAATGAAAACCCTGTAAATTATATTCCTTTGTTTTCATTGAACAAATGTGAAACTGAGTTATGGAGAAGTTAAGTGTCTTGTCTGCAGTGACCCATATAATTTTAAGGTGACCATTCGAGGTGTGATCATAAAATATGGCGACTGTTTAAATAAAAAAAAGTTTGTTACAGTAAAAGACACACTGCCGTTAATCCCCCTCAAAATACTCCCCCTTTGCTTCGAACACACTTATCCCATCATTCTTGCCACTTTCTGAAGCAGTTCTGGAAGTCCTCTTTCATGAGTGTCTTTACTTCATCTTCCATCATAACAACGCTCCGTTTCACACATTGCTGCTGGAATAGGCAATTTCTGTCAAATAAAAACATTACATTGTGTCCTCATCCACCTGATTCACCGGATCTGGCACTGTGCAACTTCTGGCTCTTCCCCAAAGTCAAAATGATTCAGGACATCCAGGCAACCACGACAGTGCAATTAAAGACACTCACAAAAGAGGACTTCCAGAACTGCTTCAGAAAGTGGCAAGAACGATGGGATAAGCGTGTTCAAAGCGAGGGGGAGTAGTTTTGAGGGGGATTAATGGCAATGTGTCTTTCACTGTAATAAACATTTTTTATTTAAACAGTCACTTTATTTTGTGATCACACCTCACATAATTGATCATTCAATCCTGAACACTTTTGAGAGTGAAGGGGGTTAGTAATGATTATGCTAGCATAACACGCATAAATCGGGATGTATGGTCCCCCTACTAATAAGGTGCGGATTGGGGGCTTAATTCAGATCTCTGGTTCCAGAGGCTGCCTGTTCTCCATTGGGTGCGTTAGGTCAGGCTGCCTCAGCCACTGGAGCATTAGTAAGGCACCTATTGAATAACCTTCTGAAGATGAGTTCTGCACTTAGGTATGGAGCCAAAGCGAAATTCCTCTAAGGCTAGGTAAAAGTTTCCCTTGGCAAGAGAAACATCTGCTGGAGATCTTCTCTCATATAAAAACGTGGAAAGGATTTTGTGGGGAAGGCAGATGGTTTTTGTCTTCCTAAAAAATGGTTGTCTATTTCTTTGTTTAAAAGGAAGAGCCTGCTTTAGCATTTACAGGAAAGATAAAGTGAGACTCATAAAATCTTGTATCCAGGGCAAACATCTCCATAGCCAGTGGCTGTTACGATACAGAGTGATCGAATGAATCCCTCAACAGTAAAGGGTGTAGGTGCACTTCATGGCCTCTGTTTTTAGCACTCTGTCCATGACTGTTATTATCAAGGCCGATTTGTGTGGCATTCATCCATGAGATGCTAAGATGAAATCCCAGCACTTGAATATGTTGTATTCCCAGAATTGGCCACTCTGGCTTGTGCTGTGCCTCTGTGCCTCTGTGTGCCTCTGACACACATGTGTGAACACATCAAGCAGAGGTGCAGACACAAAGATTGATGAAGCTCAAGGTACTTATAACCAAGATTACAGCCCAACCATGAAAAGTAATAAAGAACATCACACAGCACTCACGCCAGGATTTATTCCCTGTGTCATGTTCTCTTGCCACATTCTAGGCTGGTTGAGCTGTGAAAGCAAAAGTTGCCTAACAGAGCAGGACTCTAAATACCGCACCTCTAAAAAAGTCCTGCTGCATTGTCATTCATCATCACATCAGCGGTGACAAAGAATGGTGTGTCACTCAGAGGCTACTGCTGGAATCCTGCAGGAAGCAGGTGATGGGTGAGAATGATGTGTTTGGTTGGAAATTGGGGATCTGGCTTTTTAGGAAGAGCTGTTACTTGGCCTTCATTCTACACCCAGGTTCCTGCCTTCTGAGCCTTGGAGCACCCAAAAAAGACTAAACTCCAGAAGAGGGAAATGAACCTTTGGGGTGAGGAAGAAGCGTTACATCTGCCCCTGAGATTTGTTTAAGCTCTCTTTTTAAGAAGACATCAGTCTCTGGTTGATGTCTTCTTTTTGAGGGGCCAGATTTTCCCCTGGAAATAAGAGAACCACAGGCCATAAGACAGAAAAACAGACAAACAAACAAACAAACAAAACAGGGTTGGAGGTGAGGCGTGAAAGGGGGGAGTAAGGGCATATAAGGGGTGGCCTAGCTGGCAAGCAGCAGCCATTGTACTGTGGAAAATGAGAGACCACGGAAGATGCAGAGCTGTCTTGGGTGATAAAAGTCTTCTTGGAGTAGGACCGGAAACCTCAGCTGGGAAGTCAGGAGGTCTGGGGGCTGATTGCGTGCCATCAACTAGCTTTGTGAGCCTCCGTCTGTTCCACAGAAGTGGGTGAATTGGCTCACATGTTATCCAGCATGACTTCCAACTCTGAAGGACTTTGATGCTGAGCCACTGACCCTTTGCAGGGCTCCTCAGTGTGGCTTCAAAAGCATTTGCTGAGTATTTACATGTCAGGCATAGGGGCACGAAGGTGAATGCAACACCTGACCCCACATCTAGGGTGGGGTCCTGTCGTAAATGATCCCATTGCTCCAATAACAAGAACAACTAATTCTTACAAAGCATTTATTATGTGCTAGGCAATGTCACAGATATTTCTTATTGATTTACATCTATTAGCTCATTTAATCCTCTGCACAACTCTATGAGGTAGGTGCAGCTGTTCTCATTTTAGGGATGAGGGAACTGAGGCACAGAGAAGGAATTTGTCTTAGGTTTTACAGTTAACAAGTGGTAGAGGCAGGATTTGAACCCACAGAGCCTGACACTAGAGCCCACACTGTGCAGCTTCCATGCCGGGTGTGGCTTTCACATGGTTCTTGTTTCCACCGGTGGACTATCAGCTACCTGAGGACAGCAAACTTGTCTGTCTTGGTATTCTTCATACCTGGCTGGCCCAGTGGAGGCTCTCGGGACATTTTTGTTGATGGATGGATGAGATAAATAGGGTCTTCAAGGAGCTTATAGCCTAAAGAGGAAGGTAGAGCCATAAATACCTAATGTGAAGGGTGCTGAATCCTACCTGGGGCATCAGGGAAGCCTTCCTTGAGAGGGTGATGCCTGCACTGAGCTTTGAAAAGTGTGCTGAATTTGGGAGAATCAAGTGGGAAAGGCATGCTAAGCAGAGAGGGGCCCGTGTGGGCTAACTCTAGTGTTGCCTCACAGTCAGCGACTTCCAGAGCAGGGGCTGTTGGAGACAGGGCCAGGTCAGGAGAAGCCTTTCCTGGGAAGGCATTTCAGCTTATTCCTGAGACCAGTGGAGGGAGCTCCTGAAAGGGTTTAAGCAGGGACCCTTCCTGCTTAAGGACACTAATTTCAAAAGGACACAGATTTCAAAGGGGGCGTTCTGGCTATAGTGAAGGGTAGAACAGATAGCAGTGCGATTGGGGCAGGGGTCCCAGCAAGAGATCATGGGAACCTGAAGTGGTGGGGGTGGGGAGAGCTAGCTAGAAGGGTAAGAGGGAGGGTGACCCTTAACTTGGGCATGTTGAGTTCAGGGTTTTCTAGGGCCGCCGATGTGTTGCACAGGTGCTCCCGCATGAGTGCAGAGCTGGGCTGAGCCTGGGAGCCGGGAGGGTAAGGGCCAGGGTCAGTGTGGGTTTTGGTGTTGCCTACATCAGTGGCGGTGAAAGCCAGGAGAGTGGGTGCTATCACCCTGATGCCTCAGGTGATAAATCAAGCACAGCAGGAGTAAATGGCTGGAGGGAAGAAATCAGGCAAGGCAGAGCTGTCATCAGAATTGGAGGGGGTTGTATGGATCCACTGATAGCAAATATCCAGAATAGGTAAATCCACAGAGACAGAAAGCAGGTTCGTGGTTGCCAGGGGCTGGGGGAAGGGAAATGGGGAGGACTGCTTAATGGTTTCGAGGTTTCTTTTTGGAGTGATAAAAATACTTTGGAATGAGACAGAGGTGACAATCGCATGATATTGTGAATGTACTAAATGTCACTGAGTTGTACACTTTTAAAGGTTAGTTCAATGTCATATGAATTTTACCTCAATAAAAAAAAAAAAATTGGAATGGGGAGAAGTGGGCAGGAAGCGAAATGAGTCACATCTGATGACCAGGATTTTCTGACCCCTGCTTGCTTGCTCCCTGTTACGTACCAGCTTTATTTTCATCATCTCCCGACACTTGACATTGTGTTGTTTACTAGAATGTAAGTGCTATGCGAGTCAATCCTGTCTCTTTGGTCCCAGCATGGCACCTGGCACGTAGTGGGTGCTCAGTAAATGCTGGACTGAATGGAAGAATGGTTGAGTGGATGGATGAGTTAAGATGGTCAGGGGGGCTCCTGGAAATAGAGTGGGGGCAGGGGTGCCAGTTTGGAATCGTTGGCTGAGGATAAGAGGAAATGGAGCTGACTGAGGACAAGAAAAAGATTGAGTTCCTGAAGTTAAAAGACCTGCAGAAGATGAGGGCATGAAGTTACCTGGCAACCATGTTCATATGGTTACTAGGTATTCGTCTCCATTCCCAGGTACTGCAGAATGGCTGGAGTGCAGAAGAGAAGGTAGACTGAGACTGAGTTTGTTGCTCCAATTTGGGGGTTTTGCTGGGTGATGACAGTGGAAGGACAAGGATTTGTGGGACAAGAGGGCATTAATAATAATTGCTTTAGGGAGGGAAAGGAATCTCAGATGAGTAGGCTGTGGATCCTAAGAAAATAGAAAGAAATGATGACAGGACTCGCAGATGGGACGAGCAGGCCAGTATTGGGAGTGGAGACTGGGACAGCTGAGCTGGAAAAGACGTCAGGGATGTGGTTCAGGTGGAATGAAGGTGAAGGTCACTGGGCTCTAAGTCGTTACTGTGTAGCAAGCCCAGATCAGTGATTTCCAAAATTTGGTACTTGGGATAACCCTTTGGGTACTGGGAAGAAAATATGAAAACTGTAGCTTATATTTATTTTTTTCCCCTTAAAAATTAAGGACTCAGGTTTCAGCAATATTTACATGATTATTATTTTAAAATAAATTAACATCTATTAGGGTGCATGCTCACGTACTAATGGGATGTGTGGCCATAGTAGTTCTGAAGGCCACTGGTTTGGCATGTCGGACAGTTCCTTGGATGACGTCTTTGGGAGTGATGTCATGTGGGGGACCAGGTCACATGGCTTGCTGAAAAAGAAGCCGTGTGTCTCCTCTGTTTCTGTCACTGTCTCCTGGTACCTTCCGGAAAGGGCATAAGACTGTCTCTTTGCTGTGGATCACCTTTTTAAAGTGATCACAAACCATCTGGTGAATATTCATTGTAGAATATTCACCAATGTCAGTATTTCTGGAAATCTATCCCCACCCCTGATCCCCCCCCCCCTTTTTTGGGTAAACCAGGCCTTCTTTTTTCTCTTCTGACTTCCTGAATATTCACTAATTATCTCCCTCTCCACCCCACCCCCATCTTCCAAGAGATTATGACCTAAGAGTTTTTTTAGGCACCTGGGATACCATTTTCCTGAACCTTGAAATTTGAGCCGAAAGTAACTCACAAGATCTGAGGAGTGAAGGGCAGCAGAAAGAGTGCGGTGTTGAGCCAAGGTGACCTGGCTTCCAATCCCAACTCTCTGGACCGAGCTCTGTGCTTCCTGACAAGTTGCTTAAACTCTCTGACATCCAGTTTCATTTTGAAATCGGAGAGGTGATTCTCTATCTGATAAATTTATGGGAAAAATGAAAGGAGTTAATGATACATGTGATTTAAGTCCCTTAAATCTGCTAGGACTCACTAAATGCCAGTTCTTTTTCCTCCTGGACATGCCCCCACCCCACCTCTTGTTGCCTCTTGTGTTGGTTCACCTGTTCCCTATTTCCCTGTGGTGGAAGAGCCAGATAAGAACAAAGGGTGAATCACTGAAGCTTCCTATTGGGCTGGTTTAAAGATGTCCACGATATGGGTTGGCCTGCTCTTTTCCTAGTGATGTCTCTTCTGTGGGTTCCTTTCCCCAGCCTTTATTCTGTTTTAGGGGGCATCCTGAGTTCTGTTATGGTGTTGGGTTAATGTTGAAACAATTCCTTAATATGAGCTGCCCCTACCCCACTAACATTTCCAATCAAAATGTTTGAGTAGGGTCCCTTCAAAAGCCCAAATAGGAAGGAATGGGAACCTTCCTATTTGAAGATGATGATGTTGGGGCCAGGGGACTCTCCCCATCCTGTTTATGACATTACAAAGGTCAGGCTTCCAGGACTGTTGGGTGTCTTGTCTCTATAGCTGAGTTTCTCTCATCTCTGCGGACTGGCCACTGCTTCTTTGACAGCCATCTGCCTGCAGGCCATTTTCCTGCATTTAATCAGAGTGCTGTAATACTCTATGAATGTAAGAAGAATGGGTGAAGTTTAAAAAGTCATTCTGGAGTCTAGGAAAGTGTGGGGCTATGAATACATATAGGCCTTTGAGTTCCTTAGCTCAGTCTATTGCTAGGGAAAGTGGGTGTGGTGGTCCTTCCCCACCTCAGGAAAGTATTTTATTGTTTAGTTAAAAATAACTACAGGCATACCTCACAGATACTGTGTGTTCTGTTCCAGACGCTAATACCAAGTATCACAACAAAGTGAGTCTTTCTGCTGGTGGAGGGTCTTGCCTTCAATTCCTTTAAAACAAAACAAAACAAAACAATGCAACGCCTGTGAAGCACAATAAAGTGAAGTGTACTAAAATGAGGTCTGCCTGTACCTTTTCATTTATAACTGGAGTTTCTACACAATGTTAATGTAGGTATTTGGGCTTTCTTTTCCTCTTTCTCCACCCTCCTCCCCAGTGATTTTATAACATCAGGCCCTGTTTTGAAGTTCCTAACCATTTTCTTTCTGCGTTATTAAGATGGGATAAGAGTACAGCATGGATGGGAGCATTGGAACTAAGTCAGGAAGAGAGCCTAGTGCAGTCCCTGAAGTATAATAGCTACTCAGTACATGGGAACTGCTATTTTAAATTCAGATTAGAGAAAAGAAGCATCCAGGTTCTATGCAGGCAGCGTAGCACTATGTGAAAAGGGACCTATTGATTAAGCACTTAGAAAGTTTCAAAAAACCTCCTTTTAAATCCCAAGATATTGGCACTCATGATGGATGTCTTGAGGCAGATAAAACAGCTGAGTCTTTTTAGTGGAAGAAACAGAGATCCTTTCACATAAAGTGGCACTTGAAAAATATTGCTGTAATTAAGATATACAGTGTAGTTAGTTTTCAGGAAATGTAAATTTTTCATGTCTTGGAGGAGCCTTACAGAGTTACTTAAAAAAAAAAAAAAAAAAAAAAGTCAGCCTCTACTGGAAATTAGTGCGCGGTAAGGTTGTAAGGTTGAAGGTTTTTTCTTCCCTTCTGTTAACACCTTGTAATGTTGGGATGAGTGAGTTCTGGAACTCGGTGCTCTAATAGCACCCTCTCTTCCTCCCTCTATACCTGGGCGTCTGTCAGCTTGAATGGTGAAAAAATCCCGTCTGTTACGTACAATGAGTTATAACTGAAATTTGGCATTTTCTTCTGTTAGGAACATTGGCAACAAACCAAAGTAATATTGGAAGTATCCCGACTTTGTCACCAATAAATCCCTATCACATTACCATTTTCACAAGTATCTTCAAATGTTATTTACATTCATCACTGCAAAATGATGGTAGATAACAGAGCTACTTCTAGATCTTGTCACTTGGTGTATTAATAAGGGATAGCTAAATCTAAGTACAATTTGTTTGCTTTGAAATGATCTGCCGCTCCGCCACGCGTGTACGTATTTGGAGGAGATGTTCAGGGGCTTCACCTGATTACCGGTGGGGTCCATGGCATACAAAAGGTTAAGACCCTCCTCTTCGCCTCACACTGAGTTTAAATTTGATCCTAATGGACTAGGACTAACTGATGGTTCTCAACCTGGCTGCCCATTAGAATCTCCTACGGGAGCTTCAAGACTCCAGTGCCCAGGCCAGACTCCACTGAAATTCAAATTTCTGGGGGTGGGACTTTGGTGATTATAAGTGATCCCAGTGTGCACCTGTAATCACGGTTGAGACCCATGGGTCTGTGTGTTCCGAGCAACCAGCCTCCTTCCCCCTTTCCCTCCTTTCTGATTTCTTTACGTAAGAAATTAAGTTTCATGCTCATGGTAGAAAATTCAAACTGTAGAGAAGAACACAGCTTTCTTTCACCTTTCTAGAGATAAGTATTGCTGACAATTTTTGTGCATAAACAATTATTATAGACACATATATCCATAATAGGATTATACTATACGTGCTGTACCATACAGACGTGCTATACACGCTATTTTCCACTTACAGAGAGCTTTCGTAATCAATTTCTGAGCTAGGTTGGTCCTTGAGGTTAAAATTCTTTCTTAGGTGTTTTTGACTTTGCCTAAAACTAGGGAGCCTGATCCTTCTAGGCCCAATTCAGGAATAATTTGGACCATGAAACCTTATTTCCCTCTTTCAGGAACTAGTACAACGGAGAGGAAAGAACAGCATTGAGGTCAGGCCCATCTGGGGTGTGGGGCTCGGGGCAAGTTGCTTAGCCATCTAAACTTCTTTGAATCTTTTTGCTCATTTGTCAGATAGAGACATGGAATGTTTCCGTGGAGGGCTGTTGTGAAATGTGTACAAGGTCAGCGACAGGTAGCTACTATCATTATCCTCCTTGCAGACGGTATTCCCCAAAGGAGCTCGAAAGGTTCCTTGCACCCCTCAGAGTTCTTTTTCCTATTATAACAGTAAGCAGAAAGAACAGATAAGAAAAAAAAAAATCCCTCTGCACCGACCACAGAAAGAAAAAGTCTAGAGGCCCTGAACCAATGCCTCGGGGTTGCTCTCCTTTGGCTGGATTAGGAGTTGGGTTCAAGGCCACACTGATGATGAATTTGCCTTATATCTTCTCAGCTGAGTACTTGATCCAGGTTAACAAACTCTTAGAAATGCCCCCACGTGCTTATTGGCCCACATCTTTGCATTCCATCTCACTTGCAAAAGCAATTATATTTACTAATGGAAGGGACAGTTAAACAGAGGTGCTGGCCAGGCACCACGGGTCACCCGTGGGACTAACAATATCACCACTAGAACTGAGGGGCCAGGAGAGGAAGTGGAGTTACTGGAGCCCAGTGAGATCTGGAACTGGAGAGGGGCTGCCCAGTGGGAGCTATAGTCAAGGAGAATGGTGCCCAAAGATGTGGCATCCAAGGGGAGAGGGAGCTGGGAAGAAATACCCCGACCTTGCTCCTCCTTTCTCCAGTCCACTGCTGGGCCTCTGGTGGGCTGAACCAATGAGATGCCAGAAAGCAACAGAGCTCAGATGATGGGTGATATAGTCTACAGGTGTCAGCTGGTCAGGGTATAGAATAGGACCGAGACTAGATGGGGCGGCGCAAACAGAAGAACCATACAACCAGCACAGAGGCCGTAAGATGTGAAGTGCCTGACCTTGGGCTAAGCACCTAGATGGTCCACAGTACGTGTTTCCTTCCCCTTGCCTCCTAGGGTTTGGATGGCAGCTTGTTCACCCCTGTCTTAAAGAAACACCAGCAAGGCCATTGAGGCAGAGAACGAGGAAGAGCTTTTTACCTACTGAAAAAGCAAACCCTTGTATCAAGATCTGTCATATTTTTCTGAGCTCCTTCTTGGTGTGTCTGTGCAGAGAAGCTCTCCATGTAAATTATCCCCTAGTTTATGGTTGCCAATGGGCAAGCAGTACGTCAAAGACATGGAGGTCCAATCAAGGAGATGTTAATTTGGGACCTCCCTCTCTTGCTTCTCCTGACACCCACCTGTGCCAGGAAATTTCCAGTCGTCATCTCTGGTAGCCAGGAGACCACACAGGTGCTGGAGCTACCTGTATATCCCCAGCTACTCTACAGGTCAGCCTCTCAGCGCTCAAGAGAAAACTGGGCTGCTTCCATAATTTGAGCTTTCCAATATATTTAAAATGTGAGAAAATGTATATTAGGTTTAGAAACACCATAGGGAATCATAAATGTTTACAAGTGAGAACTGAATGTTTTTTTTAACACAAAGAAACCTAATACAACCTAATCATGCTTTTCACAAGATTATTTTCACAATTTTGGTGTTACAAAAATATGGAGGCATAGAACACTGTAGGTGGTGTGGTCTGGTAATGGGAAAGCATTTCAAGGTTATATGAAGATTATCTCCTGTTTCAACCCCATTGTTGTATCTCTGTGAGGCTCTGTGACTCCATTGGAAGGAAGTATCAGAAGTCTGGACCTGAGACTGTTGTGAATTGGGGTCTTGCAAAATCTACACCCTACCCTTCCATCTCCTGTATACTTTGATTCCCGAGTCCTGTATGCCTTCTCAGACCCAGGCTTGGAAAGATTTAGGGTTGGAGTATGTCTGCATTTTGCATAATTATCTGGGTGGTCGAGGATGTACTATTTCTAAGTGAATCTTGCAGGAGCATCTTGTTGAGCAGAGCGGTCCAGTTCACCGCCAGTGACACTGCTCTTCTGTCTGCAGATGTTGACATTTTAGATCACTGCTAGTTCATAGAGACTTCACCGAAGGAAAAGAATGGCAGTAAATGTAAAATCAATATCTTTTATGTTGTTTTAAAATAATGAACTGTCTGTGAAAGATTTCGGGGGCCAGAGACTTACGTGGGGCTGATGAACAAGGTGAAAAATGTTTTATCTCCAAGTTACATGCAGATATGATGGAGACTATCTTAGTTTTAAGAGAAAAGTATGAATCATTTTGTGTCTTAAGCTGTGTATCAGCAGTGCACTAATGAAATAGGGCAGCGGTTTACCAACTTCAGTTGTATAAAAAAGACTGAAGGAGCTTGTGAAAAAGGTAGATTTCATGCTCTCCCGCCCGAGGCATGGAGTCTACCTTTTTGGCCAACAGCCCAGATGGTTCAGAAACAGGTTAGGAAACACTAACATGGGATGTTGACCCCGTTAAGCCTAAGGTGCTGACGCTTGATCAAGAGATCTCTGGTTGTGTGTTTTTTTAAATCAGAATTGTAAAAATTCCCTAGACCTTCTTCTAGACTGTACTATTTTGTTTTGTTTTGACCCCTGTACCTCTGGCAGCCTGTCACTGGTAGGACAGATGCACAAGAAGCAATTTCCCTGGAGAGGGATCCTGCTGTCACATGGTGGGAGATGCTGTCTTATTTAAAAACAAATAAATAAAACCCTCCATCGAACTCGGTGGTCTCCCTGAAGAGGTTGGAAAAGTAATCCAGTGGTGTCTGTTTGTTTCAAGCCTGTGTTGTTATTAATCCTGTTACAAATGATAATGCTTTCCATTTACAGGCTTGCTGTCTCAGAGGAGTTTTATGTATCTCGTACTAGACCCTGCTGGGTGATTAAGCCACTCAGTGGGCATCTTACAGGCCACTCAAGGACCATTTGCTTATAGCACTTTATTGCCCTTCTCTGAGAGCTCCCTGCGTGGTGCAGTAGCTGTTCCTGATGGTTCCTTGGGAAGAGGGGTGTTCCTCAGGGCCTAATGCTATGGGGGTTGAGGCCCAGAGAGATGGGTTCTCCTTCCAGTCTTATCCCTTTATCTTTCCTATATCTTTAGAAGCTTCTTGGCCCCTTAGGGTGGGGCAAGGGCAGGGCAGCTCTTTCTTTGTAAGGTTCATTATCCTCTAGGGCAAAAACACGAGAATCCTAACAAACAGGAGGTAGTTAATTTAATAGCTTGGTAAATAGGAGAAAGAGAGCATTTTTCACTCACCAGGTTTTAAAGTTTCAAGTTAGAATACAGAGACTTTGTGGCTAATTAAGGCAGTGAGTGTCAGGAAGGAGAATATGGGACAGAGGAGTTGGGGGGGGGGGATGGACAGTTATAGGAGAGAGTTTCAGAGGGCAGTTTGCTCACTTCTATAGCCTTTTTTTCCCTTTTTTTGATTTTTTTATTAGTTTCAGGTGCACAAAACAATGTATTAGTTAGACATTTATCATTTATATCCCTCACACTGTGTCAACCCCTCTCCCCCCATCCATTATCCCTCTGACATCGCACACAGCCATTACGTTTCCACTGTCTCTATTCCTAATGCTGTACTCCGCTTCTTGTAACTATATACATAATATATATATACACACATACATACATAAACACACACACATATATATATATACATATGTGTGTGTATATATATATATATATATATATATATACACACACATATATATAAACTTATAGTTGACATTCATTATTGTTCAGCTTCAGCTTCAGGTGTACAGTGCAGTGATCAGGCATCTGCATCATCCCTGAGGTGGTCTCCCTAACGAGACAAGTGTCCATCAGATACCCTACAAAACCTTTACAACATTATTGATTACATTCCCCAAATTAACTTTCGTAACCCCGTGGCAATCTTGTGGTTACTGACTGTGCTTTCTAATCCCCCCACCTTCCCCCTTATCCCCACCCACCCCTCCCGTCTAGCAACCCTCAGTTTTTCCTCTATGTCTCCGAAACTGTTTCTGATTAGTTCATTCATTTATTCTTTTCTTTAGATTCCACATATAAGTGAGATCATATGGTATTTGTCTTTCTCTGTCTGACTTATTTCACTTAACATAATGTTCTCTAGGTCCATCCATGTTGTTGCAAATGGTAAGATGTCATTCTTCTTTATGGCTGTGTAATACTCCATTGTATAAATGCACCACAGTTTCTTAATCCAGCCATCTACCAATGGGCATTTTGGTTGTTTCCATGTCTTGGCTATTGTGTATAATGCTGCAATAAACATAGGAGTGCATAAATTTTTTTGAATTAGAGTTTTGGATTTCTCCGGATAGATACCTAGGAGTGGAATTGCTGGATCATAAGGTTGTTCCATTTTCAGATTTTTGAGATACCTCCATACTGTTTTCCTTAGCGGCTGCACCAATCTGCAATCTCACCAACAGTACACAAGGGTTCCCTTTTCTCCAGATCCTCACCGGTACTTGTTTGTTGATTTATTGATGATGGCCATTTTGACTGGGGTGAGGTGGTATCTCATTGTGGTTTTTATTTGCATTTCTCTGATGGTTAGTCAGGTTGAGCATTTTTTCATATGTCTGTTTGCCATCTATATGTCCTCTTTAGAAAAATGTCTCTTCATGTCCTCTGCCCATTTTTTAATTGGGTTGTTTGTTTTTTTGGAGTTGAGTAGAGTGAGTTTTTTATAAATTTGGGATATTAGCCCCTTATTGGATATATCATTAGCAAATATCTTTTCCCATTCAGTAGGATGCCTTTTTGTTTTACTGATAGTTTCCTTTGCTGTGAAAAACCTTTTAATTTGATGTAATCCCACATGTTTATTTTTTCTCTTACTTCCCTTGCCCGAGGGAATATATGAGTAAAAATCTTACTCTGGGTAATGTCTGTGAAGTTTCTTCCTATATTTTATTCTAGGAATTTTATGGTTAAGCTCTTCCAAAAAATCTAGAAGGAGGGAAGGCTCCCAAACACTTTTTATGAGGCCACTATCACCCTGATCCCCAAATCAGACAAAGACACTACAAAAAAAGAAGACTACAGACCTATATCTCTAATGAACATAGATGCAAAAATCCTCAAGAAAATATTAGCGAACAGAATTCAGCAATACATTAAAAAGCATACACCATGATCAAGTGAGATTCATCCCTGGTATGCAAGGGTGGTTCAACTTCCGCCTATCAATTAATGTGATACACCATATTAACAAAATAAAAAATAAAAATCATGATCATATCAATAGGTGCGTAAAAAGCATTTGACAAAATCCAGCATCCATTTATGATAAAAACCCTTCAGAAAGTGGGAATAGAGGGATCATATCTCAACATAATAAAGGCCATATATGATAAACCCACAGCTAACATCATACTCAATGGGGAAAAGCTAAAATCATTCCACTTAAGATCAGGAACAAGGCAAGTTTGCCCACTGTCTCCACTTCTATTCAACATAGTACTGGAAGTTCTAGCCACAGCAGTCAGGGGGAAAAAAAAAAAGAAAGAAATAAAAGGCATCCAAATTGGTAAGGAGGAAGTAAAATTGTCATTATATGCAGATGACATGATACTATATATAGAGAACCCTAAAGACTCCACCAAGAAACTATTAGAGCTGATAAATGAATTTAGTAAAGTAGCAGGATACACAATTAATATTCAGAAATCAGTTGCATTTATATATACCAATAATAAAATATCAGAAGGAGAAATTAAGAAAACAATCCCATTTACAATTGCTCCAAAGACTATACAATACCTGGGAATAAATTTAACCAAAGAAGTAAAAGATCTGTACTCAGAAAATTATAAGACACTGAAGAAAGAAATTAAAGAAGATACAAATAGATGGAAACACATACAATGTTCATGGATAGGAAGAATTAAATGTAAGATCTATAGCCTTTTAACACAAAGCCCTTATAAACTCTGAAATCCGTATGGCCTTTCCACAACTGTAGGAGGTGAGGCTGTGACTGATTTACGTAAGGAAAGGGTACTTTCACTGTCTATCATTCCCCCGTCCTCTCTTCCAGAGGCCTGCCAGAGTCCACACCGGCCTGTCCATGCAGTGTCCAGACATGCAGATCAGAGGGCAAAAGCAAGGCTCAGCTGGGGAGATGGAGGCCTGGCGGTGCCCTGATTCTACCTGGCATGGGAGACAGGAAGCCGAGTGGCTCCATTGGTTGGTTGGGATGTCCCTGCTGCCAACACAAATCTCAGTCAGTGACTTTGATTCTTAGGATCTGTAGGATGATTGGGGTGAAGCCTTCATACCCCCACCCCCCTTTTTAAATTAAAGTCAGGTAACACTGACCATACCCTTTGAATACCAAGCTTCTCCAAGACCATTTTACCAAGTCACCGGCAGGACTTTTCTGGAAAAGGAGTAAAACACCCTGATGAGCATCCTGTCATTCTTCCCCTAATGAACTGTGAGGCCATCAAGGTCGGTAAAGGAAACGCTGCTTGTTAAAGTGTGAACAAGCAACCTCTTTTTACTGCTCAGTTTGAATCTGACCGGTGTTTATGAGAGTACTACCGTGTTTCCCTGAAAATAAGACCTAACCGGAAAATAAGCCCTAGCATGATTTTGCAGGATGACATGCCCTGAACATAAGCCCTAATGCGTTTTTTGGAGCAAAAATTCACCTAAGACCCGGTCTTGGTCTGGCCCGGTGGCTCAGGCGGTTGGAGCTCCGTGCTTCCTAACGCCGACGGCTGCTGGTTCGATTCCCACATGGGCCAGTGGGCTCTCAACCATAAGGTTGCCAATCCGATTCCTCGACTCCCTCAAGTGATGGTGGGCTGCACCCCCTGCAACTAAGATTGAACATGGCACCTTGAGCTGAGCTGCCACCGAGCTCCCAGAGAGCTCAGTTGGTTGGAATGCGTCCTCTCAACCACAAGATTACTGGTTGGACTCCCCCAAGGGATGGTGCCCTGCAACTAACAACGGCAACGGGACCTGGATCTGAGCTGCACCCTCCACAACTAAGATTGAAAGAACAACTTGACTTGGAAAAAGACCTGGAAGTACACACTGTTCCCTAATAAAGTTCTGTTCCCCTTCCCCAATAAAAATCTTAAAAAAAAAAAAAAAAGGAAAGACCCGGTCTTACTTTCGGGGAACTAGAGTAGGGCTTATTTTATATTACGAGCATCCTGAAAAATCATGCTTGGGCTTATTTTCCGGATAGGTCTTATTTTTGGGGAAACACGGTAGTACAGGTCTGGCCTCTACTGCTCCCTAAGTGTGCTGAATGAATGTGCCACCCCAGCTGGGCTGGTGAGCGTCTTTTCCAGGCCCGTAGTCCATGTGTGACAGTGTTTATTTGAAGACAGAGACCTCTCTGAACATACTAGGTCACAGGTCAGTCATGGAGTGGGGAATTATAGAGGCTGGTGGTTTTCAAAATGTAGCGTGAATCAGAAACACCTGGAGGGCTTGTTAATAAAACTCAAGCTCATTGGGCCCACCCTCAGAGTTTCTGATTCTGTCGGCGTGGGATGGGGCCTGAGCATTTGCATCTCTAAGTTCCCAGGTGATGCTGGTTTGGGGGCCACACTGAGAACCACGGAGACACAGGCAGACCTTATGTTATTGTGCTTCATTTAAATGCATTTCACACATGCTGCATTTTTTTTTACAAATTGATGACAAGACCCTCCGGCAAAAATTACGACTCGCTGTATTGTGATACTCGCTTTACTGCGGGGGAACCGAGCCTGCAGTATCCCTGAGGTCTGCCTATACAGAGATAGTAGTGGTTACTGGAACAGTGTCCAGAGGCCTGCTGGATCATGGAATGCCACAAAGGCAATAAAGGCTAGGAGAGAAGGAAGCAAGGTGGCTTGTTATGGGCCATCCGGGTGAGTTTGTCCTAGTTCCTGTCCCACTTGCTGTGTATAGTTCTGTGTGAGGCTGGCTAACGACCTCACAGTGGAAACAAGCTCTTCTTCCAGCTTCTTTTGTTGCTCAGGTGGTACAATCTGTGGGGCTGGAAAGGTCTGAGATTCAGAATCCCCCAGGAGAAGAATGTTCTAAAGAAGTTGATTGTGATCACGTTGTAAAGGCCCCAAACCACGGATCCCGGTGGTTTGATTGAAGCTAGATTTAGGATAGCTATTGATGGCAAATCCTGCTGCACATGCCTCTAGAAATGTTCCTTGTAAAGGACTCTTTAGTGGGCCCTCTTGGGTTTCTCCTTGCTGACTGAGAGCCACAAGAAAGCTCTTAGGTTTTCTAGTGGCCTTAGAACAAGTTAGGCAGTTTCCAGAAGCATCATCCCCTCCTTTCCTGGCACAGCCACCATGATATTTTCATGGGTGTCAGGAGCTTTTCATGTCCCCACGCGGCCCCTCCTTGCTCAGTGTCAGGGAGGGAGGTGATGACACTGGAGTGAGGCCCTTAGAGTCAGACACATCCAGGTTTGATGCTGCTTCTGGGAGCATGCCTGTAGGTAATTAACTTCTTGTTGGGTTTCCTGTCCAGTAGGATGGAGGTGATGATATCTAGGGAAGCTTGTGGTGTAGGAGTCAAGCCAAGGAATCAAGTTGTCTTGAGCACGTGATTGAAGCTTACTAAGCCTTCATCGTACTGGGCTTAGACTGGCACTTACCTAACAGGTTTGTGGGAAGATAGGATACCTGTGAAAACGGGTGGAATCCAAATAAAGTCTGTAGTGTAGTTAATGGTATTGTACTGATGTTCATTGGTTGGCTTTTGACAAAGGTGTCATGCTTGTGTAAGATGTGAGCCTTGAGGAAGCTGGGGGAACGATTATAGGGACCCTGTACTATCTTTGCAACTTTTCAGTAAATCTAAAGTTATACTAACACGAAAAGTGTATTTTTCAAAAGTTTGTGAAGAAGTGAGCAGGATGCTTGAGGTTTAGGAAGCTGGCAGTAAGTGGTGGCCATTACCATCACTACTAGCATGACAAGGACAGTTAGTACTACTGATTCCTTAAAGGGACATCATGACCAATGTGTGTGTGCAACTGACCACTCTACAAATGGTCGATTAGTGTCCTATTGCTGCTGTACCAAATTACTACAAACTTGGTGGCTTCACCCAAATTTGTTATCTTATAGTTCTGGAGGTCAGAAGTCCAGAGTAGGACTCCCTGGGCTAAAGTGAAGGTGTCAGCAGGATGGCTTTCTTTCTAGATGTCCTACGGGAAGATTCTGTTTCCTTGCATTTTCCAGCTTCTAGAGGCAGCCATGTGCTCCTTGGCTCATGGCCACCCCCCAAGCAAATGATCAAATCACTCTGATGTCTGCTTCCATGATTAATTACAGGTGCTTCTCTAATGCCGACCCTCCTGCCTCTGTTTTATAAGGACCCTTATAATTACATTAGGATAACCATTGGGATAATCCACGATAATGTTCCAACTCAAGATCCTTAACATAATAACATCAGCAAAGTCCCTTTTGCCATGTAACACACGAGTAGTCACAGGTTCTGGGAGTTGGGAGAAGGATAGTTTTGGGTATGGGGCATTATTCTGCCCACCACAAGTGGTAAGCTGTCTTCTTGCTCTTTTTATCACTTGCCTATGTCCCATGTCCCTACACAGCCTCTAAATGGGAGGGAACTGTTTTATTTCCTTGGGTGGAGCTTTGCTCTCCACCTGTTTTCCTTGGAGGCCTGATCTCTATGTGAGTGGGTGCCGAGGGTGCAGACGGTTGCTTGGTGTCTGGAAGATATGTGTGGTGTACAACTGGGCCCCATGTTACTGAGTATGCATATGGTCATGGACCCTCATTCTTCAGTTGTGGGCCTGGTACTTTTTGGCACAAAAATGGTGACACCAGCTGTTACTTATCAAATAGGGCTGACATACTCACTGTTGAGTCTCAAGGTTCATTACACCTAACCCTTATGAGCACAGATCGTGGGTCATGGGTGATCCTGAATGTCCTACACCCTTCGTTCTTTGTTCAAGACCTTAGTCTCACCCCTTCTCTTCCTCTTTCCCTTCCCATCTCTGTCTAAATCTGGACTGTCTAGCATGGTAGCCACTAGCCACGTGTGGCTGTTGAGCAATTGAAATAGCAGCTAATCAGAATTGAGATATGATGTAAATGTAAAATACACTGGAATTTGGAGCCTTAGTGTGAAGAAAAGAATATGATTTCATTAATAATGTTTAAATGCCAACTGCATGTTTTACAATAATATTTTGAATATATTGGGTTAAACTGCGTTATTAAACTTAACTTCGCTTGTCTGTTTTTACCTTTTCCATGTGGCTACTGGAACATATACAATTACACATGTGGTTTGCACTGTTTTACTTTTGGAGAGGGCTGGTCTAAATCCTATTCGTAGTGTGTGTGTGTGTGTGTGTGTGTGTGTGTGTGTTTCCTGTTATTCCTGTCACAGTGTCATGTAAAAGGCTTCCTCAGGACTTCTCTCTTTCTTCCCCTCCCTCCCTTCTTTCTGTTTTTTTCTTTCTTTCTCCCTCTCTCCTCACTCCTTTTTGTTCACTTGAAACGAGCCTGCTAAATGAATCTCTGGAGGTGGGAACATTAAGTCATTTGAACCATGACAAGCTTGCTCAGGAAAAAAGGGGGGGCTGGGGCCTTATACTGGCCCACAAAGGGAGTTAATCACGACTACCAGCTCCTCTTTTTACTCGTGATGCCCTAGAAGATTCTTGGCTTTTTTGTTTACTTGTTTTGTTGTTGTTGTTGGGGGTGTGACATATCTTTTTAAAAGTTCCTGTGGGGAGTCTGACATCCCTTTCCCAGCTGTACCTTGACTATTGGGGCCCTGGAAAAGGGCAGGGGTCCAGTGGTTCTGAAGTGGCATGAGTCACCTGGTGGGTGAATATGTAGCTCCTTGCGCTCTGGGCCGCTGGTTTCTGCCAGGAAATGAGGATGGAGGCACACCAAACAACTCAAACGCACTTGCCTGATTAGTGTGGCAGTGCAGCCTGGCCTACGTGGTGAGTTTCAATTTTTACTTCTGCTGCTCTGGAGGATACTGATGTGGGGAGATGCGGCTGTCGGTGTGGGTCAGGGTGGACACAGCTGGTCCTCTGTATAGAGCATATAAAACATATATGTTGGATTGAGGTTTGCAAAACTAGTTGTTTACTAGTAGGGATAGAACTATGGCCGCACATGTGTGAGACTGATAAGAGTGAAGTAAAAAACATGTTTTTGTGTGAAACTGAGCATAACAAAATTGAGTGATAAACACATTCACCAAAACAACTTCTGGTTATCATCTAAGAGGTAAACAAGTCCTGACAAGCAACGTCCGGTTGTCACCCAAGAAGTAAACAAGTCCAAGGAAAAGAGGATAAAAGCAGAACTCCAGAGCAAGGCCGTGAGTGGTCCGACCGGGCGCTCCAGCTAAGACCCTCTGCGAGGTGAAAACCACGATATCGGGACTCTCCGAAGTTCTTCCTTGCAAGACCAGCTCGCCTCAGACCCGTCCTGGGCCCAGTTGTCTCTCCCGGACCAGGGACCTTCTCCATCCCGATTGACTCTGGAACTTGGTTCATTATTAAAATCTATTCTATTCTTTATAACCTTCTGTGCTTACCAGGGCATTGGCCTCTGGAGAGACACTGGCTCCCAAATAAAGCTGTTACTCTATCTGAACCTGTGCATCAAGACTTTGTTCCCCACTAGTGTCCCGAGTACCATGCAGGGACGTAGGGCCCTGACGAGGGGTTAATGCGCCCTTGACTTTCAGGAAGAGACTGAAATGTGGTGACTGCCCTTACAGGCGCTCGCAACTTCCTCCCTGCCCCAACCAGCTCCAGATGATGGTTTGTTGGGCCTAAGAAGTCATTCTTTCCTCCAGCACTCTAGGGAAAGGACAGTGAAAGGTCGAGAGTGGTTGGAAGGTACATGGCCAGTACAAAGATTACAGGTGAGGGTGCTGTGGTTAGATGGTTGGGGTTCACATCCTAGCTTGGCTGTCAGCTGCGTGACTTGGTGTGGGTTACTTAAACTCCACGTCTCCATTCCTTCATCTGCAAATGATAGTATTAATAGCGCCTCAAAGGGACTGTTGTAAAAGCTACTGGTACTGGAGCATCTGGCTTGTCAGTGAGCAATCTGCTCTGATCGTTAGTGGTATCTGATACTTCTGGTGAACTTCAGGCTATCATCAGCCAGGAGGATGCAGCTGACCTAAAAGTTTTATTAAGGAACATCTGCGAGCCCTGGGACACATTGGGTGAGGAAAAATGAGGACAGCTGGAGGTGGTGGTATAAGGAGTTGAGGAAGCTTGGAGGCAGAAAGCTGCGTGGAGTATTTGGGGGTGGTCGGGACGTTGCAGCTTTACTAGAGAAATGTAGGCCTTTGTGAAGCACAGCTCACTCACCCTGGGTTCCGACAAGCCTTCCTCGGACTGCGTCACAGGGAGTGACTATCCTTGCATCGGTTGACTGAGCAGGACTAGGGTAAGAGCCTATGTGCCTGAGCAAACCCAGTGAGCGGAGGGAGCTGCTGGGCCCTGCCCTGGGCTGGGCCTGGGAAAGTGGGAAGGAAGTGAAGCCATTTTTCAGCTCGTGGAGTAAGACCATCACCAAGAAGGCACATGTTTCTGGTGGGAACCAGGTTACCTGGCAACTTATATAACTTCTGACTGCTGGCTTCTTGCCCTTCGTGTCCCCTCCAGCAGTTGAGGGATCTGAGCCAAGGATTCACCCCTTGGGCCTCCTGGGACCCTGGACTCTTGCTCCAGCCCAGAGGAAGTAGAAGCCAGGAACCACACAGTGCTTAGGAAGGGAAGCATGGAAGCACCAGGCCTCTCTTTGCTCTGAGTTTATTAAAAACTTGCAAACTAATCTGAAAGAGTAGAGTTTATTTTTCCAGTAAGGGTGTGATCCTGGCTGGGACAGCCTTTTGTGGGGTTGTAACGTTTTATCCACTTGACTATTTCAAATCTGAATTTTTCTCTCAGCATTTTGGGCTCTTTTGTTAGAATGGTTTCAATCCTAGACTCATTTTGAAAAGGTAATCAGTAGTACTAGTGTATTTTCTTTTCAGGATTGGCCTCACTAGTGTTATGTGTAAAAGATGAGTAGATATGACTATTTGGAGTTTGGCAACATGATAAAAATGAGGATACATGTATTTGCCTTGAAGAAATGGGTCTCTTTACTTCTCTCAGTGTAATAATTTTCTTGCATTCACTGTTGAGGACTCTGGCTGAAGACTCTGGCAGGTGGTGGGGCCCGTTTTACGGACTAAAGAATGTGACGGGAAGGAGATGATAGTGATGGTAGTACACACGTATTTTTCCTTGTCAGTTTTGTTTTGACTAAATTATATGTACTGGGCACTTTTCTCTCATTTAATTGTCAGATTAACTCTTTGAGGTGGATCATTACTCCCATTTTACAGATAAAAATACTGAAGCCGAGTGGTTGAGTAATTTCCCTAAGGTCCCACAGCTAGAATCTGGACAGAGTTGGGATTTGAACACAGGTCAGTTTTAGTCCAATAATCATGTTATTTCTACTATGCTACACGTGCCCTAAAGGAGATTTACTAACAATAGGAGAACAAAGGATCGAGGTAACATTTATTGAATGCTTGCTGCTGTGTGCTAGGTACTATGCTAAGTACTTTATCATTGTCTAAGGCTCAGCAACCATGGCTGGGTTGATAATGTTATTACTTTAGTTTCACCGAAAAGGAAACTGAGGCTTAGCGGTTTTAAGTGCCTTGCCTGATACGTAAATGGTGGAGGTGGAATTCACAAGGCAGTCTGCGTCCAGAGCCCGGCTCCTTCCCTCAGCATAGATCCTTTGTGGGCTCACAGTGTGCAGATGAAAAATTGAAGGGGTCTTGTGGTCTGAGAAATCCACGGTTGGAACAATGAATTTGCAAGCACGGATAGAAACTATTTTTAGTGGGTTATCAGGTACTTGCAGAGTGTCAATTTTGTGTAAGATTCTGGGTCTCAAATGCTATTCAGAGACACCAGGAAGTATAAGACATGTCCTGCTCTTGAGGAGTGGCCAGTCTGGTTATGGGAATTACCATCCACAGGAAGGAGCAGGCACTTCAGGTCTAGGAAAGTTTCGCAGAGTCGAATGTTGTTTGTGTTATGGAAAGATAGGTTGGACGTACAGGTGGGTTCAGTTGTAGATCACCAAAATCGCCTGTTGCAATAGAGTAGTAAACTTTTTGCTGGTGGATGGTCTTACCTTCAATTCCTAAAAACAAAAAACACCTGTGAAGCACAGTAACACAAGGTGTATGCTTGCATTGGGGGCAGGAAAAATCTGAAGATGACAGGGAGAAAAGGTAGACTAGCTGGCGTGAGCAAACAGTTTTTCCTGACTCAGGAGGGCTTCATAGGCCAGGCTTTGATCTTAGAGATGATGGTACCTAACTCACCTTATTGACTCGGAAAGGTCTGGCTCTGGGGGGGTGTTTCCCAAGGTTCATCTGGCAGGTGTTCAGGAATGGATTGGGAGGGAGGGACAGGGGGTGAGGCTGGAGAAAGGTCTGCCAGGTTACAAAACTACTGTGAGCTACTGGGCATCCTTGTTAATGCTGGAAATCTCGTTAGGGTTAGTACTTCCGTTGGCTGTCTAGGGTCTTTAAACAAGGTGAGTGATGTTGGGAAGAGGCAGAAATCAGCCTTTCTGATGTGACTGAGTGGGAGGGAGCTCGGCGAGAGGGTAGAGGAGAAAGGAACATTTATCCAGGATTAGATGACTTTCTTAGACTCTAAGGGAGGAACATGTTAGTTCACCATCACTCCCCCATCCCAAGGATGAATTGATTTGCATATGTATTAGAAAACTCTCTACCTTGATTTCTTGTCCTAGCTTTACAAAGTTTCCGTTTGTTTATCATTGTGGTCCTAGAGGCCTAGGTCTGACCTCTATACCAATTTGAGACCATCATGGGCTTTCTAAAAATGCCTAAAGGAGTTGGCAGTGGAGGTGGCATTCAACACTTTATAGACCAGTGTTGGCTGCTGTGATGGTGCCTTGTCTTGGGCATAGAGTTCAATCTCAGGGGCCTGGTGCACAGACAGCAGGGAGGGAGGAAGGGGAAAGCAATGAGGACCTGAAGGAGAGAGAAGAAATGCATGTTTAGGGCACTTGCAGGTTGTAGTCGTTGAAGGTCAGGTCAGTGACTTTGCCTATTTGTCACTCTGTGTGTCCCACCTGGGGCTGTTCTTACTCATCAGTAACCAACACTGTATTTTAGGGGCCCCCTCACCCCTCAAATAGGAGCTATACCCAGAGTATCTCAAGTTTTTAATTCCTGGAAATATTTTAAAATGACTCCTTCTAGGTCAGGTGCCACCGTGAGGACTGAGGTTCTCTTTTCTGGCTTGTAATCAGACTGTCATTGTCACCAAGAGCTTGTCTCATTACTAATCATCCAACTTTTGGGGAAGCAATTAAGTGAAAATGCTTGGTAGGAAATAGTGATTTGAAAGGTGGTTTCTTTGCATTGATTTCTTTAATAATTACAAACAAGAGACCAAATTGGGGACCGTGTCTTGCCAAGGAGGAATAGCAAAGATTAACTCCTCACCTGGAGAGAGTTTTGGTGAGGATTTGCCTCAGAAATGGCCCTGTGTGGGTGGCCGTGTGTGTCTTTGTCGTTGCTCATAGGGACTCCTGACTACATTTGCAAAGAGTGGTTATTCCGGAATGGATGGGCTAGTGATGATTGTTTCTTACTGCTTCTCTGTACTATGCGGCTGGTCTGCTTGCCTTATTTATAAGTTTACCAAGTGACCTAACTTCCCAAGGAATATTATTCCTTGAAAGGTGGTATCTAAAGACACATAAGCATGCCACAGTTAGTCTGATGAAACACTTAACTAGTCCTATGGTGAAGAGGCTCTGTCGTCTGCACAGTTGTTGGTAGGATATTCGATGGAAAGACACTGCTCTGAAATATCTCTACACCAGCACTGTCCAGCAGAACTTTCTGCCATGACGGAGATGTTTTATATCTGTGCTGTCCAACATGAGAGCCACTGGCCATGTGTATCTGTTGAGCACTTGAAATGTTGCTCGTGTCTCTGGGGAACTGACTTTTTTATTTTAATTTTAATTGAGATAGCCACATGTGGTAGTGGCTCTCGTATTGGAGCGCACTGCTATACACGATGGGCAGAGATGACTGATGGCTGCATTTAGGCCTTGGATGTCGGTCTTCTTTGGGTGGGTTTGTTTCGAGGGGAGGTTTAAGACACAGGGTACTCCAGTGGATATTAGAAAACCTAACAGCATAGAATTGGGAAGTTGTATTTAAATGTTAGAATTCAAGGAAGACTTGGGTCACTTGTAGCTAAAGTAGGCAAGGAAGCTTTTAGATGAAAATGGCACGCGTGTGGCTTTCGGGTCTTCTGGAATAATGTCTAGGCAGCCGCAAATGGTTTGTTTACTCACGCTCCTAGGGAAGCAGTGTGGTGTAGGACCCTGGCAAAGCTGTGTGAAGATGGCGGTCACCCAGGCAAGATATTTAGCTTTCTGAGCCTGTTCTTTATTTTCCCCCCTTCTTCCACCTACCCCCCCCCCCCAACTCTGGTTCAAGCCGGTGTTTCTCAGTCTAGTCGTGTAGGACACAGCTCCCTGGCCCATGCTGGTATTATGAGCCTTGCGCTCCCCCTGGCTGAGGCAGTCAGTCGCCAGTTGTCGGTCGGCCGCTCACAGCAGCTCACGGCAGCTCTCGCTGGCTGCCGGCCACTCATGGCAGCCCACGGCAGCTCAGCTCCAGGGAGAGGCATTGTTTACAGTCTTAGCTGTAAAGGGTGCAGCTCACTGGCCCATGTAGGAATCGAACCGGTGTTAGGAGCATGGCTCTCCAACCACCTGAGCCACCAGGCCGGCCCTGAGCCTGTTTCTTTATCTACAAAATATGTATGATAGTACTACCTCAAAGAGCTATTATTGTGTTAGATAACTTATACAGAGCTCCTGATATCTTGGCACATAGCAGGTTCTCAATTAATGGAGGCCTTATTATCAAAATAGGATTACCATATATACACTAAGGTCCCTGATTATCTAAAACTGCATGATGAAACTGAATTCATCCTCCTTTTCTTATATCTTCTGATGAGGGAGACCTGTCTCTTCACACATATTGAGCTAGGTGTCCTGAGTGTCGCAGAGTCGAGAGAAGGCAAGAAGGGTGTGAAGAGGCTAAGTAACACACAGAGGGACCCTTGGAAAATTGAGACTTGTAGAATGATAAATAAATTCAACTCTTTAGTCAGTGGTAAGGGCACAAGTTTATCGGTGCGTATTGCGGTCTTCAGAATTCCAGCTTTTAATTCTCCTCCCATCCCAGAAGAGTATTAAGTGGAATTTACAGCTTAAACGGCCTCCAGGTTTTTGGGCATTTATTTGCATGGCACCTTGGACACCTCCTAGAGATGATTCCATTATTATTTCCTTATCTGGGTTCTGTTTACTCGAACACTTGAGGTTGATATAGTATTTTACAAGAACTGAGCATTGTCTTCCGCACATCATTAATCTCGCCTTTCTTACCCAGCGTAAGTATGAAATTAATCAAAAAGGAAAGGGAAATTAATATGTTGGTATTCACAATTGATCAGGATATTTCACAGCAGGTATGAAATTAACTTCTCTGAATTAATACACACTTCAACAAATGAAAGGTATAGAAAAGGGTTATTTATTATTTAGGAAGTACACCTTAATGCTTTTTGCTTTGATAATTAGATGTTGCGTGGTGTCTGGTGATAAGACCATTCGGTATTGTGAGGTCATCTTAGGACCCATAGTAAGCATTAAATCAGCTTTCTTGTTTACATATTTCACTGAGACAAATGAGATAAAGCCAGATGGTAAATGTATACTTGTTTCCTGTCAATTGAAAAAGGTTTGCCCAAACACTTGCAGTTTTGATCTCTGTTTACAGTAAACTGAATTTGACCTGGGTTCTGTGTTTCCTCGTTATGACATTTGGTATGATAAGTTTCAAAAGATACGTTATTAACACATTATGGAAAAGAATGGAGCATTATAATTATAACTATTATGGCTTTTGCCGAGGTTGATAAAGGACACGCTTTTGTTACTGAATCATGCCTGTAATTACATCAGAAATAACAGGCAGCAGTCACCTTCCATTAGGGGTGGGAGAGAATGAGCCTTACTATTTAAGTGATCACATAAGGTGCTGAATGAATCATCCTCAGCTTCATTATCAGGATTTAAAAATAGAAAGGAATATTTGACATCATACTATAGCAGATTTTTAAGGAACAGAAAAATGCAAGATAGTTTAAGGAAAAGAGCTGTCTGAAATGATGTCCCAGCCCACATGTTAATGGCTTATTGGCTGTGGGTCTCAAACTTGAGTGTGTTTCCCAGTGTCCTGGAGGGCCTGTTCAGATTGCCACGACCAACTGAATTCCTGATTCAGTAGGTATGTGAGGTTCTGAGATTTTGTATTCCAACTTCCTCGATGATATTTGTGTTACTATTTCAGGGACGCACAATGGGAACCATTAGGCTAAAGGGACAGAACTAGGTGTAACTTGGAAATGGTTCCAGAAGCAGAATTTTAGGTTTAATTCCCTAAGCACCTATTAAAATTTTGATGAAAATACGAAGTTTTGCTTGGGGTGGCACGCAAGTTTTGTGAAGAGGATTTGCTCTTGGTGACATTATAAATGAACATTAAAAGCAGTGGTAAACCTAGATAACTGTTCTGCTGGCCTGCTGTCGTCATGTCTTGGTAAAATCTTGGATAAACTTTGGTAGCTATAAATATTATTTCTATAGTCCCAGTTATTTTTATAGTCCAAGTTAATGATGAATTCAGAAGTCACAAGGTTTGAATATTTTCCCCCCTTATTTGTTAATCAAACACTGTTTACCTGGGGCATCTGTAGGAGAACAGTCATTTTACCTGAGGGTAGGTATTCTAGGTCCCAAGGCACTAAAGCGTTGTCACTGTCAACCCGCCTGACAAAAGAGCAGTCAGCAAAATTAAAATGTAGCACATTGGGCACCACCTGCACCTGTGGTTCCAGGCTTCTGATTGGTTCTAGAACTGCCCTTTTATTATCCTATTATTATGCTTGTATAACAATAATAACCACAGTAATAACTGTAAATGTTTGTAGAGGGCTCGCTGCCTCTCTGACTGATCAGCAGCCGTCCTCTGGTTCTATTGTGCCAGTTCATGGTTCCCTGCCATTATTTCTGACTACGGCACTGTGATCACCTCTGATTCCCACACAGGAGGACAGAGGCTTGGAGAGGCACTTGGTTGCCCTCATATGGTTTGTGAGGGTTGGACCTCTGTGTTTGAGTCCAGGCTATCAGAGCGATGTGGGACAGGTTTAGATTTGATTATATTTTGAGAAGCTTTCGGTGGAGGCGTGATGAGAGGCCTCGCTGAAATGGGAAGATGCTAGTAGAAAGTTTGTTGAAGTGTGATGAAACCAGACGTATTTAAGGGTAAGATCGCTTAAGTTCCGACGTCAAGGACCACTCTAGATCTTTGTAACTGCAAAATTTCACTGAATGGTGAATTGATCAGCTCTGCCCAACATAAAATGCAAGATGTATGAAGCCAGCATTGTCATTACGGGGTCTTTTTCTATGTGACCATCTGATGTTCGAGAAGGAAGATTGAATGGCGTAAAGCTTATACACACGGTCATTATTTGTTTCTAGTGTGTACCACAGATGGCCTTACCATTTGAAATCTCTTCTCTAGACGTGAAGATGTTTTAGGCAGAACCATAAACTCCTCTCAGCTGTTTTCTTTGGTGTTCTCAATGAGCCACCTTTGCTTATAAGGCTGTGGAAAAGGAGAGAGCAAGAGCCTGCTTTGACTTATGTCCATGGTTTTTGCGTCGAGATTCTGAGACTCTCTTGGGAGAGACGCTGTCCATAGGGAGTAAGAAGATGAAAAGCTTGAGTGTACAACTGAAAAGAGATCAACCCAACAGATTCCAGTGCTGAAGGGCATGCGGGGGTAGGGAGGTGTGAGACCCACAGGTCTAGAATCAGCCTCGATTGTGTCTTCAGATCCCAAGTAGACACTGTAGAGGTAGGTGGTCCTTGAACATGCTTGCTCTATCACGGCGCGCCTTTGAGATGCTTTGAATGGGGGTGAGAGGTATAGGCAAGAAATTCAGATGCAGATTTGTAACAGAATGCCACCCTATAGTGCAGTTAATCAAGTAGATTATTTTGTCTGTGGGCCATTTGTAATACCTTTTATCCAAAATATAAAATGAAAGGGGTAAATGTTGGTTGAAAATAAGATTTCAGTTTTTCCTAGCTACTCTTTTACTGTCTGTCCCCTGTGATTGCTGCCTTATTCTTCTCTCTAGATTGGATTGCATTCCCATGATCTCTATTTACAAATGCTTCCAGAGTTGTGGTATAATTAAGAAAGGGAGGAAAAATCAAAACATAAGCCCAAGAAGGGAGGCTGTTAATCCCTCGAAAAGATACTTTTGGGTGAAATCTTGATGCAAGCTGTGGAGTGGTGCTGTTTTGAAAATTAGGAAGGACAAAGGACTTCCTTCAACATTTTCTTTATCTACAGGCACAGCCAGAAATGACTATAAACTTTCATTAATGTTATATCCTTGGCTCCGCAGGAAATGATTTTTAAGATTAGTTGAACATTAAAGCTTTGCTGAGTATAGAAATGAATGGCCTTTTGGTTTCTTGGTGACCATGAATTTTGCTAATATATACAGCCAAGGGTAATAAAATGGTTTTCATATGACTCAGGGAGTTGCTTATCAGTTTCTTAAGGTAAAATCAAGATTGAGTTCTTAATTAGTGTATTATTAAAGAAAAACAAATCCACACTTGAAAGCATCAGGGGAGGTAAAGGGTAAAGAACGTTTTTTGATTTGGTACATCATGAACTTTTTTTTTAATCTTAGATTGTTACTACTGGTATGAGTCATAAGTAGTCACCTACTGCCCTTGCACGTGATGCCATTACAAGGTACAGAAAGGAGTAAAAACATTGAAAGTAAGTTAATATTATTTAGGTCTGAGGCATGTGGGTATTCATTTTATGAGTCTATACTGCTGCACAAGGCGTGTTGACTGAGATGCTTAGGATTATTTTCTCAAAATACATCTTGATGACAAGACTTACTGGAGTTAGCAGCTTTTTCTGTATCAAGAGCATCTAGTTTCAAAAATCATTCCTTCACCTCAAAGCTATCTCAGACAGAAAGCTGGTATAAAAAGGCAGCCACATGATCGCTGGCATTGATTCAGTTCCTTCCAACCTTCCATGCTTCTTCTGTAAGCATTTATTGAGGCCCGAGTGTCTCGTGGAGATGGTGGGTTTGGAATGACTGTAGGTTGAGCCTGCTCTGCCAAGTTGCCCCAGTGTGTAATCCTCTGGTATTGCTCAGAGATTGTTGACACAGACAAACATGTGAATGCTGTGAAGGGTAGGTATATGCTGCAGACCATAAAGAGGGAATTGGCTTGTTTGGATTAAAAATAACAAATCTCTCAGACATTTTCCAGCAGAAAATGGTATATGTTCTATGAGGTCCATAGGTAGAAGGTAGACCATTTGGTTAGTCTTAGAAGACCTGTGGGTAGTCAGCATGAAGATGGGTCTATGCAGCGTGGTCCTTAGTGCCCCCATCCCCACTTCCCCTCTCTTCTTCTCTCCCTCCCCAATGAGCTCTCTCAGTTTCATAATTCTCTGCTGATAAATTCCTCAAAGATCAGAAATGCACTGTGTGTGTGTGTGTGTGTGTGTGTGTGTGTGTGTATGTTAAAGAACATGTTTTTCCTTTTTTATAAAGGTGTTTTATAGAGGGAAAATATTAACTATATAGAAGCACATACTAGATATGTTTCTAAAATGGCTTTTCATTGCTTTTTTTATTCTTCAAGGTGAAGCAGCTATAAGTAATGTTATATTTGAACAGGCATGTAATTCAGTTGGCTTTATCTCATTGTAAACGCCTTAGTTTTTTGTACGAGAGCTAGCTATCGGTTTTTAAAATTGTGTGTATACATATACTTGAGACTGTGTGTGTATATGAATGTAGTTGAGTCCAGAAAGCATTAGGATTGGGAAAAGCTTTGGTTTAATGCCTCCTGAGATTTGGAACAAAGAGCAGTTTTGTGCAGATGCTTCATCTTGGCCAAATGCATCCTTGCTCCTGCTGAACTAATAACGGATGGATTTGGATCCTAGCGAGTGAGATCACACAATTTTTTAGACAAATGCCTCTGGATGTTGAAGTGATAGGGCCTCCCACCTAGCTATTTTTAGGAATCCTTTTTTGGGGTTGGGGTGGAGTGGGGGAGAGGCTATCTTAAAAGGCACCTGGGTTCCAAACTGGGAGGAGCAAAGTTCATAGACGCTCTTGCATCAAGTCCTTAAAGAGAAGAAACTTAAATATGTCTTTATCCTTGTGATTTCAGGAGTGATTACTGTTCTACAGCGGACCTTGGCGGAGGATCCATTAGGCCATGTAAGTACTGTAGTAAGCAAATACTAACCCAGCTAAGCACAATCCAGGATATTTGCCCTTGAGAGGGAGAGGACCAAATAGTCAGATGTTAGCATTTGAAACCATCAAAATACATATACTGTAGTCCCAAAGGGCCACGCAGGGCTCTACCATTGCAGCCCAATCCTGAGAGGATGTCTCTGGCTGTCTGGTTAAAGGCTGGTGGACTCGATCTTTTGGCATAATGGGGCAAGGATATTTCAACTGTCTAGAATTAGTAAAGAGACTGGAGCAGAAAGCCATTTATTTATTCAGTCATTATCAAACACAGATTTATTAAGCTTGATTATGGCTAATTACCCTTACATAGAAGGGCTGGCCCCTGTACCGCAGCCCCACCCAGACCTGGCACAGATGACCACCATGTGAATGTAAGTGAAGGCAGTGAGCTGGAGTGTGACTCATAAAGATTGCACAGTGGCCAATCTGTGTCTTTATCAGCAAACCATTGTTCAAGGACTATATTTTATTAGAGTCCTAAGTTAAGAATATATTTTATGAAGGAAGCAATTTGCTAAATACGTCCTTATTTCCCTGTCTGAATGGTCTGTAGGGCCTAAAACCACTGTACAGGCTACCCTTGAGAGTTACCTTGGTACATCAGATGTTCAACTTGGAAGCAGAATATTTGGATTTCACCGGCTGATAGGATTTGGGTGTCAAGGTTATGTGGCTAACAACCGAATGAAATATTGAGCACTCCTAATTCTTGTTTCTTTTATGTATGTGGGCCTTTGAACAAACTTTGTCTCTAAAACAGCATCACAGGAGAAAAAACTCCCTAGCAACTCAGCAGCTGACAAATAAAAGCCTTAATATTAGAACTGGAAAATCATGTGAGCATGTGACTTATATCAGAGGCTTTTCTCTAGTATCACCTTGAGAGTTTGTCCTAATAGGAGAAATCAGAGAAACGGGAAGTGTCTCCTTCAGAACCTCAGAACCTCAGAGAGGTTTAGAATCTCTAAAGACATGGGATTTTGTCTGAGACACAACAAGCATGTTTCATCCACCACCCTACCTGTGCACACGCACACACCACACACATCACTTAATGGAAGTGGGACTTCATTTGAGAGACTGGCCAACTGAGCAGTCCATCTTCAAGGGTCTGTTCTGAGATTAGTTTAGTGTTGGCCGATAGGGAAGTCTGTTCACCGCTCTCCAAGAGTTGCCAGGCATGGCAGATGGGGGTAGCAGGCTGGCATGGAGACTCAGAGCTGGGTCTCTGGTCCCTGATACCTAGTTGCTGTGGTTATGCTATGGGAAGGAAGAGCATCTTTGTGCCTTTCCTGTGCTGTGATTCTTTTTATGGCAATGTCTGTACCTCCCTCCTGCTCTCAGCTCTGCACTGTGTGTGGTTGATAGCCTTCATGGAGCAGGCAGATATAGTGGCGTTGTGTGGCACTCCTGGCCTGTGTCTATCTGCCATCAAATATGTTGTCACCTCCCCTCAGCACGCCATACCTAGCTGCCTTTGGAGAGGCCTCTTGGCTCCTTTAGGAGTCACTACTGAAAGAGCAGCTGTCTGTCAGCCTCCTCCAGAGCCGTCGAATTAGGTTGTTGTCAACCTGTTGTTGGAGGAGTTCCCAACGCAGCAGACTTGGCTGTCGTTGACATTTATAACTTGATAGCCACATCACAGATGAGTTTGCATTTCCTATAATCCTTTAAAAGCCTTCAGAATATAAAGCACATGGCCTCTACACACTTTGGCGACCCCCAGGAGTGTGGAAATAGTTGAGTCTTCCCGAAAGTGGAGAAGCAGCTGTCCATTGCCCATCGGGTAAAATCATCTCTCTTCCGATTTAGATAGGAAGAAGTTGTCCTGCGTTTCTGCTCAGGTTTATGTGTAACCACATGAGTCAGTTAGATCAGGAAGACTTTTGGCTTCTGAGAATAAAAGACTCTTTAACTCTGACTACCATTGAGACTGTAGTAAGAGAAGATATTACTGTGAAATTTATGTCCCAAAATGTTTCTCAAATGGGTTGGTAGATCCTGTACCTGTTTTTGTTGTTGCTTTTTTAATGCCTTAATTTCTGAAAGAACCAGCTCCAAAGCTTCATTTCTTGACATATGATTGGAAGAGAAAGATGCGGTATTCTTGGTGAATATAAAAATGGAAACCAAAGCTAGTCCAGTAGATCATGTGAACATATACTGCCAAAGAAAGTGGAGAAAGGACAGAATGAAATTGGACTGCGTTTTATGTACTGTGGACCTGTCTAGACTGTTAATTTGTTGAGGGCTAGGACTGGCCGCCACTGGCTAGCACAGAACCTGGCCCATGGCAACATAGTGAGCTGAACTAATAAATGTAAAGGAGAAAAGGTTTAGGTAGAAAAAGTTTATTTCATTTTAGTCATGCGTCACTTAATGAGCGGGATATGTTCCAAGAAATGCATCATTAGGCAATTTCATCATTGAGCAAACATCATAGAGTACACAACACAAACCTAGAGGGCACACTCTCCTACGCACCTAGGCTAGGTGGTGTAGCTTACTGATCCTAGGCCACAAGGCTGTACAGCATGTTACGGTACAAAACAACACGAGACTAAATCAAGCACGAGAGAAAAGGATGCATTCAACATGCACGGTACACAGGAGACATATGAGGCTATTGCCAGTGTAACACGGCATACTGTTTTACAGCAGACTTGTTTATAAGTAGAAAGAGTACATTCTAAAACAATAAAAATTATAGTAAATACATAAACCGGTAACATAGTTGTTTATCGTTATCAAGCATTATATGCTGTACGTAATTGTATGTGCTAGACTTTCTTACTACTGGCAGCACAGTAGGTTTGTTACACCAGCATCACCACATACACGAGGGCAGTGCATTGCCGCTGATGTTAGGGTGGCTGCCATGTCACTAGGTATAGTGATTTTTCTGCTCCATTATAACCTTATGGGTCCATTGTCATATATGTGGACTGTTGACTGAAATGTCATTATGCGGCATATGGCTATGTTTTTTGTTTGTTTGTTTGTTTGTTTTTATTGGGGAAGGGGTACAGGACTTTATTGGGGAACACTGTGTACTTCCAGGCCTTTTTTTTCTTTTTTTTTTTTCCCAAGTCAAGGTGTTGTCCTTTCAATCTTAGTTGTGGAGGGTGCTGTTCAGCTTCAAGTTGTTGCCCTTTCAGTCTTAGTTGTGGAGGGCGCAGCTCAGCTCCAGGTCCAGTTGCCGTTTCTAGTTGCAGGGGGCGCAGCCCACCATCCGTTGTGGGAATTGAACCGGCAACCTTGTGGTTGAGAGGACATGCTCCAACTGAGCCATCCGGGAGGCAGCTCAGCTCAAGGTGCCGTGTTCAATTTTAGTTGCAGGGGAGAGAGTCCATCATCCCTTGCGGGACTCAAGGAATTCAACTGGCAACCTTGTGGTAGAGAGCCCACTGGCCCATGTGGGAATCGAACCGGCAGCCTTCAGAGTTAGGAACATGAAGCTCTAACCGCCTGAGCCACCGGGCCGACCCTATGACTATGTTTTTATCTTTGTGGTGCGGATATTGAAATACATTAATCAGCAAATCCAGAATATGGGACTTAAAGGTAATGACGTTTTGAACGCCTTCACTGCCTGTGGTCAGATTTCTCCCTATGGTTCCCAGGACATTGGTCACGTCTTATGAAATAATCAGTACCTGACCTCGTCTGTGTGCTGTGAAGCTAAGTCCAGTGCATGGCTTGCGAGGCAGGAGTGGGGCAGGAACAGGCTCCAGAGCCAGCCTGATGGTGGCCAAGGGCTTTGGGAAGATTGTCAGCTGCGGAATGTTTGTCACCTGCGGAATGTTTGTCACCTTTCTGGCCCTTTGCCGGTGGTACATGTTCGTACACCATCTCAGTCCTCTTTCTCAGAGCCCAAGAAGTGCTTTGGGGTCCGTAAGGCTGCATTCTATCGGTTTGGTGCAAAAGTAATTGCTGTTTAAAAGGTTAAAAATTGCAAAAACCGCAATTACTTTTGCACCAACCAAATAGTGTAGATAGCTGCTGCCCATTATTGTTAGAGGAGCACTGTGGAGTCAACCCTGCATCCCTCCAGGACCAAGGGAAAGATGGGGCTGCTGGGCAGAGGTCAGGGCTTTGGGCAGCTGCTTGTCTCATCACCAGGCCAAACGTGGAGCAGCAGAGCAGTTGTCTTCATAAGGCGTGACTGGTTTTGACGGGATCTAATCAGAATTCCCAGTTCATGGCAAGAGGTTTCAAAACAGCGTCTTGCATCTGTTCTCTGGCTTTACTTGAAAAGAATTATTTAAAAACTTTTCAATATTTCAAGTATCCAGAGAAGTACAGAGACTTAGAGAAAACGTACTCATGCACTTCCCCCTAGATTCCCTGCCTTTCTGATCTTGCTGGTGGCGTATGTTTATGACTAACTATGAAAGAGGCTTATGTGGGCTTATGTGAAACGTACTGTCCTTTTGACCCTGGAAGTTGTAAAAACTGTGGTCTGTGTGGAACCCAGACCTACACGAAGCCCCAGCATATCCAGTCTCCAAGGAGAGGTGGTGCTACGTGGGTCCGCACTGAGCTCCAGTTTCCTTTCTTCATTCTGTTATGTCATTGCGATCACTGCCGTCGGTTTTTCTCCTCATTCAGTTTCAAGGAGGTGTGTGTGTATGTAAGTCCTTTTCTCCAGTTAAAATGGGCAATTGAGTCGGTCCTGCTTGGCAGAGCTAATGCTATCTCCACATCCTAGTCTCTTCCCGTAATACTTCATCATAATTGATGCCACCCACAGATGACGTGCTTTGTAAATATCCTCTCATTTCTCCCCTAGCCGGTATAGGATTTCTCTATGTATGTCCAGCTCCCTGGAGGAGAGAGGTGAAGTTCATTTCGCTTTGCCTTTCAGGTTTAGAATGATGGATAGACAGCATCTGTCAGGCAGGCTGAGGCTCTCTCTCAGGTTAATTAACGTAGGTAAGACCCATTGACAGGTTTCTAGTCACTTCTTCTTTCACCGTGGCCATTTTCTGGGACCAGAGCCTGTGTTATTTTAACTGTGTTGATGGATGACTGATAGTTCCCTTAACTCTTCGTTTTGGTCTGAGCCTCAAGATGGCTTGCAGGAGTCAGCGCTCAAAGCTCATGCATTGGAGGGGCCTGTGGACAGGTCCCCACCACTCACTTAATGAGAGACACCACTTTGAAAGGAAGGGTAGAGGGAGCGGCTGAGCCTGGAGGATTGAGAGCCCAGGTAAGGGTGAGGCAGGAAGAATTGGGGAAGGGAGTGCAGTCGCCCTGGGAATTTTGCTGAAGAGTTTGGGGACTTGGGGTGCCCAGAGAAACAGAACAGTTTTTTTAAAAATTCTGAGCTATCATGGTCTGATACAGTCAAAATCCATTACTAGAAAAATGATAAAAAAAAGTAAAGTCCAAAATAATAAGCCTTCAATTTTATTATTAGATTCAGAAACATAAATTATCCTATCAAATTGCTATAAACATTTCTACAACACTTACCCTCAATTTTGGTACTTATCTCTTCATAGACCAGAAACACTCTGTGGACTGTCCCCTGACCTGCTCCCCCCCCGCTTTTGATAGCTCTGACCTAGAAGGTGGGGGTCTCAGCTCGGTTTCTGTCCGCATATGCTGGGAGGCCCACCCTGGTCTCTCTGAGTCTTGGTTTTTATGCTACAAAGTGGTGGTTAGTCAGCACGGTACTGTTCTCCCTGACAGGAAACGTGGGACCAGGAACAACAGGTGCTTATTCCTGAGCCCCTCATCCCAGTGCATCTCCTTTTAGAGATCCTTCTGGAAGGAACATGCTGGGGATTAATTCTTGTAATCCCTTGGCCACCTTGAACAGATGTGACCAGCTCATTTGAAAAGTGCCTGTCCTCCATGAGTGACTTTCTGTAACAAACGGACCTTCGTGTGTTTGTCTGTCTATATCTATAGTTATTTGGCACCCAGTATAAGTGTTTTTTGTGTTCATGGTGATGGATGGGGAGAAATGACCCATTTTAAGAAGTCATTTAGCGAACAAGGCAAAATATAAATGGGCCCTGACTTTTTGAACATAGGCCCTCCAGGATCACCCTGCAGGAATGGTCATTCCAGCCCACTGGAAGTAGGAATAGACAGAGGAGCCAGTGTGGGATGACTTTTTTGACTGGGCATGGCTGGCAGTGGTTAGTGTCACTCTCCATTCATATTCCATTGCCTAAAACTCAGTCACCTGGTCGCACCTTGCTGGGAAGCGTAGTCTAGCTGTGTGTCCAGGGAGAAGAAGAGAACGTGGATGCAGTGAGCAGTGAACATTCCCCAGAGTCCCCCCGCCCTTCTGCTTCTCTGATTCACTTATCAGAATCTTGTTCACTGTTGCATTCTTTTATCCAAATGAACTCATTTTTTCCTCGTTTAGGCCTGCTTGTGATTATAGTCAGGTATTACATTTTTTATGTACTGGGGTAAGAAGTAATGGAAAGAAAAGAGAATGGAAGTTGCTGTAGAATTAATGGATAGTGGTTACGCAGGTTGCTGTCAGCAGCCAGGAGTGGCCACTGCTGACTATGAGAGTAAATTGGACACTTGCCATAGGCTGCATTTGGATTTTATTTTTTAAATCAAGGTATTTATGAGATGAGCATAATACTTAGTCTTTAAAAAGAACATGCTACTTAAGCAGAGGGAACCATTGGTGCAGGGACAGCCAGTAAGTAGTTCATGTTGAAAGGTGGCAGAGGTAATGTAACTTGATAAAAAGCTGAAGTAGCTCTAACATCTTTATAAGTACACTTATTAGGTTGGTGCAAAAGTAATTGCAGTTTTTGCAATTATTTTTAACCTTTTAAACCGCAATTACTTTTGCACCAACCTAATATTTTCCTGCAGCTGGGAGTTAAAAACAAAAACACCACCTTTACTGGCTCTCAATTCAGAGAAGCTAGAGAGTCAAAATGACGTGAGATTTGTGGGAGGGACAGGGGCTGTGTGTGTATGTGTGTTGGGGGTGGGGTGTTCTTGGCAGAAGAATGGCAGGGGGCAGCATCCTTTTGGAGTCAGTGTTTAGTAGGATGTCAGTCAAGAGAACTGGACTAGGCATTTTGGAAAGAGAACCTATACAGGAAATAGGCTATGTAGATGATGGGAGAGGTGAGATACCAAAAAGAGTGTGTGGTAGCCCAGAGATTTCCAGCCACAGGAAAATGTCCTACCCTTAAGGCTGCCGGAGGGATGGGAGTTACTGGTGTTATCAGAAATGGGAAGTGGGGGTCCTCTGGAAAGAGCTGCACCAATGGAGGAGATGGCCCTGGGTATATATATGGAAAGGGAGTGAGAGATCTTGGCTTTTCCCTCGTGCCTGCCCTCCCATCTTCTGCCTTCCACAGCTCAACCCTACGTGGAAACCATTTGGCAAGAGAGTCTGGAAATGTTGTTTCCTTTGAAAACTTGCAAAAAGGACAAGGTATGCAGAGAATGGATTTGAGAACAAAAAGGTAGATGGCTGGCATGGGGAGTGTAACTTCTTGGTGAACAGGAAGGAAGATAAACAGATTGAGAGAAGGCTTTAGGAAAGAAATTTTATGAGTTTCGGTTTTTTATTTCTTCCATGCTGTATTCCTGCCTCTGTGGTTCTCTATTGCCACCTTGTTCTTTTTTCCCCCCATAATTTTGTTATGCTTTTTACACCATGTGATATCTTACATATTTGACTTCCCAATAATAAATAACATTTGCTGAGTGCTCACTGTGTGCTAGGAAGGCGGTGTTCTCAGTGCTTTAACTGTGCAGGCATCCCTCGTTTTATTTCACTTCACAGATCCTGCATTTTCACCAACATTGAGACAAGACCCTCCACCAGCAAAAAGTTTACAACTAGCTGAAGGCTTGGGTGATGGCTAACATTTTTTTTTAGCAATAAAGTATTTTTAAGGTAAGATATGTACATTTTTTAGACATAATGCTATTGTACCCTTCATAGAATACGGTATAGTGTAAACAACTTTGATATGCACTTGGAAACCAAATAATGTGTGACAGACTTGATTGCGATACTTACCTATTTGCGGGGGTCTGCCAGTGGACCTGCAACATCTCCGAGGTCTGCCAGTGTTAATTCACTAAACATCAGAACTACTCTGTGAAGCAGATATAGTCGATCAGTGTTATTTGTGGATTCTGTATTTGCAAATTTGCCTGCTTCTTAAAATGTATGTGTAATGCTGAAATCAGTAGTTACAGGGCTTTTGTGACCACTCACAAGATACACACAGAGCAGAGGAAAATCTGAGTTGGCTGATGGGCACTTTTGCAGCCAAGGTCAAACAAGAAGACTATTGCCTTCTTGTTTCAGGTTTCATACTGTAAGTAAGTGTCTTCTTTGTGGTCTGTTTAGTACCACTTTGGGGGCATTTTTGAGTTTTTCTTCTTCATTTCACTGTTTAAATGATCCCTAAACATAGTGCTAAGGTGCTGTCTAGTGTTCCTAAATGCAGGAAGGCTGTAATGTGCCTTATGGAGAAAGTACATGTGTTAGATTAGCTTCTTCAAGCATGAGTTATAGTGTTATGGCTGTGAGTTCAATGTTCATAAATCGACAGTAGGTATTAAAGTGTCAACGCTGAAACATCCACAGGACGTGCTTATGTATTGATCAGTTGCCAAAAATGTGTTGACCAGAGGCTTGCAGGAACCTAACCCTGTGTTTTCCCGGGTTCACTATTCACTAATTCAGTGTCTGTGGTGACTTCATACAATATAACGACTGTGACTAATGAGAATTGAGTTCGCTATTATCCCCAGTGTGTGGAGACTGCGGCATGTGGAAGTCAAGAAAGTTGCCCAACGTCATCCAGTGGGACCAGAACCGGGCAGTTTGTCTCCCCACTGTTCACTCTTTACTCTTTTTATATCTGTTTCAAACTCCCTTATATTCTTTCTGAACCTGCTGTTGATGCTTCTGGAACCAAGCCTAGGGCTATTTCCAGCAGTAAGACTCCCGTTGGCAGGGTCTTTATCTCTGGTTGCAAATCATGATGTGTATAATCCCATAATAAAGATAATATATTTGACATCTGTATAAAAACCTCCATGTGTTTTGTATGAGTTAGTTCCCACAGCAGCATTACCCTCCATTTCATAAACAAAAAGTGGCGCCTTGGGAAGTTGTGATTTGGTCAGGGTCTCAGGGTGAGAAAGTGGTAGAACAGAGGCTCAAGTGCAGGTTTCCTGTCTTTGAATCCCTGGCTCTTCTGCAATATTGAGGCGGCTCTCGTTGAGGCCATGGGGACTGTCCGTTTCCCTTCCTGCCGCTGTTCTCATTTGCTGCTTCCATTCTGCTTTGACCTGAAGAAACCACAGAAAGTTAGAATTCTATGGAAAATAAGTGATTCCAAGCGAGGGACCAGAAATATTTTCTTTACATAGACCATTTCCACATTTAGAGAAAGTCCTTCATGGTCTCAAATGATCTTTTTTGGAAAGATGTTAATTTTTTTCTATTCATTAGGGAAATATTTGAAAATAAGAAAATACCTTTATATATAAAATACAATAACTTGAGAGGGCTGCTCACACTTTCTCAGTGGTATACTTTCTCACCTAAACAGTATTCCTGCTTTATCTCTTTAGTTTCCCTTGCATATTTAAATGTGTGTGTTTGAAGAAGGAATAGATGTTAGGAGTTATGAAGATACTATAAAAAAGTCATCCCTTACAAGGTGATCGCTATGCCTGATTTCTTGTGTACAGCAGGTCCTCGAATGTCCTCAAATAACATCCTTTTTTCAGCGTTGTTTCATTAAATAACGTTGATGGGATGCTATAGTGACTTAACTCTTGTTTGTATCAATTAGCCTATGATAAAATTGGTTTCATACATCATTTTGCTTAAACTCACAGAATCTATCGATGACATTGAGGACTTACTGTGTGTTCTAACCTCTACCTTAGTGATTTTCAGCTGGTGGTGATTTTGCTTCCTTGGAGACATTTGTCACATCTTGGGTGGAGAATAAGGGAGGATGTTACAGGCATGTAGTGGGTAGAGCCCAGGGATGCTGCTGAACATCGTCCCATGCACAGGACAACCTCACGACAAAGGATGATCTGGCCCAAATAGTCAGTGGTGCTGAGGCTGAAAAACCTGGCTCTCCTCTCAGTATTAACTGAAGGGCTGTCTTAGTGTGTGAAGCACAAAAACTTTTGTGTCTGAACTTTGGCATTTATATTGTGTCTTTGGAAGGCTTTTGTTTGTTTCTTTTGCTTCTGGGTGAGCTGCAGCTGCCTCCCATGGGTGGAGCGATGAGAGCGGTCCTCTCCAAGTAAGGCTACCAAGTGGTGCATGTGTGTAGAGACTAAAAACAATAAAACTGACATCTGCAGGTCTGATTTTCTGTTATCCCAATGTGTGGGCATTTCTAAACAAAGCCAGTGATAAAATGCTTCCTGGGAAGAAGTCTTGTGTTTGTCTAAGTTCTAAGTAATTGCTGCTTATAATAATTATGATCAAATATATTTAAGTTAATTATTTACATATGCACACTCAGATTAGTACACTTTTCTTTTTAACTTACCCTTTGATAAACATTGTATTCTACATGGAGATTAATTTGGAGAACTCTCTGTCGTACAGTTGGCCCTGACGCATGTATACTGAGCTCTGCCTGTCGTTTTGACAGTAAGTTCCTAACAGTTCAGAATTGTTGGAGCTTGCTTTAGGCACACTGCATCACCCTAACCCTTATGATAGCACATTTTCCTGTGTTTAAGTAGAGCTTTGCAATACACAGTGATAACATAGTTTAAGACAAAGAAGTGGAACTTGAGTTTTTTTAAATTCTCTCTGTGTGACCATTTGGAGATTTTGTGTGATTAAAATTTAAAACCGAGAGCGTGGAACTCCTAGGTATAATGTTTGGTAAGTGCATATTTTATTTTAGTTCATAGAAAGATTTTACAAGTAACTTTAAAATGCACATTCTTTTTAAATGGTTGTTTTAAAACTAAAGAAGGACTCAAGAATATAATGATTGATTATGGCACGATCGTTGCTGGAGATTTGTCATATGTAGGAGGTATGTTATATAGTGAACTGCCCTGGATGTCACCTTTGCTAGGTACACCACTGTTAGGGCACTTAAGGTATTTCAGAAAAATGAATAAAAGAGAATGAAAGCAGGCCTGGTAAAGCAATTCCTTGTTCCTGTTGATCTGGTTTCTGTTTACGTGAAACAGCTGCTCTTTTGAAATGCCACATACCTGGTAGGATTGGAGTTCTGACCTGTTACAGTCTTTGTGAGAGTATCCAAATTGTGCCCTCCACCGTAATGTTTTAAAACTGTTTGTTGATTTATCCTTACGGAACGGTTATATACGGCATGATGAATTGTCTCAGCCAAACACCTGTGTACACATAACCCAGATCAAGAAACAAAACATAGGGACCGGCCCCCGGTGGCTCAGGTGGTTGGAGCTCCGTGCTCCTAACGCCGAAGGCTGCCGGTTCGATTCCCACATGGGCCAGTGGCTCTCAACCACAAGGTTGCTGGTTCGATTCTCCCAAGGGATGGTAGGTTGGCCCCCTACAACTAACAATGGCAACTGGAGCTGAGCTGCACCCTCCACAGCTACTATTGAAAGGACAGCAACTTGACTTGGGAAAAAATCCTGGAAGTACACACTGTTCCCTAATAAAGTCCTGTTCTTCTTCCCCAACAAAATCTTTAAAAAAAAGAAAAGGAAAACAAAACATAAACAGTACACAGAAGCCGCTCTGTAAAGTTCTCCATTCACCCCCATTCCAAGCATAATCACTGATCTGACTTGTAATAGCACAGATCAGTTTTGCTTGGTTTTTGGATGTTATATAAACGGAATTAATTATACAGTACATAAAGAGAAGACTAATTTTTAACCCATCTCTGGATTTTGATTCTGACGAGACGTTTGAAGTGCTCCAAAAGGTAGCAGTTACACATCTTGGCTACTTTTCAGCAGTAGATGGCCCCCAATTCCCAGTCCGTTTCATGTGTGGCTTCACTACTAGAAGCGTTGGCCTACATTTAACAAGTGTACTTCTATAATGAAGAACACAACCAGCATACTCATATTGCTTGTTGGGCTTCAGAATTTTACTTGAAAGGTAGATAGTTGTACAGAAATTAAATTGGAGTTTGTGTATGTATGGAAGAAATCAAGTTCATTTGGAGCTAGAGTAGTTTATAGGCTTAAAGTGTGGTCAATGAGCTGGATACACCTTGTAGAAGCTTGTAATTGGATTTGGGTTGGAAAACATAACATTGCAGTGCACTCTTACTGCATTAGTGTACTCAGAATACCATTTTCTGAGTAGTCAGCGTGTCTTGTCTATAGGGACAGAATGGGTGGGAGGTTTAATAGGTGACGTTTGGGCCACGGGGTTCTGAAATCCCCCTTCACGTTGTGGGGAACTTCAGTACTACTCACTTTGAAGGCTTTTGGGAATGTTGAATTATTACTGTAAAGTTGTTATTTAGGAAAAATAGCCTTTTCTGCAGCCACCATCCACGGTGAGAGTATGTACTCTTACTCCTTCCTGGATCTATCAGAGGCTGACTCATTCTGTGAGCCGCGGCAGCCAAGTTGGGAGGTGGCTGTGGCTCCTCCTGAGGTGTGATGTGGCACCAGGCCACACAGCATGTGAAAGCGTTTGCCACGCAACTTCTGTTCCAGCAGAGATGAAAACGAACAGTTCTAGCAGAATTGTTAAGTTAGGGAGGTTTGTCTTTGGGAAGCTGCTCTTTGCTCACTTAATTTTTTGGTTGTGGAAAAACATTCTCTTTTTTTTCTTCCCCCTTAGTGGTTTTTTTTAGCTATCTTCTTTAATTAAAACAGGGAAGAATCTTATGTCTTATTCTTTGAAAGGTGTGTCCATTTGCTAAACCTGCCTGTTTTTGTTTGTTTGTTTGTTTGTTTTTTTGTTTGTTTTTTTTAAGTTTTTTGCTTTTTCAAGCCTCTGATGCAGGAGACGCAATGCTTGCAAATCAGAGCCATTCAGGAAATTATATTTGAGATGGGAATCAGATCACATCACTCCTGGGCTTTAGGCTCTTCAAAGTCACTCTTCTGCCGCAAAGGAGCCCTGAGTCCTGTTGTGACATTACAGATCCCTGGTCACCTTGTTTTGCCGCCCAAGTCTAGCCCTGGTGTGCCCTGCCCCCCCATACATCCCAGGAGTGCAGGGGAATGGCGCCCTTGAGCTCACTGGTGCCTCCTCTGCTCCATGCACAGGTTCTTTCCCTGCCGGGAGGCCTTCCTCCACCATCCTCTTCTCATTTTTTCAAGAGTCCTTCCAGGGTTTTCTTCCTTGAGCCTCCTGGATAGGATGAGAGGCATTTGTTCTGTGTTCTTCTGATACCTGTGTCTGTCATGCTCTCTTGCATTTGTACACTGGTGTGTGCCCAGCATCCAGAACAGAGCCCTGCACATAGTAGCTGCCCAGCAAACACTTGTCGAGCCAATGGATGGAGTCCATTTTTATAGTATGTGCCAATCTATGGTAGTGTCTGTCTCCCCAGTATAGTGTGAGGGCAGGGATCACACCTGGTCATTGTCACATGCTCAGTGCCTAAGTTTCTCAAAAACGTTTGAATGGAAATCAGGCAAGGCTGGCCGGTGGGGTATTTTAAAGGCAAAGGAAAGGAGAGCTTTCCTTGCAGTGCAGTCATTTGTATTAAGTATTGAGTCTATGGGCAGAACCTCTCCTGTGGCTTTGTGACCAGGTGCAAGGGAATCCCAGAATGCTGTCGGGTAAGAACTATGCCCTAACACCCCCCCGGCCCCACCTCCGTGTTTTTGAAATGGGAATGCCTCTTGTGTGGGAGAGGGTTGATAAAAGTGTTCATCTCAGAGAAAATTCTCGACAGTGATGTTGATTACCCTGCTGATTGCTGACGCAGAAAAACATCATTTTCCTTTTTTTTTTTTAAGTGGGTTATGTAAAGGCAATATTAATTATCATCCTTTAAGGGAAATAACTGTCATTTTAACCTGATCACTGTACAGCCCAATAAAGGCTGTGTGTGTTGCATGTCTTTTCCTTTCTGCAGTAATTTTGATATGAGTGTTTGCCTGAATTCGGGTACTTGGCTCCTAGAATCAGATCACAGTGCTGTTTTTGTGTTTGTTTTTGTTTTTTCAGTTCCCAGTAAAAGAAATTAAGTGATGGGATAGAGCTTTCCCAAATTGGAGTCTTTCTTTCCCTAACCTGTTCAGATAGTTGCTAATCACTTCAGTGAGGGCCCAGCAGGGGGTGAAATGAATAACCAAGGAAAAAACAGATTTGGTAGAACAGAGATGTGACTTTTTAATATTTTCTGCGTTTCCTGTGATGCTGAGGCCCCTGCACAACACGTATCCTGTCCTCTCAGTTGGATTGTTCCTGGCTCAGAAGATGGGTTTCCGTGTACCGGGATGCCCTGCTGTCCCAAAAGCCGTGATGTTAGAGGCGTTGCTGCCGTCGCGAGTTCCATTGAGAACCCTGGGTTGCAAACAGTGGCACGTTGCCTGAGGCCTATGGCTCATAGAGCATGGCTCCCTGCTCCCAACGTGGGAGAAAGAAAATGAGAGAGAAGACTGACTTCAAAACACATTTCTCAACCCTGTCTCTCTCCAGATGGAGAAATCGGCAGGTTAGCATGAACGGTCCCGGTAAAGCCACATACTGGAATGCATTGCATAGGCCTTTTGTGGAGTGGTTGTTACTCTGAGTGGAATTCCCTCTGCTGGCCAGGGAGCAGGGGAGATTTACTCAGTCTTATGGGCGGAAAGGACCCAAGTGAAGACTGAACAACCATAGGACAGCAACGACGTCCAGTGAGAAAGCTTCACCTATCTGGGGAGCTCTTCTCTATAAAGAGCCTGTCAATCTCTGTTATGCTCTGACAATGCCACCTCAGAAGGACATTCCCTTTCTCAGGCCTGAGGTCAGTAAACTTCATGAGTCACCACGCACGCATCCTCAGTACCGCTGCCCTTGCCCAGAGAAAGGAAGAAAAATTGGCTTTGACCACTGTGAAAATATTAACGGCAGCTTTAGGGGTGAGATTTGGGGTAATGGTGAGACTCTCCTCTGCCTCCCTCTCCCCTTCTCCATCAATGATGAGATCTTCACTTCCCATTCCGGCCTGAATTTCACTAAGGGGCTGAGTATGCCCCCTGCCAGGCCACAAGACTTTTGTCACTGATTCCTCACACTAAGGAGGCATAGGGACTGACACCGTATTTTTCCCGACAGCGGTTTTTGAAAGGACAAAGCATTGAGGCTTATGAGTTGTGGGCTGAAATGTAGTCAGTCTCGTGTCTCCCCTGCAAGAAGCCCCTGACCTAGGGACTGCCTGTTGGGCTCATCGTGTCCCCAGGGTCTGCAGCCACCAGTGAGCAGTGACTAAGTCTGGGCAAGAAAGGAAGACGCTGGAGACATTTTGTTCCTACTCAGAAGTTCTGTCTTCCCTGTGTACTCATTGAAAGAATTTTAACTGGCAACTTTACTTCACAATTTGGGGAAATTTATCAACCGAGAAGTGCTTTGGGGCCTTTTTGTGAAAATGTTGGGTTGTCAGATGATTTTGTAGGGGGTCCTTGTCATCTTAGGATCAGAATCACAGGGAAAGTTAACTGGAGAAATTGGCTCAGTCAGTGAGAGATGTTGCCTTCTGAGCTTGCAGACAAGAACTGAACCAAGGGTGGATTGTCTCTGGACAGGTGGTGTGGGTAACATGGATGCACAGAATCGTGCATCACGAGTTTGAAGGCATCATCAAAATCATGCATTCAATTGACATGTATTAAGCTCCTACTCTGTGCCCAGCACCATTCTAGGCACTGAGGATACAGTGGTGACTAAGAACAGAGGAAGTGGAGAACTAGGTAAATCATGTGAGGTGGGGATGAGCATGCAGAAAACTCTCACGTAGGGCGGTGACTAGAGTGCACGTTGGGTGCTGTGTTGGGTGCTACGTTGGGTGCTATGTTGGGTGCGTGGCCCAAGAGGCTGCTCCAGGGAGTGATGTTTGCAGAGACCTGAATGATAGCAGTGTCAAGGCAGTTTCGAGGGTGAAAATAGCTCTAGAAGGAGGAAATGGCACCTGTAGGTACCTGAGGCAGGAATGAACTTGATCTTGCATTAGGGCTGTGCAGGTCGGGTGATGGAAACAGGGAGCTGAGTTGGGAGGGGGAGTAGTGCTGGAACATGGAGATCCTTGCTGCTCACGGTGCAAAGTTTGGGGTTTATTGATTGTGATGGGTGTGTTTGGAGTTTTAAGTTGTGTGTGTGTGTTTGTGTCCTGATCTGATTTATATTTTATACAGGTTATATAGCTTCTGTGGAGAACTGGCTACAAGGGGCAAAGGTGGAAACTAGATATCTGGTAGGACATCACGTAGGAATGACCTTTGTCCTGTGTAAGGTGATGGTGGCATAGACTCAGGTGAGGGGAGAGAGACGGTGTTAAGGGTTGGCTACCTCACTTCACAATTACTTGGCCCCTCTCTGTCTTCACTTCCTGCTGTCCTTCCCACAATCGATTTCAACTCCAGTCACACACGTCTTCCTGTACTTCCCAAGATCTGTACTCACTTTAAAAAATTTTTAAAAATACTGCTTATCTATCAATTCCTGAAGTTATACACATATATACATGTGCACATAAACACACACACACAATTGCTTGTTGTTTTTCTTTGCCTTTCTCTCCTTGGCATGTTAAGTGCCATGATGGCAGGCAGGGACTGTCTCATATTTGTTGCCGAGTCCTGAGTGCCTAGGATGCTGCCTGGCATTTAGTAGATGCTCAGAATATTTACTGAAGGAGAACGTGAAATGGAAGCACAACCGGCTGACGTCCTGATTACGTAATTTCTATTTGAAAAATTACCACCAGGACTCCCTGAGGTTTTAATTGCAGTGCTGAACACACTGAAAACACCCATCTGTAATACCAATTTGATAAAAGTGAAGAAGTGTTTAATACTTGAGAGTTTAAGTAATAGGAGAAAATGAGGGGAGGGGGTCTTGTGTCGACCGTGGAGAGGTTCTGCTTGTGGTGAGGGAGATGATAATGAAAAGGAACAACTTTGAATCTATTCATCAGTTGCAGTGAAATTTGTCACTTTCATTTACATGTGGTACCTTCCAGCTGTTAATTTGTGTTTCTGTTGGAAAAGACTTTCAGGGAAATAGTTAATCTCCCTCAGTGCTGTCTGTGCAATCAAAATTAGTTTTCCTGAGCTACAGTCAAAGCTGGTTAATTCTGTCATCAGAAAGCATACATTCTTCCCCAAGGAAATCAGCATGTGGCCATTTTAAGCCTGGAGAGTGGGAGCAAGTGGGGATGGAGAAGACCAGTGACCTGTGGGCCCTTGGAGGGGTGGCTGGTCAGCAGTCACAGCTTTTCCTCTAGAGTTACATCTAGAGATGGAGGAGGTTGTTTTGAATCCTCGCAGCTCTACTAGGTGACCTTGGGCAAGTTCCTTAACCTCTCTGTGCCTCAGTGCTCTCATCTATAAAATGGGGATAGTAACAGTACCTACCCTATGAGGTTGCTTTGAGGATTAGGTGAGTTAATACATGTGGAAGCTCTGAGAACAATGTCTGGAATAGCAATTACTCAAAACATGTCAACTATTATTATTGAATGAGGGAAAATTTTGTAGTCATTAGCAATTGGTGTAAATTTTAGCAGATCAAAGTTATGTTATTTGGACCTGGGTAGTGAGCCCTTGTACAGTGCTTTAGTCAACTGGACGTGTGAGTGTGGGGGGCGTGTTGTGACACCAAGTGGCGTGCTACAACACAGTTCTGATGCTAACCACCTAGAGGTGGTGGAGGAGATCCCATAAATGAAAGGGCACAGTTCCCAAAAGCACTGTCCCCGCTTTAGATTTCAGCTGCAAAAGTGCCTCTGGCACTTCTGACCGATTGGCAACAGCTCCGAGGGCTGCAAATGACCACAACTCCCTGAGGTTTGATAACTCGCTAGAATGACTCCCAGAACCCAGAAAAGTGCTATACTTAGGATTGTAGTTTTATTTTAAAGAACATAAATCAGGACCATCCAAATGAAGAGACACAGAGGGCGAGGTTGGAGAGGATTCCAAATGCTGAGCTTCCATTGTGGGTGAACTCAATTTCCAGCCTCCTCTCCTCAAGATTGGGCTAGTTTATAGCCCCAACCCTCGACTCACATGGCTGGTCTTTCTGGTGATCAGCCCCCATTCTGAGACTTCTCATCTCTCAGCATCAACTCGGGTGTGATCTCACGGGCTCACGAATAACAAAGACACTCCTGGTACATGGGAAATTCCAAGGATTTAGAGTCTCCCTTTCAGGAACCACGGACAAAGATCAGTCAAATTTCTTATTATACAATAGGGGACTATATTCGAGATAGCAAGATACAAGATGGTGGCCTGGGCCGGGAGCCCAGCTCTTGTCTTGGTGTAGTTGCTGTACTTTGGTGTCAGGTTGGGTTTATGATTAGATAGTGACATCTGATTAGTCTTGATAGCGCTAGCTTTTCTTTCTTTAGAACAACTTTCTGTAGTCTCATGGTGATTAAGCTGTCTTGGGATTTTATAGTGACCTTTTATTAAATAAGTCAGAAAGACAGCATTTCTGAATTTTGAGTCTTTTAGAAATGTGGCTATGAAACTATTCTGTTATCTGTGTGAATACAGTGAGTTACTGATGGTCATAAGCTGTCTTTCTGGCTCCCAGAGGTACCCTTCTTGATAAGTGCACCCCAACTCTGGATGAACATGGGTGCTGGCTTGTGGATGGGCAGTCTTTCTGCATCCTGTGTGTTTGACCACTGAAGACCTGTGGTCTGATGATCTGCAGGCTTGTGGTAAAACATTTCCTGTGGTTGTCTGGGCCATTCCCAGCTGTCGTTAGTAAATGCTCACCAGATTTTCCCCTTTATTCTTTGATTCCTGTAGCAAGTGTGGTTTTCATAGTCCATTTCCTTGGTTCTCTCTTCCAGGCTGCTCACTTATGTGAACATCACAGGACAAGTTGGTCCCTGCAATTAAAGATTGAGTGTTTCCAGAGGCTTTTTCATCTTTTCTTAAGCATTTGTATCTTGCCCCCCTCTCCCGCAGCCTGACTTCGGTTGGGTAGCATTACCCAGAAGGGTTTATCTAATTAGGGCTTAAGTGGATGAAGCACCCTAACTAGATACAAAGCTCTTTGCTTCCAATTTTTTTTTTTAATTATGGTGAAATACATCTAATGTAAAATTGATCATTTTAACGAACTTTAAGTGTACAGTTCAGTGGCATTAAGTACATTCACGTTGTGCAACCACCACCAGCACCATCCATCTTCAGAACTTTGTCATTTTTCCAGCTGAAACTCTGAATCCATTGAACAAGTCCTCATTCCACCCCCTCCCCCCACGCCCCAGCCCCTGCAACCACCATTCTTTCTCTCTCTTTAACTTTGCCTATTCTGGGTGCCTCACATACTCATAAGTGGAATCATACAATATTTGTCATTTTGTCTCTGGCTTCTTTAGCATCATGTCTTCAAAGTTCACCCATTTTGTAGCATGTGACAGAACTTCTTTTCTTCTTAAGGCTGATTAATATTCCATCATATGTGTACATCACATTTTGTTTATCTATTCATCTGTCGATGGACACCTGGGTTGCCTCCTCCCTTTGGTTATTGTGAATAATGCTGCTATGAACTTGGGTGTGCAAGTATGTTTTAGTCCTTTCAGTTCTTTAGGGCACATACCCAGAAGTGGAATTGCTGGATCCCTAATTCTTTGTTACACAAGAAAACAAATACGCCCTTTTATGTGATTAGTGTGCCCAGGCAAATAGTTACACACTAAAGTAATAATCCCAGGTCACTTTTTGATGAGTGAGCCAATGGCAAGTTAATAGTCTACTTTCAGATTTGGTTTGCCGTCACTTATAAAATTACCCCACAAATGGTCATGTCGAACATGTGAATAAAGTTTGGGGTGTGATAGGCGGGATATAATTCCAGTGATCCCTCCTCCAGATGTTAATCTTATCCCTTCCTCTCATTCTTCCAGGTAGGTCCCCATGTGGTTGTATCATGTACTAGTTAAAAGCTGAGACTCTGAAACGAGATTACCCGGGTTCAAACTCCAGCTCCTCCAGTGACCAAATTACCTCACCTTCCTTTACCTTGTTTTCCCCATCATATCATGGAGATAAGAATATAGCACTACTTCAAACTTGTAAATTATTTAGAACAGTGCCTGGGACATAGCAAGGTCAACATTGTGATGTGGCCTTTATTAGCAGTGGTTATGTACCGTGTTTCCCTGAAAATAAGACCTAGCCAGACCATCAGCTCTCATGCGTCTTTTGGAGCAAAAATTAATGTAAGACCTGGTATTGTATTATATTGTATTTTATTATATTTTATGTTTTTCTATTTTTTCTATATTTTTCTATTTTTTCTCTTTTTTTCACTACTTTTTCTCTATTCTATTTTTTCTATTTTTTCTTTTTTCTTTTTCTCTTTTTCCTTTTTTTCTATTCTCAATTTTTCTTCATTTTTTCCTATTTTCTCTATTTTTTCCTATTTTTTTCTATTCTTATTCCTGTTTTTCTATTTTTTCCTATTTTTTTCTCTTTTTCTCTCTATTTTTCTATTTTTTCTATTTTTCTCTATTTTCTCTTTTTTTCTCTTATTTTTTTCCTCTATTTCTATTTTTTCTATTTTTTTCTATTCTATTCTACTCTATCTGGTCTTATAGTAAAATAAGACTGGGTCTTATATTAATTTTTGCACCAAAAGACACATTAGAGCTAATGGTCCGGCTAGGTCTTATTTTCGGGGAAACACGGTATATCTATCTGATTGACAAATAATTTTTTTAAGTGACAATAAAATATAGATAAGAGAAACTTTGGTGAGAGAGTAGGGTATATGGGCATTCTTATACCTTGCTAGTGGGGAATATAAATTGGTACATCTTCTGAAAGAAAATGTGAAAATATTTGTATGTCAGAAGCCTAAAAATCCTCCTATGTGATCTGGTAATTCCTTCATTATAAGGAAATAGCTGAAATTGCAAAGGTAGGAGTGAAAGTTTATTGTTGTGTTATTTTTTGATATAGAAAAATAAATGTGAGAAAAATAAATGCCTAATATGGTGGGATTATTTAAGTAAAACATGATGTGTGTGTGCAGCGGAGTACTGTTTACCTACTGAATTGTGGCAAAAATGTTTTCATGGGAAAGTATTGGAAATATGTTAAGATATAAAAGCAGGCTACAAGAAAGCAAGTATATTTTTGTGATCCACATATATGTGTGTACATATATAAACACCGTGTGTGTTTGTGTGTGTGTGTGTGTAATCTACCAAAATCTTACCAATACATATCTGCAGGTGGTGGAATGATAAATGATTTCTTAGATTTCTTTGTGAGTTTCTGGTTATTTGGCACTGACTAAATTTTTGGCATCGAGCAAGTATTATGTTTCTGTTAGAGAAAAAGGCAGTAACTTCACTTGGAAAAAGATTCTGGTTGGTGAAGTTGAAAGAAAGCAAGCCACAGTGGAAGAACAGAGTGGGCCTGTCTTACAGGGGTTCCAGCACCCAGTGATTGGCAGACCTTGTGCCCAGGTTGTGGTGCACTTGACCCCAAAGCCTTTCTACCAGCCAGACTGCAGAGTCCCGGCTTGAACGTGAGCCCGCCCCCCCCCCCCCCCAAGTCTGTTGGTATCAGTGGATGCAGGGCAGCCTCCCCTCCCTTACATGCCTGAAGTCCTGGTGGTTCCTTAGAGAGTTTCCAGCTGAGACACTGGGGTGTTTACTGGGATTCCTGAACGTTGGAAGGGCATTGTTTAATGAAGTGTGATGAAAGCTGACTTCAGCTGGATCCCGTGTTTGAATCCCATGTTCCAATTTGGTTACGTCTCCCTGGCATGCCTAGGGCAGACATTTCTGTCCTTGTAGTTTTGTGCATAACATTTTAAAGGGGTAAAAATAAACTTGCTTATGTTCAGAATTGATCCTAAGCAATATATCTTCCTCTGGACACGGGTGCCAGATGGTGGTGTGCCTCCTGCTGGGTTAATGAATAGGCATTTGCTGAAAACCTTGAATTGCTCTTGAATCGTTCTGTGCACCTTAAACATGAAACTCTGCCAGTGGCAATTTGCGTTTGTTTCTTTTTCTCTCCCACTTTTGATTTTAGGAAGGAGAAAGAGGTGACTCCATCTCTCTGGAATAATTTCCTGCGGGTTGAATTAGTTTGATTGCTAGTGTTGTGTAGCTATGTCTCCCTAAGTAAACATATGTTGTGCCAACTTCTGGGAAAAGTAAATTTCTCCTCAGAGCTGTCTCTAGTCGTAACTTTAAAATACAGTTCTACTTCTGTGATAGGTGGAACTCCATGTAGGTATTAGTATGAAGGGGGCCAGAAACAATGGTTCTCATGGCTATAATACCACTTCCGACACCATGTTCCACGTGTATCCTGGGTCACTCATTCTTGCTACCGCCTTGAGCAGGAAGAAGGCAGGCAGAATATTAAGTTCACCTGCTCAGCAGCTTGAAGATAAGATAACTGACTGGGTGCTGTGCAGTAATGATAAATGTTTGACTCAATCTACTCCATTTCTTTCACAAGCTATGAAATAAATGATGGGGGGTGGGGTGTTGGTGTTTAGAATCCAAGAGTTTTGGTCCTACCAACGTAAATTCTTTCTCAGTCCCAGAAAATATAGATCCCTCAGGCTACATACGGAGAAGAAAGTTTTGATCTAATCATTTAAGTGGGTTGTGAAATCCTGTCTCCTTCAACAGGTGTTTCTAGAAATGGGAGAGTTCCTGAATTTTTCCCTCACTTTCTGCACTGGCTACAGCCCTTGGAATATCTTCTGTGAGCATTTATGCTTCTCCTTGATATTGGTATTTTGTGGTACAGGAGGTCCATGTTACCACAAGAACCTCACTTCTGGATGCTAATAAGGAGTTGAGGTTGGGAGCTTTTTTACCAGTATCCGGCAGTCTTTTCTCCGAGACCTGAGTAGGTTGCTCAGGCTTGTAAGGTCCAGCAGTATTTTATTAGTGGCTACGGCCGTGAAGGTCACATGTCTATTTTATATTCATGGTCTCTGATCTCAAACGTCCCTAGAACATATTTGGCATTGGTGTCATGCGTAATGGAGGTTGTCATCCTCCAGGACTAAAATGTTTTTTGGAACATTCCTGTTAATGGTTTGGATTCCTTCAGGTTTCCAAACGAGTGGTTCATTTCCCACCCACTCAAGAGGGAGACTTGAATCTGAATTAGCAGATATTGTACTAGAATTGAATCCTTGTTAGTCTTCAACAAATACAATACCTTCAAAGTTTTTAAACTTGACTTCAAAAAAACTTTCAAGTATGAATTTCCTGTTTTGGAGAAGGATTTAGCTTTTCAAGGGTTTTGAAATAGTCGTTTGATTTTAGTCTGGGCATTGTGTGTAACAGTTCTTACTTTTTTAGCTTATGTTAGAGTATAATGTTCTAGAGGTTACCCTAGAAATTAGAGGGAAGAAAGATCCAAACATTTTAATCATGGAGTCAGAAATGTCCCATAATACCCTATTCTTACCTTCAATGTGTGTTGTAACACGTGGTTTTATAATTTATATATGTAGGCTCTGTTTTCCTTTCACTCACTGTGAAGTCCTTGTGGAATGGGTTTCCTTTAGCCTCATTCATTTTTGAATTCCTAGTACTTACTGCATTAAGTAAATCCCATTGTAAAGTTTGCCAAGAGCCTTTTTAAAACCTGTAATCATGGTTTTAGTTGATGCCTGGGGTGTTTGTGTGTGTTTGTGAAGAACTGGCCTGGATGATCTCCTTTCCAGGAGTTGGTTTTATTTGTGTAGCTTGTATTAAAGGGCAGCCTTTATCTATTCTCTGTGCTGTGCTGGCAAAGACCCTGGGTTAGATCTTTGAGGACTGGGAAGTGTGGGCTTTGCTGTAACTGGCATGTATTCTCCAGTGAGTCACTCAATACCGGGGTTGCCAAAAGTTTGCAAGTGGACACTTTGGTCAACGTTGCCCAAGCAGTAGATCGCTGTCATCAGAAGTGTCTGGACGTTGATGGTAACCACTTTGAGCATCTCTTGTAATTGCAGAAGTCAAATGTGACTTGTATTTATCTTTTGTTATCGGTATATATTGAATATTACAATTTTGATACAGTTTTTCTTTCTTAAAATGTGTATACATTTTTTTGGTTCCCTCCATATATCTGGGCATCTAAAACAAATGATCTTGAAGGCCCCTTCTCCTTTAAAATTCTGTGATTTTAAGAATAAGAATGACTTGCTTTATTTTGGGGGCGTTTCAGGGTAAACGGTTAAGATGATTCTCAGGGAATTAAAAACTAACTTTTTCCCAGTTTATCATTTGTGATAACTCCCCTTAGGTTCCTGCTTACAAGTACTCTGGACATGGTCTTCTTTGATAGTTGAATTTTCTCATTGTTCTTTGTTGTTTTTTAACCTTTTGTTAGGCATTTGTTTAGTCCCTGTGCCAAGCTATAAGCAAGTAGCTGAAGTGGAAATTTTGTCTTAGCATGGAATTGGTTTAGATTGGCTTTGTTCTTGAAATTATGGCCCATGACCTATCCTTGGTGTTTGAAAGAATGTTTTCTGTTATCTTTGAAAATAGAAAATTTTAGGCTGTTGTTTCTACTGCTCAGGTACTAACATAGGATGTATGTGTATAATTTTTTTTCTTCATATCTTAAGATTAACAAAAACCTATAGTATCTAAGGGAGCTTCTTAAAACATTGTTTAATGTATATGTGTTTTCTTTTTGATCCAATGTAGGCTCTGTTTTCAAAGCAAAATAATCATTTAAAAAATGTGACAGCTCAGTTTTCCTAGTGTGCTAGCTAATTGTTTTCCCATTAGGTTCAAAATTATTTTTCCATTAAGTGCAACTCCTAATAAATGACAGTTGATGTTTGTTAAGTGTCACGGATCTGTAGCTCCACCTTTATCTTTAAAAGGGTGTGTATCCTATCTTAATAGGTTAAGGTATAATAGGAAGGGGAATGCTTGTGTTTATTTGATTTACAAGATTTCCTTAAGTCATAGACTCTGCCATTGAATTTTCAACTATTTAAAAAATTACGAGATAGCACAGTTAATTCAACAATGTCGTTCATTAGTTCACCAAACACTTGCTGCGTTCTTAACTGTGCCAGGTACTGAGATGCATGCAGTGAAGAGCAGTGGCGGATCTGGGATACGGAGATGAATAAGCAGTCTTGCCATCAAGAACCCAGCAGACTCAAGGGTTAACAGGCATATATATCACAATATACTTCCATCCGTTTTTAAAAACATCCTCCAAGCTCTTAGCAGTTGGGACATTTTTACATTTGAACTGGGGTATGCTGCTGAGGGATTTTCTAGGTCAGGAAGGGCCTGCCAGGAAGAGGGAACAGTAGTAGACTGGTGCAATGATGCTTGACTTGTTCCAGAAATTGTGACTAATTTACGTGGTGATTATTGAAGGAAAATTCACTTCGAAAGATAGATTGAGACATTGATTGGCTAAAAGAGGAAAGCTCGTATTTTCAGGTGGGTCTAGCATTTAAAATCTGAGGATTGGGTTTCTGAGTCTCCTAATATAACTTGCTGTCCTTTGGAGTCGAAGATGATCACGTCTGCCATATTGTTGGGCTGAGGACGAAAAGGGAAGTATAAAGGGATTACTTCTTGATCAGTAGTTCCTATTAGATTCCATGCAGGAAACAAAAGCCTGGTATTAGTATATACATATGCAGCTGCTCTAACAGAAACCCCAAACAATAGCGACTTAAACATGATAGACTTTATTTTCTTTTATGTTGCAGTCAGCTGGAATGGCACTTCTGTCTGCTAACGTCTCAGGGGCCCAGGCTCCTTCCATGGGGTTGCTCTGCCACCTTCAGTGTTGCTCTCCTTTGCGTGGGTCAGGATAAGTGTGGGAAAAGGACGGGAGGAAGGGCAGTGGAGATCATCCCCGGGCAGCTGCACGTATTTCTCCTACTCATTCCCCATCGGGCAGACTTTGATCACAGTGCCACCTACTGCAGGAGATGCTTGTACTCTGCTCAATTTCTGATTCAGTGGAAGGAGGGGAGACTGTCTTGGGGAACAATAGCAGTCTAACACAGCCCTATTTGGACCTTGTCATCTGTGACCTAAGCTTTGGTAACTGGAAATAAAAGGGTCTTTAAACCCTGAATAGCCAAGAAGAGGAGCCACTTTCTCCGAGTTCTTCATATTGACGAATGAAACAGATGTTATCTCTGTGTGCCTCTTCAGACTCTCTGAGCCTGTTAGCCAGCCTCAAGCTGCCTACCTGAGCTTCACCATCATGGGCAATACACATGCACTGCTGGACACGATGCGTCCTTCTTGCCCTCACATATGCTCAGCTCTCAACATTTCCAGCATTCTGACCCAGCATTCTTCAGTGCTGCCAAGTGAGTGGCAGCAATGCCCAGGAAGTTTGCTGGAGGATTCCTTTAGCTCTTGGGTCCAGCTGGATGTGAGGCTTGGCTTTCTTGGGCCAACTGGACTCCCTCCAAGCAGCTGAGTTAATAAGCTCTCTAGGGTATGTCAGTACAAAGCAGCCGGTGGACCTGGAGTTCCATTGGTGTGGGGAGCACCGTCAACCCACCCTTACCATGCTTCGTACAGCAGCTGCTCCCAAACCTGCCTCATGATCTGCGTCACCGGGAGGAGGGGCTGGTTAAATTTGCGTGTTCCTTCAATCTGCCATAGTAACCAATGAAAGCCGGTTCTCGGGGCGGTGCCCAGGAATTGAATTTACAGAACACCTCTTCCATGTGGGTTTGGTGGTGGACCATGTTTGTGAACCAGTGCTTTGAAACCTTTCTCTTACCACTTACACCTCTTGGTAACTGCAGCACATTTCCCCTTCCATTGAGGTGTTGATGTTACTGCTTAAATTATAAATACTAGACACTGGGCTGTTTCTGACACTCAGTAAGTATGAAAGAGACGAAAGTTTATTTTCTGAATGAATGGCATTTGTGTGAAGCTCCCTGACTCCCTTGAAATGTAGTCTCATGGCATATTAAGTTATCTTAAAGCATTTTGGTTAACAGAAGGTAAAAATTAGCACTCCAGGAAATGTTGCATGTGTATCATTTCAGAGAAATTAAATACTTTGATATCTTCCAGAATTGGTGGTAGATTTGAAAGTAAACATTAAACTCCATTCTGGGGTTTTTTATGCTAAGCCAGTGTTTCTTAGGGAAATCTTTTACACATAATTTGACTAAATTCTGAAAGTACTGAATTCCCATCCTTTCTTAACTGCACGTCTCTGCCTCCCTTCCTCCAGCTTTCATGGGAAGGCATGAAAGGAACATGTTTTCCTGTTTCCTGATAGGACACAGAGGCTTGTCTAGCCCATAACACAAAATCTCACAGGATGAGGCTGGAGTCTTAAAGCTACTCAAGGAAAGTGGGAAACGCAGAGGGACCAGCTGTTGACAGAAGGCCGCTTTTTCTTTTGTGCCACCTGTGGACTATTCGTTGCGCTGTTCTCTGATGGAAGCTGGCGATTCAGGGCTGGCTGCAGCTGTATTGTTTGCTTGCTCTGTGTTTTCCTGTTCTTTTCTTTTCTTTTTAAAAGTAGCCTGTACCTCGTTCTTCCATTCACTCTGTGGGGATGGCATATTAAATCTCTATTTAGAAAGCCATAATGATTTTTACCCTGTTCTACATGCTGTTCCAGCAACTCTTGATGTTACAGTTCCATGATTTCCCCCCCATCTGATCACTCAAATATCCGTTCTGTGGTTTTGTTCCTCTAGTCATTCAGGAGTTTCATCTTAGGATTGACCTGAAATCCTTTGCTTTGTCTTCTCCTCCCTGGTTATTTGAACCTTCCACTTTGGGAAGGTTACCCCAAAGTCCTGTGCTTAGGAAATGCCTCTGCATAATGGCCCGTCTCCATGGTTGCTCATCAGTCCTGTTGGTGTTAGAGGCAAGCAGGTATTGATTGGGTACCAGCTGGGTGCTCTGTGTTTGGGAGTAGAGCAGGTGGAGGGATTGACCGTGGTCCTTGTCCGAAAAAAGCTTCAGTGGTCTGACAAAAATAACACTTCATGCACAACCAGACGCTTGAAGTCATTGACTAGAAGAAGTCTTCTAAAATACCTGAGGACTTATTTTCCCTCTGTCTCAGGTCAACATCTTTGAAATTAAGAATTGATTGCATAGTCCTTTGCAGATAGCAATGTTTTTATTTGGACAGTCATGACTAGTGGACTCATCCCCCCCAAAAGGCTGAGAAGGTCATAACTTTGGGGAAATATTCCAGAAATCTATGGATGACTGACCTTGGTAAAGACACTGCTTAATAGTCGTGCTTGAAGGGTTTCAACAGATTTTCTGTCAAGGGAATGTGGCGTTCAGCCTGAATGTTTCAGCCAGAGCTGTTTGGTGGTCCCCTGATACCGTCTTCCTTTGTGAGTTCTAATGGAAATTTTTCATCTCTGCAGTGATGCTGCTGCCTTTGCGGGGTACACAGCTCTTATTCGTGGACTCTGGCAGTCGGTCCCAGTTAGTGGTGCCCCTGGTCTCCTTTTCTTTTTTTCTCAATTTAGCCTCTCTTTGTCCTTCCCCCACTAGATGTAATCAGATAAACCCAGCTTGGTACAGGTCAAGTGTCGTTCAGTGTCACCTCTGTTAGCTATTGGCCTTTCTCCATTTATTCACTCATTCAAGGAATAGTTGAGCACTTACTGTGTACTAGGCGTTATTTTCATTTCTAAGGATGCAATGGTTAACAAAACAGGTGAGTTCTCTGCTCTCACGGAGCTTGTATTCTGGTGAACAAAATGCATAGGATAATTTCAGATAGTTATACGCCTAGGAAGGAAAGGGAAAGTTAAAGGGGAGCGTGCATTTCCTAAAATGATCAGGGATAACCTGATTTCCTGTCTTGGAATTATGAGGTGAAGAATGAGAAGTCGACCATGGAGGAATTTCTATGCAGAGGGGAAAGCATGCACAAAGACCTTGTGAGGCGAGGGTCAAACTGGCATTTTTGGTGGGGGGAGCGTGGGATGAAGTGAGGTTGGTGAGGTAGCAGAAGGCCAGACCCTGATAGTCTGCATGTAACCAGAGTACGGAGTTTTGAATTTCCCCTCAGTGTGATGGGTAGTCATTGAAATAAAGAGGACAGCCCTAGTGAGGCTGTGTAAGTGGCTGCACATTTCCGTTAGTGTCAGTACTCTGGGTTACCTATTCGTATGTGGATACTGAAGATCCAAAGGCAAGGTTGTAAATTTTATTGCCTTCCTAAAAATGATGTCCCATGTCATCTTCACTGCCTTAATAGATTCATCCCATGCAATCGAGGCCTTTATTTGCCAGCTGTACTTTGTGGTGATCTTGCCTCATGAAGGTGCCGTGAGAGGAAAGTTCAGGCCACTCTGCCTGACCTGAGTTGCTATTAACTAATGCACCTCCTTGACTCTTACTGATGTAATGAGAAGAAAGGGAAATTGAATAAAGTATGCCTAGAAGAAATCATTTTTATCCATATTCCCAGTGCTAGGGTTCTCTTTTTGTCCCCTCTTCTCCCTTTTCCTTCCCCATCTGGGTCTGTGCTTTGAGTTTTCTATCCCCTCTACTGTTCCTATAAATTACTACTAGGAGTCATAAAGATTTAAAGATCATGTGTTTTATCGCATAATAAGATGCACACCCATGGACTCTCAGTTACAACACTGCCTGGATTTTCTATAAGCCACTTTGGATTTTAAACACAAATGAATTGCACTTCAGTTTGGGGGAGCTTATCCGTTGTGTTTATTTGTTCGACTACCTTTATTAAAGACATGACCTTACTCCTGGTTTCCTAAAAGAGGGGATGTGTTGGTCCTCTTATGGCCTGTTTGATCTAGTTGAGACAGGTTGACCTGTGAACCAATAGGTGCAGTAAAGTGTTAGTGATCATGTAAATGTAGGTCCCGAGGTCAGTGGGAGCACAGAGATGCATCTTTTGGGAGCACCAACGAGAGGATTGTCTGCTCTCTCTGAGATGATGCAGTGGGAGTTGGCATGTTGTAACCATGTCTTACGCTTAAGCAAATTATTTTTTTGCCTCATCTATTTGAAAAGCCTCTTTCTTTTCATATTCTTTTATATTAGGGAACCAGCAGATAGGAGAAAAGATGGGATAATGTGGAGGGAGGGGGGAAAGGAGACAGTCAAATGCTCTCTTTAAGCCTCGAGAGGCCCCTTGGAAAAGAAGTCACCATCTTCTGCAGTGCCCAGTCAACCTATCACAACTCCAGTCAGGATGAAACAGGTTTTAAGATTTGCCTTTGAATCCTTCTCTCCTTCCACCTTCAGGGTGACCTCTGCTTGTCAGATCCCCCAAGGGGGGGTTGTTATTGTCGAGTGAGGTAACAGCTGGACAATGTTAATGAGAAAACAGGATGGTCGTCTAAGGTGGCCTTGGTGGTCGCCAGGCACCAGCATCTTTATCTGCCTGACACACTGCTTATGAGGCCATGCTCCCCGTGCCAAATGCCAGTTCCGTCTTTCTTTCTTTTTTATTAACATGAGAACAGTGACTACCCATCCTTCCAGAAACAGTTAATTAGTACTCAGGCTTAAACCTCTCTATGCTAATGTGTAGTTTGTTGTCTGTGATACAAGCTTCCAGTGTTTGGTATGGCTGCAAAGTTAATTATTTTAGTTTCTGATTATTAATTCAATAGTTGATTGATCCTACTGAATGCATGCAACTAGTTTCATAGCATTATTGTTGTTGTTGTTATTATTCCTTTGAAACCACCTAACCCAAGAGCTTGGACTTGCCAATAACTGGAATCTCTGTTCCTCTTCTCTGCCATCCCCTGCCTCCTGCCCCAATAATCACTAGCCGGAATTTGGTTGATTGTTCTCTTGTTCAGCCTCTACCTTGTGGCTGGCCCAGGGCTCAGCACCCGGTTAGGAGAGCTGCCGTCGGCATTGCCTCTGGCTGCCAGCCTTCAGAGTGCAGCTCATTTTTTACCCCTTTTTCTTTTTTGTCTGAAGGGACCTCCCCTAGTTGTGAGATTAGCAAAATCTCAGAGAGCAGTTTTAGCCAGGATCTTCTGTAGTCAAATTTAATCCTATAAGGCCCACCGTCTCCTTTTATAGCAATTAATTTGTAATACTTTTTGTCTTCCTGAATTCAAACCATAGATAATATCACCAGCGCACACAATTTTAAAAACAAACAAAATTAATGTAATGTCCTAATTAAAGTAAAAGAGAAATGAAAGGAATACATAATCAAATAGGTATTTCACTATCGAAAATCTCTGGGCCCAACTCTGCTAAGAAGACAAAATGTAGTAGTCAGATTCCTGCATCTATTGGTATAATCGCCTGTACATGTAACAGTTCTATGTAAGAACTCCAAATACAAGGTTGATTTGGTGACTCATATTCCAGAAGTGGCTTTGTCATCAGTCATATAGTTGTGTTTTTGTTTTTGGTAGTAGTAAATAGCTTGGAGTAAAGTTCGGAACAAAACAAAGGGTATTCTTGGCTCATTGTACATGACAGGTGCATTCTGGGAAAATTTAGAATGTGTTAAAGCTATATGAAAAGCAGTTTGTCTGTCCCCCTCTGTGCTCCTGACTAGCGGGCCTTAATTCCACAGCAGGTCAGACCCCCTGGGGTGCTTCTTCAGATGCGGATTTCTGGCTTCTACCCCTGGCTTGTTCAGCAGGCATTGGGCACCCTGGCATTTGCAGTTTTCATGTGCATCACAGGTCCTCCCAATGCAGGTAGTGGGTCTGCCCTCCACCCCAACAAGCTTTGAGAAAAACTGTTTGAAACTCAGTCTTTCTTCACCTCAAATGCTGTCTAAGGGGCAGGGGGCGGGCAGGTGCTCTAGGAATTGGGAGTATTCAAAGCTTGCTTATTTTAATATTGGCTGAGAATAGTTGGTCTTCCAAGTGAGCTAAGGATTAGTCATGAGAGCAATGATGAGATTTTTGGTGAGTTTTGTAAGGAACATTTCTGGCTTCATGATTCTTGCATTTCAAAAGTGCATTTTCAGAAAGGTCAGGTGATGGAGGCATTCCAGAACTCAAGAGATACCCAGGGTTTTATGAGGCGGGAACCTATGAGAGGTCCAGTGGTGTTCTGGAAAAAGGTAGGGGCTGATCTGGACTCTCGTCTGTCAGCTCCTTGGTGCATGTGACCTTGGACAAGTCATTTCACCTCATCAGAGCCACTTTGACTCTGGAGGGCTAAGGCTCTTTGGGTTTAGTACACTTTTTCCTCCATTAAAAAATAACTCAAAATTGTACTTTATGACTGTGGCCAGGTGGTTTAGATTCATTTTTTCCTTCTGATTTTCAAGGAATGAAAGCATTTTCTTGGCCCTTAAAGGTTTAAGGGACCCTCGGCACTCTGTGTGCCAGGCACATTTCATGGCCAAATCTGCTTTGTGCCTTCCTGAAAATACATTTCTTCACTTGAAAAATGAGAGCATAGTTTCTTTGCAGGGGTGTTGTGGGCATTAGACCTGATCGGAGCAAAACTCCTCTAGCTTGTTGACCATTAGGTTGGTGCAAAAGTAATTGTGGGTTTTGCAATGATTTTTATCCTTTTAAACTGAAATTACTTTTGCACCAACCTAATACTTGGCATAAACTGGAGTTGTTGGATGTGGGAAAAGAAGCAGCATTCCATTTAAGAGCCAACCTTGGTGCAGGCACTTAAAGGATCAGACTTGTCCTTCAACTCCTTAACTTTTCTGAGTCGTGTTGTTTACATGGAGAGTCTTTTCTCCTAATCTTCACTCGCATTCATGCCAACACGCGTCTCACTTGTCCTCAGGATTCCCACAATCTGTTGGGTTTGACAACCCTCCCACTCTTTTGGGAAGATCTTGTGGTTACTACTGATCTTTTAAAGGAGAGTGGATGGAGGTGCATTTGGTCTTATTGTTGGGAGGATTTCTTCATCTCAGTACTAGAAATTCTAATTTCTGCCTCAGTGCCCTTGTTTGGTACTGTGTCCCCTTCTTCCCACGCCAGTGAGACACTTAACAGACAACTTGGTTATTAGCCAGTGGTGTGATGCCCTGAGGTTAAGTGATAGCCTGGGCCAGCCGGGCTCTATGAAGGAGCAGAAACAATACTAATGGAAGGTTAGGGAGTGGCTCGCTGGTGGAAAGGAGAGAATGGGCACACACACAGCAAAGAGGCCAGGAGAGGGAGTGAGAATGATGTGCAGGACCCCAGGATGGAGAGTTGGGTGCCTTTTCTGTTTACTGATGAAAAAAAGTCCAGCCTGTAGAAACGTTTTATAACAGTTTATCTGAGCCAAAATTTTGAGGACATGCTTGGTAGCAAAATCTCAACAGATTTAGAAAATGCTCCGGAGAACGGCAGTTTTGCAGCTTATTTTATGTATCATAAGGAAAGTTACATGAAATCCATTGGTGGTAAATTAAGGGGGCAGGATAAAGCCAAGTAGGGAACTCTCTAGGACTGGATAAAAAGCGAAATGGACAAACATATTATTTTTATATTGGTGGGTTCAGGATAGCTAGTATTCAACATTTACAGTACACAGTAATGGGTCTGAGGGCAACAGGATAGTGGTAGTATGCGGGCAACAAGGTAACATTGAAGGGTTCTATGTTGTAGTGCTCTGGTATTCTTGTGCTCTGCTGCCCGCAGTTCTGCCTTTGAGACATCTAGAAAAGAAAATTACTCTGACATTTCAAAGGTATGTTGTCCTAGACGCACAAGGCAACAGACAGGGTTCACTTAAGGTATCAAGGAAGCTACAGGCCTAGGAAATGAGTGCCCACCGTGACCCGCTTAGCTAGGAATGTTTATGTCCAGACCGCCTGTGTGGTTACTTTTGGTCACTGAGTTTATAAGGCCTACCATATGCGTCCCCTCATCTCCCCCACCTAAGCTTGTCATATTTATATGGCCCCTTTTTAGTTCACATGTTGAAACCTAGGAAATCACTATTGTTTAAAACCAAAGAGACTATAAGAACACCTTTTAAGATCATTTGATATTGCCCCTGGATTGTATTAATAAAATGAGCCAACAGCTCAGGACCAAGTGTTTGTTTAGCTCCCGATGTGTGCCAGACACTGGGGATACCGTGGTGTGAAGGGTCCTGCCCTCTGACCATACATCTACCAGAAGGGAATCATACCTTTATCGGTAAATAACTAAGAGTGTTTCAGGTATCCCTGACTGTTCTGAGAAAGACAGAACGGGGCAATGTTAAAGCATGTGACTGAGAGGTTACTTTCACTAGGCGAGGGTGACAACTTCAACATTTCGGGGCCAGCCTCAGGGAGGGAAGAGGACAGGCGTGCATAGATCTGGAAGAGCACTCACAGCAGAAGGGTCAGCAAGTACTGAGGCCCTGAGTTGGGAACAAGCCTAGACCTGTTACAGGAGAGGCCAGAAGGCCAGTGTGTATGCATGTTTGTGTCAACAAAAGTTCACTGCCACCGAATGCCACAGGAGTCCCCAATATGGCGTGCAGAAAAAGGAGAAACTTTGTTTAGGCAAACAGTTTGCAAACCAAGGAAACCGAAAGTATGCTCCACTGAGACAAAGTGGAGACCACATTTTCTAGAGAAAGTTCCCCCGCTGGTTCTCCATTGGTCTATTTTCATGCAAATGAGGAATCCAAATCGCAAAGTACTGCTTGATCTAAATAGCATTGTCCTGATTGATCGGCTTTGCATGTATGCTTGGTCAATATAGATGCAAATAAGGGTATAGCTGTGTAGTTCCGATTGGATGGAGCAGTCTCAGCCCATTGGTCAAAATACAATTCCAGAAACTCCCTTATAAGGGTCGGCTCAGATGGCAGGAACACAGTGCAGGAGGCTTGGCAGCTTAGTTTAGGCCTTTTCCCTGCACATGCAGTGTGCATGAGAAACCTCTGTCAGCAATGGCTGCTAGATTCTGGTTAAGAATTTGAGCCTAATTAACCACAAGGAGTCCTTAATGGCAGGTACATTCCTTCTTGGAGTTCACACAAATAAGGAAGAGAAAGGACAGAGAAGTTGCGGGCCAGGCAGTGGCCAGATCACATAACTAATGTCAAGTATGGCATGTGACTGTAACTGGAAGCCCCTGGGTACTTCACATCTGAGAGTGACATCTGATTTATACTTTAGAAAAGGTGACTAACTGCTCTGTGGAGGGTGAGCAAGACGAGGACTAGGGAACCAGTTGCCATAATCTGGGTGGGAGGTGAGGATAGCCTGGATTGGGGTTGAAGTACTAGAGATGGTGAAAAATAGTCAGATTTGGGATGAATACTGTAGGCAGAGCTGATACAATTACTGATGGATTCAATAAGGAAGGTGGGAGGGCAGGAAGCCAATGTGCTTGTGAGGGCAGTGGGTCTTGTTTGTGCACTGGCTGGACGGCAGTGCTGGTTACCCAGATGATGTGTGTCTCTGGGAAATCAGCAGCTCCGTTTTGTGTCTGCGAAGTTAGGAATCCTTCCCTACTGAATGGCACTGGGCTATTTGGATCTGGTGCTGGCTCAGGTGAGGGTTCAAGGCTGGATGTACGATTTTGAGATCCCAGTCCAGGGTGTACTGGCTAAGAAAAGACAAAGAGAAGAGGGCTGAGGACACAGCCTTAGGGGATGTCCCAAGTGGTGAGTTCTGCAGTGTCCTGAAGGCAGGTCAGTGAAAAGGAGCAGTTCTATAAATAGAAATCCCTACAGAGATGACAGAAAACCAGCTGTATGCCATGCTCTGAGAAAGAAGAGTGATTAAGAGGTGCTTGAAAATGGGATGTTTTTCTCCTTGAAGGCTAACAACGCTACCTGAAGAGGCTGTTTCTAATTGAGCAATATGGCCCTTTAGGGCCTTACATTGTTTTATGTTTGTGTTAGGGATTATTGGCTTTGTGAGCAAAACCCTTTGACATTTGAGGATGGAATGTATTTATTATTAAGAGGAATTGTCTGAAATGACTGTCAGGTTTTTTTTCCCCTCCCCTAAGCTTTGCTTTACGCATTAACCATTAGTTTATTTTAGAAACTAATGGTTAGTTAGTTTCTGAAACTTCTAATGGCCATATACTTCTGAATCTTGGCATTTCTACATCTCCTGGGGGAAGAGGGATATCATCTTTAGGTACCCATACCACTGTGAATAGTCAGGATGGGCCAGCTCCTTCCTCCCTCTCACCCAGGCCTTCTGATCTGGAGCACACGTTTGGGAGGTAAGGGGTGTATGACTTTCCCGTTGCTGGCATAACAAATTACCACACTTTACGTCTTAAAACAAAACAAATTTATTATCTTATGGTTCTGGAGGTGAAAAGCTTGAAGTGGGTCTGTAGTAGGCTGAATAATGCCCTCCAAAGACTTCAGGCTCTAACTTCTAGACCCTGTAAATGTTACCTTGTATGGAAAAAAGAGACTTTGCAGATGCGAGTAAATAAAGCACCTTGAGATGGGGAGGCTATTCTGGATTATCAGGATGAATCCTGAATGCCATCGCAAGTGTCGTTATAACAGAGAGGCAGAGGAAGATTACGCAGAGACAGGAAGACAGCGTGACCATGGAGGCAGAGATTGGAAGGATGGAGCCACCAGCTAAGGAATGTTTGCAGCCGCCAAAAGCTGGAAGAGCAGGATAGGATCGTCCCCTAGTGCCTCCAGTGGGACCACGACCCTGCAGAACTATAGATACTATGAAAAAACACATTTCTGCTGTTTTAAGCCACTAAGTTGGTGGTAATTTATCATAACAGCAATAGGAAGCTAATACAGAGCCTCACTAGGCGAAAATCAAATGTTGCCAGGGTCATTTTTGTTTGTTTCCGGAGGCTCTAGGGAAGAATGTTAGTATGCCTTTTCCAGCTTCTAGGAGCTGCCTGCATTCCTTACGTCTGGCCCTCTTCCACCCTCAAAGCCAGTCTTTCTTGACACTTTCAGATATTGACTCTTGCGCCTCCCTCGTCCACATGTATGGGCGCTTGTAATTATATTGGACCCACATGGATAATCGAGTATAATCTTAAAATCATCTGACTTAGCCACTTAATTCCATGTGCAACTTGAATTCCCTTTTGCCATGTTAGGCAACATATTCAGAGGTTCTGGGCATTAGGACAGGGACATTTTTTAAGGCCATTATTGTGCCTCTCAAATGGGGTAATTATTTAAGGACAGCATATAAGGTGAGGAAATAGGTCTTTCTGGGAAACCTAACTCGCCCATCTGAGGTTACCATGGCATGACTACCCTCTTCCCACAATGTGAGCCAATCAGACTTTCATGTTTTAGCCTCCAGGTCAAGCTTTCTTTCTCAAGGCATATGACAAACCCCATGATGATACTAATAGTTTAAAAAAAGACAGTTGCTTACCAGAGATACTGATCATTTGCGTCTGTGGGGCTCAAACATGATTGTAAGAGTGTAGCAATGAATCATGACCTTGGAAAGCCCTGCCTTCCTGGGAATCTTGTGCACAGTTGTCTTTGAGATCAAACACTAGGCTGCATGATATATATTGTTTGTACTCTGTCAACTGCTGTCTCCTGCCTGCCCCCCAAGCAGACATCAGGAGGTTGGAGCTTACAGGCACAGCAAAATGACTTTCCTGTCCCTGTTCAGGGAGGCTTTAAGAAGAGAGATTTGCGTTTACTCTGGAATCTCGCTGGTTTGCGTGTCAAAACTCAAAGCTTCATGAGTCGCTGGTGGACAGTGGCCACACCTTATTTGAAGGTGGAAAGACCTTGTATTTCCAAAAGACTTGCCATTTGTCACACTGTCCTAACCATATCAGCTTGTTGCTGTCATTCTAGTGAGGCCTGACAGGGGAAGGTAAGGATCCCCAAGGACATAGCAGGTCAGCTCTTAGAACCAGAGCTTTCTGAATCTTTGCTGAACATGTTTTTTTAAAGTGGACCAGTGTTTTCCAAACTTCAGACGTAGTTTTTACCATATCCATATTCCCACCTGTGTTAGTTACGTAACATACTTCTCTTCAAATGTATTCTAAGTCAACTCATTTATTTCAATTTGATCTTATCCTAATTAATAGCATTTGGTGTGCCTATGCATGTGAAAATATTTAACTATTAGGAAAAAAAATGTGCGTATATTGTGTTCCACAGGGCAAATGGACACACTCAGAAAACAATTGTATTAGGTAATGCCGCCTTCCCCCAGGGCTCTGTGCCTAAGGGAGATAGAGTCTTTGATGATCAAATCATCAGCCAGACTTCTGTTAACTTGAGCAGCCAAGAGGGTGGCTGCTTAGCTACTTAGGAACCTTTCCAGTAGAATACCAGTCAACCAGGGAGAGGACGTGCCTTTATTCTCAGCAAGCAAAAGGGTGTGTTTAATTACTCTAGTATTTGTAATATAAATAAACTAGACATACACACATATGCACATACACACATATATACTAAAGCTCTGTCTCATTTGTGATAAAAGCTAAGGGAGAACTTAACATTAATTTTATATGAAATGTCTAGGGAAACAGAGCCTTCCTCAGAGCCATGAAACTTAATATCCAAGGGAAACAAGAATTTAATAAACATAACTCTTATCTACTTGGCCTTTCTTGACTGGGCTTTTTTCTTTTTAAATTATTTTTATACCGTGTTCTTTGTTTTTATAAAACTAGCTTGCTATCAGCTTTTGGGGACAGGAAAATAATTAAATAACAGATAATCCGTAGGGAAAGGGCTCATGGTTGTGCGCAATGTCAGCTTTTCCGGGTGTCCACCAGGCAACCTGTCTCTGTGCCATCAGCATGAAGGAGACCATGTGCATGGAGACGCCAAGACTTGTCTTGCTATACTCTGTGCCGTCCTGGTCACTTGTCTTCCTATTTCTCTCTTGTCCTTCTTGGCGTCAGAAGGATTACATGTGGGATTGGCTTCTTTTTACAACATAAAAACACCTTAACGGGGTTAACTGGATTCCTGCGCCTCTTCTTGCCCAGCTCTGAGAGAATGTAAAATCAGAGTTCTCTGGAAATTTGAGGCCTCTCCAACCTCTTCAAAAATCAGGGATCGAGTTTGACATGGAAAATCATGGGAAGCCTTGGGTTTCCTCCATGCTTGCAGTCTTTTCCCCTCTGCTCTCCTTCCTTCCCCAGAAATACTCCTTTTATTATTCATTTGTGATGTATCAAACTTTTATTTTCCGGGGGCGGGAAGATGTCAATGAGACCTTGAGACTTGCTTGTCTCTTGAGTGACAGTGGTAAATGAACCAGCTTGAATGCTGAGCTCCACTTGGCGAGGAATGCTGATTTGCTGAAGCCGATGCATGTGAGAAATGTTTGACTCATCTTCTCCTTGACTTTGAGATACTGTTTTGCTCTTGGGAAAAGCCCTGTCTGGACAGGGCTTTTGAATTATTTGCATTTTATTTCCAGAGTTGCTGCTAACTTGGGTAAATCTATCTCTTTGCATACCACCTTAACCTCATTTTCCTAGAGGAAAGAGAGGCCGCCAAGTGACAGGCTGGCAGCAAATTGTGCTATTGGGCGGAAAATTGCATGTGAGTAAGTAGATGGCCCAGGTGGTAAAGTGCCATTGTGTTTATTGGGCTGGCTTTGGAGACATTAAACAAACCCAGGTAGTGAGACTTGGGTGTCTCTCCTTTTAAATCTCCCGTTCTAAGATAAAGAGGATCGGTGTCCGGTGCTTTCTCAGGTCCCAGTGGGCTCTAGACCTAATCCTGGCCAACTTTCCACCTGTGATTCTGACCCACATCATGAAGGACAAGAATGGGGGGATGAATGAGGAGGGTGATCTTAGAATCTTTAAGAAACACAGTTGTGAGGAAGCCTGAGCCAACAGTGTGCCTTATCTTTTTAGTGAAGTTAGGCACAGGGGTGAAAATGACCCCCAGGTACACAGCCAGCTGGTGCCTAAGGCAACGGATTACCTTTTCCAGAGTTGTCCTCATCAAGCACCTTAGATCCACCTTATAGCCGAACAACATTTTCATACCCTTTGAGGCAAGCAGTGACTTAACAGGGAAACCAATACCCTTGACTTCATTTTTAAAATTTTTATTGACCTATAATATACATGCAGAAAAGTACACATGACAAATGTATAGCTTGACGAATTTTCCCAGAGTGCACACACTCACCGAACCTCCCAGATAAACAGAGGGGACATTGCCAACACTTTAGAAACCCCTTCATCTTCCCTTCTGGTCACTACCTGTCCTACCCACAGCTGCTATCCTGATCTTTAGCAGCACAGGTTGGTTTGGGCTGTTGCTGTGTACTCCATAGGAGGGAACCCATGCGGCATGTACTAGTTGGTGTTGTGCTTCTTTTGGCCAATATTGTGCTTGTGAAAGTCACCCATATTGTGTGTAAATTGTAGACCACTCATTCTCACAGCTGTAGAGTATTCCACTGCGTGACTATGCCACAGTTTATTGATCTGTTCTACCATAGATGGGTATTTGGTTTTCCAGTTTGGGGCTATTACGAGTAGTGCTTCTGGAAACATTCTAGCATGGGGCTCTTGTTGAATGTGGGTCCACATTACAGTTGAGTTTATACTTGGAAGTGGATTTCTGGGTCCTAGGGGCTACCTGTGTTCATCTTTATGAGAGACAGTGTTCCTAAGTGGTTGAACCAGTGTATAGTTTTAGCAGTGTTTGAGAGCTTCTCTCCCTCACATCTTCAGTCCTCTTAGTATTTCCCATCCTTTTCACCATAGCCATTCTGGTGGGGGTATAATGGTATTATGCGGTGGTTTTACTCTCACCCTGTATATTGGATTCTGAAGGACTTGGTTGTGTGCTTTTGCTGTGCTTATCCCAGACTTTGTAATCTTCACTGTGTTTAGATGGTGACCTTAGAAAGGCATTACTACTATTTTAAGTTTTCAAAGAGGTTGATGTGTTCTAACAGACTCCCTCATCTTTCAGCTGTTCTGCAAGAGAAAAGCTTGTGGAGTTGGTGACTTACACTAAATAACATTCTGCTCTCACCATATGTTTGGTTTGTTGCAGTGAGATCAGAATAAGGAACAAGGTCCAAATCCAGCCAGCTTAACTTGCTCTGGCTGAATTTATTAGCAGCAAACCTGGACCGTTCTAGTTCTATACAGGGGAGTAGGCAGGTGAAAAATGGATAAGTCTAAAGCTTGTTCTCCTGGAGGTCCTGTGAGACCAAACTGATTTTCAGATTTTGAGTGGGATATTCCCCTGCGGCAATCCAGTACACTGCTAGGAGAGAGGGATCCCAAAGAGGAAAAAATGCAGTAGCTCAGAATCACTTGACAGCCGAAAAGCACAACCATAGTGTTACTTCTTGGCACAGAGTCTAGGTGTTTCTCTTGGTCCATGCCATTTCATGACCTAAGGAGTTTACTCTGAGGGTCCTGAAGAAAAATTTAAGTTTGACTAAGAAGTAGTGCTGATGCTAAGCACGCTAGAGAGACCCAGTTCTTAGGTACGCGGATGCAGATAGATGATTCATTTCCTGGTTATTTTCCTGAGAGTTCACAGCCAGCATAGAAAGGTGATTAATGAACACGGATTTGCCATCGTTGTTTCTGCTGCCACGTTTACCATCGCTGCTCTTCGGTAGGGCCCGTTTCAGGTGCTCAGTGAGTGAGAGAGATGAGAATGGGGGAGTGAGGTCTCTAGAGCCTGAGGCGCGATTCCTGTGCTCAATAGGTGAGGGCCAGCTGAATAGATTGAGTCCTAGTGTGTATGTGACAGGGGTCTTGCTTAACATAGGGATGCTTTTGCCAGAAAATGAAGCCGCTGTGGTCTTGGCAAAGGGCTAACTTCAGTAGGATAACGCGATGCTATTTCCTAGGACTACAATGACTTGTTTTCTCATTAGCTACCCTGTGGATTGTGTAAGGCCGTTATTGGTGTCCCTTCTTGGAAGAGAAAAGTCCCCAGAGGTTGGTAGGATCCTCAGGGGCTCCTTGTCAATTATACCCAGCATGGTGTTGGATAAAAGTTGAATGTATGTCTGAGTTTTGGGGCTATGAGTTTCAGGACTTTATGCTATTGCTGTTATTACAAATGTGATATTGTATTGGGCAGCAGGGAATGAGTGTGGCCTGAAGGAGTGTGTGTGTGTGTGTGTGTGTGTTTGTGTGTGTGTGTTTGCATGTTTGCGCACACATGCATTGTGTAGTGTAACAAGTGTGGTTTTGTAGCTGAGAGGAAGGAAATAAGTCTTTTTTGAACACTGATAAGTGCGTGGGTCTGTGCTAAGTCTCTGGACTTACCTCATTTAATCTCATTTGATCCTTCATTTTGTGTATATGAAACTGAGTCTTGCAGGGCTTGATAATTTGCTAGACTAGTTACCTGGGAGAGCGTAAGGGAAAGTAGGTGTGGGTAGCTGAAAACTAAAATGAAAACCATCCTCAAGAGGAAATACATCATGGAAAGACACTGCATCGGCTATGAAAGCAGCAGTTACCTCTGCAAGGACATTCATTAAAGTACTTTATTAAGAAATATAGTTGTGTTGCATTTAGGTCCTTTTCACAATACCGCTGTGACAAAGTTGCTTTGGTTACTAGGACTTTTTTGTTTTAGAAAGCAAGCCCTGGGGCTCACTACCTGCTGTAGGTAAGAGCTCACAAAGCTGAGCTCTTACCTAGCCTCTTGCTAAAGGAGCGGGCCTTTTAACGCTACCAGAGTGAGTTCCCTGAGGACAGAAGCCATGTTTTTTTGTATCCTCAGAGCTGAGCATAAAACTAGGTATTTTGTTGACTGAAGGGGGGAAACATGAAGAGTTGAAGGGGGAAAAAAAGGATTCTAACTTTGAAATGTGTTTTATGCCTTGCCCTTTTCCAAAAAGATTTGGTATCATCAACAGAAATTGCTGTTTAGATTGAGAGCTGGTTCATAGGCAGGTGATGTCCACAGAGAGTAGATAGGCATAAATAAATGCTTCCTGTTACTATTATTATTGGCTTCCAGGATGTATAAGAGGAAATAGCTTCTTGGTCCTACTCTTCCACTTTCTTCCCTCCTCAAGAAAACTTGTCAGAATGCACAGTGGTAATGTTCTAGATGAGGGTGGTGGTGAATCCATACTAACTGCAAATAAATCCATTGTAAAATTCAGAAATATTTTGAATCCCTTACAACAGATCATGATATACCTTCTGACATGTTGCCACGCTGTGCTGAAGAACTTGTTCTCAATATGGTGCAGCACAAAACTTCAGTAAGTTAGACTGTTCATCCGTCGTGAGTTAGCTATGTCCACATGACAATCTACCCCAACACTTAGTGGCTGGAAACAGTGAGTTTTTATTGATGTTCACGGAACTGCAGGTCATTTGGGTGGTTCTTTCTCTTGAGTGGGTTCACTTATGCAACCTGGGGGTCTGTCTGCCGGTCTTTGCTGGGCTTTCTCACATGTTTGGGTGTGGGGGATGGTGGTGGCAAGCTGAGTCCGCTCTCAGATGGTGACAGCTGGGCTCCCTTCACATGGTCTGCCCTCTTGGAGCAGGCTAGCCTAGGTTATTTATGTGGTTCTTGGTGGGTAAACAGAAGCATGCAATGAATGCCTTTTGAGATTCAGGTTCAGAACTAGCATATTGTGACTTCTGCTGCATTTTATCAGCAAAAGCAAGGTGTGAACTAGTCTGAATTCAAAAGGTAAGGATAGACTCTTCTTTTTTTTATTAATCTTTGTTTCAAACTTTATTTGCAGGCTTCTGCACCTTAATTAGCAGCAAAGAATGATTTGTGTCTAAGCAAAAACTGTAAAGAGCTGCAGTGTTCAAGGTGTTTAGGTTTAAAAATATTGGAAATTGAGATTTTATCTGATCCATGAACAAAAATGTAAAAAGCAGTCATAACATAAAACAGCATAAAATCAGCTCCCAGTGATGTCTTCAGTTTTACCTTCTTCAGAAGCTGACTGTGCTCAGTTTGCTTCACTCTTGGAGGCCTCATCACAATTCTCCACAAGATCTGGAACTTGATCAACGTCACCATCCTCTCTGGTACAAGAGCTGCTTTTCCATCCACAGGTGGTTTGTGCTGAGCTTCAGCCAGACTCCTGGAGCTGGTCGCACTGTGTGCACCGAGCTGGTTTAAGACGCTGCGGAGCATTTCTGTCAGCTCTTCCTCTCAGTGGCCCGTGATGGGGCCGGTGTCCGCGGCCAGAGTGTCCCGTACTTTAGGGTTCATTACAGCCGATCACGGTTTCTTGTTTGTGAACAGTCAGCACTTCAGCACCAGAGGTGCTGTTTGCCCCGAACTTCTTTAAGGAGAACGGGTTTTTTATCATCTACCGTAGCTGTTCTGTGAGCCACCTTCTTTCTGTGAGCAGACCGTTTCCCACCAAAGTGCAGTGGGGCCTGCAATTTGGTGTTTCTGCTGGTTCATGGTAGTTTCTTCCATCTCGTTGGAGAGGAAATGGGGCCACGCAGGGGACTAGGGTTGGCGCCCCGGGGCTCGTGGGCAGAGAACAAGTACATACACGTGGGGACACAAGATGGCAGCTAGAGGACAGAGACGCTTCTTGGTGGGAATTGCTGCAGTCTCATTGCAAGGGGCATGGATATAGGGGGACAATTAATTGGAGCCATCGATGCAGTCAGTGTACCACATTCATTGTTTTATTCATTCATCCCATAATCCTTATGGTCCCTTCAGCAATCTTTTATTCTCTTCTTGCAATCTTTATTACCGTGTTTCCCTGAAAATAAGACCTAGCCAAACCATCAGCTCTAATGTGTCTTTTGGAGCAAAAATTAATATAAGACACGGTCTTATTTTAAGATAATGTGAGACCGGGTATAATATATAATATAATATAATATAATATAATATAATATAATATAATATAATATAATATAATAATCACTGGGTCTTCTATTAATTTTTGCTCCAAAAGACACATTAGAGCTGATGGTCCAGCTGGGTCTTATTTTCACGGAAAATGGTAATTAAAACTCAAGTAAGATTGTACCATTTACTGTGCACAGTCTCTGAGGAAACGACCAAGATAAATAAGATACCAGCCTCGCCCTGTAGAAGTTTCTAACCAAAGGAGTGGGGGAGATGGAAACCAAGGCGGCCAAGAATGAGAGAATTGGAATAAGCCCAGAGAAGTTTGTGTGCAAAGTGGGCTATAACCCAGAGGAAGGACGCATCAAATGTTTGGGAGGGGTTGCTTCCCAGAAGAGAAGCTATGTCACCCAGGAAATGGCTGGAGAGCAGCAGGAGAAGAGAGAGTGTGGAGCAGGTCAAGAAGTGCCTGAGGGGCAAGAGGACATACATAGTTTGTTCTCGAATGCCTGGTTTACTGTCGGGGTGGGAATGGCAAGTGAGAAGCTTGGGAAAAGTGTGCTTGGGCTGGATGGAAAAGCCTTCTGTGAGGGTTCAAGGTCTCAGAGATTACTAATGGCCAAAAGGGAGTTGCTAGCAGATTTTGTTTTATTTTTTTATCTTAACATTCTAATGACTCATGCACTTAAAGGAACACAGTGTGATTATTGCACCCTGATGCCTTTTCCTCATCAGGAGGAAGACAGGAAAGTGTGGTTCTGTGGATTCCAACCTGTGTGTTGAGGCGCCCTGGGGTGCACCAGGAAAGTCGTCAGGGTGCCATGGGATATTATAAAATTTTGAAAAGAACACAGCTACATCTGCCAGACACCACTTAACTACTGCTCTTCAGTTGTTGGGACCTAACTACAGTTGACCCTTGAACAATGCAGGGGTTAGAGGCACCAATCCCTGTGCATAGTCAAAAATTCGCATCTAACTTTTGACTCCCAAAACTTAACTACGAATAGCTACTATTGATTGGAAGCCTTACTGATAATATAAACAATTGATTAACAAATGGTTTGTATGTGATTTGTATTATATACTGTATTCTCACAATAACGTAAGCTAGAGAAAAGAGTGTTATTAAGATCGTAAGGAAGAGAAAATGCATTTACTGTATTTACTTAAAAAAAATCCACATATAAATAGACCCACACAATTCAAACCCATGTTGTTCCAGGGTCAATTGTACTTAGTAAATGGAGCTTAGATTATTAGGTTGGTGCCAAAGTAATTGCGGTTTAAAAGGTTAAAAACCATTGCAAAAACCAAAGTTACGTTTGCACCAACCTAATAGTTATTTATTTTGGCCTAAGGGTATTATGAAAAAATTACTGCATTCCTAACAGCACAGGAAAGTGGGAAAGTTTGACTTGGGGAACCTCTGGTCAAGTTGTTGAGTGTACTTGGGTTCTAATCCTGCCCCTGCCTATTGTTAAGAGGTGTGATTGTGGGCAAGTGAGCTACTTTTCTCCAACCTCACCTATAAAGTGGCGATGATACCTCCCTTCCTAGGGTCATCAAGAGGAATAAATGAGTTTGTAAAAGGAAAGGGCTTTAAATGGAGCCTGGCACAGTGTAAGCACTAATATTGGGTGCTACTTAATTATCATTATTTATTTAGTAATGCTACCACCATCACTGGCTGTTGCTAGGTCAGTTATTTCTATAACAGCAACAGGTACCCCTGATGGGGGAAGGAAGGCCTACAGAGAAGCCTTTGAGTGGCAAATGGTACTATATTCTGCATGAAATTACAGGCTGAAGTGGACACTGCTGTATATCTTTATGCTTGTCCATGAAATATACCCTCGTTCTCCACCAGCCTCTTTTTTCAGGAAACTTACTTTCCAAACACAGCTCTGGTTTCAAAGTGATATGCTCAGGCAGTCATTCATATTGTCCCTTTCCTATGTGTTCCCCCTGCTCCCCCGCCCACCCCCCAGCAAAATAACCTGTCTCTACAATAAACATCTCAGATGAAAGGAACATAAGATAGTGTATCTGCCATGTCGTTTCCGGCATTAATGGAAAGGAGCAGGACAGCCTTATAGATAAGGTGGGGGCCGTGGGGGGAGGTGGTCCTGCAAGTGCCCGCACATACTCTCCACACTCCAGGTAGGCTTTTGTTTGTAATTATAAGCTGGTTTGTGATGGCTTAGGCAGGTCTTTGTTCCCTGTCTCCAGTTGGTCTCCTCTTTTTTTCTTAAGAGGGCATCAGATTGCCTCGGGTTGGATTCTCTGCTGGAAGGGGGTCGGGGGAAGGGAGCGGGTGGGGGAAGGAGGAGAGGGAGATGCTGTTGTGTTTTTGTCACAGGGATCTGCCCAATTTCCTCTTGGCCCCTCTCTCTGCTTTAGGCCAGTCCGTTTGCTCCTCTTTTGTCCAGGGAACTTTTTCCTTTCTTCATCTCCACAAATGTCACTCTGATTGTTTCTCTCTCTGGCTTGTAACTGGGAGTTGGCTGTGGCCTCATTTCTCATTCTGATCATGTTCTTTTTGGATTCTGCCAAATCTCTTTTGCATTTGTTTTTCACCTCAGCACTTTAGTCTGTCGGCAGTTCAGTGAGCCCTTTCCAAGCTAATTTTTCCCCATTTGCTTTTTAATTAGTTTTCTTCTCCTGCTTCTTGCCTCCACTCCTCCGTCCTGCTGTCCTTCTGTGGATAATCAGGTTCAAGTCCCATGATTTCTTGCGTGCTTTTAAGAAAATGTGGGTTGGAGCAGTGCCAATCACGGTTATTGTTTCCAGGGTTGTGACTTTCTCTTGAAATTTTCGGATTTATTCATTTGTCATCTCGCTCAGTAATAAGGCATGAGACTGTTTGCAGGCAGTTCATGATCTGCAGTAAGTTTCCAGAGGCAGGGACTCGGTATCTTGTATAAAATATTTGTTGGAAAGGATTCATGTTTTAAAAATAAAGTGGTCTGAGTAAGTGTTAACGTGTGTCTTTACAATAAGTCTTTCCAAAGACAGGGAGCAGCCTTTCTTTTATAGAGTCAAACCCAGTCTATGAACCCCCTGAAATGTTAAATAACCTTTGGTGTCTGTGTGTTTTGGGGTGTAGGAGTGTTCATAGCATTTATGAGATTCCTAAAAGAGCACATGGCCCCAAGTATTAGGAGCCCTTGCTTGGCTTATTTAGAAAGCCTGGAAAGATTTGAAATTATAATGTGTCCTTTGGAAGGAAAGGCTAGAGGCCACAGGAGCACCCAGAAACCTGTTTCAAGTGAGGAGCAAGCCCTTATTAGGCACCTGGAGGCACAAGTCCAGGTATCCATAGCTATGACATCTACACACGGGGTGGTAATAATAAAGGAGCTTGAGATTTGTGTTTGAGAGTCCCCCTCGTCCCCCCGCCCCCTGGTCCCCCGTCCTAGTTCTTACCACTTAGGGTTGACTGCTGATAGATTGTTAGATGTTGAATGGAATAAAAAAGGCCGTTGCCTTAGGAATTGCCAGTCTAAAGTGCACCACATCACCTTCTGTCCTCTGGTGAGTTAGCTGAGCTTCTCAGAGCATGCAGTAGGCAGCAAGGAGCAATGGGGATTATGGGTCCCTGGCGAGCTCCTAGATCCTTGCTATTCCACGTGGGGTCCACACACTGGCAGCGTCAGCAACACCTAGGAGCTGATTAGAAATTCAGGCTCTTGAGGCCCACGGACTCAGAAGGTACAAAATAGCCAGATTCCCCGGTGATTCCCAGGCCAGGAATGCTCAAGGAACACATTCTAGGCTCGGGCTGTTTCATGGACACCAGCCAAAATCTCTTGGGGGCATTGTGTCAGGGGCATGGCTCCTTAGTGTTTTAGATTACATTCTGATTCCCTCTCATTTCTATGACATTCTAATACAAAGTAATTTAGATGCAGATCTATATGCTTATGTGTGATTTGGTTTAAAGTACCTTTCTGTGAGTGTTCACAGGCGAATGTATAGATCAGAAAAAAATCCTGACTACCTGCTTGAGGTCTGGGGATGGGAAGGTACCATCGTGCCCACCATATACAATCACTATAGAAGGCACTGGGGATGCAAGCAGTGAGACAGTACCGGTTTTTTGAGACGTCTTATCTCGTCATCTATCTTGTGACAGCAAAAGGGACCAGAGAAAAAGAGTGGGTAGTTCTTTGCCCCATTGATGGGGTGTCACTAACATCAGTATACCTGATAGGTGGACAGCCAATATGGGAAAGACATTTTTAGAGCTTTACCAGTCTACTGACCTCTTCAGGGAGCTGCCCTGATTTCCTGTTCAAACTGGGAATCGATAGCACATTTTGTGTTTGCAAGTAAGTAGCTTATACGCATATAGTCATTTGTTGAGTTACCCCACATGCTGGTGTATAGCCAGAGAGAGAGAGAGAGAGAGTTTGTTGTGGAGTGCTTGCTCTGCTCTGCCCATGGCTGAGAATCACCTGCTTCCCTGCTTCCTGTTAAGTGGAATGGCTTCTTGCTATGACTTTTTGTGATTTCAAATTGAAGGCATGTTATGTTTAAATGTACTGCTTTTGCTTCAGAATTGCCTCGCTAATGCATGATCACAAATTCCTGTAGCAGAATTAACCCCACTTGAAGATTTAGGAAGTGGGTTTTGCTTCTCTTAATGAAGGATTCCTAAGAATTTTGCAGAAGAAAGAAGCAAGGACGCTATAATGTCTGTACTTCCTGTTTATAGGTGTGGAACAAAAATGATCTGGGAAACGAGAGAATGTTTGCAACCAGACTATTGCATTTTTCAGGTTTTTTTTAACTAGAAACTCTTTTTCTGTACCCTGACTCGCATTTCCACACTCCTTTGCTTTGGAGTCGAACAAACTTGACATCAAATTCTCTAATCACTTACTACTAGCTGCGTGAGCCTTACGACTACAGTTAGCTAATTCTCTGCACCTCATGTGTGAAGGGGGTGCAAATATTTCAAAACGATAACTAGGAATGAAATGAGAAGGTGTATATAGAGGGTCCAGTAGAGTTCATGCAATCATATTCTTTGATATTCAGCACCTGGTATCTATCAGCCACAGTTGCTGGTAACTGTGCTTGGCACGCTATTGAAGTACACTTCTGAATAAAAACAACAGATAAAACCTGCTCTCATTGGAGTTTAAAGTCCTTTAATACTGGGAGGTGCCAAAAAAATGAAAAATGTACACAAGTGGGTACTTTGGTCAACGTGGGTCAAGCAGTAGTTCGCAGTAATCAGAAGTGTCTGGACGTTGATGGCAACCACTTTGAGCACCTCTTGTAATTGCAGAAGTCAAACGTGACTTGTATTCATCTTTTGTTATCAGTATATATTGATTATTACAATTCTAATACAGTTTTCCTTTCTTAAAATGTGTATACATTTTTTTGGCACCCTCTGTATGTGACTAAACTAAAATGCTGGGCAGATAACACAGATAAGTAAAGCAGCCTGCAGAAGTTTCATGGAAAATTGGAGGGCCATGCCCCACTACTCCATTTTTGCCAAGGAAGGAGGCTCAGTGTTACCAGATAGTCCCATTTTTTTTTCAGGAGATGCCAGAAACCCTGATTTTTATGTGAAATCCCACGGTGTTTCAAATGTTTATAACCAGTTTAATAATAATAATAATAATAATAAAATCTTCCTGGCCTGATTGCTAGTATAGCTTCAAATAATAATAAGGGTATATCCTCATCAACAAATGTAATTTTGATGTTTTGTCGTCTCTGGCCCATTGCTTCACCACAAAGCGGACCCGGTCCTCCACAGGTCTTCTACCTACAGGACACATCTCCGCGGTCTGTAGCCCAGGACCGTGCCTACTCTCTCCTTGTGAATTGTGGGCAACAACAGTGAGAAACTTGACCATGGAGTGGCCACTTGTCTATGAAATAAAAGTTTCCAAGATCCATACTGGATTGAGCTCTGGGTCTTTTTACTACTCTGTTCTAATTGCTGCTTCTGCTTGAACCAAAAATGAAAACCTAAAATAGTGAGTTTTAGAGACTATAACGATTCTTGGCAGGACTTGTATTTATATTCATCCTCTGCAGGGTTTAGCATTTAGGATCACGTAAGTTCTGAGCTACAAATTTTGCCACAAACAAAAATAGTACCTCTAAAAAGAAAGAAAAAAATAACACCAACCTCTTTATTAGTATGGCTTTTTTACAGGCTGTCTTCTGAAACAGCTAAACTCTAACATATGTACTTACCATTGAATTGCATTGTATGTTGACTGGGGGCGAACTTGGCAAGGAAGGCTTCCTCAAGGAGAGAAGGCCTTTGGTTTCCTCTAGGATCCTCTTGAGCTGTCATTTTCTTCAGCCTCTTCTACGGCCTCAGACTGTTCAGGTTCATGAGGAGAGGGAGCTGGTGTGATTCTTCAGCCCATGTGCTTTAGAGTGGCAGCAGCTGGTGCGAACGGGTTGTCTTGCTGATGGCTGTGGAGCATGACAGGTGGGAATGAGCCCCGTTTCTTTTACCTAGACTACGGCCCAGATGTCGCTTGAGCTTTTCCTCACCTGCCAGCCATCAGAGAGACAAAACACAGTCTGGTTTAAAGGCTCAAAGCAGGGAAGAATTTGGATCCAGAAAATACCAGGCTTAGGGTGGTGATTTCCAAGTGAGAATATTAGCACAAAATTGCAAGGATGTATTCAGAGGGAGTAATCGGAATGGCACAGAATTAATGTGGGATTTGTCCCAGCAGTATTGCCTGTCACAACAGAATGTGTAGTGTGTGTGTGTGTGTGTGTGTGTGTGTGTGTGTGTGTGTGTGTTGGGGGGGAGGGGTGGTTCAGGAGGGCAGTAAAAGACCTGGAGTGAAGTGAAAGGTAAGAAGGGTGTTCCTTTGAAGGGAAAGGTGAGAATTCACAGGAAATTTTAAGAATTCTTGGCATTATAGATGTGTAAACACTCAGGGTCAGCCAATGGCAAATTACAGAGTAACAGAAGCCCCAGTTAAAATCCTTGTTTTCACTTTTGGTGGAGGTTGCCTAAAGTCCTCCAGCCTGAAAGGACTACACAAGTGTCTTTCCCGAGATATATATATGTGTGTGTGTGTATATATATATATATATATATATATATATATATATATATATATGGAATTTCCCAAATATATTTGCACCATGTGTGCCATTATTGATTTATGGCCTCTCAACTCCAAATTTGCTCATTTTGCCTGCTCTGTGAAATTGGATCTGGGCCCCTCTTCCTTTGCAGTTGGCAGTGTTAAGCTTTGTCACTAGAGGGAGGTAGGGAGAGACAGTGCAGGAGGAAAGGGTTTTATTTCCCGATTCTGTGCACTCTCTAAGAGGGCTATCCCAGCGTGTGTGGCAGTCAAGAGCACCCATGGCCAGCAGCTTCCCCTGGAACCCGTTTGCATGGTTGTATAGTAGAGTGCCTCCAGTGAGATAACCTCCCTGTGAATGGCTTTCCTTGGCACCCTAGAGGACACATTTGCAGCAAACTGGCACTGTCATTGTGGCTTCTGTGCCATCTAGTGAGTCGTAGCTGTACCTTCTCCAACACAATCAGGAGCTCCACCCTGGGGTGGGTACCTGTTCCTTGGGTGCTCTACCTCCATCCCAAGGGTAGTTCCTTCTAGCTGGTCTTCCTATATATTTTCAAGTTCCTTGTATTCTTACTAATCAATCAGTTATTTCACCAGTCCCTGGTTGTGGTTCATAATTGTTTATATTAAGCTTTTCTTGTTCAAATTACCATGTGATTTCTGTCACCTGATTGGACTCTGACTGATATAAGACACCTTAAAGTATTGTCAAGAAAATTTGTGAAAGACTGGAACAACAGACAAAAAAAGATTACTTAGTATCTAGTGCACCCTTCTGGGTTATCTGTTCCTTTTATTTTCTTTGGACTGTTTTACATTTTGGCAAGTTATAGAAAAATGATAGTAGTGGAAATGATTCTTGTTTGTAGAAATGCAAACTAGTTTTGTGCAGTGGAGGTACTATAGATCCCTCTGAAGAAACCAGTTTTCTATATATTACATTTATTTCAGTATTTTTGATTGCCTGTGTGTGTGTGTATGTGTGTGTGTGTGTGTGTTGAACCTTCTTTTGAATCTGTAATATCCTTCTGGTTCTCTTTAATTAATGAGCCAAATAAAATCTTTGATATCTGTTCATTTTATATTTGTAAGAGTCATAGTTTTATCTTTAAAAAATTATAACAATATGCATTAAGGAGCTCAGGAGATATGCCCACTTAGGTTTTGAAATACCACAGAAAATAGTGATTTGAATTGCTAGAAAAGTTATTTAAATGCATTTTGATACTTTATAACTGGACAGAAATAGAGAAATCATTTTTATTTTTTTATTTTTTTTTATTTTTCTTTGCCAAATAAGGGACGGGCCCAAAATCATTTTTATTAATAAAGAACAAGTAAAAAGTATTACAATCATGTTTTGAAAATAGAAGATAAGATTCATAACATAGTCATAGTATGGGAGAAAATGTTTGTAAATCATATGTCTGATAAGGAACTTATATTTGGAATATGTTAAAAACTCTTACAACTCAATAATAAAAAAACAAATAACCCAATTAAAAGGAGGCAAGTAATCTGAATAGGTGATTTTCCCCAAAGAAACATAGATAGCCAATAAGCACATGAGAAGGTTCTCACTATTATTAGTCATCAGGGAAATGCAAATCAAAACCACAGTGAGGGAAATGCAAATCAAAAATCACCCTATTAGGATGACTATGATACAAAAGACAGATAATAATTAATGTTGGTGAGGATGTGGAAAACTTAGAACCTTCATACACTGCTGTTTGTAACGCAAAGTGGTACAGCCTCTGTAGAAAACATGTGAGCAGGTCTTCAATATGTTAAACAAAGTAACCGTATGACTCAGCAGTTCCACTCCAGTGTATAAACCCAAGACAAATGAAAAAGTCCACAGAAAAAGTTGAGCATGGATGTTTATACAGCAGCGTTATTTTTAATAGCCATCAATTGAGTAGTAGATAAAATTTGATCTATCCATACAGTAGAATATTATTCAGCCATAAACAGAATGAAGTACTGATTCATGCTACAAGGATGAACCTCGAAAACATTGTGCCAAGTGAAAGAAGCTAGTCATAAAAGACCACATATTACATGATTTTATTTGTATGAAACATCCAAAGTCATCATATCTACAGAGGCAGAAATTAGTGATTGCCTAGGGCTGGAGGTGAGGATGGAGAATTAGGAGGTGATAACTAAAGGGTACAGGGTTTCTTTCAGGATGATGGAAATGTTCTAAAATGGATTGTTGTGATAGTTGTGCGACTCTGTGAATATACTAAAAACTGTTGAATTGTATAGTACTTTGAATGGGTGACCTTATGGCATGTGAAATATATCTCAATAAAGCTGTAGCCAAAAAAACCTAACCTAGACAAATAATCAAATAAAGCACGCTTCTCATTGGTGGGTGGTAAATGCTACCTGTGCGTGAATGTACAGATCCATTGTCCACAAGGCGGAAGATGTTCATATGCTTTCTTTTTTGATGTCCTCTCATACAGAACTTTTTAATTTGGATCACCATTTCTTCGAGGGAGATTATTGCAGGGCAACATGAACAACAGCTGCATCATTTTTTGATGGGTGTCTCTCCTCACCCCTACCCCCATGGGAAGCAGATTGGAGAACCGATGCTTTAACTGAACTTTTATTTCTCCTGGTTTTCTATCACTACGTAAGTGTCTAAGGTCTTATTTTGTATCTTTTCCTCTCAGGATCTTGTGATAGTGGCTGCTGAAGGAATGTGTGAATTTGTAAATTAACTAATTTACAATTGATAGATCCAAAATTATATCTAGAGTTTTGATTGACAGAAACAATTCAAAGAAAAACCCGTGGGATAGTTAGCCCTATTACCTTCTCTATACATAAAGGAATCCCTTTTACAGTATCGCTGCTTATCAGAAATTTGCGTCTTTGACATGTCCTACAGCCTCCACCCCAGTCTTCGTTTGCTGAAAGACCGTTTTCCAATGAAACATTGCCTTGTCAGGCCCTAAACACATATGACCCCTCCCTTCTCCAAATGCCAGAGCACTCTGTTTCTCTTTTATGACTTTTATTAAATGTCTGCACCATAGTTATTTTTGTATTTGTTTGTGATAGTGATTATCATTGAATGGGAGTTTCCAGAATCTGTTGACCCCTTCAAAGTATTTAGGTATGGGTTCCAATCTGGACACATAAGTAGAATTGGGGGTACTGGGGAAGGGGTATGGGCTTCTGTATCATGAAAAATTTGCCCAAACAGAAAGATAGGCAATTAATAATGCTTTAAAAATAGTTTTTTGTTTTGAAATAAGTATTTCACAGGAAGTTACAAAAAGAGTACAGAAAAGCCTATGAACCCAGTTTTCCCCAATGGTGTCATTTTACATGCTCTAGTACAATATCAGAACCAGGAAATTGATAATGATACTGTACTGTTCAGTAGACCGCATACCTAAGTAATGCTTTTTAATGCCCATTTTCTTGCCAGGCTAGAACACGAACAGTTGGGTTATCTCTTGACTTCTTTGGGACACATTTTAATTTGGGACTGGCATGGACATCCTTGGTTCTGGGTGTGGTGGTGGTGTTTGTTGTGTGTAAGTGTAAGATTTTGATAGCTACCACTTGTTTATTCTTGTAAAGTGGATTATACCCCAAAGAGCTTGCCAAATATAGATTTGAGCAATGTAATTCTATCTAGTGACCTGAGGTCATAACTTCCTTATGTAAAAAGTTGAAACTGCCATAACAGGTTTTATGCTAGAAGAATAGTACATTTGTTCCTCTTGTATCTAAGATACAGTTAATTTAAAATTATGTCAGTGTGAATTGTTTTCCAGGCATGTGTAAATCTTGCTTTGTTTCATCTTGTTTAGATCATAAAACATAAGGGTACGGGCTTGTTTTATTGTTGTTTTTTGGTCTTGTTTTGGTCATAATTCTAAAATACAGCCTCTACTAGGGAATGGCCTCATGCAGTGAATCATAAAGTGTAGTTTTGCTGTGAGAGATTGAATATTATGTTGGGTTATAATGAATTCAGTGGAATGGATATCAGATTTTTAGGTGCTAACCTAGGGCTTTCTTTGAAGTAACAATCTTTACCAATACTGGGAATCGGGCTTGGTGATTGAACTCTGCTTGCTTCCTCATCAAAACTGATGGACAAGATAGAAAACTCCTTTGCGTGAGTTGCAGTGACATTTTGCTGACACTCATCTGCATTTCCTGTGTTTCAGACAGATTTGCTTAATCTTTTGAAAAAGGGAACTGAAGAAAGCCTCTATCTACTTCGGAATAAAACTGGGTCAGAGAAGGCCAATCTTGTGTTTTAAAGTCAGGCAGTAGGATGAGTTCTGCCACCTGACACGCAGAGGCCCCTGAGACGATTTCTTCACTCTCATCAAGGGCCAGGCCAGGCCCTTTGCAAATTAAAATCCTGCCAAGTAGACATTTTACAGATGAGGAAACTGGATCTCCATCTCTAACTTCCCAAAGCGGGCACGGGGTCAGCTAATGTCAGTGCTGAGATTTGAATCTGGATCTAATTCCTAAGCCTTTCTACCACACCAGATTTCATCTCCATCCATGTAAGACAGTCGAGTTCAGCACGGACCCTCTTGAATAATTCCAGAGCAGCTTCTGAGAGAAGACTGCAAAGGCTGACTTCTTTCACAGCTGAGAAGCTGCCTTCTGAAGTGTATCTGTGAGTGGAGCATTTGGAACATACTAGATGCCGTGTTCCTTGATGATGGGTAATAACCTCATTAGAACAGGAAGGAGTCTTTGTGGCCCAAGGACAGAAGGAGGTGGCCAGCCAAAAGTTACTCTGATTCATTTCTTTGTGTTTCTCAAACTGTCTGGCAAAGTGGTGGAGCAGTTACTGGGGGCCGAGGAGGAGGCCCGGCTGAGTGGTTGAGGCCTTCATGTTCTTCCCAGACATTCCTACAGCGGTGATCACTGTGTCTTCCAAGGACAACACCAGCAGGCATCTTTATTGATCAAGGGGGCTACAAGGACTTTTCCCAACAAATATCAAGTACTCAATTTGCAGAAAGACTCGAACCTTTTCCTTCAGGGAGTTGGAATCTTGATAGGGAGCAAACTGTGAAGCTAAAATGTGTGTATGCGTTGATAAAAGTAAACTGGCATCTTAATGACTAACCATAGAGCTGGGAGGACTGTGGGCGGAGCTGTGCCCCCTCGCTAACTCTCTAGTCCTGACTTCCTGTTAAAACTTTGTGGTAACTTCCGGGGGAGGAAGTTCCATTTATTTGGAGGCCATATGGGGAAGAGGGCTCTCTCTTTTTACACGTGTGCGGCCAGTTGGAGCCCGGCAGAGGAGTGCGTTCTCCCACTATTATGGTTTTATTTCTTTTTCATTTCCGAATAAACTGCTCTTTTTGTGGATTGTCTGGAGAGTTATTTTGGCCAGTCGACAGCATCAAGGATTCCCAGGTGATGGGGGTACATGTGCAAGGACGACAGTGTGGCTCTGACCTTCATGTAGGGTGACCAACCATTCTGCTTTGCCCGGGACAGGAGACTAACAGCGCTAACACCACGATAAAGTTGGTCGCCCTGCCTTCAGCAGTCTTTGTGGCTCTGGGCAGTTTACTTAGACTTTCTGGATCCTGGGGCCTGCATCTCTCTCTCTCTCTCTAGATAACTTTTAAATTCCCTTCCAGTTTCTTAGGATTGGCAATTAGGTGTGACTAATTCACAAGCTTGTACTGGGTAGAACAGGTGGGCCGGAAGCTAGTGCTCTAAAGATAATGATGATCTGATAATGATGAATAATAATAATGAAATAACAATAACGGTGTTTGATTGAGAACAGTCCAGCTACTGTTCACAAAGCTAAGAATGGGTGGGCAATTAGGTCAAAGTAACAGGCAACCTATTTAATGAAGTGGACTGAGCAGGTGAGCAAGATAGCAAACTCCTTTGAACTTTGGCCCACCCAGAATTAAAAAAAAAAAATCTAAATTAGTGCCAACATTTATAAATACAGAGACTTGACCCAAAACTCTGGCTTCTCTGGAAAGATTGGAAGATGTGGACACCTCAGACTATCTTCCCTCAAATTGTCCTGTAGCTGGAGCTCTAAAGTGTCTGCCCTTTTTAAATGGGGCACATGGTCACTGGTTCGTCACGGCTCTCCTTCCTCTGTTGCCCCCCTCTCCCCTTCTCTGCCACTCTTGCCCCTCAGACTTGTTACTCCTTTTTTAATCCTTTTATTATCTACCTGGTAAGTCAGACACTTTCACTCAATAGTTCTAAACCCTGGCTGCACCTGAGAATACTTGGGAGTGCTTAATATGATATTGATTTCCTGCTCTTACCCAGACTAGTTGAATCATAATCTTGGGGAGGGGGTTGGGCTGACATTTGTATTTAAAATGTCTCTCCAGGCAATTTTGTTGCCCAGTGAGGGTTGAGAAGCAGTGCCTTAGCTTGGTCCTGGGGTGGACTTTGACCGAGAGAACCGCCATGGAGCAGAGGAAATGAGGAAATGGTTTGCCTGATCCCATTGATTGGGGCGGTCACAGCGTGAGTTAAATGTTGACTGCACTCACTGGGAAAAATCAGGGTACTTTTAAAAAGCAAATATTTTAATGGCATATTCATGGCACGTTTTGCTAAGTTATCAATAAACTCCCCCCAGATCCTGGTGTACTGCTATGGGTATTTAAATCATTATAATAACATCCATAGTTTTTTGGATAAAGTGATTATAAAAGCATTTTTAATGGGCTTATAAATCTAGTGGTCACGAGAGGCAAGTGATATGAATTGAGTGTATTTGAGGCAAGGGATAAAATGGAGGGGGCACAGTTTTTCATAATGGCTTCATTCATTTATAATCCTCTCACTGTAAATCAATTTCTGTCATCTGTTGCCCAGTCCCCCGCCCCCTACTGCCAGGATCCCATTCTAGGCTATGAGTGTGGTCATCCTGAATTACTGAAAATTTCAAGTGGCTTGTTAATGAAAATCGGTTCTTCTCATTTGGAACTTAAAATGGAAGGCTCTTCGACACCTATTTCTGCTGCTTCATTTCTAAGGGCAGACAAGATGAAGGTTTTGAGATGTCAAGTGACAGGTCCCACGCTCTGCCCCTAGTCCTGGAACTCGGTGCATCATGATTCCTCCCGTCCAGTTTAGAGCTATTCCCCCAAGTCCCCGTGACTTCAGAGAAACGGGATATCTCTAGTGCTGTGTACCTTGCCTTAAGCTTGAAGCTTGCAGTCAGTCACTTCAGGAACTTTCTGTTACTCACCTTTTATCCCCCGATGTCTAGCCTGGGACCTGGCATTAATTGGAACTCCAAAAGTGACAGATGAGGAAGGACAGAGAGTCATTTCAGGTCACAGGGTTTTCATGAAACCTCCTGGGCTTCTTTCCACTGCCATCCCCCCCACCTAGTTTTTGGGACCCAGGGGTGACGTGCCCTCAGTGGCGCCCCTGAGTTAGCGGTGTTCTGCACTGCTCTGCATGAATGTTGGGGAGGTGGGGGGGATGGCAGGGATGTCTCTTAAAGGTTTAAGGGATGTCTCTTAAACCTTCGGTATTTTCTCCACAAAGTAAACCGTGGAGACCACACAATGAGCCCCTTCCCTGAATATTTGTCTGATGGGGTCTCAAGTCTCAAGTTGACCTCTTCCTGACCTTTCATCTAGTTTTTTTCTTAATGGAAAATACTTTAGAATGGCACTCTAATGTCACTTTGATAGAGTTACAAGAGAAAAATGGTAGCTTGACATCTCTTAACTGGTGATGTGTTAGTAATTTCTTGTTTTCCTCAGGATAGCCTCTGTAGTTTAAGGTGTTTGTGTTTTACCCTCTAGCTGTGTACCTGGCTGCCTAGCTTTAATAGCACAATTATTCTGCCTACTGCTTAAATGTGTGCCTCCTTGTGTCTTTGAAATCAAGTTCCCACCATGCAGCTCCACACTCAACCCATTTTATGTTGTACTCTGTGTCTTGGCAGCCAAGATACCATGAAGCAGAAATGCTTTGCTGGCTGGGCTGGCGGAGGACATGAGATGTTTGTAGGAGCCCCTGGGAAGTTGTTTTCTTATAGAATCCCCATGCAGAGTGGCAAAAGCAGAATTTGGGGAAGAGGATGAGGGAGCGCTCTGTTCAGGGCTATATTTTTTGAAAATTTTCCAGGTGATTATTGTATACACCTCCCTGGCTCATTTGAAAATAGCTGATTTACAGAATTTCCTTGCTGGAAATGGGGAAGAGCCTAACAGTCAGTGGAAAGCAACTTACATTTATTAAATGCTTATTATTATATGTCTGATTGAGTGGTTAACCCCCCCTCCACCATACTTGCTCCATTTATGCATTTCGTGAGTTTGGATATCTTCTAGGTATCGGGCTCTCTAGGCATCCTAGAGCAGTGGTTAGGACGCTGGAAGCCAATCTCACAGCTCTACCACCTGGTAGCTATGTGACCTTGAACAGAGTGCTTAGTCCTTAATGCCTCAGTTTCCTCCACTCCAAATGGGGGCAGTCATAGCACCTGCCTCATAGGCTGAGAGGATGTGTGTTAAGGTGATCACGCCCAGTTCTTACTGCAGTGATGATGAGGACACTTATACCTTCAGAGAGCACAGAATTGGGTGGCATCCAGGGTCCAGAAGCGAAGAAGCACCATGGCCAGCATGTGACATATGTGTCGTTTGTTCCTATCTGTGCTTTTCACATCTTACCATACAGTGTTCCCTCCCTCTGCATCCTGCCCCCATCAATGCCTCATTTACCTGTCTTTGTCACTTAGGAGCTCAGCTATGTGAATTTTTCTAGGAATATTCCAGAAGTCTGTGTTACATCATGTTAATAATGCCATGCTATTATTGTGAAAATTGGTTTTGGCCGGAACCTTCGAGAGTCTCAGGCACTCGTGATATATCTCAGGCTGCTTGCCCTTAGTCTAAATGGCCCGAAACTATTATCCTTTTCTGCAGTTATTTTTCTGTGCTGTCATCTTTATTAGGGAGCCACCCTATTTCTGAAATTCCTAATCTGTTACTACTAGAGTAGAACCAAAGGTTACCAGGAGAAACCAAATAACCAGATTTGTTAAATCAGTGACCTTAGTTTTATGCAAATGCCTTAGTAAATAGTCGGAGCATTCTTGAGGAGAGACCATTCTGCCCTTCTGACCCTCTCTCTGTCTTCCTTTTCCACTGTGATGACCGTGAGCCCACCAGGATAACCCAGGACCACCTCCCTCTTTTAAGGTCGGCCGATTAGCAACCTGACTTCCATCTGATATCTTTATTCCGCTTTGCCATGTAACAGATTCTGGGAATGAGGACAGTGACTTAGTGGAGGCCACTATTCTATCTACCATAGCTGTCTTATTCCTTTTTGTTTACTTACCTTCTTATCATTATGCTATGTTCCAAAAAGGATTAAAACGTATAATACAGGGAGATAAAAATACATTTAAAGTAAGGAAAATAAGAAGACAAGGAGAAAATAAGAATAGGAAAATAAGAGTTAGAAATGAGGTTTAATGCAAAATAGGTATCAGTTTACTTGCTGGAAGTGGACTGGGATTTTGGCTCTTGAGTGTTTCCTAGCAGCTCTCTAGAAGAGAGAGGGCGGCAATGTCAGTTATGTTCTACTGTGTCATTGAGTAAAATCTAGCCAGGTGTTCAAATGCCCAGATGAATATTCTTGATAGAGAACTTTCTTTTCTAGGTCCTCCTGGATAATGAGCAAAACTTTTGCCAGGTTTATGGTAAACCTGGTGATACGGTTCACCTGGCTGTTTTCATTTTTATGTTTTTTTTTGTTTTCTTTCGTTTTTAACTGCTTTCTATTTTAGGTCAAATGCGCATTGTTTTGAAGATTTCTTCCAAGCCATGTGGCCCAGGGCCAGGCCAACAAAGTCCAGGGATTTGAAACATCTAGAGCAGAGGTTCCCATCTGGTGGTTCTCATGCTCTGGGGATTGAGGGTGTCCTGAGCTTTTATTCCGAATGGCAGTGATATCGGTTTTACCCATTTCTATTTTGGGGGCTCATTAAATACAATAGGTATTTATGCATATGATCTCTGTTCCCCCTTTAAGAGGGAAGACTTTGAAAGCCTACCAGCGTTTATTAAGAGCTTAGATCGTGGTTTGTGACATTCAGGAGAGTGCTCTGCACTGGCAACCCCTGAGGTTTGTGAAAAGGATGTTACAATAAAAAATATTTATTTATATCCTTAATGGACTGCTGGTTAAAGACAGGATGCATTAGGAATGCTCAGGTCAAAGTATAATTATTGAGTAGTATACTGGTAAGTCTGCTGTTTTTCTCCAGATTATCTTCCCTCTAGCTGTAGTTGCATTCATCTGATCAGAATTCTTTTGGCATATCTTATAGTATTTTTTAGGAATCAATATTTAGAAAGAAAATATTATGACTGTTATAGTCATCTTGTCTTTTAATTTATTAGGATTAAAGATTCATACACCTGCAATGTGTTATTTGTGGAGAAATGCTTTTAACTAGCTGCCAGAAACCATCTTATCCTGATATTTAGAAACAAAACAGAAAAAAATATAAAAATAAACTTTTGGGGTTTGGAGATGCCAGCGAATCACACCCTTCCTCCCTTCTGGGTACTGGACAAGAGAAAATAGAAAAAGCCAGATAAGGTTACAGACTACCAGCTTTATTAGAGTAAAGCTGAGTTGGAAGATGTATCTTGGTTGCAAGACTTCTTGATCCCCCCTAGATGGAATCCACACATCTGCCCAGGTGACGGTGGGGCAGTGTGGGTACACCCTGCTGGGTAGGGAAGTCCTGTTCCTTTAGCTTTTGGGGACAGTGAGTTGGGGGTGGGTGGGGGAAGGAGAGAGGGAACAAGGAAGGAGGGAGGGGGAGAGAAAGAGAGAGAGAGGCTATTAAAGAACTCATTTGTCACAAAAGGTTGGGGAAGGTCTGTGTAGGACAGTGGATGGATTGTGTACCCCTTAAGTCATCCTTCAAATATAGTTTCTTTCAGCAAAGCTTTGAAAAGCTTTCAGTGGCTATAAAGTCAGTTATGTGCCCTGGAAATGATCAGAATTAATTAGAGCCATTTCCAGAAACATTAAATATTGGTTGACGTCATCTTATTCAAAATTAAGATGTCTGATGAGGATGCTAGCCTCAGTTGAAGGCTGTTCCACTTTGAAGTCAACTGGGAAAGTACTAGTGATTGTTAAACAGGCGTTGTAAAGTGAGCAGTTTAGCAATTATAAGATCACAAAAACTCAGTAACCCCCCATGACGTCTAACTTTGAGCAGAGCAAATTGTTGGGAAGCTGCATAGGGTATCATAGGGTAATGTGCTATATAGTTATTTGCTGTATTAGAGTTACAAGTTATCCAAACCGTGTCTCTGATTTTAGCATAATGGATCAAAATCCTGCGCCTAGACAGCACGACCAGTTCTTTTAGAGGCACTCCTAGTTCAAAATGATATAAGACCATGTCGTCTGCATGTATAATTCTCACCTCAGCTGGATGCATCTTACAGTAACTAGGAGTGTCAATGAAACAGCTGTTCTTACTGACGTACATCCAGCTTATTCAAAAGTAATATCAAATCATTAAGGTCTGTGCACATTATAAAAAGGAGGGGGACTGTGCTGTGTTCTCTGTTATCTGCCATTGGGAATTTGTATCTGATTTGCCCTGATTCTTAACTATTCCCGGTGAGATAGAAAGCAGTGTGTCTCAAACTTTAACATGCAAACAAGTACCTGGGAATCTTGTTATAAACACCAGTTCCGATGCATTCAGTCTTGGGGTGGGTCTGAGATTCTGCATTTCTAACAATCTGCCAGGTCGGCTCAGTGCTTCGGGCCACATATCAGAGTTTGAGTAGCAGGGTTAAAGGTGCTGCTTACTAGAAGCATCGGGAGACCTTGAGGCCATTAGGTTAGCCTAAATAATTTCTCATTTTTGGAGCCAGATACTCAGGAGAGGTTACTGAAAACCCTGACAGGCCAGCATGATCCTCAGCAAGTCTTCCAGGGCACAGTGGTGATCTCACAGGGCTTAGTGGACTTCCTGAAAAGCCATCCTTGGTCAGGGAGCCTGGGCCAAGGGCCTGAGAAGACCGGCTTGAGATTCTTTAAGGAGAAAACCAGTGTACATGGCAGATGGGTTGTCTAGAAAGCCAGTGGATCTACATTTATGGAGAGTAGAAAGTTTATCTTATAAAATACTGCAGTCGATTACATTTTGGGTCCCACTAGGTGGGATCCATAGAGTTGATAAAAAGAACAGCTTTCTGAGGATGTAAAGGTTCTCATGTCTAGCTGCGTACTAAAATGACCGAGGCAGCTTAAAAATAAGATACTCCTGCTTGGGCCACACAGCAGACAAAGTGAATCAGAATCTTTGGACATGAGGCCCAGACATCTGTATCTTTTAAGAGGGAGCCCAGGTGATTCTGAAGTGCATTAGGGTTGAGAGGCCCGGGTTCAGGAACTCCTTAACTCGGAGGGGAGGAAGCCCCCCTGTAACTCGAGTTAATTCATCATTTGTGTAATCTGAGGGCTTGTGACCAGATTTCAGTCGGTTGACCCAAGATGTTTTCAGTATTTGGGAGAGTTGACCTTTGTTTATATTAGTTTGGTACAAAAGTAATTGTGGTTTTAAAGGTTAAAGATAATTGCAATTACTTTCACACAAACCTAATACCGTATTTCCCCGAAAATAAGACCGAGTGTTATAATAATTTTTGCTCCAAAAGATGCATTAGGGCGTATTTTCAGGGGATGTCTTATTTTTTTCATGTACAACAATCTACATTTATTCAAATACAGTCATGTCATCTTCTTCTGGAACATCGTCATAAGGTACTAAATGCGTCTGTCTGGCTGATGATCTTAACCGGGGCTTATTTTCAGGATAGGTCTTATTTTCCATGGTGAATTGGGGGTGAATTGGGGGACAAGTAAGCTTATCAATGAGCATCTGATGGTTGAGTTCTTCCTTAAGAAAATTCTGACTTGGGTCATATATGATCCAGCATCCGCCTTGGGGCCTTGATTTATTGTAGCCATATTTTAAAAGCAATGAGAAATTCTCTGAGTGGTCAGGTTGTGTGTCTATGCACATGCATCTCTTCACACCTTACTCATCAGCTAGTTCTAAAAATTTGAACGTGGTGGTCTTTATGAAATCAAGTGCTTGGAAGGCTGTCCCATTTCTACAGACAGACAGTGCAATTAGAACGCTAATGGGATAGGCCAGCTCTCCACCTGTGTTCGGCTCCAGGTGGCAGAGAGGGGTCCTGGGGTGGGGTGATTGGCTTGTAAGATTCAGGGGACACTTGTTGAATAATAAGCTTTATCTGGACGGCATTGTCCCACGTTTTGGGAATAATTTTGATGATTTTTGTGACTGTAGTTTCTTTCTTTTCTTTTTATTATTGGAGCCATTTTGGGCCTGTTGTCATTCCACAGGTGTTTTCTAGGTAGAAGGAATTGCCAGAAGCCTGATCCTCAGAGAAAAAAGTATATTTTGTATTTAATCATGACATTCTTTTGTGGCTTTACTGTCCTTTAGCTCTGAGTGGAGGCAAATCTTTTGAGCATTTTCATTCAACATTGAGATCTACCTACCAAATTTACACACTGTGTGATCTTTTCACAGACTATTCCTTTTCTTCTTCTTAGAGAGTCATTATCAACTTGTCATAAAGCATGTGCATGGTTTCCTGGGCTGGAAGCCAGGTGACAGTCCTTTTCTTTGTAGGGCTGCCTGAATGTAACATCATCTCGATTTTGTCTTCTCGAAGCCTCCTTCGCTGTGCCTGTTGATTGATGGACTACGATCTTTGTGGAATAGAGCCCCGACGCCATACTAATTAGTAAACAGGGGCACAGCCAGCCTAGGAAGGAGCGCTTGGGCTGGTGCCAAAATAGAGTTGTCAGTGATGGACACAGAAGAAAATGAGACTCATCTGTCCGCCAGGTTGGGACAGTGTCAGGAATGTCCCCCATGTCTCTCCGGCCTCTGGTCCTAGCACAGGGCTCTGACTCATCTTCAGATCTTTGACTCCTGAGTTCACCTTGTCCTGGCTCTGCAGTCTAGTCCTATGGGCCGACCTTCTCTGAGCATCTTCCTATGCGGTGGGTACAGTTCTGCTGATTGATAAAGGCAGTGGTTCTCCACCAGGGCGCTTTTATCCTTTAGGGAACACTTGGCAAGGTCAGGAGACAGTTTGGATTGTCCCAGTGGGGGGTGGAGAGTTCTCATGGCATCTAGTGGCTAGAGGGCAGGGATGCTTCTGGACATCCTCCAATGTGCAGGACAGCAGCCCTGTGATCAAGAATTATCTGCCGTCAGATGTCAGTTGTGCCAAGGATTGAGAAACCCTGGGTGAAACGGGTTTATTTCATTTTTTTCAGGGACCCATGCTTTTTTTGTTGTTGTTTTTTGTTTTGTTTGTTTTTTATACAAACTTCCTTGCAACTACAACTCAGAAATATGGGTATCTTTTCTTTTTTCTTTCTTTCTTTTTTTTTTAATTAAAGTTTATTGGGGTGACAATTGTTAGTAAAGTTACATAGATTTCAGGTGTACAATTCTGTATTACATCATCTATAAATCCCATTGTGTGTTCACCACCCAGAGTCAGTTCTCCTTCCATCACCATATGTTTGATCCCCTTTACCCTCGCCTACCGCCCCCTTCCCCCCTTAGCTTTTTGTTTTTGTTTAGCACATATTTTCAGAATTCTTGGAGTTGCTGTCGTTTCATTTTTGTTGATGGGAAATTCTGTCAACTGTGAATAACCTATGGGCCTTGCGAGTGAAACTCACCGAAGACATGAAGATCTTATCTGACCCAGCAGGACAGCTTCCTTCTCAACTCCTTTGTCCCCTTTCTGCTTTGTCCACCTGCCAGTAATACGCACACCAAAGAGGCTAAGTCAATAAAAATCTTTAAAGGTTCCTGTCCACCTGTTTTCCCTCCCCCCCCCACACTCTCTCATGGAGATGGCCATATGTAATCGCCAGTGGACAGGTGGGAGTGGGGAGAGGGCAGGAAGGAGTTCCTATTCTGGATACAGAGTCCTGAGCCTCTGGATTTAGTATTTGAAAATGTATTTTGCTGTTGATGCCAGATACGGCGTCCTAAACTACCCTTAGTGGACAGTGTAACTGCGAGGAGGCAAATGCCTACTGGCGGGCAGGGTTGAAGGTTATCTTTCCCTGCCCACACTAAGAATGCAGGTGGATCCCAATAAATGAAAACACTGGACACAGGACTCTTGGTTTGATCTCTTCAAATATGAAAGGGATGGGGCTGTTTAAAACCCCAGACATTAGAAAAGGCCTGGCCTCCCCCAAGAATACCAAAGGTGTGTTTTCATGGGTGTCTTTCAGCTGGTGACTCAGAATCAGACTTGTTTAGCCAGTTCTAAAGAGAACGGGCTGTTTTCACTTAGAATGTGCTTTTCCTGTTTATAAAGGAAAGTATGAGAATTTGTCAGGGACCAAGTCATAAAGGTGGAACAGAAAGGCCCCTGTTCATACCTGCTCCTGGGCACCACTGTTGGCTCCTGGGCTCCTTTGCTCCCTAGAATGGGAGGCGGGCTCAGTGGTTATCACAACTGTCAAGGATTCACACTTCAGATTTGGGGCTTCTGCTGGGTGGGTCCTATGATTGATTTCAAGTTGGTGGCACTGGGTCTGTGTGTCCAGGCCATCCAGGCGAGTGAACAACGAACCTCAGAGCATCTTCCTAGGAATTTGGACTTATTTTGGAGAAAAGGCTGCTTTCTTTTCCTTCCCTCCTCCTGGGCTTCTCCTTTTTCAACAATTTCCTTCCCTCCTCCTGGGCTTCTCCTTTTTCAACAATAGAAGACAACTGTAGTTTGATTGAGAGTCTCCCCCAGATCATCTGTCTTCCTCATACCAGTAATTCTGTTCATGTGTATTTTTCTTTCTATCATTTCTTGATTCTCTCAACCCCTTGAAATAGGTGACACATTGTATTAGTTGTATTAGACGTCTAGAAACCACCAGGCTGTGGTTTCTGGTTCTGTTTCGTATTGATACTTTTCTTCTGTTTTGAGTTTCTGCAGAAGGCTGGCAGATGCAGCTTGGTTTGGTGGAGACCATATATTAGGAAGCAGGACTGGGACTTGAGCAGATTTGAGTACTGGTTTGAATCTGACTTTAATTACTGGAAAACCAAATGTTTTCTAGGCCTCGGTTTCCTCCTCTGTAAAACGAGGGTTATTATTTTTCTAAGTATTAAAAAAAAAACATACATTTTAACTCATCTTATTTCCTTTTGAAGTCATTCATTAGGCATGTGAGATGGTCTGGTGAGCACAGAATCGAGGATTTGGTAAGATGGTATACAGTCATTTCAAGATGAGACTCCAGTTGATTTATATTCCATGTTTTGGTGGCACAGTAGTGGAAGGAAGCTCAGATTCACCCTGATTGCAAATGGTAATGGCTCCTTTTTTTAAAAAAAATAATTTCCCAAGCACTCTAAGTTGCTCTTAATGTAAATTGAAACAGGCTGGAAAGAGAAGTAGTTGGAAATTGTTTCAGAGTTGAATCATTAACATTATCTAAGATTGTCGTTGCTTCTTGTAATAAGGAAATCAAACAAGAGGACTTCGAAACTTGTGATTTAGGACTGACTCTCATCTAGCATTTAATTACTCATAGTGTTCTCTGCCATGCAATTTTACATGAGTAGGTATGAATTTAATAAAACAAATAGCAAACAAGACCACCGCCAAGCATTAATTTCCTGAACATATAACAAATTCAAATTTCAACTTGCACATACAGGGGTAACTAGGGAAGTTTTGTTCTGAATCTCTAGAGTGTAAATTGATACATCCGTCACCACAAATTTTAGACCATTTTCTTTATTCCCTCAATAAACCCTGCATGCTGCATGCTGCAGTTGTCATCTCCCAATACCCCATCCCCTTGAGCCTTAAGCTACTGTCATACTTACTGTCTCTATAAGTTTTCCTATTCCAGACATTTCAGATAAATGGAGTCAATGCGGTCTTTTGTGACTGCCTTTTTTCACTTAGCATGTGTTAGGGATCATCCATCTTGTAGCATGTATCAGTACTTTATTTCTTTTTATTGATGAATAATATTCCATTGTATGGCTATACCACATTTTACTTATTCGTTCGTGCTTTGAGGATATTTGGGTTGTTCCTCTTTTTTTGTCTATTACAAGTAGTGCTGCTATAAACATTTATGCACAAGTTTTTGGGTGGACATATGTTCTCATTTCTCTTGGGAGAATTCTTAGGAATGGGGTTGGATAGGTCATGTGGTAACTGTGCTTCACCATTGGAGGAACTGCCAAACTATTTTCCACACCAGCTGCATGTAGCATTGTACGTTCCAGCAGTATGTAAGAGTTCCAATGCCTCTACCTCCTCGCCAACACTTGTTCTTATATGTCTTTTTTTTATTATAGCCATGCTAATGAGTATGGATTGGCATATCATTGTGGTTTTGATTTGCATTTCCCCAGTGGCTATTGATGTGGAACATCTTTTCATGGGCTTTTATTATTTTTTTTAATTAAGTGAACGGACACATTTTCTTGCCAAAGATCTTTGGCCACATTTGGAAAGGTGGGAGCCAGCTATTGTTGGGTTGAGGAGTGAATGGGAAAGAGGAAGGGAATGCTGCTCTTTTAGGAAGTACAGGAATAGAGGAAACGCATGTTAGGGTGGTTAGCCACACTGATTGACCTAGAAGTTTAACTCATTGCAGACAGACTTGGTGCATACTTCTTTCTGGGAGAGGACCGATGGAGTCGTGGCCCTGGGCTGCCGTCACTCTTGGTTGGCAACAAGGCCTTCTGCGATATAGTGTCTAGTTCTTTTTGTGCCTCTCAGATCCATCCACTTTGCTGGAGGATCCAGCCGTTAGAAGGTCTGGGGGCAGGCATATTCCTGGTCCGTCCAACAACTTTTTGAACTATTGTCTGTGGCCCCTTTGTTAAACATGTGGCCATTAGTGATGATCCTCGTTCGGTCTTTTTACGACACCAAGACCTCTGGTGAGTATTGCTGTCCTCTTACTTTCCTGTTACTGTGGAACAGAGGGGTGTCTCTCGAATTATAGTTTTGAAATCTTTTAAAATTCTGTCTCCTGACAAGGAATTATTGAGATGAATTCTAATTTAATTTTCTCTGTGTGATGATAAAGTTGCTGGTGTTTTAAGCCACAGATTCCACTGGAAAAAAGAATATTCCTGGCAGTTCTGTCGTCACTTACAATCTGGGCTCTCGATAATCAGAACTGTGCTCTGAACTTCGTAATGTTAGGGATTTTTACTCCAAATTTGTATGACCCTTTGCTGGGTTTCGAGACCATCTCTTTGCCCCTTGAATGTGCCACCTGGGAAGTTCTGATTCTCTCCAAGGCCAAGGTAGAGAAGGGACCACCTTCTACAGAAGCCCTCGTCCCGTCCTTGGCCGTTCCTTTGCTTAAACTCTGCAACTTTGAGCAGTTTTTCGGGGGATTAATTGAGGAAATGGAGTGTGGCTTCCTGTCTGAATGTAGACAGGTAATTCTTGTCAACATTTGGGGTTCTCTCCTAAAATAGTAAAAGAAAATCACCAGAAGACTCTTTCTTGGTATAGCACTAGTACACTTGCTCTGGGAAAATCCCTTCAGCCCTGAGGTAAAATTGCGAAACTAGTGTGGGTTATCACAAAGAAAGAGCAGCCATTTCCTGAGGAACTAGATGCAGCACCCAGTCAGAGGAATGGCCTCTAGACAGCAGCCCCTCCGGAACTCATATTCATTGTTCAATCCCCAGTGCCGATGGCAGTGCTGGTCAGGAGAGAGTTGTAGAATAAATGGAGGAAGGAAAGAGGGCAGGTTCTGTTCAACTGGTCTGCATTTAGTGGAGCTGAATAAAGTGCCATAAGTGCCCAGGTGACCGGTTCACTTAGACACCAGGTATTTTATTGTGCCGCTGGGGTCACTGTCCTTCTCTGAGAAGGTATGCAGGGGGAGTCCCTTAGAGGATCTCATGGGATCCCACACAGAAATTGCACAACATCCAAGGTAGGCAGACAGTGTTGTAAAACGGACTAGGAAGGAACATCATAGGCTGGAGCAGTGGGGAAAATGGCCTGAAGCAGGTGGGACCAGAGCTGGGCCTTGGGGCTTAGGTTTGGATTGTCAATGTGACAGGGGCAGGACCAGACAGGTAGGGGAACAGCCCGAGTGAAGACGGAGACCCTCATGAAGGATCAACAGGGTTATGGTGATAGCAGACCAGTAGGTACGGAGGGTGTGGATGGCTCAGAGAAACTTACGAGTAGGTGATAAAGTCGTGCGACACGGAGTGCAAGCCACCATGTGTTGGCAGTGTGGTGGTATGGCACAGTGATGGCATCTGTCTGTCTGAGTGAGGGGCTCTCAAACCTGAGTGGACCTCAAAATCGCCTAGCGGGCTTGTTGAAGCAAGGTTGCTCTCTCCTTCACTCCTGCCCCCAGAGTGGCTGACTCAGTAGCTCTGGGGTGAGATCTGAGAATTTGCATTTCTCATTTTTGCTCTGAGGCAGGGATCCCACTTCGAGAACTACTGGCCTAGAATTTTCTATTAAAGACCAATGGTAAATGTTTTCAGCTTTTGAGCTCTGTAGGATTTCTGTCCCATATTCCTCTTTGTTGCTTTTCCCAGCCCTTTTAGCAGGTACAAACCATTCTTGGCCATAGATAAACAGGCTGGTGGGGGAGGAGGAATGACATAGGGGACTTAGGGTGTGGTTTACTGACTCCTGGGCTGTCCCTAGATGATCCGTCCTCTGCCGTAGAGCTAGCTAAGTGACCTTTGCCAAGTTCATCTCTCTGCCTTTGTTCTTTTTTTCATTTCTAAAACACATAATAATACTAATAGTTCTTACCGTATAGGACTCTTATAAGAGTTCAGTGAGCCAAGACACAAAAAACACTTATCCCAATGCCTGGGACATACCTAGAGTTTATCATTTACTATTAGTGTTAGTGGTGGTACTACCGACTACTGCTGACTGTTGATACACAAGGAAATCACAGTGAAAGCAGAGGACCAACACAGATGTGCTGCATGACATGCAGGCTGTAGCTAATAGTTACAGGATCCTGTTATCATTTCCTCTTAGGCTATTTAAGAAAAAGAATCCTTTGAACTTCAACATATGCACACTAAATACATCCTGGGTTAGTCCTCCGTAGGAGATCCTTGCTCAGCCTTTCCCTTGGCACATTTAGAATATGGTGTTATTGTAAGCTGGCTGGTTCTTGGGCCCAGGACTCTGGCCGAAGGAGTGGGTATCTTGGCCGACCTGTAGCTCATTTGCAACCTACACTTCAGCCCCATTTGTTGGGAGGGCTTGATTTAAGACTTTGACCCAGCCCGTGCAGATACCAGATAAAATATGATTACATTAGTATTGAAACTATACCTTTTAAAAAAAATTAAAGTACATTATGTTTGTTTCAGGTGTACAACATAGTGACTTAACATTCGTATACCTTACAATGTGATAGACAGTGGAAACTATACCTTTTAGCCTCATTTTGCTTCATGGTGTGAGTGAAATAGAGCCATGGAGCAGGAGGCTGTCATGTACTCCACACTTCCTGTGCTGAAGTGTGCAAGTGAGAAGTGAGGTTCAGCTTTCACTCATGGTAACCAGAACAGAAAGACTGCTAGGTATCCCTGGTATAGCCTGTCTGCGCTGGAGCCTGGGAGAGGCCACCTGGTGGCCCCGAGAGACTCAGCTCATCGCTGGACACTGCTCATGAAAGCCGGCCATGCTTAAGTAATGTGGAGGCTCTCTCCCCTTTCCTTGTCTGATTGCCCTGAGGGGGCATCCACTTTCTGGCTCACCTCTCCAGCTGCGTGCTCTAATCCTTGCCAGAGCACATAATAATGACTTTGTAAGCTCACGTTACAGATACACAAAAGTGCCCAGTGGTGATATGACTCCACCCTCCACTTGAGTTTCTGCTGACATTCAGTGAAATATCCTTCCATCTCCTTTCCACCTTGCAAAACAAACTTCCTGTTTTGAACTTGGTCCAGACTGGAACAGCCCTGCTACACCTGTTAACACACTCAGAGGCACATTTCCTCCTCCGTGTTTGTACAGCTCTTTGTCGCCTGGCCAGATTTCCCCTCTTAGCGTACAGAACCCGAGTCTTAATAGAAGATATTGAACCAGTACATTAAGAAAAAACGAAGTTCACATTTTAGAACTATTGGTGTGAAAACAGGGCTTCTGGCTTATTTTACCATGTTTTGCCACAACCACGGTGCTAACTTTCCTCCTCCTTCACAGCAGAATGGCAGTGAGGAAAGGAAGTCGGCTGACGCAGGAGCCAGAGTGAGACGGACGAACCCACCATGAACCTGTGTCTCCCTTTGACCCTTTAAGAGCCAGTGGCAGGTGAAGTTGCCGGAGGGCAATGGCTCTCTTTACTCCGTGGAAGTTGTCCTCTCAGAAGCTGGGCTTTTTCCTCGTGACTTTTGGCTTTATTTGGGGTATGATGCTCCTGCATTTTACCATCCAGCAGCGAACTCAGCCTGAGAGCAGCTCCATGCTGCGGGAGCAGATCCTGGACCTCAGCAAGAGGTACATCAAGGCTCTGGCCGAAGAAAACAGGAATGTGGTGGATGGACCATATGCTGGTGTCATGACAGCTTACGGTATGTGTTGTGCTTCTGGGGCTTCTCGCTGGAGGGCGGCTCTGCCTCAAAACGACCCCTGAGGCTCTCAGGCTCGGTCTTCTGGTGGAGTCAGTGTATCCCTTGCCACTGCCTTCAGGGCAATGAATTGCACACAGAGGGACACTTTTAGAAAGTTAAAGCAGTGTCCTTTGGGAGAGTCTCAGCTCTGTACACACTGACATTTGGCCCAGGAACAACGGGCAGAACAGTTCGCATACTATGGCTTGTGTTTGCAGCTAGCTCCTCCTCCCTCAACACATTTGTGGATTGCATGATCTCATCTGGGAGTAGCATCAGGAAATGTACGAACATATTCTCGTTGTCTTTCCCTAAACAAAATTTAATTAGGACTGGTGGATTGAGGTAAGGAGGCTGGGGAGGAGTGTTTTGTGCACGCCCAGAAACTCAGAGCCAAGTGTGGGCCTCCCTCCAGCTAGTATGCAGGGCATTAGGGCTACGTGCTGGCTAATCGCTTTAAACTTTGGCGTCTTCCAGCTTACTGCTCGTTTCTTGCCCTGGTCTCTAAGTGCCCTCGCTTTGAAAGAAATCTTTTTGTACTTCTTGCTTTTTTTATCAGGTGCCTTAACTCCTTTTTGAAATGAGGTTGATTTAAAAAACAAAAAAGTACTCCTATAGAATAATACTTATTTTTATTTTGGGAAACATTATGCTTAATATAGAAAATGTTGGAAACTGCAGACAAGCAAAAAGATAGGAAGAAAAAATAAAATCACGTATAAATCTACTCTAGGAATTAACATTTCAGTGTATATCTTTATATCTGTTTGATGTTTTATATATGCATGGAAATATATATATATGTACACATGCATATATATGTATATATGTATGTATAGGAACAAAGTACTTACAAAAACATATGCATAAATACAAAACAAAAATTGCAAATGAAATTGGGATCACACTGTGTTTTAGAGAAGCCACTTCCCAGCTCTCCTGTGCTCACTGAGTGTGGGAATGGCCTTGATCTGTGGGGTGACCTGTTGTTCAGTGACAAATCTGGTCATTGAATGGAGACTTCAGTAGCGTCAGGATTTGGGACCCTGATGTATATTATAAATGAGATACAAGAATGGGATTGGGCAAGAAGGAAACGGTTGGCATTCCATCTTGGGAACCAGTCGAGGAATGTTCCCTGAAATATGGGCGCTCCAATGAGGATTCCCTGAAAATGTGCAGCAACAGGTTGAAGCTGAAGTTCAAACACAGGAAATCACACTCAATTTTACATGTATGTGTTTTTGTTTTTGGAAGGATCCAGCAAACTTGGTTAGTTTTTAATTTATGGATTTTTTGTGTGTGTTTTCGTGGGGTTTTTTGGGGGGTGGGGTAAGGAGAAAATGATTGCTTTCAATGTGCAATGTGGAAATTCTTTTCCAGTGCCTGCTATTTGAATGATCACACTCCCTGTTTTTAATCTATTCCTTAAAGATTTGGCAGCGTCTGTAGGCATTTGCTTTTAATATTTAAATAAATTGCCACCTTTTTTGGTCTGCTGGATTAATAAAAGGAGACTCCATTTTGAAAGCCTATGCTGCAAAACAACTAGGTCATTTTCTTGAGGGTGCATTTTTGAATTGACTTCCATCTTCTTTAATGTTTCCTGAATATTGTCAGTAAACCACCAGAAAAAATAAAGCAAATTACCACATTTGGTATTACCAATCTATAATAGTAAGTGTAACGAATAAACTAGATGCTCTTCTCAAGTTTCTGGTTCATTGCATTCCATGTTACACACTTGGGGGTGAAGAAGAGTAGTAATTTCCTCCTTCTGTTCATCTCAGTCTATCAAAGGTTTTCCATGAAAGGAAACCACACGAATGGTAAATTGATGGACTTGCAGTTTCTCTAGTTTTGACTGTTTCTATTTCCTGTGTGCTGCGAAACATCTTTTAAGGTAGGCTTCTTCCACATTCTACAGGACAGTGATCTGGTCTTAGCCTTGCAGCCTGACAGAGGTGTTCTATTTTTTAGGAAGTTGCCAACCCCCCAGAGAAGTCTGTAAGACCTTCAGCCACCTTATATGCTGACAATCATAGGACTTTGGAGCTCAAAGAAATTACAGAAACTATTTATTCCTTCTTCCTCCCTTTATAGATGACCCTCAGCAAAGTAATTCTTTTTCTCAAAACAACGAAGAAACAACTACACAGGCACCGTCAGCAAGTCTAACTCACACCACTGTTTTTCTTTCATCTAATCAATTCGACCTGTCAATCAAAATGGTCTTTGGAGCTGAGTTTCTGGGATTTAATTGGACTGTGCATGTGTGCTTGAGGCATTGGGACCATCAGCGAAATCCTACTAAGGCAGGGTTTGTCATCTCGGCATCATTGGTATTTTTGGCCAGATAATTCTTTATTGTTGGGGGGCTGTTCGTGTGTTATAGGATGTGTAGCAGCATCTCAGTTGTGTACCCACTGGATACCAGTAGCCCCTCCCTAGTTGTGACAATCAAAAATGTTTCCGGGTATAGGGGGCCAAATTGCCCACCTTCCCACCTCCTTGGAGAACCACTGCAGTAAGAATGGAAAGAGAAGACACTATTTAACACATCATCTTCTGAAAGTTCTCAAGCAGATAACTTTTTTGTTACTGAAAATGTGACAGTCTATCTTTCTCCCAGGTTCTTAGTTCCTGGCATGAACAACTGGGATTGAATGAGATGGTATAGTGCACATCAAGGCCGAGAGAGCCGGAGAGCCGTTCTGGCGATGTTGCTTCTCTGTAATCCATCAATAGCAGGCATGGGCATATCATTAGGCAGGCAGTTCTGGCGGTTGATGTCAGGTGTCAGATGGAGATGCAGAGACTGAAAGATGGTTCAGTGGTTTCGCTGAGTTGGTGGAGCGAGGAAGAGGATGCATGAGTCATCGGTTTCCACTCTCCTTTTCTGCCACAAATGCAGCCCATATACAGAGCACTGCCTAGATGTCTGCTCAGAAAGAGTGAAGATCTGATCTATCACTGGGATCTATGTCTGGTTTGAATGAATCCTGTTAATAGACAAAGGAAAAAATCCCCTCCTTTCATACCCCCATATTAGTATAATCAGAAGCTTACAGTGTGCTATAAATGGTTCTTTACGTTGTGATAGGTTTTGAAGAACCGTAATAGCTGATTTCAGATTATTAATTATTAGAATCTCTGACTTAAAATACTAGAGCAGCAGGGTTCAGCATACTGTGACCTGTGGGTCAAATTCAGACCTCTGCTTGTTTGTGTAAAAAAAGTTTTAATGAAACACAGCCACTCCTATTTGTTTATAACAACTGTGATAACAGAGAACCATGATAATGCCAGTATTCATTTCATGTAACATCTAAAACATGCTGATTCCATTTTTTGGCAATGAGCATAGTTCATTTGAAAACACTCATCTGATCATGTCCCTCCTTGACTCAATTTCCCAGGACTCCTGTGGCCTAAGGCATTGTCACTAAACTATGGCCTCCTGTTTTACATGGGAAATGCCTTGGAATCCAACATGCCCCTTTGTTTATGCGTTGTCTGTGGCTGCTTTTGTGCCATACTGGCAGAGCTGAGTAGTTGTCACTGAGACTGCAAAGCCTAAAATGTTGACTGCCTGCTCCTTTGCCAAAAATGTCAGTCCCTGATCTGGATAATCCTTGGGTCAGTCTTTTTTCATTTCTCCACAACTCTTTCATCTTTGCATTTGGATTTACTCCAGACATCCAAATGCTTGAGTGGATATTTCTCAGCCCTCTGGAAATGCTTTTTCTGAACGGCAGGTCGAGAGTTGAGTGGTTAGGAGCATGGGCTTTGCAGCCAGCCAGTTTGGCTTTGCCACATCCTGGCTGTGTGGCCTGAGCCCTAGAGGCACAGACTCCTTTTAGAGTGGGTTGTCACTCCCTGCCTGGCCACGTGAAGCGTGACTGAGGTGCCTCCAATCACAGAACTTCCAAATGATATCTCCTCCTCCCCCATCCTTGTTTTGGTGATTTGAAAAGAGAACTTATTTGGGGATTTGGTAATTCAAAAGTGGTGCCTGTAAGATGTGCCATCTGTAAGATGTCCTGCGCAGCCTGTGTGGAACGGTTGGAACATTCATTCTTGGGGTGCGGCTGGTTTCTGTCACTCTCGAGAGCAGCGTGTGGAGCCAGAGCCCTCTGCAGTTCAGCCTCAACCGCATACCTAGGCCGGCATGGCAGGGCCAGGCCTGTGAGTGACTTCGCAGCAATTGCGTCATGAAGGGTATCACTTGCCCCAGTCAATGTCCGTCTTGTTTCTTAGGTGAATTGATCTCTGTCTCTGATGACCTGACCCAAATTCTGATCCCCAGTGATCACTTCTTATGTAACAGAACAGGTGCCTTTGTGTTCTCTAAGTCACAGGAATGGAAACCTGGGGTGATGAAAGACCCCCCTCTTTGGTCCGTCCATACTTTATTAACCCAGACCTTTCTTATCTGCTTGCTTCTCTGGGCGCTGAGATGCTCTGCTGTTGATGGGTCAGCAGCTCAGGCTGAAGCAGATGTGGACCCTCACTTTCTCTGCCGGCCCCCTTCCCACCAGTATCCTGTTTCCTTGCTGCCTGGTTCCTCGTGACCTTCACGTCTGTGCTCCTGCTCCTCACCTCCTGCCTGCTCTGCCTTCCCTCCTGTCTCCTGGCTCTCTGAATTTCTTGGGCCTAGACTGTCCCCTTGATTTGGTTCTTATCCTTCAAGCCTCGCATGTTGGGAAATGTCTGTGCCATTGGCTGGTGTATGTCAGTGCCTTCTAGGCTTTGTGTGTACAGCTGGAAAAGGCGGCCAAGGTCCCTGCCCTTGGGGAGGCTATGTTCATTTTGGAGGGGAGAAATAATAAACAAGGGAATGTCAGACAGTAATGAATTCCAAGAAGAAAAATGACACAGGGAGATGTGATTTTTTTTTTTAAGTACTTGAGCTACTTGAGGAGGAAGTCAGAAAAGGCCTCTCCCAGGAGGTGTCTTTTAGCCCAAATGACACTGGGTGGGATGGGAAGAGAGAGGTTGAGGCAGAGCAGGCCAGGCAGAAGGCAGAGTGTGCACTCCAGGGGCAGGACAGAAGCAGCTGCAGCTCTAAGAGGGAGCAAGGAGCCGTGGGAAGGTGTTGCTGTCAGCAAAGCAGGTGGTAGGGTGGCCCTGTGGGCTCTGGGTCTCAGTGTGATGGGACAGGGAGGGATGTGAGGGGGATGAGAGTTCTTGTTCTTGTGATTGCCTGGGCCCTGTTATCCACTCTCACCTCCATGGGGGGCGGGAGGGGACAGGGCAGGCAGGGCAGGAGGGGTGGGGGGCAGGGTAAGGAGGAAAGAAGTTCTTCTGTTTCCTTAAGATGGTGAAGAACCAGGGTTGGGCTTTGGCTGCTGGTCAGGAGCAATGGAGTTGTAGCTGCTTTGGGTTTCAGGTGGCCCTCAGTGGCCTGGGGGTGCCCATTTTCAAGATATTAACACCATTTCCAGTTCTGCTCAAAGACCAGCGGGACACTGGCATGGCTGTCTGAGCTTGCTCTGAAAGGTAACCCCTGCTCTAAGTGAAGACCTCGGTAATGTGCTGAGAGTCAGACAAGAACTTTTACATGTTTCGTTCCACCTTTCCTAGGAAATCGAAGAAAAAAACTTCCGTTGGATTTAATTAGATAGATAACGCCTGTAAAGGGTTTTTTATTCAGTTTTACCTCTGTTCCTACAAATATGATCAAGGGACTGTTTTTTGGATGGCTGGGGTGATGTGGAAAACCATCACCAAAGCAGAAATTCCCTGCCCTGAGGGAAATACACTGTTCCTGGAGTGAAGCTGGTAGGGGAGAAAAGAGTTGGGTTGTTTGGTGTCTGAGGAGACCTTGGTTACTCCACGGTGACGTGGCTGCTGTGAATAAAGAAAAGGCTTTCTGATTTAAGAAGCTTGGAACCTAAAAGTGGGCCTCTTTGGGGCTTGAGGCTTTTCCAGCGATTCTGTGGTAGAGATCCAGCCCTGCGTCCCCACCCAAGCCAGGCCGAGTTCACAAGCACACCCAACTGAGTCTGGAAGTGTGAGGAGGACGATCAGGATATGGGTCTCTGGGAGGAGCTGGAGGCTTCTCCTCCCTTTGTCCATAAGACCTTGTTCTTCATGCCTCAGCACCTAACGTGTGCCCTCAGGTCCTGGCTCGGGGAGGGTATGCACGTGTGAGGGGCCCCTGAAGTAGGGTTCCTCACCTGGCCTGGTGGCCTTAGCTCCTCTTCCCAGTTCGGTCTTGATGTTCTTTTTCTGTCAGAACTGCTTGGGCCGACCTCTTGCCACTGCAGCTGCAGAAGAGGTGTTCACCTCTCGTGTCGGCCTCGGCACCACCGCCGTTTCCTAAGACCAGCTGTTGGGTGATGGCTGTGCATGTTCCTGTCTGTGCGTCTCTGCGTTGGCTCTTCCCTCCACCTGCATGTCTTCTGTCCGGTGGCTCACTCTCTGCTCTCCTGTGGGTTTCTCTTCCAGAAGTAGGGCCCAGCCTCACTGCCATCCCCTCACTGAAGCACAGCCAAGCCCTTCTCCATTCTCACTCTTCACGACACGTAAATTACCTGTCATCACATAGTGATTGTATTTGTTTATCGTCTCTCTCCCTCACTTAGAATGTAAGCCCCCGAAGAGCAGGGATTCTTGCTGTTTTATACCCCAGGGCTTAGCATGTGCCTGGCACATAGTAGGAGCCACAAGTGAACAGCAGCTGGCCACCCGCTCCCCACCCCCACAGGACTCTGTGTGGTACAGTTTCAGCTGGGGCGCCTTTGAAAATCAGAGTAACATGTTCAGTGAGACAGGAAATCAGAAGTTATTCCCTATGGCTTCCATGTCCAGGAGGCTCCAAGTAGCTGTTATGCACGATCCTGACATGGGAACCGTTGCTTTGTTTATTCTGCAAGACAGTTAGAGAGTGTTTACATGGGTTGTGGAAGGGCTTTTTACTAGATGTGTGACCTTGGGCAAGTCACTGATGTTTTAAGATCATAAAGATCACTGTAGCCTCTATTTTACCTCTTTGGTAAAATAGAGGCTATAGTATGACTTACCTCATAGTGTTGTTGTAAGGATTACATGTGACACAGCTTATTAGAGGACTTAGATTAGTGAAGGGCATTTGATACTGTGAGTTATCACTAGCCCTGGTCTGCATGTACTTGCATCTGTTACCACCCAAACAAAATTGCCCCCATAACCTGACATTGTTTATTTGTTTGAACACAGGGTTCTGGGAACTCATTTATGTAGCTAGCTGTCCTTAGTGTTTATAGGGGATGAGGCCCAATCAGACATCAGGGGAAGCAAGTTCTGCTCCAGAGGAAAGCATGCTGGCCGCGCCCTCCTACACAGGGACGGGCTAGGCTTGTCCTGGAGTTATCTGGGGCTGTTTGGAGAAAAGCACAGCGGTCAGGGTTGAGAACTGCTGCTCTGAACTCGAAAGCGATGTGGTTAGGCTCCTCACTGGGTCTCTTTCTAAAGGTATGTTAGCTCCACAGAGTGACTTTGGCATTTTAGAAACATGTGATGGTCATTGCTCTGTTCCAAAGAGAAGGTTTTCTTCTGGGCTGGGAGATAAGCTGAGAGCTCATTTGGTCCCTGAAGGGGGCATTTAAGGGGGACGATTTCTGGTATAGGCATTGAGCTGGGAGTCGTGTGTGCCAGGCTGCCCTCTCCTAACAGGGAAGACGTCCTGGAGTCAGGTTGAGGAACCTGGGCGACAAGGCGCTTGACCTCTCAGAGCCTGAGTCCTCTTCTCTTCTATACCAAGGCCTAAAATGCCTGACTCCTAGTCCATGCAGCTGGCTAGGTGTTGGAAAAATTCAGCCAACAGCCCAGGAACTCCATTCTGGATGCTTACAGATTCCATAAAGCACTTGATATTATCAACAGGCCTAGATATGCTCTTTTTTTCAGATGTGCTGCCGAGAAATTTCCTTGAAATACTGGTAACAGCCCCTGAAGCAGCTCGGGAACAGCATTCACTGCTAGGCACACGTTGGGAGTCAGAGCTTAAATCCGTACTTCTAACCGAGGAGAGAGTGTTTTGTCAGTGAGGAGCATCGGAGCTCCTCTGTCACTTTGTGACGATCATTCAGCTCCCTGTCATGACCTGGTTTGGCCCTTGGCGACAGCTGCAGGTGAAGGGCACATGTGAGTGTAGGTGCAGGTCCAGGTGAGTTACCCACTGTGGGTGGCTTTAAGAATTCAAACGAGATAAAAGCAGTGAGAGTCAGTGGCTGCGATGTTTCTGGGGTGCATGTCATCTTATCTGACATCAGGACACTTGTGGCCAGTATCTTTGAGTTCTGAGGGTAGAAGTCACTGGACCATTTGCATTTTAAAATAGCATTTAATGCCTCTGTGCTTGTGAGAGTAATGTGAATGCTTATGTAAAATTGAGAGCATATGGAATATAAAGCTATCAAAAACCCTGGACTCACCAGGCAGTCACCTGGATAGGCATGTTTTCTTTCAATACGAAAGGAAAAAAGTTCATAACTTAAGCAGCTCATTGAATCACTGTTGCAAGGCAGTCCAACATGAGATAAACGATACTGCCAATAAAACACGTGAGGGCAAAATGATACCACGTCCATCTTTGTAGCCTTACAAATAAAGACAAAAAATAAAATACTCCTTAGGGAGACCTCTTCATGGACAGTGTAGATGCCTGACCACTGTGCTGTACACCTGAAGCTGATTAATGTGGAATGTCAACTATAATTAAATATACACAGAAGGTGCCAAAAAATGTACACACATTTTAAGAAAGGAAAACTGTATTAAAATTGTAATACTCAATATATACTGATAGCAAAAGATAAATACATGTCACGTTTGACTTCTGCAATTACAAGAGGTGCTCAAAGTGGTTACCATCAGCGTCCAGACACTTCTGATTATGGCGAACTACTGCTTGAGCAGCGTTGACCAAAGTGTCTACTTGTATACATTTTTTTTGGCACCTCCCGTGTGTGTGTGTGTGTGTGTGTGTGTGTGTGTGTGTGTGTATTCATGGGATGTGGAGTACAACATAGGGAATAATCAATGGAATTGTAATAGCTATATACGATGTCAGAGGGGTAGTAGATTGGGGGAGGTGGGTTATCACTTTGTGAGGGGTGTAAATGTGTAACTATTACATTGTTTTGTACACCTGAAACTAATACACACACACACACACACACACACACACACGCACACTTCTTATCCTCAAATCCAGATAAATTTGTATTTCCTTCCAGTCCTTTTCTAAAATGCAGATAGATAGATGTGTGTGTATGTTCATTTTTTAAAAATGGTTTATTTTATATACAGCTTTTTAAATACAGCTTTTTAAATTCATCTTGCTGTATTTCCTCATGCCATTATTTTCAATGCCCATACCTTTTCCTTTGTCATCATCCATTCAATTAATATTTATCTACTTCCTAATATTAACAGCTGGTGGTGAGAAACACAGACGACAAGACCTGCTCTCTGCCCTCCCTGAGTTTCCAATCTAGCCATGTATTTCATCTTACGAAGGAAGGGACCTAATGTAATTTAACCTTTTTGTTGGGTATTTGGGAAGTTTCCAGTTCTTATCTATAATAAGTAGCACTGTTCTCTTTTGTAACTCTGCTTTGAATGTCCTTGTACGTAATGAATGGAGTGTGTTTTGATCATTACTATAACTGTATTATCTTTCTGTGGAAAGGTCACTTTAAAATCAGTTTAAAAATGTATAACTGATGAAACTTGACATTCCTGGCGGTCGATGGGAATGAGAGGTTGGGGTTAATTCTTTTTTCATTAGCACCTTCCTTTCTCATTAACTGGTTTCTTTGGTGCCTCAAAGCCAGCGCTGTTGTTCACACTCTGCCTCTGAGGGCGGCCATGGTGAAGAGGGATTTGCATTAGGACCAAGCACCACTGTAGATGATTTCTGGCCATTCAGATGGTAATCCTTGCTCATTGCACAGTTGGTTCTGTGCCAGTGAATTGTGGCAGCTGCACCTTAAACATACGAGTAATTCTCAACCATGGCTATGCCCAGAATCCTTGACGTGTGGCTTCTGCACGTTCTCGCTGAGTGCCTTGAGGATGGGGCTTGGGAACTCAGACTCCGCAGGTAAGCCTGACGGACAGCAGGCTGGACGACTACTGCCTTAGAAACATGTCCCAGGGGAGTGGGGTCGGGAGAGCATAGGCCCCAAGCACAACCTTTGTCCATAATCCCTCGAATACTGATTGACTTCATGATCTGGGCAATCAGGGTTCACTCCCTAGTCTCACAGCTTTACTTGATAGGCCTATAAACCTTTTTCCACGAGCAGGACCCCTTTTTCTCCTCAGATCCCATCTGTGAAGGAAAGTATAGACTCCAGCTATGATGGAAAGTATAGCTGGCTGTGTATCTCGTTGGCTGTCTTGCTCCAGGATGTGACAGCATCTTTCAACCCTTCTTACCCACTGATGTTGTGGATTCCTGGAAAGAAAAACTGGCAGAAGCTTTTAGAGCACTTGTGAGATTTTGTTGATCTCACCCTTTATCAGAGAACTTCTAACATGATGGAAACCAAAGCTTGCTATCCTCAGAGGGACTTTTGAAATGTTTTCAACTACTTTGATCTCATCTTTATTGTATACAGTTAAATTTTAGGAACACAGAATTGTGGTAGTAATGTTGGGATTAAATTTTTATTGTTAAGACTTTGAAGCACAAACACGATTTTAAAAGCTTGTTAGTAATTGAAAATTGTAATCCTGCTGAGGACACCTTTTACTGCTATAATAACTGTAAAACAGTGATAAGTATAACAAATATTATATGGGAATTTTGAGGAATATTTTCACCCTCATTTGTTTATTAAACTCTATAGAAAGTATTCTCGAGTATATAGTCTTTTTGGATAAATGGGTTATCATTAAGACTAAAAGAGAAACAAAAATACTCCGGTATTAGTTTAAAATTGCAATAAAATCCTTAGTTTTTTAAGTTCAACTAAAATACAAAGGTGAGGCATAATTTCATCACCCAGAAAGGTATACTTGATGTAGCTTTATTGGTGGGAAGACTGCAGTTCGTTCACTTGTTGGTTCATTCACTTACGTAACACACGCTGAGTACTGTAATGTACTCTGTGTCAGTTGGTAAGGATGTGTAGATGGTCTTGTCATCAAGTATCTTTTATCTTGTCTTAGACTGTCTTGAAATAGTGACTCCAATAGCTGCTTCAGTTAAAAATGAACGTTTTTCTTTCATATCGGGAAAGAAGAAAATGCCTACCTCGGTGACTGCCTAGAGAGTACCATTTTCATTTTAAGGCAGAAGGGATGGAAAGGCAGATTTTAAATTATTTTTCGCGTTGGAGTTGCTTCCAGAACAGTGGCATCAGCAGGTGTTGAGGGTGGTTGGGATATGATTTGACATGGCAGCTGCCCAGAGGTTCATCCCTGGTAAGTGTGTTCAAAAGCAGTAGGTCAGACATGCTTGCTGGCCAACAGGTCCATGATGGTTGTTTAGAGGCAATGTAGCATGGTCCATAGGGGCCGTCAGTTCTGGAACCAGCCTGTGGGTATGGACTCTGGTCTGCAATCACCTGGCACAAATTTCTTAACCTCCCTGTGCTCGTCTGTGAAATGAGAGTGGCAAAAACAGTATGTGCATCACACTTCCTTTCTTGGCAGGGTCAGATAAGTTAATCTGTGAGAAGCGTTTGAGGACGGTAGCTGACACGTAGCAAGAGCTCAGAATGGTGATGACAGACTGGTAGCCGTTGTCAGTAGGGGTATTGGGTGATAGCTGTGACGGCGAATGTCAGCATCCTTCCTCCTCCTCATGAATTCTGTTGTACCATGTCAGAGTCACAAATCTCAGCGAGGTGGGGTCAGCAAGAGATAGGTCGCACTTACTGGTGCACTGTATTTTCAGAAATGAGGAGGAATATTCTAATGCTGATGTGACAGCTTCGTTTGCTGCCTAAGGTGCGCTCCACCAATAACTGTGGGTTGGGGATTCTGTCCAGTAGTCCTGTTGCCTTTTGACATTGTTGCAAAAGGTTACCAGCCCTTGAAGTATGGCGTCTATTTGTAGCAATGCCTCCAGTGGCTCAGTGAATGGAAGTCACACGTCATGCAAGTTCAGTTAATGGCTTCTTGCACTTCTGTCCCATAACCCCTCTGTCTGAGTTCTCCCTTATCTCTCCACAGAGGGAGCATTTGGGAAGCCAGGGGTGGAAAGAACGGGCCTAAGTTAGTGGTTCTCAAATGGGGGAAATTGTGTCCCCCGCCAGGGGACTTTGGCAATGTCTGCAGACATTTTTAGTTGTCACAGTGGGGGTATTGCTACCATCATTTAGTGGCTAGAGGCCAAGAATGCTGCCAGACACCCCACAATGCACAGGATAACCCCCTACAACAAAGAGTTATCGGGCCCAACGTGTCAATAGAGTTGAAACTGAGAAACCCTGAGTTAACCCAAACACAGCCAGGCTTCTGTGTCTGACTAACTAGTGAATAATAGTTAAATGGCATTTTTACACAGAGACCGCCTGCTGGTAATACAGGCTCCAGGTAAAGAGGCTGGAGATGGGGGAGATTGATATCCTTTGTCTGAGGAGTGGTTTCTCTACTGAATAGAGCCACCTCTCAATGGCAATGTGGCCCCCATCTGTGTGGCTGGCCTCTGGCAATTTTCAGAACTCTAGAGAACCAGTCAATGATTCAGTGTAAGAGCAAAGCTGGTCGCTGACTCCCGCTGTCATGCCAGCTAATGATGTGCCAGGGACAGACTGAGTCATGCCGACCGTGGGACTGCCGCCCTCGGAAGAGAGTGATCTCATGACTCTGGATAAAGGGATAAAGCTTTGCATTACCCAGGGGGTGATTTCTTTTGGAAGGATGAGAACATATTCCAGAGGATGGTGTGTGTGTGTGTGTGTGTATATATATATATATATTTAGCTGATAGGTATGTATTATTGCCTACTATGTGCCAAGCAGTGTTTAAAACATTTTATAAATGTTAACTCATTAGACCCTCATAACTATCCCAAAGGGGCAGACCTATCATTATCACCCTTTCACAGATAAGGAAACAGGAATGGAGAATGAGGACTCAAACCCAGGAATTTTGGCTCGAAAGTCTGGGACCCTAACCCCAATGTATGGCTGAAAGACTGAGGCTTTCTACCTTGGCTCTTGGCTTTTGCCTGGTCCCAGTGAAGCATCAGGGAATTAGGCAGGCCTGAGTCAACTGCCCGTTCTGACTTATTATCTGTGTAACCATGAACACGTCACTTCATGTCTATGAACCTCAGTGTCCTCATCTGTAAAATGAAGTCATATCTACCTCATGGAGAATGTGGAACTAACATATGGTTTCTTCTATACGTGTGTGGCACATGATAGGCCTTCAGGAAATGTTAGCTTCCTTCTACCCTTCTTCGTTATAATCATATGTTTGACCCTTTTGCTCTCATGTTGTGGCCAGCTTGTCTGACTGCCTGTAGGTGAGATACACACTGAGAGCAAAACATAGGCCTGGTCAAATACTTGTTAGAATTGATGAGTGAACAAACTGCCCCAGATCTTAGCATTGTGAAGAAGTCTGATGTTTGGGCAATGATGAAATGATGCCACGCACATCAAGCCAGACTTTCAGGATAAGGATGTGGGTTCTGTTTCTATTTATAGTTTTTAGTCAGCTCCAGGGATGTTGTGTGTAAACCACGGAGAACACACACTTCCATGTTAATTACATACCCACATTTCTGTTCTGATGAGTTCCCCTTTCGACCTGGCAGAATAGGGCAGCTCGGGTGCATCTTAGCCAAAGTTAGTTGGCTGTACTCTGGGGTGGGTGAATTAACTACCATGATTCCCCGAAAATAAGACCTAGCCAGACCATCAGCTCTAATGCGTATTTTGGAGCAAAAATTAATATAAGACCTGGTATTATATTATATTTTATTATATTATACCTGGTCTTGTATTATATTATACTTTGTCTTATATTAAAATAAGACCGGGTCTTATATTAATTTTTGCTTCAAAAGATGCATTAGAGCTGATTGTCCGGCTAGGTCTTATTTTTGGGGAAGCATGGTAGATGTGTGTTTCCTTCCTGGCCAGATCACAGTTCCTGCTCAGAGCAAGTTTGCTCTGTTCCCAGCACAATGGAAGGTGGCAACTTCCCATTTGTCTCACTTCAGGACTTGACTATATCCTGCTACTACATTGTATACTGTTCCCATGGCCCATTCCCAATTCAGTTCATAAATGAGTCTGGATTCTGTTCCCATGGACGGCTATCCTACTGTCCTTCTGCCTTTCCCACATGTACAAGTCAGTCTATCTTTCTTTGATTGTGAATTTCCAGAGGAAAAGGGTTAAGTTCATCTCTGTGTATGCATATGGAATACCTTGTATACAAACTTAGTAAATGCTTATATACATGTAAAAATATGACTATTATTTGTGCAAAAGGAAGTGTACTACTACCATGTTTCCCCGAAAATAAGACCTAGCCAGACCATCAGCTCTAATGCGTCTTTTGGAGCAAAAATTAATATAAGACAAGGTACAATAGAATAGAATAGAACAGAATAGAATACCAGGTATAATATAATATAATACCAGGTCTTATATTAATTTTTGCTCCAAAAGACTCATTAGAGCTGATGGTCCGGCTAGGTCTTATTTTCAGGAAAACACGGTATAACTGACAGATACGTAAGAAAGGGAACACAACTCTTAAATGTAAGTACCACGAGAGAATACCCCAGCGTTGAGAGCAGTGCCTGGCACATAGTAGTTGTTTGATAAATATTTTTTGGACAAATGAGTAACTCCAGTCTTGAGGTATTTTTCTAAATCTGATTATAGTTACCTGGGTTATCTAGCATGTTTGGAAACCTGGAACTGTAGCTTTTATTATTACTATATGTAACCAATAGAAATAAAGACTTGGCAAAAAAACTTGGGACATACTTGAGTTCACGGCACTAAAAATAACGATGAACTTGATCCCGAAGCTACTTCAGGACTTTGTTACGCTTTGGGGTTATGATTCTGTGCGTCAGTAACGGTCACATTATAAGAGGAGGAATTTAATAGAGTGCTTTGGTAGGATGCTAAGTAACATGGAGTTTTCTCTATCAGCCTAGTAGCTAAAAATACGTTTATGTCATTAATTGCCCAACTTGCATCCCAGAACAGACCAATTTGTTTTGTACTTTCTGGGCCACTTGAAGATGGCCCCTGTCATCTTTTAAAATAGAGAGTTTGTTAGGACAGGTCTTGGGGCAGTACTTTTTTTGGACTGTACCCCTTTTTATTCCTAATCTCAGAGAAAGAGAGAGCATGTGCGTTGAACAAATACACAGTGGCCAAAGGATTTTTAAACTATCTACATTTTCTTTTACAGATTTGAAGAAAACTCTTGCTGTGTTGCTGGATAATATTTTGCAGCGCATTGGCAAGTTAGAGTCGAAGGTGGACAATCTTGTAATCAATGGCACAGGAACCAACTCGACCAACTCTACGACAGCTGTTCCCAGCTTGGTAGCACTTGAGAAAATTAATGTGGCAGGTAAGAAGGGCGATTCTGTGCCCTGACGTGGTGGAGCTGAACCCTGATTTGAACTGGGAAAAGAATAAAGAAGCGCAGTGGTTGCTATTGTTATAAGCTAAATCCCATAAACTTGGTATGGCCTCTGTAAAGCTAAACTTTTAATTTAGTTTTGAAGAACATGTTAAAATGCGGTTACAGTCTCATGATGTGTGATAACTGGTGGTTTCTGTGACATATTTCACGTAATGAGCTCCCGGAATTCACTTTTAATGAGAAGACTCCTAGCACAGATAAGTGAAATATAGAGATTACCTCGGAAGCTCATGCCAGTTAGAGTTACTTCTTCTCCATTTTCATCAGACAATTTCAAAAGTCTATTACATATAATAGATTCTCTCCTCCCTATTGTTAAAGAAGAGCCACCATTGTAGAAAATGTCTCCTGCATGTATATTGCAGAAATATAAATTCTGGAAATGGCACTTAGGAAATAAATGGCCCCTGCCTGATCTTGGGTTGATTCTGTAGCCACTCATGGATGCCTCATGGATGGGAACTCACTGTGTAGTTCCCACTGGGATTCATTTTGCCTGGTCCCTTCTTGAAACTGGAATCTTGCATGAAAGAAGAGATTTAAAAAAAAACCCAATCATACACAACATGTATTGCCCACAGCTCCCCTTGGACCCTCCATCACACTGCCCTTGGGTCGGCCTCTGGGTCTCTGTGGTTGAGCCAGGGCTTGCTGTTGTTTGGCAGACGACTGTGGTTTCCTAGGGACCCAGGGCAAAGCAAAGAGCTAGAGGATTAGGGTTAGGTACTTTGGGTGAATCCTTGTGAATACTCACTCATTCAGTGCCCCTGGTAGGTGGTATCCAGACTCCAGTTAATGGATAAAATAAGTACCTGGGTTACTTTAAAAAATTTTTTAATTCTAGTTTAGTACACTTTGCTGGCTGGTTTCTCTCGCCTCCTTTCTTAGAGAAATTCACAGACTTAATTAGGAGAGATTCCTTTCCCACCTCCATTGTCAAAACATTTAATTGTTTCACCTTATGTAAGTTTGCTGTATTACCTGTGTGTTATGTTCTTTGCCCTTTAGCAAGTTTTAAATTGCAGATTATATTTCTAAAACTCCAAAGTATCTAACCAAACAAAGGTATTAAAAATAACTTTTAATTACAACACAGAGGCAGGGTCGTCTAGGCCATAAATCCTGCCTCGCCTGCAGTTTCCAACAGCTTCTGTAATTAGATAAGAAAACCTCCCACTGTGTTGAGTGCTTATTAATAAACAGAACCCAGGCCTCTCCAGTCTCCACTCCTCCACCCCTGTCCCCAATATGAAACGCTATTGAAAAGGTCCTATCTGATTTCATGGCAGTTCTGCATTCTCGTAGTTCTGGAGGTGGGTGGGGCACTCTGCTTGTAACTTTGCTGCCTCCCACTGCCTCTGTCCTGCAGGAACTATGTAAATATGTCTGCTGTCATTCTCTTCCCTGATAGATCTTGCTGCTGCTTCTGGCTCTCCTGTTTGTGAGCCATGCTCCTCAGGGAGACTTTCCCCTCTGGACTCCAGGGCCCCGGGTACAGAAGCAGGGGTAGACCTCAAGGAATGACATGGGAGGGAGTTGGTGGCAACTTCTTTCAAATGAGATCCCAACCCTGTGTATGGAGCCAGCTTACTCAGTTAAATATCTCTTGAGTACATTCTCTGCACCATTGGCTCTGAGTGCAGCTCCTTTACATATGCCATGGGTCCTGTGTTTTTACTAATACTTAAAGATCCAAAGTATTTTTTTTTTCTCTTTTGGGGAAATGGGAGAAAATTTAGAATTATGCCTTTAATAATTAACCTCATTCTCACTTCTTTGTATCTTTCGTGCGCGCGCGCCTGTGCATGTGTATGTGAGAGAGAGAGAGAGAGAGAGAGAGAGAGAGAGAGAGATACACTTCATGCATTCAAGATTTTTACTGGCAAATTAGGAGAATATAACATATATGTAAAATAATAAACTGTGGTTACTGTAAGTGGGGGTGAGTGTGGAAGGCTCCTCGCAGGAAGGTAAACGTTGAGGTAGGCAGGATTGCAGCATAAGGGCCTCTTGGAGAAGATACAGACTAGAATTTGTGACCCAGAAAGAAACTTGGTAGGAAGGTGTGGAAACTAACATTTAGCAATCATTTGGTAACACCAGTTACTGTTTCTGACTCTTGGAGGCACATGATTTTACTTAATCTTCTCAGCATCCCTGAGAAGTAAGTGGTCTCACAGGTTTTACTGAGTTTAATTATTTGGGAGAAGGGGAACTTGGGTACCGGAATCCCCTAAGCTCAGTGTAAGACCTCCTAGAGCCATATAAAGAAGAGATTATGTTCCTTCCATCTTTCTTGCTTCCATTTGTAAATTATTGCAAATGTATGCATCTGGGAAAATGTGCTATCATTTTCTTAGAGGTTCCTAGAGAGCTGACGGTTTTCCTGGGAAATTTAATAACCTTTTTAATAAGGAAGTTGTTTGTTGTGTTTTTTGTTTTGTTTTTTTGTTGTTGTTGTTTTTTTTAATGTTTGAGGGTCTTTTCCTTTGGTTGACCTGTGTATCAAAAAAAAAAACAAAAAAAAACTCATCCCTCTGTGTGCGTGGGTGCATATGTGTCCCTTCCCTAGATACTGTGTTGGCCACAGTGGATGTCAATATGAAATAAAGAGTAAAGGCAACCTCTTTTATTTCCCCCAGAGGTTGGAGGGTCCTTTATACCTTTTCGAAGAGCCAACATATATTTTGTATTTGTCATGTCCATAGATTAGCGTGCCAGAAAGAAGGACAAGAACGTAAGTTCGTCGTCCTGGTTCACTGTCAACTCTTCATTGCTTTCGTGCCCCTTTCTGGTCAGTGGCCGAGCTGCTGGTTCTCACACCGCTCTCGCCAAAGCAGGAGTGGCTCTGGAGCCGTGAGCGAGTTCATTTTGATTGGATTCCAATCCTAGTGGAGTGAACTTTTTCTTTCTCCCTCTCTGCATTAAGACATGTGGTAATTGCTCAGAAATGTTCTCCCTGGTGTGTCTTTACTGCTTACTCTGGTGTCTTACTGCTCATGATGTTTCTGATTGCTTACTGGTGTGTCTTATTGCTTGCTGATATATCTTCTGGTTGGCTGTAAACTGCCTCTAAATTGGGCACCACAGCAGTTGAAGAAGGGCTTCCTAAATTTATTTTCTTTTTAGGGACATTTGTGTGTGTGTGTGTGTGTGTGTGTGTGTCCTCTTTCCTTTCTCTGTTTAGCTGTGTTCTATGTGGCTTTTACCCAAAATGGCTTTTCTTTCCAAATTTATCACTCTTGGGCTTTTTCTCTTATGTGAAAGTGAATGTTCCCCTAGGGAAATTTAGGGGGAAATGAACTTTATTAAAATGAAGAATCAGATTGAACTGCATTTTTGAGTTTATCTTATTGAAGAGGAAGGTGAATCAAAAAAAGGAAAAAACATTGTTAAAAAATCCCCACCTTTCAACCAATCACCATTTGTCCAGGTTTTCTGCCCTGAAAGGACCTGAGTGTGCCTTTGTCAAAATTACCTACTTTCAGAACAATACTTAAGTTTTTTTCAGATAGACCGTTTCTGCTTTTGTCCGGATTTGTGGAGTGAATAGGATTGAGTCGATGGTTCTTTGCCATGGACTAATGTGGGGGCAAGGTGAACGCAGGGATGAGTGGTAGTGAAAATGCCTACCTTCCGAGAACGGAAAACATCTGCTTTTATCTTTGTTTTGCCCACAGTGTCTTGTTCAGAGCCGACCTGTAGAAGGTACTCTATAAATCCTGCCCTCATGGACTGAATTACGGAGGAGAGCATTTGGCTTTACTTCTGAAAGGGGTGTCTTCTTATAGTTTCTCTTAACTTCATTTCCACTTATGGGGATTTGCTTGGAAGTGGGACTTGGTATCTCATTTCCCGTTTTAAGACTTCAGCAGACCCCACCTATGCAGCGGGACTCTGTTTTTGTCAGTCATGGCTGAGCTTCCCGTAGGTGATTCTGTGCAATGGAGTCTTCGTAGCACGCGATGGTTACAACTCTAGATTGTAATGTTTGCACAACTCTGTACTGCACAGCGAAGGGGAAAGGAGAGTGCGGGCACGTGCACAGGTGTGCTCACTCCCATTCATTTATACTCTTCAAAACCCAGTCGTTGTCTTACAACATCAGCTGAATAACCAGCCATCACTGGGCGTTCGCTAAAAGGCAAAACGTAAACCTAGCATCCCCTTTGTGTTATGACTGCTTACAATTGCAAGGCCAATTGGGAAACACAGCCACAAAATCAAAGGTGCAGGCACAATTCAAGTGGCTGTTTTCTGATATTTAGTCCAAATTGAACATTAGGCGGCCCTGCATTGCCCAAACAGCAGTTGCAACATGCATCATATTCTAGTAGTTGGGTTTGAAGTGTAGTGTATTTGAACTTGGATGCTGTTCTCAATAAAAAGAACCATAATTGTTGTTCTTACTATTTGAAAATTGAAAAACGTCCCTGCTGAGTTCCAGGGTTTGCATTGGGAACTGCAGTTTCCCCCCTTTTGTGCTGATAATGAACCTTGAAATTAAGTTGCACCTGTGCTGTTTCATTGCTTGTGTACCCACATTATCACTTGTGTTGCAGTAGCACCTGAAGTGTCCTACCCCCACCCACCAGTGACTCAGCAGGTAGCTTTCCCGGGGTCAGGTATTGGCCAGACAGCGGCACCCCAGATGCTGTGGAGAGACAGGAGAAATGAAACTGCGGAGAGTTCTCTTTTTAATTGGAGCAAGAAACAAATGTGTTCCTCCTAGCTACCTGTCACTTTCTGTTTCATTCTTTGCAAGGGCAGCAATAAATATGTGGCTACTTGTCAGAAACAATTCTTTTGGTACCTTCATAGAAAAATGTATGTCATTATTGGTATAGTTTTCACTTTGTGTGGTCAAAGGCATTTAGGTGTTTATGATGGAGGAGGAGGGCAGGAGGAGGAAGAGGGAAAAAAATACAGTTCCGGAGAAGTGATGTCGACCTTTGGGCCTGTGTATTTATAGCACTGAATCTCAACCAAAGACGATGCTAACCCCACTCCACCCTTGCCCAGGTGACACTTAGCAATGATTGGAGACATTTTTGGTTGTCCCAGCTGAAGAGGTATTATTGACATCTAGTGGCTAGAGGCCAGGTATGCTGCTAAACATCCTACAGTGCGCAGGTCAGCCCCACAACAGAGAATTATCTGGCCCCAAATCTCAATTGTACTATAGTTGAGAAACCCTGATCTACAAGGTTTTGTTGGAATCTGGTATTACCACTTACGATTAGGGCAGAGAGATGACTGAGACGTTGAAATTTCTTTATTGGCCAGCTGAGACCTAAAGTCTCCTTCCTTCTTCCCAGCAAGACTGTTCCCAAGTCCCCAAGCCTCCCCCCCCAACCCCACCCCCGCCATCTGAGCTTTGAAACTGATCTTCGAGACCTCTAAGTAAGAGATTTTATAAACTCCGAGAAGACTATTTTGGGATCCTGACCTTAAGAAACTCCTTTCCTGGACCCAAATCAGTAAAATTTTGGCAATCTGTATTTTACTCCTACTTAGATAGGAGGTAATTATTTTCATGAAAGAGCCACTAATTTCAGAATAACAATGGCAAAGTAGTCTGAGAGAGAGGATTTAAATTAGAATGTTTTAGAAGAAATTTTATTATTTTAAGCAAAGTATGTAATTATCAAGACATGAAAGAGTAAATGAAATAAGTTAAGGAAAACAAGACAGGCCCCAAAGATCTACTTTACAGCGTGGCATACCCTACTCAGCATATTTAGAGAAATATAACAGATAACACTGGAAAGGTAGGTTGGGATATTTGTGAAGAGTTTTCCATATAAAACTAAGGAGTTTCTACTTTGTTCTATTGGCAGTGAGGCTGACGAGGGTGAGTAGATGAGACCTGTATTTTCAGAGTAAAAAACTAATGGCCATTTTGAAGTGGGATGCTTTCGAAGGGGGTCATAGTGGAAGCAAGGTGACAGAGGGTTTAGTTGACTCAGGTAGTTCAAAACCTGAAATTGGACATGTGCGTGAGACCCATGTCAGGGTGGAGTTGGTGGACCATGGGAGAGGGCGAGGGAGGAGCTGTCTTAATGATTCTCAGGGATAGAGTTTCAAGGACGACTGGGTGATGCATTTATTGAGGAAACAAGCCAGAAAAGAAGCAGGATTGTACAAAGACAGTAGCCACGTGTTTAGGTGGATTTAGGGAGTGTGAATGCTTTTCTGCAAGCCCTGTGGTTGGCAGTAACAATTTAAAGGCAGTTGGAACGTTGGCTCGTAGTGCTCAGGAGATGAGGGGCAAGGAAAGATCATACTTGTGCAACCAGGCTGCCCTGGGTCAAATCCTGGTTCCACCACTTCATACCTGTGTGACCTTGGGCACATCTCTGAACCTTTCTATGGTTGAGTTTATTCATCTGTAAAACCGGAGAGATAATAGTAGTACCCATTTCATGGGGTTGTTATGAAGAGTCAATGAGTACGTGATTAAATGAGAAACATGCCTGGTACAAAGTCAGTATTATATGAGCATTTGTTCATTACCACTTAAAAGCTACACGTTGAAACACTGATGGATATAAGACTGAAGATCGCAATACTAGTTATTAGAATATTGCCACTGACAGTGAAAAAGTTAATAACTAGTATATGTTTAGTGACTTATAAATTAGAACATATGTATATATAATTGCATTTGAGTGCTTTAGACTTGAAGAAATTCCCAAATTGACCTTTTTTGTCAGTACTCCGAGACCTTTATTATCAATACTTAGAGGCTTAGCAGGAAATCATGTATTTGTCTAATCACTTGGTTGCAAGAGGCAAAACGTCTACCTCATATTACCTTAAGCAGAATTTGGGACTCATGTAACAACTGGAAAGTTCAAAAGCTGACGCTGAGTGCAGCAATGTTGGATTCAAACATGGAAACTGTACTGCCTTCTTCATCAGCTTCATTCTTACACACCATCTCTGTACCGTGGTGGCAGAAATGGTCCCAGGAGCGTCTAGGTTTCTGGCAGCACTCTTGGGGTGGGTTCTGATCAGGTTGGCTTGGGATGTGTGCCTATCCATGATCCAGTCACAGCGCCATCCTAATTGGCTGGGCCTGGATCACTTAGGTTACCCCTGGGATTTCGTGATGGGGGAGGGTCCCTAAAGAGATTTTGCGCAAGCAGATTAAATACGTATGACTATTAGAGACCCTTGTCACATTATGGTTTGGATTCCCAAAGTCATCCGAAGCCTGACTCTAACTTTTCTCTCCTTGAGGGCTCAGAGGGCAAAGCTTCTGGGGTGCCAACCTTTCTGCCCCATTTGAAATGCTGCTGTGGCAGAGTGTGTTTCAGCCCTGCTAGGAACTGTCCTAGCCCACAGCATGCTGTCCATGCCCTTATACATGTATGTGTTTTTTGTCTGCAACCTGGAATGCCCTTTGTTTTTCGGGCTAACTCTTATTGTCTTTTTCAAAACGAATCTGAAACACTATTCCCCCTAAGAAGCCTTCCTGACGCATTCCCACCCCAGAGGTTCTGGTGGCCTTGCTTTGTGTTCTCACGACTGCTCTGTGTATCCATGGAACTTTCCATGCTTTGCCTGCCTTCATAGTCAGGCTGTAAGCTATCAATCGCATGGGCAAAATATCCTATTTTTTAAAGGAAATGCCTTTTAAACCCAGTACCTCACTGGGAGCCTGGTAAATTGCAGGTTCTCAGTACAGTCATCCAGCTGAGTGTGCTCCTCGCTCTTCTAAACACACTCCTGGTCAGCCACTGTCCTGGAGCCAGCTGTTACCATGATGGTGATGGCCACACTCAGTCCTGGATCGGCATGTCTGCCATTGGCCTGCTTTGGCATTTGACTGCTATACTGTTTAAAGGAGAAATGCTTGTGCTTTACAAGGCTTTCTGAAAACCCTCCATCATAAGATCATTTCTTTTGTAATTTCTTGGTGGCTAATTATAAAAATGTAAGTTAAGATTTAAAAAAAAATTGTAATCAGCTGTGCTGTGTCAGAGGTTGCTCTGAATGAATAGTTTTTTGCAGAAAGAGGCTGGGCACCCACCACTCTTACTACCTTCATACTAAGTACTGACCCTTCAAGGAACACACAGCTTTTTCACCTCACAAAGTGAGAGTGTGTGTCCCTATGGGGAATGCAGCTCCTCCCCAGCCGTTTGAAGGGAGACAGTGGGAAGAACAGCCTCAGGGACGCGCACTGTGAAACTGACCTGGAGAACTTGGGAAGAATTTACTGTTGGTGTGAAAAGACCTGTGTTCAGGGGTGTTCTGTGGAGGGGAGGCAGGACATACTAAAATCAGACTTGTTTGTTTTAATCAGAAGACGACAGATCCCACTTGCTCTCATTTGGCTTAATGAGATATGTGTATACAGTTGTGCTATCCACTTACATATGGTATTAACTCAATAGATGTTCAACAGCTACAGCAGAGCATATGCTTTCTTGCAGACGTTCCCTTGTCTTTGCCATTTTGTCTTTTACCTTGTTTCCATTGACACATATTTCAATAGACTCATTCTAGAGCCTGAGATTTAAAATTTCAGAAAAATGTTATAATTAAGGCTGTTCTCATGGGGGCAGGGGAATCTTATCTGTCTGTGTTGTTGGAAAGGTTTTTAGGTTTGTGGGGTTTTGAGGGATTTTATTTTTAAGCTGTGCTTTTTGACTTTGCATATCCATAGCTTCTAAAATTAGGTGACCTACATGAAAATCAGGTGCTAGTTTTTGTTTTTCCCTTCTCATTGTATCTCAGAAAAAGAAGAGATAAAGCATATGGGTGAAGGTGGTCTGATATTCTTTGCTGAGTTTAAAAATTAAGAAAAGAGATATCCAATTAGATAATATAATTAAGAGGGATTGGAGTGTCCCTCAGTTCGGAGCAGCAGAACTAACCTTCGTTGTGGTCTCCTTTCTCTGTCCTTCCTTTGCCTGGACGTTCAAGTGTCATGTGCATGGTCACAGCCCCCAAGTTCATTGCTGTCAAGCTGAGGACCCGAAGCATTTGGTAGAGCCGGCAGAGGGACGATGTGTCTGGGGCTGACATTTTTATTTGCTTGTCAGAGTTGGCCAGCTACGCCATCAGTTGGTTTTAAGCTGTCTTGTTGTTTCACGTTGGTGAGATTTTGGAGTCAGCATTTATAATAGGAACTTTCTCTTTACGTTAGTGCCCGTGGAGGTGGGTTCTTGAAACAGTCATTAGGGAAGAGCCACAGTTGAACATCAGATGAAGGGTCTGTGCTAATGTTTCCCCTGTTAAACAGCAGCCATAGGGTTGTGGTTCATTCAGAGACAAGCTCTAGACCCTGACCACGTGGGTTCAAATCCCAGCTCTGCCACCTCATAGTCGTGTATCCTTAGATAAACCCAGTTTTCTCATCTACAAATGGGGATTAAGTACCTGTACCATGGTATTCCTTTGAGGACTATGAATTAATACATGGAAATCACTCAAGGCCAGGCACAAAAACCACTCCAGGCCCGAGCTCAGTAAGTTTCTGGCCACTGGGACATGCACTTCTTAAGGACCCAGCTCTGGGTCTAACCCGTGGGCCAGGCATGTAGCAGATGGTCAGTTCTTGATGAGTATGTCAACTACCCAGTCCTAGTGCTATATGGTATAGAGAAAACTGGATCTAGGAGAGGGGATTTCTCCAAGCCACTCGACACTCATAGGCTGGACCTGGTCTCCGACATCAGACAACCTTGAGCAGAACCCCTGGCCCTGAGTTCCCCACTGTTGGTGTTTTACTTACCATTGCAGGCCTTACTCTCTGTACAATGGAGGTGATGGCAACGCTTGCTTCATGTGCCAGTGAGGGTGCCATGAGCTGATGCATACTGAACACCTCACAGGCGTCTGACATACACTCACCTAAAGACCCTGCCCTTTGTGGTTCATACTTTGTTAGAAGGGAGGGGCCACAAATACAACACGGAAGCACTGATGTGTCTTTCATACAATCAACACTGCCTGGATGGTGCCAGGCCTTGTGTCAGGCAGTGCAAATGCAGCCGGATAAGAAGCTAGGGTTCCTGTTGTGAACGTAGGGATTACCGCGTCCCTATGTGGAAGAGATTATTGGCAACGCTCACCATACCTTTCTTGACCCTCAACCTAGAACTTCATTCAACTCTAGTCCAAGATGACCTGTTGGTTTTGCCTGACCTTTTGGCCTTGGGAATGCCTTTTACACTCAGTAGCCATCTGGGGATAAGGGTAGGAAGGCCCTTATAGGAATTGGCACAGAAGGAAGTCCTGTTGTGCAGTGGAAGTCAGATAGCCCTTGTCACAGCCACCTGAAGCAATCTGGAAAGTGTGCCTGACCCCTCACTATACCTTCTCCCTCAGAGTAGGGAAGGGAATTCCTGTGCTGTAGAGCTCAGCTCACCAGGGAAGACAGTTATTAACCTGTCTAAACTTTATGCTAATAGAACTTACTCAGTAATTGCTTTCATTAAATATGGTTCAAGTTATAGCAAGAGTAACAGAAGAACAGAGTAAATATTGAAGACTTTATTTCAGGGTGCATGAGGTTGGGACAAAGAGAAGATTAGCAAAAGCTGAATCTGATGGTATCTGACATCAAAATACAATGGACTGCTTGGCTGAAGTTCCAGCAATTTCTCTTCAGTGGCTCTCTTGATCCCAACTCGGGAGGCACATGGGTGTCCTTTAGGGGACGGTTATGAGCTCTTATTCTCACCTTACAGTTCTGGCCCCTGTCAGACAAAGTAACATGGTAAAAAGAGAGACTGCCATCCCTGTACTTCCAGGAATGCTGGGAGGATTAAAAAGGTGGCTGTTGGCCCATGGCTGTGCCATGTGGGGAGGACGGTCGCTTCCTGAAGGCCGAGGGCCGTCAGTAGCAGCTGAGTTGGCCAGAAAGCCCATGATAAGTGTGTGTCCATGGGGTGGGTGTGCTTTTCCATCATCCATGGGCGCCAGGGCATTAATTTAGCCATGCTTTTCATGCCTCCGAGCTACCAGTGACCAAAAGCAGCCATAACTCTATCCTTGAGTTTATGTAATAGTAGGGTAGTATTTTTCCAAAGGAGTCTTTATAAACAAAACCTTTCTTCTGTGTTATAAAAAACGGATATAATTCTACCGCTTAGAAATTTGGAAATTACAGCTAAGCAAAAAGACGAAACTACAAAGCAGGTGTTATTCTGTCACCTAGAGATTGATTGATGGGATTTATTCCTAACAGATACTGTAAGTGTCTCCTCTGTGCCAGGCACTTTCAAGGCCCTGCAGATTGAGGGATGAGCAAAATCAAGTCTCTTCTTTTATCGAGATTGCATTCCAGCAGTGAAGGCACATAATCAACAAATGTACAAACATATACTATGCCCGGTGGTTATAAGTGCTATTGAGAATAATAAAGAAGTGTGGGGAGACAGCAGGGAAGAGGAGACTGTTTCCGGATGGGCCAGTTATGAGGGAAAACCTTTCTGGAAAAGTGACACTGAGCAGAGACCCAAATGAGTGACAGAGGGAGCCCGGAGGAAGGTTACACCCAGAGGGGTCACAGGCACATTCTTCCTGGGTCTGCACACAAAACTCTATTGTGCCCTTTTAATCTTATTGCAGAGGGTAGCTTATTGAAACCCAGAAAGAGACCATTGACTACCAGGCTGTACCATTTGGGATTTACGCCTCTGCTGGTTTGCTACTGGATATTTGAGTGAGCAGTATTGGGACCATGGTCAGGTGTTGATGGGTGAATGTGGGGGTCAGCACATGATGAAACCTCTGTTTGCGGTAGCCCCATGCTCAGGCTGCTGGGGTTTGAATCTGAGTTCCACCAGCGGTGCGACTTTGGCCAAGCCATTTGGAGAGTCAAGTCTCAGTCCCCTCATCTGTACTACAGAAAAGCTAGCTCTCTGGGATACTGGGAGGCCACAGGAGACAGTGCATGTGAAAGGCTGGCACACAGGAAGTGCTCGGAAACATGGGCCATTATTGTAATGACCAAAATGAGATTTCAGCGAATGGTTTTAAAAGGCTCGATGCATGACTGTCCCATAGACATCTTAACCAAAGGCTCACAAGCCTCAAAAATTGTGTTAGAGGCACCAGAGTGGGGCAAGTTCCATTCATTTGCCAAAGAATATAATGTAAGCTTTTACAGAAGGATCATACATTTTGGGTAGGGTTTGGGCTTTTGGTCATGAAGTGGGTGCAGAAGTTGTGGAGATCAACTTCTTGTCTGTATTTGCCTGACTCTATTCAGACTTAAAACCATTGTTGAGAAATGTAGGGTTTGTTTTTACAGAAACTGTTCTCAGGTTTGGGGATGTTAATGTATGGCCTTGAGTTTTCAGAAAGCCACAGTGAAAGTGTCATTGGTCCTATATGGTATTTGTGAGGTTTGACCAACATTGTGTTCTCACTTTTAGCTTAATGCTTCCTGAAAGATGCTACTTGGATCAGTAAGACATCCTGGGTCCAAGATCCAGATGTGTTCACTGTTTCAGTCCTCTGCTCTCCCTGGCTCAAGATAAAATCTTGACCAGAGTGTAAGGGGGGAAGGGAGTGGTAGATGAAAGTAAAGGGGATCAAATATATGGTGATGGAAGGAGAACTGACTCTGGGTAGTGAACACACAATGTGATATATAGATGATGTATTATAGGATTGTACACGTGAAATCTATGTAACTTTGCTAACAAGTGTCACCCCAATGAACTTTAAAAAAACAAAAACAGGAAGTAGGGAAGAAAAGGATAAAATCTTGGACACAGAGAGTCATGGCGTGAAGGTCTGGCCTCACCTCCCAGTCTCTACAAGATTCCTTTCCATAGATGGATTCAAAGTAGTCTCTGCCTACTTTGTTCTTAGCCTCCAAAGGGGAGACTCACACATTCCCCCTGGCCTCTGGATTCTCTCTGTGATGGCAGGGAGTCGAAGAAATGGTCATCAGTGTAGGCAGGTCTCTAAGAAGCGTGTGACTGGCAGGTGATTGGCTGGCCTGTAGAGTATTTCAGAGTGTGAGCTGGCCTCGCATTGAGGGATACCAGTCTAAGAACTGCGAGCTACGGTGAAGGATTGTAGGACCAGGACCCAGAAGGTCTGAGTGCTAGGCCCCCTGCTGTCAGCTAACTGAGATCCTTCAGTTTTTGTTTCTTCTTTTATAGCCAAACTTTAATAGACTTTTAGAAGTGGAAGAGGTTTGGATGGTTCTAACCTTTCTCCCAAATTGAGAGGCTGTAACTTTTCTGAAATCCTTGGTGAATGATCTTCCAGGCTTAGCTGAACAGTTGCGAGATCGTACACAACTTCCATGGACCACATTCACATCACGGTCTAAATTGGAGGCGAGCAGCAGACTACAGCCCACTGACCAAGTCTGGCCCACCGCCTGTTTTTGTAAATAAAGTTTTAGAATACGGTCATGCCCATTTGTTATCTGGCTCTTTACAAAAAGTTTGCTGACCCTTGATCTTAATGACTAGAGCTCCCTGGAGTGCAGGAAGCACTGGCCACTGGGTTCTCTCTGTGTGACGACAGGGATGCGAAGACTGTAAACGATAACCGTCGGGGTGTGGGGCAGGGCTAGTGTGGTATTTTCACTTGCTGATCTTGGCTTCACTTTCCAGAGCAACTCCTGATCTTTGGAGACTTGGGTCGGTCTGCAGAGCATTGGTATTCACAAAGCACGTTCTCACCATCCTGGCATCCGGCACCCGTCTGCTTCTGGTGGAAAATCTTGATCCCTTGCCTCTCTGGAAACTTTCCTCTGAGCGTGCTCCAGTTTGTCAAGACTATACTATGGTGGGACACTAGAACTGCGTTCATTCCTCCAGAAACTGAGTAGTACAGCTCTTGGAGGAAAAGAGGGGCCTTCCGCTCCTATCCTGCACACTGGGCTGCTTCATCAAGCCCAAGTGCACAGCAGCCATGTCGTGCTGCGGCTCTGACTCAGGCTAGACCTTCCAGTCTTTTCCTTATGGACTTCTTGCTGTTAAACCTCGTGGTCACCCTAATTCCCACTCCTCTCTCGCTCCTCCATGATTCATACTTTATTTATAGTCCCAGACTATGGGTTTTTACCTTCATTCTTATTCAGTATTATTTTGCTTATTTTCTCAATATTTAAATATTGTATTGACTCTTTACGGTTTTTGTTGTCCACTGACTTATTAGTTGTTGTTGTTTGTTTTCTCCCTGATGTGTCATCAGTATTTGCACTTTGGCTTTCAGTCAATGACCTAAAGAGAAGAGGCATGCTGATCTAGCACTAGACTAGAGACAACTTTCAGGTTGACATGGGTCCATTGCTCAACATCCGTTTAGTATAATTGCTCAACCAAGCACACATACCACTAGTTAGCCTGTCACTTCCCCATCTTATTCGCAAGGATGTCATTAAAGGACCAAAGTCAAGATGTCATGTCAGAGGACATTTCACCTTTCCCTCTATTCCTACCATTCCTGGTCTAGTGCCCTTTTAAAAAGGGGGAGAGAGGGAGTTGTGGGTAATGTTGGTTTAGTTGGTAATGTAAGTACTCTTAAGTCATCTGTTTAGTAATCTTCTCAAAATAATCATTTTTGCCAGAAATGAATGGAAACCTTATTCTTTTCATAATCTCATCTCCCCCATCACCTTTAAGTATGGAGGAAACGTTTGCCCATCTCTGGTTTTCTCAATAGCCCCTTAATAATAGTGCAAAGCTTCCCTATCCTTCAAATCTACATCATACTTATACTTTGCCATCCTACAGATTTTGGCAATAGAAACTAAAAGCAGAGTCACCGAAGGTACTATTAAAATATTAAAAGCACTGTCAGAAACTGCGATGAAAATATCACCTAGGTTTGCTTTGTGTGGGTATCACACACTGCCCTTGGTAAATGCCAGTCTCACTGATAAGGCTCTGATTTATTTACTTTCCAACGGTATAGCTTTCTGTTATTTCACTGCTACACAGCTCTTATATCTCTTGAACCTTCATTTGTTATTTGTAAAAAAAAGAGTTCACAAGTCCTTTGCAATTTCGATGAGGTTCTCTTTGAAAAAGCCACTTTCTTAATAAAGGCTGAAGTAAAAATTTGGCACAGTGAGTTAATCACTGCTTTGTCGCCCTTTGAAGTCCGTGTGGCCTTTCACCTTCTCAAACCCAGTACTGGCACGCAGGTGAGTCTGGGAGAGTCAGACAAGGGATGAGTACACAGTTTCTATTAAAGAATGTGGCTAACCAGATTAGGTTTGTGGGCTGTTTATACAATAGAACCAAAAATTAGCCACTATTTCTTTTTTTTTTTATGAATTACTACTATGTCTGGGGCACAAATTACCGTTTTAAAGTACTCATTGAATTGTTCTTTCTTCAGAGCTAACCTGCAAAATAATGATCCCGTTTAATAGACAAAGGGGTGTCAGGGTGGGAAATACTGTATAATCTAGTCAAGTTGGCTGAAGCCTGAGCTGGGATTCAGATCCTGGTTGGCTCAAATCTAAATACGTTCAAAGAAGCTGCCCACAGCTGGGACAGTAGAATTTCATTGAACATTAAGCCAAAAGGCCACATGCACATGGGGTGTTTTTAAAAGATGAGACTAGTTTAAAGCTCAAGAATGTAAGCTAATCTAAAAAGGCCTTTTTGGTGATTCGGATGAGACTGCACATGTTTCAGGAGCGACTGCGCATGTTACAGGAGCTAAGCATACTTTTTTTGTGTTTTTTTATTTTTTCCCCGTCTTTTTTTCCATGGTATATTGATTTCCCTTTGGTTTTTCTTCTTAACCATTAAGTATTTCAAATGAGGTGATTTTCTCTAGAGAATTTTCAAGAATTCTTTTCCAATTTTCTTTTTTTTTCTGTTCTAAAACTTGAAAACACTGTTTTAAAAATGCTTGACAATGTGATGTAAATTCATTGCAGGAAATTTGGAAAGTGCAGAAAAGAATAAATAAGAAATAAAAATGACCTGTAATCCTATTGTTTAGACCACATGACTGTCAACATAATGGTTATTTCTTTCTCGTCTTTCTTCTGTGCATGTAATGCATAAAAATAATAATTGTACTCTGTATAATTTTTCAATTCTGATTTTTAAGAGAGCATTATCTCATGTCTTTATTATTCTTCAAAAGCTTTATACCAGGGGTGCCAAAAAATGTATACAAGTGGGCACTTTGGTCAACGTTGCTCAAGCAGTAGTTCGCCGTCATCAGAAGTGTCTGGATGCTGATGGTAACCACTTTGAGCAACTCTTGTAATTGCAGAAGTCAAATGTGACTTGTAATCATCTTTTGTTATCGGTATATATTGAGTATTACAATTTTAATACAGTTTTTCTTTTTTTAAAATGTGTGTACATTTTTAGGGGCTCTCTCTGTATATATATTTAAATAACTACATAACATTCTCTTCATTCACTAGATTCCTATTTTCAACCCCCCCCCCTTTTTTCTATTATTAAGATCATTTCAGTGAACATGAATCTTTGCTCCTCTGATTTTTCTTTTGGGAGAGTTCCTTAGATACAGATTGGCTAGGCTTAAAGTATAAGCATTTTTTAAGTTTAATTCTTATTTTTATCAAATTAGGACATGTACATAATTTCAAGTCAAATAATATAAGGATTATAACAAAACCAGTTCTCTGCCTTGTCCTACTTTATCCCCCTCACCCCCGCTTATATTTCTCAAATGCAAATACTTTTAACTCTTTTAGTTCTTTCTTTCAATATATATCTTCATATTTCTCATTAATATGTTTATGCTACTTTTCCTTATCTTGCAATTTTCAACATTACCTACCGATTCTCTGTTATGGAAGATGAGAATTGAGCTTCCTGACACTACATGATACCACCATCTCTAGGAATCCCTCTGCACACACATCCTGTCTCCATCCTCCAGAATCCTAATATCCTGATTTTTTTTTTTAAAGTGAAATCAGTGGTCAGTACTTGCTCTATAAAGGCACTGCTTAGCCATCTAGTAAAATGGTATGATACTCGCCTTTCTGACACATCTTTTTATTCTTAGAGTTAATAATTTACTTTCCATATTTGCTTAGTTTTAGTTAAATATTTACAAATTACTTTCAGGGTGTTGGGACTCTATCCATGAACAAAATGGACAAAAATACTTGCCCTCATCAAAATTCAGCCCTAAACTTTCTGTCAGAATCCCTCTTTAAATGGCTAGCAGAGCAGATAGTCTGTCGGATATATTTTTACTGAGCAGCATTCTTTCTGGAGCTTTCTGTCTTCCTGCTGCAGTCTGGCCTGGTTGCTTTCTGGGCCTGCTGTTCTGTTGTTGTCTGAGGCTGCCTCTGTCCAACACCTTGGAAGACCCTTTCCTCCTCTCCTGTAATGGGTCATCTATTTCCTGGGTTCCATCTCTTCCTCTTTGTTGGTTTATTACCTCATCCAGGTAGAGCTCATCTTCTAGTAGTTTTCTGAGAGAGAGAGGGTACGGGGGGAGAAAATTTTTGAAATTTCTTGAAGGTGGGAAACTATCTTTATTTTACCTTCACACCTAAAGGATAAATTAGTTGAATGTAAAATTCTAGGTTTGAAAATTATTTTCTTTAAACATGTAAAGATCTTGTTCCTTTGTCCTATGATTTTCAGCATTATTTTTGAGAAGTCCGGTTGCATTCTCTTACCTGGATGTGACCTGTGGTCCCTCTGGAAGTTCGTGGGGTTTGCTTTCTGCCCTGTGTCTTGACATTTTTTTGTCCTGGTGCACACCATGTCTCATCCTGATTCTGACCCTTCATTAGACTCTTTCCATTGGAATATTTATGTCTTTCTTGTCCGGAAAGTTTTCTTGAACTATTTATTTGATAGTCCCTCTTCCCGCAGAGCTTCCTACTTTTTCTTCTAGAGCATTATATTTGCATTTAAGTGATTGCGTTCCCTCTCCTTGCGCCTAACTTTTCTTTCCTATTACCTTTCTGTTCATCCTTTTGCTCTCTTTTCTGGAAGATTTCCCCTGCTCTATATCTAGCCCCACTACCAAATGTGTTAATTCTGCTATTTTAGTCTTCATTTCTAAAATTTCTTGTACTCTCAGTTCCTCAAAAAAAAATAAAAAAAATAAAAAATAAAAAATCCTGTCTTGTTCTGGTTTCATGAATTAATATATTTATGTCAGATAGTTATTACAATTTTTAAAAATCGTTAAATCATATTTTGTTTTCTGCTTCATCTCTACTTTCTGTGAGTTTTTCTTCGTTTTTCTCTCCTTCTCTGTTTGAGTTCGTTTTTTTGTCTTGTTATGTTTTTTCTTTTTTTTATGTTAAAATGTTTTCTCAAGTGTCTGGTAATCTTTGGGTGTTGTTCGCATTTGAGGGGGAAGCTATCTAGCACTGTGGTTGGCCAAGCGATGAGTATTGATAGATGCTGAGCCACCTTACAGGAAACCAAAGATGACATTAGAGGACCCCAGATGTCTGTTTCAGTCTTTTCTCTCTCTGGTTAGTTTCCTCAGAGATGAATCATTCAGTGTCCTGCCCAGGGGACTAAAAGTATCACTGCTAAGACTGCTACAAAACTGGTGATTGGGACCTTTTAAAATTTGGAGTAGAGACTTCACTTCCACTTCTGTACCTTCTCCGCTAGTCTAGGTTTAGAACCTTTCTTTGGTTCAGTCTCTCCAGAGAGTAAACCTTTGCTCTTTATGACTAGAAGTCTCTAGTATAAGTATCTTAAGACTTGAGAGGCATTACAAGTTACATTCTTACAAATAATAAATGTATGAATATTCCTGTTTTAAATTCTCTGTCTAAATACTTGGTATTTTTCTTTAAAAAAAAAATCCAACACTTTACCAGTGTAATAAATAGAAAATCATACTTTACATGTGTTTCGTTGATTACTAGAGAGGGTGGATATTTTCCATATGTTTCATGGGACTTGTATGTTTTATGAATATCCTGTTTATGTCTGTCTTTGTTTTTCTTCTTTTGAGTAGTCATTGAAGTTTGAGTCCTATGGCTGGGGTCTGGAAGGGAAGGCCTCCTTTATTTTGACTGGTTTTGTGTGATTCTCTGTCCCTGACAGAGGGCCAGTGTCCTCCTGTGAGGCTAAAGGCACCCGGAATGCTTTATCTGGCTCATGATAATACAATTCCTATCAGGAGGGTCAACACCAGTTCAGCTCAAACCCTAAATGGCCATCCACGACTTTCTTTCTGCCTCTTACAAGTTCTGTGTATGAGTTAGACCAGTGGTCAGCAAATAATGGCCCATGGGCCAAAGTCTAGCCCACAGTTTGTGTAAATAAAATTTTACTGGGACACAGTCATGCTCATTCATGTATGTACATATCACCTGTGGCTGCTTTTATATTACAATGGCAGAGTTGTGTAGTTGTGATAGAGATCACTAAAGTCTTAAATATTTATGATCTGGCCATTTATAAAAATTTCACCAACCCTTGAACTAGATGTTTGTTGGTTTCTTGATACCATATAACTATTTGCAAAGGCTCGTGAAAGTTGATGATTCCTTGTTCATATGAATAAAAACTACTAAGTGTGATTGTCATGCCTTCTGCAAAAACCAATAAATAGGACGAAAGTAGCAGTCAGCTTTCTTCAAATGATATATGTGACTGTAATACCGGGGTCAGTCTACCCTTCTTTGAGCTCCCCAGACAATTTCCAGGAATATTGCTTTTGTAGCAACATTCTACCCTGAAAGCCACTCCACTTCCCTTTCTGCTGTCCTCCCCCACATCTCCTGGAAATATTAGATGTGTAAAATGGGCTTCACCTGCTAAAGCTTGTCTGTCACTGTGTTCACAGCATTGCAGAAACAAATTATGTTTAAAAAATAGTGACCATTAGATGAATGCCAGTGGTCAGCATGTGGAAGCTGAAAGGCCCTCTGTATGTTTAAACCACCCATCTTTTTTGAATGTCCTTCATCTCTCTTAACTGTAGAGCCCAATCTTCCTCCTGTGGCGTTTCCATCTTCCTCCTGTGGTGTTTCCATTTCTGTCCTTATGGCCATTACCTCTATCCCTTTTCAGGATCCAGATGCTCATATCTCAAGGGCTATGCGTACACTAGGGGCCGAACACCCTGGCTTGGCTCTTCCCGCCACACGGCCTGTGCTCTGTTGTGTGGACCTGCCTCTCCCTCTCTGACTTTGGGAGGAGAATCTCTGCTCAGCTCTGTGCTCTGGGAGATCACTCTTTCTTCCTGTGTGCCAGTATCCCATGTGACTCTCCCTGAGTCCCTGCTAACAGCGTGCCTCTTGGGTAGTGGCCCGGACACAGAGTTGTCACCTGCTGCTTCCTGCTTACTCTTATGCATGCTCTGTGAGGCAGGGCCATCTTGGCAGCAGCACACAGTGTGTTATGCGTATAGAGATGTGACAGATTTGGGGATGGTGTAAGACTGTGCAGAAAGGGTTAACGTAGCAAGCTTGAGACTGCTACCCTTGAGACTGCTTGCAAGGTTGGTCCATGGTTGGCATCTGGGGATTTGGATATTGGAAGCGTTCTGACCATTCCCTGATAAGAGTGGCTCACTGTGCCTAAACTGTGCTAGCAATATGGTTTATGCCGCATATCTGCTTTCCTTCTGGAAATCTGGAATCTTGGCAGAGGTGCCTCTGTGACCAGCCTCCTATAAAAACCCTGGACATTGAGTCCCTAACAAAATTCCCTGATCTACAGTATGTCACGTGTTGTCACACCCTTTGCTAAAGGAAATAAGTGCATCCTGTGCAATTTCACTGGGAAAGGACTGCTAAGCTTGCGCCTCGTCTCCTCTGGACTCTGTCCCCTGAACCTTTCCCTTTCACTGTAAGAAATCTTACCTGGAAGACCTCCTAGCAAATCACCGAACTTGAGAGTGATCTTGGGTACCACCCCCTGACACAAGGGCCTCTTCTCAGTGCTGGTTCTCAGAGTGGCCAAAACTCCACAGGCTTTGCAAATTCAAGCGGACTATCTGGTGTCCGAAATTTCTCCACATGTATTCGTGTGTTCATCATCTCTTTCAAAAAGCATACACTTGAAACCTGTGAAATGACAACGAGAAGAGCCACTCCCACCAGCTTTATGGCAGCCAGCTGATGCATTGCAGTATGTTCTTTCACTCTTTTACCATTTTTGGCTGGAGCTGTCTCCTTTTTATCTCTCTGATCATATTGCTTAGTAAGAGGCCCTCAGCAACGTCTGGGGTTTTTGTGGGGGATTAAAGCAAGTGACAAATAGAGACCCGTTCCACTTATGGAGCTATAAATTGGGGTCTGGAGGTTTTCTGTCTTCATCCTCCACTACACTCTTCCTTCCTGTGCTCTCTCCACACGCAAGCGAGGCATTTCTTCCTGTCTCATGTCATACGGTGGGCTTGTACTGATGTCTGACCTTCTAAGTTGTTTTTCTGACACCTCTCAGGATGTCCTTTAGTTCCCCATTGGACATGCGACCTCGTAGCTGGTTTTGCATTAAAGGGGGTGGGCCCCTGAAAATGTATACCAGCAGGCTGGTCAAGCATGATTGATCACTGTGACCGAGGGGCTTGCTGATTCTGTTTCTGTTCTCTCTCTGGTATCTCCTGTCAGCACAGGAAAATGGACGGGAGGGGCTGAACTGTAAAGCAAAACCAGTGTCTTTAGCACTTGACAGGGTGGTATAGAAAGCGTACAGCAGAGAACGTGGCTCCCAGTGGTTACATGGAATCTGAAAATTAACTCTCTAACTCAATCAGTGCCTATCGGGCCTCTTCTAGGTGCTGGGGATGTAACATAATGGAGCAGGACCTCACTTCAGGGAGCATACATTCTAGTTAGGTAGGGAGACAGGCAATAGGCAGTCAAGTTTCATGTAATAATGTCAAGTAGTGATAAATGCGATAACAAAACATGAAAGTAAGATGAAGGGAAAATTAGCAGGGACAGGTTGAGGATACATTCAAGGTGTGTGGGGAAGGCCTCGGTGGGAGTGCCGTTTGAAGACAGATGAAAACGGCAGAGAGAGAGTCTGGGACTCAGGAAATTTCCTAGCGTGTCCATAGGTCAAAGTGAGGCCAGTGTGGCTGGAGAGCAGTGAAGGAAGGTAAGAGGGATGCGAGCTGAGGTTGAGAGCTCTATAGGCCAATAGGGGTCATTCACCGCATGCTGTGAGAATATATTTATGCTGATCGTGGTAGCAGCTGCTGTGATTCCTTGTTTAGTCACTTATTTCTAAAAGCTTATAAAACTTAGAATCTTTTGATGCTTTGCTAGAATCTTTTGATGTTTTGCATTTGGTAGTCACTCAAGTGGCATTAAGCATGGTGCTTTGTCGTTCCCTTCATGTCATCAGTCATAGAATTTGGTCCCTTCTGGGACCTCACATGACTGTTTATCTAAATGGTTTTACTCTCAAATTCATTCACCAGGTCAGATTGGGTTGGTGTAGATGACTATACCTTTTTTGTCTGGAGCTCGACGTTTTTAATTTGTGACGGGACTGGGCCCAGATAGAATGAATGAGTAAAATGGAAACATTCCATTTCCTTGGCAGGTAAACATTGCCCCACTTAGTGAAGAGTTTAGACTGGGTCTGTGTGGTTGGGACAGAGTGTACCTCAGGAGAGAACAGGAAGCAGGCCCAGAATGTCCCTTCTAGCTCTCCTTTGGGGAGGAGCACTGAGGAGGCGTGCAGTTTGCTTGGGATCACCTTCCCTTAAGTAGGACACCCGAGACCCAGCTCCATGCTTTTGCAAGTCTATCATGGTGTAGCAGGTAACCAGAGAGCTTGCTTCTATCGTCAGCCCTGCCAATGATTGGTAGTTTTAACTTGGCGATAAAGCCATGTTTTGCTGCTGCTGTTGTTGTTTTGGGTTTTTTGTTTTGTTTGAAATTAGAGGATTTGGGGACTCTTGGGTCTTCCACCTCCAAACTTCTATGATTTTCATAGAATATATGTTTACCCCCTCCCACCACCCGCACCCCACCCTGCCTGTCCAGGATCCCAGATATCACGGAGTGGTTGTTGTTTTTTCCCCCCATTAGTATCTATCTTCTTCTTTGTTCTTTACCTTGGAGCATAACTGATAGCTGAATTTCCGTGTGAAGGTTCCTGTTCCACGGGTAACTCATAACCAGCAGTTGAGCTGTACTCTCCATGACGCCCAGGGGGTCTTTATCAAAGCATGTTATCTGGCTTTCTGCTCTTACAGCACTTTGAAAAGCTACTGCTGTTGAACCAGATACCAAAGTTGATAAGAACAGGCAGGGACCTGGAAAGCCATGTTTCAAAGTGGGGTTTCCAAATAGCTTTCAGATGAAGAAGGTCATGGGACCCTGCTTACTCCCTCCCCAGCTTACTCCTTCCTAGATGCGTACCTGGCTCAGGGTAGAGCCATCATAGTCACTGGTAAAAATAGCAAGCAAGCATGCCTCCAGGGGAGCGTGGGTCCCTAATAGACCTTCACACATGAGAGGTAACCTAGTCTCATTTAATTACAATTCATTTTGGATACCACTTTGCACCCTGGCCCCTTCTGCATGTTTTCATAGCATGTATATATGATAATAAGTGTACTAGTCATTGAGTGGAAAATACAAAAATTGAAAATGGATGGTGGATTCATTAAATTGCAAACGAATCCAGTATCAGTGGGTGCTTGGTTCCGAGCACTGGTCTGGTCACTCATGCTGTGATTTTAGTATAAATATGGCAGAGGGGTGGTGTAAAAAACAAGCCTGCAGGTATGACTATGACTAAGTGCTTTGCTCCCTTCTTTTTCTTCCACATAACTTCCCCTCTTTTCGTCCTTCCTGTCCTCTTTCTATTCCTCTTCCTTTTTCTTTAAATTGAAGAAACGCAAGCTGGAAAACTATTTGATAGGGCCCGACCCCTGGAAGCTACAGTAGGCTGACTTGGGGATAAGCAGCAGCTCTTAGGTCAGTGACGGTGGCTTTGCTAGAATGAGGTGAGACCCAGCTTCCATTCTCACTCCCTCACTCTTCTCACAAAAACCACCTTGGCAGAGGTAAAACGCAGTGGGGGAGGGGGAGGGCTGGGCCATACCCTCCAGCAGATAACTTGCTCCCTTTGTTCCCTTTACAGATTCATGCCTGCTTTTTCTCTGAGTATTTCATGTCCAAATGGAGGCAAGGTGGATCTAGCAGGGACTAGTACTCAGACTGCTTCACACAGCCTTTTCCTCTTACTAAAGAAATCCTGTCTCCCTTTCTGGTGGCCTCAACCCTTCTGCCTATGAGTAATGTGCAAATAGAAGAGAAATGAAATTGTGATCTACCTTCTTTCATGGAGGCCAGTCTGCACTGTTTCAGACGTTATAACAGCACTTACTGTCTGGCCCACAGGCCTTAGAAGCAGTGGGGAGATCTCCACACTGGCAGTATCTTCATTTTAATGTTTTCATTTTCATCTGTTTCTAAGTCTTAACATAGGACTTTATTGGGGTGATGGGTGTTTTGGGCCTCAGAAACCACAGGATCAAGTACTCAGGGTATGATATTCATATTTCTGAGACAAACTTAGAAATTTATAATCTAACAAAGGCATTTTATCCCGCGTACAAACCACTGCCAGTTCACATTCTGTATAAGGGGATTGTAGTCCTGCATGCTTAGGTTTGTGATTCTACAAAAGGTCCAGGTACGTATAAACCAGGGATGCCAAAAAAAAAAAAAAATAAAGGAACACATTTTAAGAGATGTTATCTATGTATTACTTTTCAAAGTTGAATTGAATTACCGTAACAATATGTGACATGATGCTCGCTCAAAAAATGGCATTAATCAAATGAGTGCTGGTGTCATTCATTGTATTACAATTTTAATACAGTTTTTTCCTTTCTTAAAATGTGTATACATTTTTTTGGCACCCTCGGTAGTTTTGCATGCCTCACACATTGATAGACATCTGGTGACTCCTAAGGGGTTTGAAACTGCCAGAAAAGAACAATTGGAGACTCAGAGTGGCCAGAAAAATCTAGAAATTATGGTTAAGGTAATTGCAAGTTGAAGATAGCCACAGTAGAGCTGGGTCATGCTAGAAATATCTGCCGAGACTGGCAGTGGAATTGTGAGTTCATTGGACCCAAGTCAACTATAGGACTTTCTTCAGCAAGGCAGGGAAAATATAATCATTTTGGGGTCCTCTTTCAGGAAATTCAATACATTAGAGCTGTGAAATAGGATATAATTGAAAAGAAATCTTCATGGTGTTGAAAACATTTTTACCCCAGATTGGCCTTCTCTTTTATTCTCCCTCGTCTCTGTCTTCGTTGTAATAAGTTGTTTCATTATCATTTCACTAAGGATATTCATTCCATTTTGACACATCATACGGATTCTCTCCAAAGATTATAATAGCAATAGTAGTGGCCTGATAGTGGCTTGTCAGTGATGTCACTGGCATCAACCAGATAGGAAAGGGTTGTTCAGAGTTTCTGTTGGAAGCATCAGGAATACAGTTTGGGCAGCTCTGATACCCAACAGGAAAGGTTTCAGGAAGCTTGAGTTACACCAAGTTGCAGTTTGTATTTCAGCTCAGTCTCTTAACCTTGACACAACAAATACTCCCCTATCTTAATATAAGATCTGTTTAAGAATTAAGAGAGGGCTAGATGGCTTCACAGTATTCCTTCCAAATCATAGGAATTTATAGGTTTATTATTTGTAGTGGGATCCAAAAATGACTTTATTTGGGAGTTAGAAAGTAAGTGAAATCATTTGGAAGTGAAGAGTGGTTCATCTAGTAACATTTGGCAGCCTCAAGGACACATGTTTGTTCTTTTCTGAATTTTGACTTTGAGGGGAAAAATACTGTGATCTTGGCCATTTAGGCAAAGAGATGGGGTGGAGGAAGAGAATGGGGAACAGACTAAATTCATTATATTTTGTGTAGCAGGATGGGCAGAGCCAAGTGCATTTAAGTTGCTGTGTTTTCTACAGGCTATGTTTCAGGGAATTGGGGATTATATCAGGTATATTAAGAAAGTAGCACATTTGCTATGATTATATATAACTATTTGAACCTGGGAGTAAATTTCTAGAATTTGTGGGCACTAAATAAACACCAAATATTAAATTATTTGGTTTGGTATCGAGGGAGTGGCTGGCCCATTAATTTTTTTTCTGAATTTTCTGTTTTTAATATTCTTGGATTCAAATTTTTTATTGGTCGGAGTTTAAATATTTGGGTTTTTTCTTTTTCCTTTGCAGCATATGAATTAAGATTTTTTTGTTCTTCTTTCTGCCTCTCTCTGCTTTCTCCATTTCACCCTTTGGAATTAATTTTAATACTTGAAAGAAAAACCACTTTCCTTATTCCTTATAGAGTATTTGAGAGACAGTTAAAAAGGGAGACTCTTTTTATACACTGACCTTATTCTGCGGATGTTGTAATCTATTTCATGTAACCTCTCATTCTTCTGTGATTTATTTTACTTTGCTCAAATAGACATGCTATTTGATTAGGAAAAGAAAACAAAATATGTATTCCAATGATAAAGGCTCGAGAATCCAGAAAAGGGAAGGTAGATGAAAATTATAATTTCCCAAACTAGTGCACATGAATAAATTATACTTTTACATTCATAGTATTTGTAGCGTTTCCTATAAACACAGTGTAGTTTGGCGGTGGGACTTGCAGTATGGCAGAAGGAGTAGCTTGGTAGATCCTCTCCAAGAAAGGCAATGATAAAATTGGACAAACTTGTCAAATGTAATCATTCCAGGGCTTTGGAAATTGGTGAAAGGCGTATATCAAGCTGAGAAGTGATTACTCATGAAAAACTCATGAACTGTGCTTGAAAACAACGGTATCTATATTCTTTTTGCCTGGAGTGGCTGCCAGTCTCTACCCCAGCTCTGTCAGTGAGTACTTCTAGCAGGGCAGGACAAGCTGAAAAAAGGAGCAGCTTCATCGAGAGACAGGGATTTAACCTGATTTTTTCTTCTTTAGTTACCTTTTTTTTTACACTTCCTTTATTTATTTTGACATTCAGTATTATTTTATATTAATTTCAGGTGTACAGCATAGTGGTTAGAAATGTGTGTAATTTAAGACGTGATCCCCCTGACTATTCCCACCTTACACTATGCATAGTTATTACCATATTATTGACTATGTTCTCTATGCTTTACTTCACACCCCCATGACTGTTTTGGAAATAGCAGTTTGTACTACTTAATCCCTTCCCCTTTCTTATCCCCAATCCCCCTCCCATCTGGCAGCCATGAAAATGTTCTCTGTACCTATGAGTTTATTTATGTTTTAGTTGTTTGTTTAGTTTGTTCCTTAGATTCTACATATAAGTGAAATCTCATTGCATCTGTCTTTCTCTACCTGACAGAATCCACTCAGCACAATACCCTTTGGTTCCATCCATGCTGCGGCTTATGGCAAGAACCCATTCCCATCCATGACAGAGCAATATTCCACTGTATATATGTACCACCTATACTTTTTCCATTCATCCATCGACAGACACCCAGGCTGCCTCCACATCTTGGCCACTGTAACAATGCTACAATGAACATATGGATACACATGTCCCCTCGAAGTAGCATTTTGCATTTCTTCAGATAAATACCCAGAAGTGGAGTTACTGGGTCCTTCCTTGTCTCTTGTTATAGCCTTTGTTTTAAAGTCTATTTTATCTGGTGTAAGTATTGCTACCTCAGCTTTTTGTTTGTTTGTTTGTTTCCATTTTCATGAAATACCTTTTTCCACCCCTTTACTTTCTTCAGTCTGTGTGTGCCTTTCGATCTGAAGTGAATCTCTTGTAGGCAGCATATGTAAGGATCTTGTTTTCTTATCCATTCAACTACCCTATCTTTTGATTGGAGCATTTAATCCATTTACACTTAAAGTAATTATTGACAGATGTATAGTTATTGCTATTTTATTATTCATAGTTTTGATCTTTGTTTTCTTCTTCTTTGACTTAAAGAAGTCCCTTTAACATTTCTTGTAATACTGGTTTGGTGTTGATGGGCTCCTTGAGCTTTTTCTTGTCTGGGAAGCTCTTTATCTGTCCTTCTATTCTAAATGATAGCTTTGCTGGGTGGAGTAACTTAGTTGTCCTTGCTTTTCATCACTTTGAATATTTCCTCCCAATAACTTCTGGCCTACAAAGTTTCTGTTGAGAAATCAGCTGATAATCTTAATGGGATCTCCCTTGTAGGTAATTAACTGTTTTTCTCTTGCTGCTTTTAAGATTCTTTGTTTGTCTTTAGCCTTTGGCATTTTGATTATGTATCTTGGTGTGGGCCTCTTTGGGTTCATCTTGTTTGGACTCTCTAAACTTCCTGGGCTTGTATATTTCTTTTACCAAATTAGGGGAGTTTTCCATCATTATTTCTTCAAATAGGTTTTCAGTTCCTTTCTCTCCTTCTGGTACCCATATCATATGAATATTGGTACGCTTGATATTGTCCCAGAGGCCCCTTAAACTCTCCTCATTTTGGGGGAGATTCTTTTTTCCTTTTGCTGTTCTGATTGGTTGTTTTCTGCTACCTTATCTTCTAAATTTCTGATTTGATCCTCTGCTTCATCTAATCTGTTGATTCTTTGTAGTGTATTCTTCATTTCATTTATTGTATTCTTTATTTCTGATTGGTTCTTTTTTATGTTTTCTGTCTCCATTTTTATGTTTCCTGTATCTTTGTTGAAGTTCTCCCTGAGATCATTGAGCATCCTAATGACCAGTTTGGAACTCTGCATCTGGTTGATTGCTTGATTATTTTTTTTCCTCCAGCTTTGTTTTGTTCTTTTATTTGGGACATGTTTATTTGTCTCCCCATTTGGCTGCCTCCTGGTATTTGTTTCTGTGTATTAGGTAGGGCTGCTGTGCCTCCTGGTCTTAGTAGAGTGGTCTTATGTAGTAGGTGTCCTGTGAGATCCAGTGGTGCACTCTCCATGGTCACCAGAGCAAGGTGCTCCAGGTGTGTCCCTGGTATGGGTTGTGTGTGCCCTCTTGTTGTAGTTGACCTTTGATTGCTGTTTGCACATCAGTGAGAAGGATTGACCCTCAGGCTGATTGATTGTGAGGCCTGGCTGTGACTACAGTGGAGTAGCTGTGTTGCAAGGGCTGACCTTACAGAGTAAGATTTGCTTTAGTGGGTCTCTGGTGCCTGGCCTGTCTGCCCTTTGCATGTGTCATCCTTGGAGGCAGCTGCGTGATGCCCTTGCTTGGTCAGAAGGTGTGACAGCCCTGGGGCCTCCTGGGAGGAGCCCTGCTGCAGGTCAAGTTTAGCTGCAGCCTGTGCCCTGCCCTGGGCTGCCTGGTATGAGCCACAAAGCAACCCACATGTAACCACCACCTGCGCTTGGCTTAGAGGTGCCTCAAAAGGCCAATCTGTAAACTGAGGTTGGCTTTCATTAGTGCTGGGCTTAAGGCTGCTCACCCAGGGGTACAGGACACCGGAAAGTCAGATGCCGCTTATTTGGGTTTTGTGAACCTTTGAGAGGTTTTATTAAAGTCCACTGCATGAGTTAGACAGGTTGTATGGAAAAGCCATCGGAAGCAACTTGGGTGTGCCCAAAAGTTGGGTGTGGTGGGATCTCCAGGAAGCACTAGGGTGGAGAAGATGAAAGGTGATAGCTAGTTTGATGGAAACTCAGATATGGTGTCTGCTTACTCTGCACAGAGGAAAGGGGAGGGTTCAACAAAGAAACAATGGCTTCTGCCACTTCCTTCATCCGAGAGAAAGCTGCCCCTCCACCCCTTGCTCTGAAGCCAGGCAATTCATTTCCTCCCTGTATGTCCCTGGCACCTTTTGAGCTGCTGCCCCAGTGCTGGAGCTCAGAGTGAGTGAGTCCATCAGTGAGTAAGTCTGTGTGTGGGCCCTTTAAGAAGAGTGCCTGGGACTGCAACCACCCTCTGTCTCACTTTAGCCATAATCTTTGCTGGTTTTCACAACCAGAAATTATAGGAACTTCTCTTCCTGGCACTGGAACCCTGGGCTAGGGAGCGTGGTATGGGGCTGGGACCCCAGTATGAGGCTGGGACCCCTTGCTCCTCCAGTGGGTACCTCTACAGTTGAGATATCCCTCCCAATATTTAATGGTCACATGTGGGTGTGAGACCAGCCTGTTTTATGTCTCCACCCTCTTACCAGTTTCCAGGTGGCTTCTTCTGTATATCCGTAGTTGTAGGGCTTTGGTTCAGGTAGACTTTAGATGATTCTCAGTGATGGTTGTTGTATAGTTTAGTTGTAATTGATGTGGTCTTGAGAGGAGGTAAGCACAGCATTTACCTGCTCCTCCATCTTGATTGAAAATCAGGGTTTGACTTGATTTAGAGTGGAACACAGAAAAATCCCATGTCCTGTCAATAACAGTAGTGATCTTGGCAAACGAAATGTGGATACCATTAGCTAAGCTAGACTGAGGCTACCTTCTGTTTTGTAGCAAGCAGTGAACTAGAAGACTAGCTAGATATTTATTATGGTGATCTGGGAAGTGAAAGTCATAAGGAGCTTTGCTAACCTCTTCATGAATCTGCTCAGGAGAGACCAGAAAGGACCAGAGATGTCTACTTATCCTTAGCTGATCATGATTAGTACGTGCACACAGAGGAAACACAAGAGGGTATGGTAGAAGATAAAGGCTAGATACTTTTGAATACTGTTAAATATTGAGTGTTCTGCCATCAGACACACAGATCAGTAAGGGTGGAAATCTTACTGACTTGAGGTGCTTATGTACAACCTGTGACCAATTATTAGCTGACTACTGAGCTGTGCAGACACAGGGGTGATCCCTAGGAATCTAGGCTCAAAATAAAAACCAGGAATGGGAAACCAAACCAAAATAAAAACAAAAGCCTGAGCAGAGACAATAGCCAAACACTATGGAGGAAGTAGATTCCATTGATTTAGTTTAGGCAAATTGCTAAACAAACAAAATAATACCAACAACAACTCACAGGGTGGACGTCAAAATCCAGAGCTGCTATAATATATATGCAAAATACCTAGTTTCAGCAAAAAATTATGAGACATGCAAAGAAACAAAGTAATCTATATAAGGGGCGCAGGGAGGGGAAGCAGTAGAAGCTATGAGTGGGTTCAGATTTTGAACTTAGCAGACAGAGCCTTCAAAGCAGCTGTTACGTGAACTAAAGGAAACAATGTTTTAAAAATTAAAGGAAAGTATGATGACAATGACTCCATAAGTAGAGAAGCAAAGCAAAAAGAAGAACTAGAAGAAAGAACCAAATGGAAATCTTCGAGTTCAAAAGTAAAATAGCTGAAATGAAAAATTGATTCAAGGGGCTCATGATAGTGTTTGAGATGTTAAAAGATAATTAGTAGACCTGAAGATAGATAAATAGAAATTATCCAATCTGAAGGACAGAGTATAAAAAGAATGATGAAAAACAGAGTCTCAGAAACCTGTGTAAAATCAAGCATACTAATATATGTGTAATAGGAGCCCCAGAAAAAGCAGGAGAGAGAGAAAAGGGGGCAGAAAAACCATTTGAAGAAATAATGGGCAGTTGTTCTTCTCTGGGCCTGCCTGCTCCCACCACCTTGCGAGTGGTACTATCCTCCTCCTCTTAATAAATTCACCACTTATTTATCTTATTCATTGTGTCCTTGAATTCTTTCCAAAGTAATAATAACAATGACTGAAAACTTCCAAAATTTGATAAAGAACATTAATCTGCTGACCAAGATGCTCAATGAACCCAAAGTAGTATAAACACAGAGATTCCCATGTAGAAACATAATAGTCAAATTGTTGAAAGACAAAGAGAAAATCTTGAAAGCAATCTTGACGAGAAAAACAACTCCTCACATCAGAAACAATGGCGACTAGAATACAATGGTATGCAAAGTGCTAGCTAAGAAAAAAACAAAACTAGCACTTACTTCTTTTTCCAGCGAAACTATTTTTCAATAGTGAAGGCCAAATGAAAACATTCCCAGACAGGTGAAAGACGCAGAGCATTTGTTGCTAAGCAGACCTCCCCTACAAGAAAATGTCCAGATAGAGCTCTAAGCTGCTAGGTATTGGAAACTATTTTCAACATGACAAATTCAGGACAAAAGATGAGTTTGGGTGGGTCTTTGGAGTCTCTTTGGATTAGATGTCGTCAGAGATACACCAAAGAACTGAGTCTAGTTTGGGAATCAGGGAAGGGGTTGGTTTTTTGTGGTGGTAGTGGTGGTTGAGCATGTCTGTATGGGTAGGGGCTGTTTGTGTTTGGTTGGTAGGGGTCACATGTTGGAATTGGGGCTGGTTGGGTGTAATGTGTAAAACCTGGGATGATTTCAAAGCAATGGAAAGCACGAAAGCGGTTTAAAACTCTACCTTCTCTCTGAATTTCTGCCAAAGCCTACGGAGAGGGAGGAGTGAATCACAGCCTTCCTTCTGCCGTGTGTCTTGCAGGAGACTTATTTCCTGGGACTGCTAGCTCTTTCTGCACATGTACAGTTACATTTTAGAGCAAAGGCTGTTATTTAAACCCCTCTTAAGCTTTGGGCCAAGCACCATAAGAGATACCTAGGCAAAAGGAGAATGGAATAAGAAGAAAGGGACATTTAAAAAATAATTCTTCCCCCTTTTCTCTGAAAGAGAAATGTCCTCATTTAAGAATAATATATTTACCTAGGTCTTTCTGGCAGCACTTCTCTATCTTTCCCAGAAACACATGAGCTTGTCATTTCTTTTTCTCCCCTGGGTTCCATATCTGACCTTTCCAAGTACCAGCATCATCATCACCATCTTTAATTCACAAAAATCTGTGTGAATTCTGTGAGCTATTGTTATATTCTGAGGAGTACAAAAGAAAGCTGCTGTATGGTCACTGACCTTGTGAAAGTTAATCTTACTGATTTTGCAATATGTTTGTGTTATGCTCATGTTAGCACACACAAATGCACACCCCAATTAGAGGACAGAGTGAATGCAAGACAGTTCTAGATTGTGCAGTACAGATTTAAAATCTTATAGACGTTCACAGGCAGTCTGAAGGTGTCTATTTGAGCTGCAATACTCTTGCAACGTTTTATGGGTAAGGGGGAGTGTGAGCTATACGTGCAGACTGGGTAGGATTTTGAGTTACTTGTTTGACCTTCATTAAGTTGAATAAATGAAAACAAGGTTTATATTTAAGCTTTTGTCACTCTTTGTTTTATCTTTTAACATGCAGTCTGTCTGCATCAGGATATTTATTTCAGCCAGATGAGCTACTAGTGTTGGTAAGGGTAGTTGTACCCTCTTTTCTGACTTCATCATGGTAGGGCCATGCCAAACAGGAGGATACCCAAAAGAACTAGAAATTCTCTCCCTCTCTGAGACTGGTATTTACATAAAATATATCATATTTATTCCCTGTCGCATCTTTTATTCCTTAAGAACTTCATATTGGGTATGTACAGGGCCCATCAAAAAAGAACAACACAACTTTCCACTTCAAAGCCATCTTCTTTTCATTCCATCATCAGTGTCCAAAGGCACTCTTGGGCAGTGTCCCTTTCTTGCAGCAGACACTCAGCTCTGAAACACATAAACCTTGCTTCTTCCCAGCCAGCTCCTCCCCTGGCTTTCGGTCTGAACTTAAGAAACTGAATGCTCTTAGCTCATAGCGTGCACTTTTGTCATATGGTTACAGAAATATTAGTCATTACTCTTTGTTCTGCAGTTCTGTAGCAGAGGTTACTATTAAGTTAGTTCCTGTGTTCTAGTGAACAGAATGGAAGTAAAGTGAGATTAATTCCTTAAACTTCTGGTTGTTTGTTCCCTGTAACTTTTGCAAGAAGCAACCATTCTCTAACCTCTGTGTGAGGCTGAAAAATTTCCAATTACTCATCTCTTTCCCTCACATGGGCCATTTTCTCTTTTCAGTACTTATTTTGAGGCTTAGTGCGAGATGCGGAAAACCACATCCTATAAATAGGCTGAGAAATGGGGATGCATATTGCTAATTGAAATCAAGTGATTTCTGTCAAAGCCTACAGACAGGGAGGAGGAGATCACAGCCTTTCTTCTGTCGTGTGTCTTGCAGGAGACTTATTTGCTGGGACTGCTGGCTCTCTCGGCACATGTGCAGTTACATTTTAGAGCAAAGGCTGTTATTTAAACCCCTCTTCAGCTTTGGGCTGAGCACGATAAGGGATACCTAGATGCAGTCAGTGACCGAGAAAAACACTTGACCAACAGATTGTACTCTGAGATTGTAATTTCTGGAATAAAGTTTAAATGTCCGTTTTTCTCCATGCTCTTGTAACCAACCTAAACCGAGGGAGCCCCCAGCCCGGTCAGCCCACAATGAAACGTGATATTGGAGGCTATTGAAGTTACTATTACTTGAGGTACTTTAAGGCGAGTATGAGTTTATTGGAGAATAAGTATTTCCTCTGCAGGTGGTTGGCAATGGGTTAATACGTGGAGATTAGCACAGGAAAATACTGTTCCTTCATCTGTATTCATAGAGAAAGCATACATTTTTTTAAAGCAACTAAGCTTAATTTTTATGTGCGAGTCAAGTTACATACAATGTAAGGCACAGATCTAAAGTGCACCGTTTGAAGCGTTTTGATAAATGCGTACATTCATAAAACCAGTGCCCCAGGCAAGATACAAAACATATTCATCACTCCAGAAAATTTCCTCACGCCTCCTTCCATTTAGTTTCCATCCCCCCTAGGCAATCATTGTTCTGATTTCTATCACCATAGATTAATTTTGCCTGTTCTTGAACTTCATAAAAATGAAATCATACAGTATATACATTTTGTGTGTTTGGCTTCTTTCAGCATATCATTTAAAAAATTAATGGTGTTACAAGTGTCATTAGTTTTTTTGGTTTGTTTTTTTAAATCACAGAACAGTATCCTGTTTTATGAATATAGCATAATTTACGTCTTTCCTGATAATGGACATGAGTCATTTCCAGTTTGGGACTATTATAAGTAATGTTGCCAGAAATACACAAGCCCATCATTTCTTCTAAATAGTAGACTATGTCGCCGTAAGTTGTTCATAATCTTCTCTTATTCTTTTAACATCTAGAGCATTTGTAGTGACATCTTATTTCAATTCCTAATATAGCACATTTGTTGTTTCTTTTTCTTGTTCATTCCTGCTAGGGGCTTATAAATTTTATTTTTTCGAAGAACAAGTTTTTACTTTGTGAATTTGTCTCTCAGTGAAAGCAGAACCACTAGGAGGTAGTGTGTCTGTGTGTGTGTGTGTGTGTGTGTGTGTGTGTGTACGTGCAGGAGCGTGTGCATTCATGTGTGCACCTGTGTGCACAGTAACGGATTTATTCAAGGGGTTTTACCCTGACCAGGTGTGGGAGCTGGTCAACAATTTCTGTAAGGCTATTGTCTTTGTGTCTGACACTGGAGCTTGAAATCCACAGGTCAGGCAACCAGGAAGGGAAAATAAATATTAAGTGAAAGAGAGTCAGGACATGCGGGGAACCCACAGTGTGAGCAGGAGTCCGTGATGACAGAATGGTACCTGTGTCTTTTTTTATTGTTGTTGTTTTTATTCTGACCTTGGGATGTGGCTGTTCTATAGAAGCTGCTGCTCTTTGTCGTGAAATGAAAGAGACTTGGGAGGAAGCAAATCATTATTACTCTACCTACCAGATACGCCCCGCCCCCCAAAAAAAATAATTATGTAAATAGTGAGACTGACCAAAGGACTGTATAAGACAGCGGTTGACAAACTTTTTTGTAAGGCACCAGATGGTAAATGTTTTAGCTTTGTAGATCATACGATCTCCATTGCAGCTATTTAACTCTGCTATTGTATTGCAAAAGCAGTCATAGGTAATATGGAAGTGAATGGCAAAGCTACTATATTCCAGTAAAGCTTCATTTGCTAAAATAAGCAGTGGGCTAGAGTTGGCCTATAAGCTGTAGTTTGTCATCTCCTGTTCTAGAAATTTATACCTTCTTATCAGCCTTAGGGTTAATATTATAAGATTCATGTTTAATTCCATCAATCCTCCATCCTTTGTACTATTGTTAAATATCTTACACTTACAAATGTTTTAAGCTTCTATACCCTACTATGAGTTTTTGCATTAGACAGTCAATTGGTAAAGAAATTAAAGGAGGGGGGAAAATAATAGTCTTTTATGTTTACCTGCATATTAACATTTCTGATGCTTTTCATTCCTTTCTATCATTCCAAGTTTTCATCTGATGTCATTTCCCTTTCAGTGCAAAGAACTTCTTTTATTTAATTCTTACCATGCAGGTCTGCTGGTGGTGAATTCTCCATTTATCTGAAAATGACTTTTTTTGGCAGGAATTTTTTAAGGACAAAGGTATAGGATTCTGGTATAGAATTCTAGGCTGACCATAGTTTTCTTTCAGCACTTTAAAAATACCATTTCTTTGTTTTCTAACCTCCGTCTTTTCTCTGATAAGAAGTCGGATGATATTTCTATCTTTGTACCATTTTATGTAATGTGTCTCATGTTTCTGTGGCTGCTTTCAACATTTTCTCTTTGGCTTTTAGCAGTTTGATTATAATAAATGTGATTGTCTTTGTCTTTATTGTATTTGTGGTTCACTGAGATAGTGGATCTGAAGTTAATGTTTTTCACTACATTTGGAAAATGTTTGGCCATTATTTCTTCAAGTATTTTCCTTTCCCATTTTCTCTCCTTTCTATGTCTGGCCACCACTTCCTTCATAGTTCAGTCCACATGTTGCTGTCCCACAGTTCACTGAGGCTCTGCTCGTTGTTTCTCCCCCATATTTGTTTTTATTTTCTGTTTTTCAGATTGAATAATTTCCATATGTTCAAGTTCACTGATCCTTTCTTCTGCCATCTACAAACAGTTGTCAATTCCATTCTGAGAATTTTTCATTAGATGATACAATTTTCAGTTCTGGAATTTCTATGTTTTTGTTAAATTGCCCTTTCTTTGTCTTTAATTATGTTTATAGTAGCTGCTTTAAAGTCTTTGTCAAGTCAAACATTTATACTGTGTTGGGATATGTTTTTGTTTACTGCTTTTCTTGACTTTGGTTCACATTTTCCCATTTTTCCACATGTCTAGTAAGTCTTTATTATTTGTTAGACATTATAATGTTGTAGAGTGTCTGTATTCTGTTATCTTCCTCTGAAGAGTGTTGATTTTTATTCTAGCAGGCAGTTAATTTACTGACTTATCACCTTCAACTAATGACTGGATTTATGGTTTTTGGGGTGTGTCTTTCAGTTTTCATCCTAGTCTTAGGAAATCTTAAATCCTGGACTTTTCTGTGATTTCATTGGAAAGTTGAAATGTTAACCAAACCCCTCCAACTTTTCAGGATTCAAACTCTAACTCCCCTATAGTGAACAGTAGCTGAATCCCTGAACACCTTTATGCTTTCCTTGGCGTCTCTCCTATAAATGCTCAGTTATGGGGTCATTCAAGGATTTTAAGGTAGCTTATATACAGATTTGGAGGCTCCCCTTCTTTGGCTCCACTTTTTGGGAATATTCTACTTCCATTTCTAGCTACCCTGATTGCCCAAACTTAATTCTAAGACTAGCCTTTTGCTTACCTTCTACTCAGCTTCCACCAGAAGGGAGAACCCGCTCAGGGGCAAAGCTGTATAAGTGTTAATTTTCTCCAGTGCAGTCCCTTTTTTTAAGGACCAAATCTCGTCTAGTGTTTGCTCCTTTTCCTTATTCTTTATTGTCTTATTATAAGTATTATCTATGGGAAGATCATTCTAATATGAGCTTTTTTGCCACTGCCAGTAAATAATTTCTCAGCTTTATTTATAAAGAATCTCAAGGTAGATTCATCACGTAGTTCTCGCACAAGTAGTGCAGTTTAGCAGTCTGCACTGGTCAGCAATCTGGGTTATTTCTTACCACAACTCTGACTTTCTCCTGCCTGTTGGTATGGATGCCAACTTTTTCTTGCTTCCAATACAGAAACCCTTTCTAGGTTGACAAGGAGAGTGAGTTTGTAATGACGGTTCTCCTTCTGCCCTGGATACCGTGGCTGGAGAGGAGTGACTGAGGGAGTGCATGCAGTGTGTTCTGGATACTGACATGGTAGAACAGTATCTGATGAAGACCTTCAGCAGTAACTCCTGCACCAGAAGATCAGAGTCCTCAGGAACGGACTCCAACTCCAGTCTGGGAAGAGACCCTTTCCTAAAACAGATACCCTAGCATTTGAAAACCTTTGTTTATTGTACTATAAAGAACTTGCTTTCACACATTTACTAGACTTTTCTATTGAGTAGATGAATAGCATTCCGGGGTATCACCTAATATACGAGAATATGCACATTATGTTCTCAACTTCACAGGCTGAGTACCAGTGTCTAACTTTACATGGTCTTAATACCAGGCATGTTTCCTTTCCACAAGAAGGAAATACTGCTAAGGGCTAGGAGAGAGAAAAGGAATTAAGTTATAAAACAACTTGAGTTTTGAGAGACATCCCCAGCCAAGCACATATTTTGCAGGCATAGCATGTGTGTTTTATTACTATAGGCTTATAGATTTGATACAACTCTGGATAAATCAAATGAGACTTAAAAGCTAGGGCAGCCAGTTAGCTCAGTTGGTTAGAGCACAGTGCCGATAACACCAAGATTGCCAGTTCAATCCTCTCATGGGCCACTTTGAGCTGCGCCCTCCTTATTAAAAGGGGGGGGGCAGGGGGAGTTCAGGTAGCTCTCAGCCTTTCTTCCAACGTGCCCAAGGGATTGGTGTACTTTGGGGTATTCTCCATATTTTAGGCCTCCAGCTTTTTTGTTGTTGTTATTCTCTCTCCACTTTTTCTAGTATCAAACACTTATTATCAAGGTGCCATCTTAATTCTAAATTAACTCTTCCATGCTAAAAAGGGAGGAGGGAGGCTATAATCCAGCAAACAAAACAAAATGAAAAACTCATGTGAGAAAGTGAAAACAAAAATTTATCTTGATCTCCTATTAAAAGAAATAAGCAAAGCACTTCCTCAATGCCTAAAGATATCTGGGTGGCCAGTTAGAATCCCTGTTCTTTACCAATAGTCACATAAAGTCTTGTGACAGGTGATTCAAAAAAGGGGCATTGTGTGACATGAAGAGAACACACCTATGTTTGGCAGTTTGTACCATCTAAGTAGCCTAGGGATATAGCCTGCCTTCTTTAGTTATCAATTTCATATTTCTTTTCTTCAGTTTCAGAAAAGAACTGCAAACACACACACACACAAACACGTACACACACACACATCAACTATATATATTTCTCTAGTTTCCTTAACAGAATCCAAACCTCTAGCACCTTTGACAGCTTGATAAGAATAGTCAGAAATGTGTGAGCTGTGCCTGACTCAGCTGTGTTTTAGAAGAAAAATGGAACCACTCATTGTTCAGGAGGATGAAGAAAGATGCGTGTGTCCCATGTTCCAGGGCACGTCGCTGTTATAGAGCAAGATAGCTGCAAAATGCCTCTTTCCCTCTCCCAGAAAACTGCATGTGAGGAAAGGGAAATTATGAAAGGCTGTGCCCCACCTTGCTTATTGGAGAAGAATAGGTGTCAAAATCCCCAACTTGAGAATATTGTGTAGTTTTGCAGGTATAATCATGAATTTTTAATGCCTGGCACCTACTGACCAGTATATTTTCTTTTTTTTTTTTTTTTTTCTTTTTCTTTTTTTTTAATTAAATTTATTGGGGTGACAATTGTTAGTAAAATTACATAGATTTCAGGTGTACAATTCTGTATTACATCATCTATAAATCCCATTGTGTGTTCATCACCCAGAGTCAGTTCTCCTTCCATGTAAATTGACAACTGAGGATACATCAGAATCTGTAGTATTATATATTATTTCTTAATATATTATATACAGAAACATTTTTTCTGAAAATACAACACTGGTGAGCTTTTTGTTTTTGATGTATAAAATTAGCATTTTCCTGATTTAGTGACTATTAGGCCCATTTATCATAACTGGATGCATACAAAATGCACATGTAGAATATTTTATGTCCCTTATATTGTGACTTAAACTGCTGAAGAACATTTTGTGGCAGAAGAAATGATAGCAGAAATTAAGCATAAACTTACAGAATATGGCATTAACATAAAGATAAATACATGTACATTTACGCCTAAAAAGAACTCAGATTATCCAAATCATATTGCAAACTCAGTTTTATCTTCCAATCCCAGAGCTATTAGAATATACAATATATGCTGCCGTGCTATTTATTAAAAACACTTGAACTTTTTTCCTTCCGAAAATCTGAAGCATTTTAATCACTGATTATATCTTACACTCCGCCAAGCATTGTGACATAAAATGAATCAGGGATGGGCTACACAAAGACTATATGGACAATAAGACAAGTGTATTGAACTAATAGACAAAATTGAGCGAATGAGAGCTAGTGTGAGATATTTCAGTGTGGTATAGGCAGTCTTTCTTCCTCAGGTCTTTATCTCCCTCAGCAGTCCGTATTTGACTTCAAAGGTTGTTCTGAGGGCGATATGAGACAATAAATGAGCTCCTGGCATAGAGAGGGTGACTCAGATGTTAGAAGGTTTTATTGACTTTAGTTATTACATGAGAAAACGTTTGCTCAGGACGGTTCAGTAACTTGCCCAGGTTGTCCAGCTGGTAAGCAGCAGAGGGATAATCTCAGGAGAGATCTCTTAGATGCCCTAAGCAACCACTAATCTATTTTCTGTCTTTATAGATTTGCCTGTTCCGGACATTTCATGTAACATGGTCTTTTGTGAAGGCCTTCTTTCCCTTAGCTTAGTTTTATCAAGGTTCGTCCACGTTATAGCATGAATCAGTACTTCACTCCCTTTTATGGCTTGAATGATAATTCTTCATTGTATGGATAGGCCACATTTTGTCTATTCATCAGTTAATGAACATTTGTTTCCATGGTTCAACTTTTGCCACTTATGAATAATGCTACTGTGAACTTTTGGGTGGCCATAGTTTTGCATTTTCTTGAGTATGTACCTAGGAGTGTAATTGCTTGGTCAAACGGTAACTGTTTACTTTTTGAGGAAGAGCTAGATTGTTCTCCATTATATATTTCTCTTAGCAATGATGGAGGGTTCTGATTTCCCTACATTTTTGCCAATGCTTATTATTACCTGTATTTTTTTATTAGCGCCCTTTCAGTGAGTGAAGTGGTATCTTCATTGTGGTTTTGATTTACATTTCCCTGAAGACTAATGATGGCGAACTTTTTTTTTTCTTTCACGTCAGTAGCAGGTGTTTAATGGCTGCCTGCTATGCATATGTGTTCGTGGGTGTGCAATGACCAACCTTGTCTGCTTGAACATTCCTAGGACTCGCATATGCTTTTATTAATAGCAGTGCCTGGGGACTTATCAGAATGGAGGGGTGAGGTGTGTGTGTGTGTGTGTGTGTGTGTGTGTGTGTGTGTGTGTGAGAGAGAGAGAGAGAGAGAGAGAGAAAGAGAGAGAGACACACAGAGAGAGAGGCATTCTTATAGAAACGTCCCTTCTGAGAATCTTAATCCTCGTTCCTCTTTTTGATTCTGTTCTACTAACAAAAGGAAAAACCTTATTAATGCTGGCTTAAAAGCTTAATTAGATAGATAATCCTACAAAATAAAGAAATAAATAGATGACAGAGGGTATGACAAACGAAAACATAGTCTACAGTTATTTGACTCTTACTGTGATTTGAAATTTTATGACATTGGTTATCCTTGACAATGTGTTTTCTCATAGTCCTCACAACTTCATTCTTTTTACACATTAGTTCCATTCTTGAAAAGTGCATCATTGTGAAACTGTGTACACTGAATATGACTTTCTCGTTGACATCCTTTATCCGATAGTATAATATTTGTACTGTAGCTTCAGGTGTTTACCGAGTGCCCGAGGCCCTTGGAGGTGCTTATTTCGAGAGAAGTGAGAATGTGCCATTTTATTCTTCAGGGTTGACTCGTCAGATTTCCAGTGCAGCCCATGAAGGTGATAGTGGTGTGCTTTAAATACCTAGGAACAGCGTAGTGGAAATAATCCTGACCCAAAAGACAGAGGCCTGAATTTAACATGCAGAATGCTTACACATGGGAGGTATTTAATGGATTTTATTTAATCGGTGAATGAGCAAGGCCTTTCATCTCTCTAAGCTTCGATTTTATGAATCAGGAAAAGCAAACGGTTTACTAATATGGCTTCAGAAGTCCCTTGCAGCTCTGTAATTCTTTGGTACAATGATTGCGTTTCCAGTTTCTTAGTTTAAAAAAAACCAATTCTTCTCAAAGGGTTCAGTATGCATCCCTGGGGGTCTGTGGGTGGGTCGTGCCCATTGCCAGACATGGCTCCCCAGCTCCTTTGGTGGGCATAGAGCTTCCTATTACAATGCCCATGGGGCTAGAATATGTGTACGTGACTCAGTTATAGAAATTAAGTCAGCTTTTTTTTTTATTTTTTGTAAGTCCAATGTAAAGTGGCCGTAAGTGAATATTTGCCAAGCTGAGAATGACTGGTGAGGTCATTTTTAATGGGAGATTATATTTCACCACTGCTGATTTCTGTCCTATTTATTGCTCTTAACTCCTGATGCAAGGCTAGCTGATGGAGGTGCTGGCAAGAGCTGGGTCTCCAGGCTGAGCGCAGAGATTGAGCAAGTTCCTGGCTGGCGCAGGGAACCTGGGCGGGTGGCATGTTCCGTGGGCGCTCTGCAGGGGCCATCTGATAACCAGGGCCGCATGTTCCTTTCAGGTGTTCCAAGAGAAACACTACCTTGTCCTACACACAAAGCAGAATCGCTGGAGACCCTTTATCTTTTGGGAGGAAATATGTGTGGGATGCCCTTGGGCTGAATCGAGCCCTCATTCATGAAGATGGTTATCTTAGCTGTTGGCAAAGGACCTAGATGAGGAGACAGAACTCAGTTTCCTAAAATTTCCTGGGGGTGGACAGATGGTCATGTTTTTTGAGATTGCTGAGCGTTTTTTTAATCTACTTTTTCTTCTCCCCCCCCCTCCTTTAAAATAGCGATGGTGAAGGGAATCAGACACCCTTAACCTATCAGTTGCCTGCTCAGTTCTAAATAAAAAATTCATGGTATTTTGTTCTACAAGTTCTTAAAACAAAGTATCATGTCAAATACTTACCTTTGCTGTAATTAATGTACAGAAAAATGAGCCTGGACAAAGGAGACTCTCTGGGTGGGGTCGACTTTCACTTTGAGCTAGCTGTCTTCAGTGTGGGGCTCACTTACAAGCACCCGCTTCCTCTCCCTGCGCTGTCCCTGCCTCTCCACACCCTCACTTTATCATGTTCACCCAGGAGCTTGTAGTTGAGTTTCTTACCTGCAGCGCCACCTTTTTTAAGCATCGATATGGTCAGGATTATGGTTGACCCCTGACTGCCAGCCTCGTTTGTTTTGAGCCTCTTTTTTGGCAATGTTTATTTTTTTTAATTTGTCAAATACAGTTGACATTCAATATTATTTTATATCAGTGTCAGGTGTACAGCATAGTGGTTGGACATTTATATAACTTACGAAACGATATGCCCAGTAAATCTAGTACCGACCTGGCACTATATATAGTTATTAAAATAGTGACTGTATTCCCTATGCTGTAATTTAAATCCCCATGACAGTATTGTAACTACCAATTTGTACTTTTTAATCCCTTCATGTTTTTCACCTAGCTCCCCAAGCCCCCTCCCATCTGGCAACCATCAGTTTGTTCTCTGTTTCTGTTTTGTTTGTTCGTTTAGTTTGTTCTTTAGATTCCACATATAAGAGAGATCATATGGTATTTGTCTTTCTCTGTATGAATTATTTCACTTAGCATAATACTCTCAAGGTCCATCCATGTTGTCACAGATGATAAGATTTCATTCTTTTTTTATGGCTGAGTAATATTTCCTTGTCTAAATGTACCACATCTTCTTTTAACTAATAATCTATTGGTGGGCACTTGGGTTGCTGCCATATCTTGCCTATTGTAAATAATTCTGCAGTGAACATAGGGGTGCATATATCTTTTTGAATTAGTTTTTTGGATTTCTTCAGATAAATACCCAGGAGTGGAATTGCTGGGTCATAAGATAGTCCTGTTTTTAATTTTTTTTCCATAGTGGCTGCACCACTTTGCAAACCCACTAACACTGCACGAGGATTGCCTTTTCTCCACATCCTCCCCAACAGTTGTTGTTTGTTGATTTATCGATGATAGCCATTCTGACACGTTTGAGGTGATATCTCATGGTGGTTTTAATTTGCATTGCTCTGATGATTAGTGACATTGAGCATCTTTTCATATGTCTATTGGACATCTATTTGTCCTCTTTGGAGAAATGTCTGTTCAAGTTCTCTGCCCATTTTTAAAGTGGATTGTTTGTTTTTCTGGTGTTAAGTTGTATGAGTTCTTTATAAATTTTGGGTATTAACCCCTTATCAGGTGTATCATTCGCAAATATATACTGCACCACTTTGCAATCCCACTAACAGTGTACGAGGATTGCCTTTTCTCACATCATTTGGTAGGTTGTCTTTCCATTTTGTTGATAGTTTCCTTTGCTATGCACAAACTTTTTAGTTTGGTAAAGTGCCTTTTGTTTTCCTTTTCCAAGGACATATATCAGAAAAAATATTACTAAGAGCAATGTCAGAGAGTTTACTGCCTGTGTTTTCTTCTAGGAGTTGTATGGTTTCTGGTCTTATATTTAAGTCTTTAATTCATTTTGAGTTTATTTGTATATGATCTAAGAAGGTGGTCTGGCTTCATTTTTTTTTTTTTTTTTTTTTTTTTTGCATGTATCTGCCCAGTTTTCCCAACACCATTTATTGAATAGACTGTCCAGCCCCATTGTATATTCTTGCCTCCTTTGTTATAAATGAATTGACCACATAGGCATGGATTTATATCTGGGCTCTCTATTCTGTTCCATTGCTCTATGTGTCTGTTTTTATGCCAGTACCATGCTGTTTTGATTACTGTAGCCTTGTAGTATAGTTTGATATCAGGTAGCATAATACCTCCAACTTTGTTCTTTTTTAAGATTGCTGTGGCTATTAGGGGTCTTTTGTGGTTCCATATACATTTTAGGATTATTTGTTCTAGTTCTGTGAAAAATGACATTGGTATTTTGATAGGGATTGCACTGAATCTATAGATTGCTTTGGGTAGTATGGACATTTTAACAATGTTAATTCTTCCTATCCACGAGCACGCTATATGCTTCCGTTTATTTGTATCTTCAGTTTTTTTCTTCAGCATCTTATAATTTTCCAAGTATAAATATTTTACTTCCTTGGTTAAATGTATTCCTAGGTATTTTATTTTTGATACAATTGTAAATGAGATTGTATTAATTTCTCTTTCTGGTAGCTTATTATTGGTGTATAAAAATGCAATTGATTTCTGAATATTAATTTTGTATTCTGCTACTTTACTAAGTTGATTTATCAGCTTTAATAGTTTTTCGGTGGAATCTTTAGGGTTCTTTCTCTCTATATAGTATCATGTCATCTGCAAATAATGACAGTTTTACTTCTTCCTTTCCAACTTGGATGCCCTTTATTTTCTTTTGTCTGATAGGCTCATTTTATAACCATATTTCTGATCTTTTTATCAGTTAGGTGCGGTTATCATTAACTTTAATAAGTTTGCCGCCATAGGTGAATGTTTTATGATGCTGATAGTTAATTATGCTTTAAAAAACACAATAGCAACACGTGTGTGTGTTGAGCTGGCAGCTAAATGATGGCGTCGTCCTTGTGTGGTGCTCAGTGGATCTTGTATTTGCTTTGTAAATGCCTCAGGACACTTGACATATGACTCATGAAGATCATATCTCACAAAACCTGAAGCCTCGGTTTTTAAGTTATGAGTATCAGTAACTCACATGGGAGATACTCCACTTCCCCTCTTGTTGCATCAGAAATGACTTCTTTCACTGCTGGCTGTTCCGGCCATTTTCCTTGTGTCGAACCCAGATTCCTTCCACTGTGTTTGGTGGGTAGTTCAGAACTTGGAATTCCTGGTTCAGTGATTTTGAGTGAGAATCTTCCATCTCCTTTCTTCTGGCATTTTCTTCCCTCTTCACTTTTCTGAAACTTGGGCTTTTCATTCCTTTGTTACATGTATTCGTTCGTTTGTTTAACAAATATGCTATGGAGTCACAGCGTACCACGCACGTTTTCGGCACTGGGGCATAGCACTGAGGGTGGTCGTGCTTTCCAGAAGCGCTGGCCTCGGAGGGGGCTCTGCTGACGTGTGCCTCACTCTGTGGTATGTCATCCCACCTCCCCCACGCCGTGGTGAGCTCCCTAGGGCTTCCGATCATGTCTTTCAAGGGTACAGCTTTGCCATTTCAGCACATGGCCAACAGCAGGCTTTTGAGAGGCGTTTCAAGTAACTGCAGGTGGGGTTTGGAGGTAGATGTTTAGGATTTTAAAATTTCTCCTTTTCAGACTATAAGGTGAATGAACTGTCTTCCTTTTTCCGGAGGATGTGGTTAGTATATAATGTGATAATGTATGTGATAGCACTTTAGAAAGGCAGGTAATGTATATCAAGGGAGGTTATTGTCATTCATCTTCGTTTCCTGTGTGACCCTTTTTCTACTCTCACTGTCCCTTTGAGACCATTGTTACCATTTACTTCTTCTGCCCTCTCTGCCCTCACTGTGTCCACACTTTCCTCCCTTTCTCAGAGGCAGAGGAAAACATGAGTAAAAAAAGAAGAAAAAAAAATGTGTGCTTGGTTCTATATCTCTTTGTTGCTTCCAAATATATGTATTTGAAATGCTGTTGTATCTCTCCATATGTGCCTCTTTCAATATGTATACACATATATTACGACTGTCTGGGAGAATCTGGACCCCCATTTGACAGGAACACCCCTTTCTGGGTGTGTTTATGACATCTTTGTCACTTCTTCTCTTGTACGTGTGTTCTTCCCTCACACATAAGCATTTTAGATAACAGGGAAAGGAGCCCCTGCTACACTGCATGGGGCTTGGTGACTGATAAAACAAAAGAATTTTCACACCGAGGTCATCTGCCTTTTGTGTCGTGGCTGCTTGACAGTGCCATAGAATCAGTACAGAAGTGGAGTATGGGGTGAAAGACCCAACAGGGACTGGTAGGTGAGAGTAAGGGGTGTAGCTGAAACCTAAACAATAATAAGAGCTGAGTGTCACTGCTTCCATTAACATCTTTCGTTTCCCTTGCCCTTTGACCGTTAAAAAGAAAGTTGGCATGCTGGAAAGCGAGGGGTGAATAGCAGAGAATAAAAACATTATTTTTTGAGTTTTTGTCGTTTTGATGAAAATAAAATGGGAAGCTGTCCTCTGAGGAAAGCTGAAACTCCTCTAGAGCTGTGAAGTGGTGGGAGGTCTTATCCGGTTACTGGAGGTCAGAGTCAGGGTGCAGCTGGCCTGATGCTAGGAGGGCGAGCACTTCCTGTTTCTCCCTTTCCCAGATCTCTCCTACCCCAGAGCCTCAAGCCATTAAACTGAACTTTTGGACATCATTGTGTATTGTGCATTCCAACTGGTCACTATGTAACTAAATAGTGAGAAAATTCATCATAAGATAATGGGATTACAGAGGAGACCCTGTTGAATTAGTCGACAATCCTGCTAGTTGGCAAAGTATTTGGTTGGTGCAAAAGTAATTGCGGTTTTTGCAATTATTTTTAACCTTTTAAACCGCAATTACCTTTGCACCAACCTAATAAAAATGCTGGCCTAGCAGGGATCTCAGCTCAGTCTGGTTCTCCCCGAGCAAAGAGTCAGGCTTGGGGCCCATGGAACGTGGGTGTGTTTATTCAGTCAAACAGCACTTAGTGCCTGGTAATGGAGCAGAAAGACATAACCTTCCCATAATATCCTCATGGCCTAGGTGGAGAGATGGACAAATGTAAAGAAACGTAGATTGTTCACCGCATGGGAGAGACATAAGCAGGAGGGCAGCACTCACTCCCAGCTAAACCCTGGCTGGGCCTGAAAAGGAAGGCTCAGGACTGTTTCTTCCAGAGGGTCTTATAGGAGGAGGGGCTTTAACTCGGTGGAGAAAGGGTAGAAGGCGGAAGGGGGTGAGCAGGAGAGCATTTTTGGCAGAAGATGCCTGCAGGTGTCCTTAAAGAAAAAGGTCATTTCAACAGGTCTTTGCAGAAATGAGGATGCTCATTTTGGAGCTCTCATCATAGCAGACACAGTGGTCTGCTCCTGTTTTGTAAGTAAAGTTTTATTGGAACACAGCCACTCTCATTCCTCCCCTTGTTGTCTGTGGCTGTTTTCTTGCTACAAACCAGAGAGAGTAGTTGTGACAGAGACCCCGTGGCCTGCCAAGCCTCAGATATTTACCATTTGGTCCTTTACAGACAATGTTTGCCGACCCTTGGTGTAACATATTTTTATTCCTTCAAACTCCTAGTGGAGAGGACCCACGCTGTCAGCAACCAGGCTTTACTTGCAGGCCGTCCCGGACCTGTTATTCTACCACCTGGCGATTTCTCTTCACCACACACACTGTACCTCCAACTCAGGAGCTTCTAGTTTCCATGACTTCTTGTTCTGAACATCCAGAGTAGTACCTATAGTATCTTAAGAAAGAGGGGCATTTCACCCTAAGCATCCGTCCCCTTAAATGTCTGACTTCCCCAGCTCCCAGCCATTTTAGACTTAATTTCTTGGAACCTCTGCAGCTTCTTATTTGCTCAGTTGCCAAGCAAAATCGAATTAAAAATAGCGTTGGGAGTAGTAGTCATTGAAAAGCATCTCTGTTCTTTGGTGAGGCGGTCCATTTGGTAGTGGATTCTGGAGCTGGCTGTTCCCCTAAAGTGAGAGAATGTTATTTCCAGAAGCGGCTATACATTTGAAATATTGCTTTCCTGGATATAGTGAGTTGTGTCGAATTACATACCAAATGCCAGCATTTAAGCACCTGCTGTGGTCTGTGTTATCAGTTGTTGGGAGTGCCAGACCAGACTTCTTGTAAATGTTAACTTATTAAATAGGAGCCGGATGAAATAGGTGTAGTTATTCCAGTTATAAAGATGGGAGAAAAGAGGCTCCGACAAGCTAAGTACCTTCCCTGTTAACTATTGAACGACACTGCCTTCAATCTATGATAAGGGGGCTATTGATTTTATGCTCTAATTATCTGTAGCAAGTAGAATGCCCATTGAAAATGCTAAATCAAAGAGTTGAGGATCTCTGTTTCAGACTATCAGAAAAACTGGTTTTCAAGGGACAGGTACAATGAAGCCCCCCCCTCCCCCACACACACCTCCCCCTTAGCACTAACTTCTGTTTTAGCCCCAGCACCTACTGACATCATTTAAATACCACTGTCAAACATTGTCGTTTGGGAGCTAATTTCTTGTTAATGCTCTGTATAGATAGAAAACTGTCAGCAGTAAGTAATGGCTACATTTTCCAAGCAGGTCTGGAAAATATAGTAGGTCCCAAAATAGAAGCATGTAGGTTGAAGCATGTAGCTAAGAGGATCATTCCTAGACAACAATCTGATCATAGCCATTCCCTCCTACAAACCGTTCAGTGCTCTGCCATGCCCTGAGCACGAAGATCAAAGTCTGTATCTTGGTGCTTGAGGCCTTTCTTCTTTGGGCCCTGCCTGCTTCTCCTATCTGACCTTCTAGTCCCTCAGCCTTCTGTATTCTAGTCAGAGCGGGTGCCTGCATTTAGAAGCACCACAGTTCTTGAACACCATTGCTACCTAGCTCACTCCTGCTTCACCTTCTCATGGCGGCTAAGATGCTGCTGGAGCCAGGAAGCCTTCTTTCACCCCTGGACACTTGGATGGGCGTCCTTCCCTTGTCCCGCCCTAATGTAAAGTCGATCGCACTGTTGTTCAATTGTTTCATTATGGGTCTGTTGTTCACCACTAAACTTGGAGCTTCTGGAAGGCATGCTTTTCGAGTTTTGACTCTGTAGTTACAGGGAATAGGAATCCACTTGAGCTAGCTAGTAGCAAGGGAGCTTATTGTGAGGAAACATTTGCAGCAGTAAGGAGATGTCTGTGGAAATGGAAGAACTGGGTCGATAAGAGGCTCTGCCTCGCAGATGACCATGTGGCTTTCTGCTCCTCCACCCACTAATTCTGTGCGCCTGTCTTTCTCCTGCTGGTTGCCTCAGTTCTAGCACATGTTTTCATGAAGCTGCCCATGGCCTCAGTTTGTCTGCATAGCCTGGCATGCCCCCGCCAGCCTGGTGGACTCCCTTATTTCGTGGCTTTATTTTCTGCTCCCTATGTCTTTGGTTTCTCAGTTTCCCAATTGCAGATCTGCAGGCGACCATTGTGGTTGGTCTAACTCCCCCTTTCAAGCTGAACACGCCCATCATGAGTCTCTGGCCATCCTGTAGGTGGACTGTCCTTAGGTCAGGTCTTCACTGCAGACCAGTCAGACCTGTTGCCCGTTGGAGGGGTGGTGCGGGTCAGAGCATGGCTGCTACTGTAAACCTCTCTTTTCGGTTTCCCTACCTGCCCCTTGGCTTACAAAGATATTAGACTTGTGTTTCATAAACTTAATGGTATCCGTTGTTGTTTTTCATCCTTTACAGATATCATTAATGGAGCTCAAGAAAAATGTGTATTGCCTCCTATGGATGGCTACCCCCACTGTGAGGGGAAAATCAAGGTAAGGCCCAAATGATGTGTATTTGTTTCCATCATCTTCAGTCTGCACTAACACCCCCTTCTTTAAAGGGCAAGCGAGCCCTTTAAGGGAGTCACTTAAGGGCTGCTTCAGTCCTCCCTGTTTGGGGCTGTGGCCATGACAACGCTTCTCAGCTTATGCCAACTCCTTGGGGTTAGTCCATAATGGCTCTAACTGGTCAGACTGAAGGAGCCTGGGCCATTTCAGGCGCCTACTGTGTCTTTGAAGCTGCCTTTCCCTTGCTTTCCCAGCTTCCAGCAGGTGACCCTTCACAGGCCAATGATAAGAGGCTGCCATTATTTAGTGTCCAACTTCTCTCTCTCCCCCTCCCCTTCTGAGGTCTCCAGAGTGTGATGTAAATGTCACATTTGCATCTACAGTTGAGTACCCAGAGACACTCGGCCACTCTTTTCCTCTTAACATTTTTTTTAAAAAAAATCCTGTTTCCATGGCCTGCCCTTGGAGACACGACTCCCTGCTCAGTAGTTTCCAGAGAAGAGTTTCAGTTCAGGGGTACATTAGGATGGTGAGACCACGTCCCAGAAACATTCACATGGTCTCCGTTTGGGACCCATACACGCCCTGCATTCCTGCACTCATCATGTACTCTTCCTGGCCCTGTGCTGGGGTTGGTGAAACTGAAGGTTCTGGAAAGAGGGGATTTCGATGCAAGCGTCCCATTGAGCACTTGCTCTTGATAAAACTCTCCTAGGCAAGGCCTGTCCTGGGCTTTGCGGCCTGGGCTGTCCCACAGCCTTTCTCCACTCTAAGCACGTGTGCTAAGGGCCCACTCATGTCAGTGTCTGTCTGTGGATCATCCAGGAACTGAACGTCTGTCATCCCGACCTCACTCAGTGACTCTGAGCTTAGGCCAGAGCTTGAGCCACACACGTATGTCCTCACCTTCTCATCAGCAGATGGGCAGGGCCACCAAGAACGGGGCTGTTCAGAGATGTTCTTACCTGGCTCTTCTTGTTTCAGTGGATGAAAGATATGTGGCGCTCGGATCCCTGCTACGCAGAATACGGGGTGGATGGGTCCACCTGCTCTTTTTTTATTTACCTCAGTGAGGTGAGTAGCTTCTTGTGGCTTCAGAGGGGTGGGTGTGTGTGGTTTGTCTGTTTTGTAGCTGAGTCTGGAATTCAAAAAGCTTGAAAATGTTTTTACATAGTAGACATACGGTTTCCTTCTTCATGATGCTCCTCTGCCCACCCCCCCACCCCCCCAGGTAGGATGACTTTTTTTTTTTTCCTTTGACGGAAAAACAGGCTTAGCTAACTAATTTTCCCTTGATTTAAAATACACGTAACATCTTAAACCATTAAGTGTATAGTTCAATGGCATTAAGTAATTCACATTGCTACACAACCATCCCCACCCTCCACTCATTTCCAGAACCCTTTATCTTGCAAACACGAAACTACCCATTAAACAGTAGCTCTGCCTTCTCCCCTCCTTCCAGCCCCTGGCAACCACCATTCTACTTTCAGTCTTTATGATTTTGACTATTCCAAATACTCATATAAGTGAAATTATGCAGTATTTGTCTTTTTGTGATCAGCTGATATCGCTTAGCATACTGTATGTATTCAAGGTTCCTCCATGTTGTAGCATGTACCAGAATTTCTGTCCTTTCTAAGGCTGAACAATATGCTGTTGTATTATACACCACATTTTGCTTATCCACTCATCTGTTGATAGACATTGGGTTGCTTCCACCTTTTAGCTGTTGTGAATAATGTTGCCGTGGACTTGGGTGTGCACATAACTCTTTGAGACCCTGCTTTCATTTCCTTTGGGTATATATCCAGAAGTGGAATGACTGAATCATGTGGTAATTCCATTGTTTATTTTTTGAGGAACCGCCAACCTTTTCCAAAGCAGTTGCACCATTTTACATTGCTACCAACAGTGCACAAGGGTTCCAATTTCTCCACATCCTGGCCAGTACTTGTTTTATTCTGGTTTGAGGGGGTTTTTTTGTGGTTGTGTTTGTTTTTGTTTTGTTTGATAGTAGCCATGCTAATGGGTGTAAGATGGTATCTCTGCAGTTGTGGTTTGCATATCCTCAATACTTAGTGATGTTGAACATATCTTTTCATGTGTTTATTAACCGAGTTAGCAGTTTACTAACAGCCTGAGTTTTTACCTTGTTTTCTTTTTATCTGAGCTTCATTTTCATTTGTACCCTCGAATTAACTCGCCCTTTTCTTTAAAGGGTTGCGGAGCGTGTTACAGACCACTTGGTATTTATTACATACTTCAGTGATCTCATGTCACCTTCAGGAATATTGAGGGGGTGGAATCGAGTTAATACTTTATCCCGGGCAGGGTACAGGGGAAGGGCGGAGTGGGAAATCAGAACTCTGTGGCTTCCCCCTCCATCCTTCTAGATGGGGGTAGTCCTAGGGGCCTTTGACTCGAGTGCTGGCTAATTTCAGAGAATGTGCCCTTCTCAGGCTCTTGGCCACCATTTCTCTTTTATTCTCTCCCCCACTTTTGTGTGCAGTTGCCATTGACCAGTAGTTAATAACAGCTCCCTGGTGCTGCCATGCAGGAAGGAGAGTGCCTCTGAGGCTAAATGAAATGCTTTTGCCATAGTTTTCCTTGCGGGACTCGGGTGCCTCTTCTCTGTGTCATACATAAGGTGACAGGGACAGCTTTGGGGGACCAAACTAGTATAGCTATCGGGCATGTGTTCCTAGATTCTTGGGGTTTGTCCCTCTTCTATACACTTCTTTCTTTTTCCTCTGTAAGATCCAGTCAGACTTTTTTTTTTTTTTTGACAGGTTACCCATGGCCACCCCACAGCCATCATGGGAACCCTTAGAGCTAATAATAGTTAAAATACTTCTTGGAAATTGAAAGCATAGAGAATTAGGTGTGTGATGCTCCTCATTAGCAGGTTGCTGGCAAATTGATTTTGTAACATATTTGAGTGTGTTTCTAGCTTCGGTGGACTGTGACCCATCTTCTCATTTCCTACTCCAGAGAAGTAAGGCCTGGGGCCAATGAGTTGAACCATCACTCCTGTGAGAAGTCCATTGGAAGCACCTTTAATGCCCTGAGGAGAAGGTCCCTCATTCAGTTTAATTTTCAAAAGTTTTCTTTGTCTTCCATTTGATAGAATTTAGCCAGAGTCCAACTGTGCTTTCTGATTGACAAGCTGAGCTAATTTCACGCCTCCCTGAGAGTTTGCACGTGTGGGTGGGCTGCGGAGGTGAAGGCAGAGGATTTTACATCCCTACTCCAGCCTTTCTCCACCTTCAGAGCCAAAGCCGGGAAGGCGTAGGAGAATGGTCCAGATGGAAAGGGGCTGCAGTTATTTGTGACCTAGTTCCCTTCCTTTGCAACTGCCACTCTACCCCCACTCGCGTGAAGGAAAGATGTAGCTAAGATGGGAGAAGAGTGAGATTCTGGTGAAGGTCAGTTGGGAGGATGTGGGTCAGACTGGGCTGCAAGTCTGTGATGGATGATATATACTTAATATTGGAGCTTGATATTTAGGTTCAGAACCTTTAACTAGGGGTGGTATGGTTCTTCATTAGCCTGTTCCCATGTCTTCTTATGCAGATGATAGGGCTTTTTCGTTGTTGTTATTCAGTTGAATTCAGTTCAGTGAGCACTTATTGAACAGCTAGTATATTCATTGATTGTCAACAATTACTGAGAACTCATTTTCTTGGCACCACGGTATGCGTTCATTATCTTAAGAGACTAATGGAAGAGGAAGAATGGTTGCAGGTAATTGAGCCAGCAGGATGGAGATAATTCCCCTGGGGAGAGAACTAGGAACTTCTTTTTCAGAGTTTTACTCTGAAAATAACTTTGAAACTCTGGCCTTTAAATTTTTATTTTATTTTATTGTAGCATCTTAATAGGTGCCTTATTAGAGTTAGAGGAGAATTTGACCAACACGGCCACTTCGATGGGAAGTACTGATTTAGAGCCTCATAACTGACTTCAGCTTCTGTTTCTGATGCTTTCTAAACTCGGCTTTTGGAAAAGTTACTTACCCTCTTTGTGCCTGAGATTCTTTCTTTATAAAATAGTAGTTTTAATTTTGTTTGTTTTCAAAGGATCCTACCGTGAGCATTCCTGAGTGTATATGGGAACAGGCTTAGAGTAGAGCCTAGCAGATAGATGACACTCAGTAAATGTAACTGATGCTTTTATGGTTTTTGATGTTGTCATTTTTTTGAGGACAGTCGTGGGGTGTCACATAGCCTGGGATATTTTATGTGGAACATTGAGTTTATTTTAGAATTAGAATCAATTTCTGGTTCTTTTTCACCAATCTAATTTAATTTTAGACCACTTGACTTTTAGTTATGTAGCAATTCAGCTGTTCCCCTTGACTTCTTTTCTCTGGATAGGACACTTCTGTTTGCATTCAGATCGTGAGCTGGATGTATGGCGCAGCCGAGTACCACTGCCCTTGTCAATGTGAGATTATTAGAGATGTTTTCTGAAGCCAATTCATTACATTCTACTATTGAAAACATCCTGGACAACATCTGTGGTTTCGTGGTGCTCTTTTTTATCTATTTTTTTTTCCCCTTTCTTGACACTTCCCTTCTTTTGTTACTTCATTTAACCTGTATCATATGCCAGGTTTCTCTTGCAATTGGGTAATGAAGAGAGACATTTGCATTTGATTGTTTACTTGATCAACAGTGACTTTTATTTTTTCCCCAATCCTTATTGAAAGGCCAGTTCTTGTTTCTATCACGTTTATATTCAGAACTTTGACAGATGGAGAAAAAGACATGAAATAAAATATCTCCCGTAGAGTCAGTCACCGGTTGGGTTGAGGCATTTAAATTCAGACCAAGCTTAGGAGGTAGAATTCTTCCTTCATTTTTCTTTCCCCTGGTTGTCTCAGTGTGCCAACTTCCATTGAATTATGGGATTATAAACGTCTCCTTTTACCTTCATCAATTTGTAGTCTGCAAATTATTTCTGGTAAACCCCAGGAAGTAAAGCCATTTGCCCTTACATTCTCTCCACGGATGCTTGTTATGTGTGTAATACCGTGCTAGGGACTGATGTGGTAATATGAGCCTCATCGTCCCTGCCCCTGTTGGATGGCAGACACTAAGAAGAATGAAACATTACTCAGCCCCTGTATGCCAGACACCTCAAGTACACAATCTCATTTCAACCTTTCCCCAACTCTGTGTGATCGAGAGCCAAGTTGTAGCGGCTCTGGGAAGTTAAGCTGCCTAGTACTTCTGCACTTTTCATAACTGCTGCCCCTCGTGTCAAAGGAAAACTGAACTCTGCCTAGTGGTTTGTCACCACTCACTTTGCAGTCAGTTCTATACTCAAATTCACCTGTGTTTGAAATGTGGCTCTAATTTAGCTAGTTTCCATGAATCAGTCTTCGTTGCTAGTTTTTGAATACCCACAATTTTGATACCCTATCCCTCCAAAAAAGAGAAAGCACCAATTCTCCCGAGGGCATAACTCATGAAAACCAGGTGTTCAGTCATTCCGAGTTGTGGGAGTGAATGAATGAGGCAGCCTTGCATTTCCACATCATCGGGCAGTTCATTTTCTGTATCTGTTTTTGTGAACCATGTAACTACTCCCGTTATGGAGACAAGGCTTATAAAGTAATTACTCTGTCATTGTTTCAGGTATATTAACTTATCCCTCTACAGAGCCTTTTACTGCTTTCAGCTTTTATGAAATTTAAAATGAATTTCTTTACCCCTATTGAGATTACATTGATAGATGATGCTGATATATTTGACACTCAGACTTTTTTTTTTTTAATTTACACAATTATTCTGGTGACTAGCAGCCATCATACTCTCCCAGACTTTGTAATTTGTGCTGTTTTTTTAAGTACTTCTGCTGCCATTGCAAGTATAGTTGCTCTGAAATCATCAAATTGCCCAGTGATTGATTGCTAGATTTTAGGATGTGGACAAGCTGTTGCTTCAAATGTCAATTTGGACAGGACTGAGTGAGTGTGTGTGCACATGTGTGTGTGTGACTACCTTAGAAAGCAACAAAAGAATTAGTTTCATGCCTTACTTATCAATCTGTTTCTTATGTGTCATGAACAACAGGCATAAAGGTCTTTGCCTCTTTCTGTTCTCCCTTGGCAATATGTAAAACTAATATTGGCTGAGCATGCCATTAACCTTGAGTTTAAATTCAGCGTACTTAATCTCTTGATTAATGCCAAGATTAATGCCCAACAGCAAAGGTTGAAAGCTTAAATGTTTGTGAATGCGAGCATGAAATGAAATCCTAATAACCAGCACAATGATTTGGATTTATGGGCTGTGTTGGCTGCTAAAGATAACTTGGAAATGGTGTTGCGTCGACTAATTTGTCAAAGTGGGCAGCGATAAAGAACTACTTAGGTTGCAGGAGAAAACGTGAATGAAAACACATAACTAACATTTCGGGACAGGTCAGGAGTACTTTAAAAATATCGCTAGGCTTGCCCGAGGACACCAACACATACCTTTTTAAAATGTTTAGCTGTTTACAATAGGAAATTCCCTTTCTGTGAGATAATATTTCTTGGCAATAACGGAGCAGGGAGAGATTTATGATCATGTCCTTTTTCCCTTTTTGAGTTCAGCCTTTATCTGTATCTTTTTCATCTCTATGTTTTTCTTGCTCCTGTTACCTGAATTCTATAACATTTTAGAAAAAGGATTTTTTTTTTAAACAGTCCTGAGTTTACAGAATAGTATTTGTCAGTCAGCCTAATTGATCTCTCCGTTACCTCTCCTCTCCCAAGTTTATTTTCTTCGTGATGCCCCCGTTTGTAAGTTTCAGGCACTACAACATTTATATGGAGACTTCTTGCGCTGGCCTCCACTTTACAAAATTAAAAGGGGAAATGACAGGACTTGCCAAACCCCAAACCAAAGCGTCTTTGCTCCTTGGAATACATGTGGCAAACAGAGGCTTCAATGCAGTACTCTCCAATTTTTTATTTTTTTTTTTAACTTTGAAATACTATTTCTTAAAATTTCTATTCCATGCCAGTAATATAAATTTTTGTTTTAAACACTTTTAATGTGGAAAATTTTAATCATATATAAAATAGAAGGGTATAATGAACCCCTATGTGCCCATTACTCAGATTCAACAATCGTCATTTCATGGCCAAGTCTCATTTCATTTACACTCTCCCCACCTCCTTTATTTTGAAGCAAATTCCAAGTGTCCTATCATGTGTGACTGTTTCAGTATGTATCTTTAAAGGAGACTCTTTTAAAACATATAACTACTCCCATTATAACTACTAATACCGTGTTTCCCCTAAAATAAGACCTAGTCGGACAATCAGGTCTAATGCGTCTTTTGGAGCAAAAATTAATAGAAGACCCATTCTTTTACTATAATATAAAACTGGGTCTTGTATAAAATATATAATATAATATAATATAATATAATATAATATAATATAATATAATATAATACTAGGTCTTATATTAATTTTTGTTCCAAAAGACACATTAGAGCTGATTGTCTGGCTAGGTCTTATTTTTGGGGAATCACGGTATCATTTCATATCACAATGAACATTATTCCTTAATATCATAAAATACCAGGTTAGTATTCACATTTTCTAGGCCATCCTATAAATTAAAGTTTACTTATTTGAACTGGGTTTCAAGTAATGACTGTAAATTAAAATTGTTGGTGTCTCCAAAGTCTCTTTAATTTTAGGTTCCCTTCCATCTCTTTTTTCCCCCCTTGTGGCTTTTTGTTGAGGAAACTTCTTTATTTGCCTTGGAGAACTTGTTCTACTCTGCATTTTGATTATTACATCCCCATGTTGTTGTATAATCTGGTTCCCGGCTCCTTGTGTTTCCTGTAAATGGATAGTTAGATCTGAGGCTTGATCGGAGTCAGGTTTAATATTTTTTTGGTAAGACTGCTTCATGGATGATATTACATACTTCTGTCAGGAGGCGCATTAATGCCTGGTTGTCTCTTCTTGTGACGTTAGCTGCTGTCGATGATCAGTGCGTGGGTTCATTAACGCGTTAGGGGTTCCTGCTTAATCTACCAGGGATACTTGTATAAAGAGAAGTGACTCTTCATCTGGTATGTGGTTACTCTGAGGGACAGCTTCTATAGGAAATCTTTCTCTCTTTCTCTCTTGGTTTCTTAGCATATTCTACTGTGTAGTATTTTGTTTACTTATATGCTTAGTGGTTTTTATCGTCATTATGAAGTCATTGATTGAAGCATATTATAGCTGTTCGATCTATTCCAATTATTTTCTTACTGGTTCTCAAATTGCCCCTTCTTTGGCCAGAGGGAGCCAATTAATATTGTCTTGAGTCCTTTTGACATGACTCTGGTAGTTTGGAATAGTTTTCTTGTTTTGTTTTTTACTGCCTGGTGTGACAAGCTCTTCTAGTTCATCTAGTACAATTTCTGCCCTAGACCTTAAATCAGCCATTTCTCTAAGGACACCTAGCTCCTCTTGGTGGGAAATAATGCTTAGAGACCACAGTCTGAACGCCTGGGGCCTTCATTGCTATTGGGTTTTTCTGGGTGCTGGGAATATATCAATGAACAAAAAGACAAACAGTCCTCATTAAGGTTATGTTTTGTAGGAGGAGACAGACAAATGAAAAGTAAAATACATATCTTTTAGGTTGTAGTAAATGCCATGGAGAAAAATAAAGCAGGAGAGAGGGGGCAAAGAAATGCTCATGAGAAGTGATGATGTCTGTTTTAGATAGAGTGCTCAGGAACTACTGAGAAGATGGGAGGATGGTTTTGAAAACCAATTCAAGTAGGTAAGAAAGTAAGAAGTTTAGATGTCTGGCAGAGATGTTTAGCAGGCAGTGGGAATAGTAAATGCAAAGGTCCTGGGAAGACCGTCAACATCCAAAATTAAGAACAAGCACATAGCCGACAACAGTATGGTAGTTACCGGAGGGCAAGGGGGGTGAGGGCAGGTCGAGGAGGGTAAAGGGGTCAAATATATGGTGACAGAAGGAGACTAAACTTTGGGTGGTAAGCACCCTGCAATATACAGATGATGTATTATAATATTGTACACTTGAAACTTATATAATGTTATTAACCAATGTCACCGCAGTAAATTAAATTTAAAAAAATACCATGAAATAATTTTATGGTGCACTATTGGTAATTCTAACAAAACCTTCTGGTAGTTCTGAATTGCCTTTTAAATTGCTTCTTATCGCCCTATAAAATTCAATAAATATTTTAAAAGGAACAAAACAAAAAGGAGAACAAGTGCATGGAAAATAATCTCCAGAGAAATTTTCCTGTTTTGTTCACAGGTATAATGGTGCCTGGCACACGTATTTATTGAATGAATGTTTCTATTTAAAAACATTTTATAAATAGCTTTCTATGTGTTTGTTCTGCGTGGGTAACTTCTCCCAGCTATCACCTTTTTAATCTTGAAAAAAAATATATTCTAAAATTTGTAACATTAAAATCTGCTAAAACATTAAGTTTGAGACATGAAGCAGGGGCATTTTGAGCACTTACTAATAATTTTAATATAACATTTTTTAATATAACTATAAGAGCATGCAAGGGGTCAGATTAGACTGATAGAATAGAATGAACCACTTATCTGAGAAGACACAGTTTTGTTGCCCACCTTTTATTCTCACTGTCACTCAGTATTATTTGCCTGGACCTACAATTCAGGCAACATTGCACATCACCACAAAAGAAGAACTATATCCCCGGTCTCTACAGTATGATTACCTCTACAAATTCAGTGACACTGGCTATCAGAGTGTGCTCAGTGTGCATGCAGGTCCGACGAGGGTCAGTTTTGCCTCGTGTAGTGTGTAGTAGGAAGTATACTGAGTAAGAGTTGGTGTAAGAAGCATCTCCATGCATTACGTCACCCGGTTGACTACAGCGGAATTCTTTTGCTGCCTTTCCTGTGTGAAGAAAACTTGGCAGTTCTCCTATAGAGATTTGGGATGGATTTTTAAAACTGTGGCATCCCCTTATGAGGACCCCACTGGTTTTGTGGCACATTGAAAACTTACTGCAACTTCTCTTTGAAGTTCTTCTCTGGCACCCTGCATCTCCTCAGCCCTTGGCTCTCTCTGGCACATGGTCAGGCCCGTCCTTTCTGTCCATAATATTCCTGCCTCCCGTTCAGTGGCAGCAGTACAGTATTATAGAAAACACATGAGGCCTGGTTGCCTGTCTGGATCCACCGCCTACCTGTGTGGTCTTGAGCTCTCCCTTTGGTTTTCCTATCTGGTTTCTCCTCACTGAGATCAAAGTCAGGCCTCAGTATATTGTCGCAAGGTTCTTATAAAATGATGAAAATGGATAAATGCCACATAAATGGAAATGAGTATCATTACCATGACTATTTTTAGTGCTCAAGTTATATCTTTGATTTATTCACTCACTACTCAACACATAATGATTGAGGACCTATTATGTGCCAGGCACTGTTCTGTTCTCGAGGCTGAGGATAGAGCACTGAACAGGTAAATTCTAGTTCCTGTCTTCAAGGAGCTGCCATTTGTATGGGGCAGCAAATAATAGTCAACCAATACATAAAATAATTAACACAAGTGGTGAGTGCCCCAAGGAAAAAGAGAGTAAGGATGCAGTGTGGCCAGGTAAGGTGGTCAGGGAAGGCTTTTCTGTGTAGAAGTAAGGGAGTGTGATGCATGGAAATTTCTGGAAGGAAGAGTGTTCTAGGTAAAAAGAATAGTAAATGCAGAAGCCCTGAAGTATGGGGTTACCAGGTAAAATACAGGCTATGCAGTAATATTTAAATTTCAGGTCAACAATAATTTTTAAAAAAAGATTAGTATGTAACACATACGGCATGGGATGTACTTATACTAATTCTGAAATTCTTATTTAACTAGGGGTGTCTTTTTTCACACACACACACACACACACACCTGGCAGCCCTTCTGAGGTAGGAATGTTCTGTTTGACATGCAAGGAGATTCTTGTATGTAGGGCAAGGTGAGCGAGGCAGGCAGTGTAAGGCTTCAGGTCAGACTTAGTATCATCTTGTTGTAAATTCTGGATTTTATTCTGGCTGCAAAGAGAAGCCACTGAAGGGTTTGAGTTAGTGTAGGATGTGATTCAATTTCAACTTTAAAACGATGCCTCTTGCTGCGCAGACACGGGGGCAAGAGCTATTATTACGCTCCCTGCCCTGCACAGTACCCAGCACAGCAGCGGCATCATCAACCCGTTTGAAGATTCAGGCAATGCCACTCTAATATTGAAGACTGAATTGTCCTTACGGGGCCATAGGAACCAAGTGTCTGGTTTCGTGTGGTGAGTAAGCACATGGGCCATAGAGCTGCAGACACGATTCAGGGCTCAGCTGTGGGTTCTGCCAGTGCCCGTGTCTTTATCTGGCACGATGAGCAGCCTGTCGCAGACGACTATTTGAAGACCAAGTGAGGTAATGTGTGTAAAGTGCTTAGCCTACTGCTTGGCTCCTAGTATATTGTAGTTTTTGTTCTTACATCTTTTGTCTCCCCACCCCATGCCCTGTACACGACCATTTCTAACACACAGTTTGACCAAAATATTCATCAGCTCAGTTGTCTAGTGCACAGGACCGGTGTGGATAGCGGAACCATGTACATGTGTCAATGTCTTTTACCATTTGCCTTCCCTTTTTGAAACTTTAGCAAGGGGAGTGGGCCGGGTGTGACGTGGGGTAGAGAAGTTTTTTTTTGTTTTTTTTTTTAAGCATATACCTTAATGAGTAACTTCATTTAATATGTCAGTATAACAAATGTGTGGGTATGTGTGTATATGCATAGATATGTATAATCTGTATCAAATGAATAGTCAGCTATATAGTATAGTCAATTGTACCCTTTTGATATATAACCACTTAGCCTGACAGGATGATGTAAAATTATCTTTTTTAGATCTTACAGCGTAATAGAATTAATTATTAAGAGGTCACCTGAGCCAACTCCTTCATTTCGTAGATGAGAAAAGTTGAAAGCCAAGTGGTTTAAGGTTATATGCCTAGTTGTTTGTAGAGTTGGGCGTAGAATCCAACAGACTTGGGCTGATTTCCAGATCCATCCTCTTTCCGCACTTAGCAGCTTTCTTTGTCCTTCACTAAGCATGGCCTTTCAGGTGGCTCTAACGTGTGCTGGTCGGGAGTGACAGATCTCTGTTGTCACCCAACGCTTCCACTCATTGGTGAGCTTATGTCAGCAAGTTGCCACCCACTGTAAGCTTTGATTTCCTCATATGAAACCTGTCCATGGTACCTGTGGCACAGGGTGCTTCAGGGATTAAAAGACGTCATGTATGCAAGCTTATTTATTTTTTTTCCCCAGAGACCCTGACACACCGTAAACCTTCAGTAAATGATTGGATGCTTACATAACGTAACTTCTTTAGAAATTATTCTGTGAATAAATGTTCATTGTTTAAAACATCGTAATATGCAGATGAACATAAAGAAGAAAATAAAAAGCACCCATGACACCATCATCCAGAGATAATCTCAGCCTTTTCTTACACATTTTTCTCATTTAGTTTTTATTGCACTTTCCTATCTGTAAAATACAGCATGAAATTCTGTGTCAGTGATCCATTAGAGCAAAACAGTTAACATTAATCATGAGAGAAGCCATCACAGAGCCTCATCATTATTCTTTCGAAAGCATAGAATGTTACTACAGTTATGCCAGTGGTGCCTAAGTACATGCATGTGTACATTAAATTTCCTCTAGTTTTTGCTCTCATTTTATTACTTCTTCTTGCCCCTTTAAATTCCAATATGAGCTGTATACGTATCTGCCCACAGTTTCTTTTTTCTTAAGTATAATGAATTGTCCATCCTGTGGACCTTGAAAGTGTGACCTACTTGAGCTCTGTTTAGGGACTTTGATTCACATTGCTCATGATTAAGCTGTAAAACCTCTTCAGATCAAAGAAGTTTAAATCATTGGGAGGAGGGATGTCAAAAATCAAATTGGTTAATTTTCTATCTCCTCCTTCAAGAAAGTGATTTACAGGACCCTCTCAGTGGAATATGCATTAATGTTCCGAAGGTCTAGCCTGGCTGGTCTTGTTCTGTTTTTGCTGCCTCTTCATTTTGTTGCCTGAGGCGAGCACACTAAAAAGATTAGTTTCCCTGGAAGAAGCTTTGCCTTCACATCGAAGGTTATTAGAGTAATGGTTCTGCTCCTCTATTGATTGTTATGTGTGTGTGTTGCCATGAACTCAGATGGTTTTCAATTCGTGGGCTTCCTGTGGTGGTTTGTGGACTAGTTTAAGGATGTTCAGTGCCCACCCTGGCAGAGGGCTTGGGGCAGGGCTGCCAGCTCGCAGGAGTCAGGCACAGGTAAGGGTGGCCAGTGGGAGGGTCCAGTGCTGCTGTCGTGTGTGCCTGCACCCATGGCAAACACAACATCCTGTCCCAAGGAGAACACCAGGGGTCGCAGCAGGAAAAGTATGGCCCAAGCAGTGGGTGAAGGAAGGTGAGCACCGTAGGCTGACCTAGGACACTAGGGTTCTGACAACCAGGAGAGGAGAGGGCGAGAGTGATTTGAAATAGAAGAGTGTCCAGATCAGGAAGTCAGTGGGCTCATTCTGGGGTTCGTATTTTGTGGTAGGATGCTCTGCTGAGGTGGGGGGGAGTTAAATTTGTTAGCGGAGCCTGGGTAGATCAGACACAACAGGGATTAAGAAGTTGAGTTATTAGCCTTGAGCAAATTTTTCCCTGAGTGTTATTAATGACTCTTATTTAGGAAAAGGTTGCTCATTGGAGGGCTGTTTGTTTCAGAACTCGGAGTTATTGCCAGTGCTGGCTTTTTTCCAACCCTGGTAATCCTCTGAGGTTTCAGAAAAGAAACATTCCCTTTCCCCCTGGAGAAATTGGTTTATGTATAATTTGATTACCTTGTTAAGCAGTTATCCTACTACTGTGTACAAAAACAACAACCTTGAAAACCCACTTTCCTCATTCGGTGGCAAGATGTTCATAGCTGGGTTTTCCTCCATTGCGAGTGAATATGTAACGGTAAGATTTCTTGCTAAAAGCTAAAATAGACTCCATTTTCCATACTTTCGGGGATGGCCTTGAAACCTTGCAAAGCATTATCCAGTCATTTAGAGTAACAAGACCTGAGATAAATGACCAGTTTCGAAGAGGAATTAAAGTCTTGAGCATTCTTTAGGGAAGTCACATTTTAGAAGGTCACCTTGGACTATATTTTCAGCAGAGCAAGTTTTGGAAGATTCTTCTTAGGGCGGAGGAGTGAAGAAGGCATATACTTTCCTTTAATAATATCTGATCTCACTGATGTCTCTCCTTTTGGTTGATTTTCTTTATTCATAATCTTGTTTCATCTTTCCCAGGATCATACTATTCGTGAGGGAAGTTTTCATCCTGACACGTTGCTGTGTCCGTTTAGTTATTTACTTAGTGTGAGGTTGACTGCCAATCTGTACCCTGCTTGCTTACCCTCATCCTTTTTGTGTGGGGTTGAAGGTCTCATTCAGGTCTGCAATCCATTCAAAGTCTTCATGTTATCAATATGCTTTATAGCAATGTTTCATTGAGTCCATTTACAAAAATTTAGTTTGCACTGAATAATTTAGTCTGGTCTAAGAACACAAGGTACAGGTGTGTGCAGTACTGCTGGGACCAACCTGGCTTCATCCTCTTGCAGGCTTCTTTTCTGCCGGTTTTTCCTCATTTTTCTCATTTCTGGAGCTCCAGATAATTGCCTTTCGTGGTGCTATTGCTGTAAGGTCTAAAGAATTAGATATGGGCATCCAAGGCACGTTAATGTCTTCTTTTTTTATGAGTAAAAACCATTTCAACTTTCCTTATGTCCCCATTTGGAAAGCCTCCGTTTGAGTCTCCTTTTACCATTTCACAAATATAGTCAAGTCTAATTTTATTCCACAAGAAGAAAAGGAACACATTGCACTTTTCCTGTCTAGGGATTCCATTCTCCCCCAAGCTCTGCTTATACCTTTCAGGTCATTTGCAGGCAGGTGGCTATATGCAAACCACCCAGTTATTTGGTTAAATAAAAATCACCTTACATTAAGTGCAGTATCAAGACTTAGTGAAACTGCTGTTTCTTTGAAAACTCACCCAGACGTGGAAGACAGCTGACTGTCTGACTCTGCATTGCTGACCCAGGAGGCTGTGGTCTAACACATGTCTTTGCCTTCTCAGTGACCTTCCAAGGAAACCGCCCTCCCTCTTGCTTTGTTCATTTTTATAGGTCCACCTGGCCTTAGGAAGATTATTTTCAATGGCTATTTATTATCCATCTTCAATAGTTTCACTATATATTAGTAACTGGGTGATACACCATTGTGGAATTGTATGACCAGTTTTGACAGAGAGCTCAGACATCATTATTACTCTGCATTTTCCATTTTTCCTTTACTAGAAATTATGAATTGGCCTAATTTTCTTTGGTAACCTTTATCGAAGGGATTCCTATAAAACCTGGTGCTTTCCTTTCTCTTCTCCCCCCACTCCCTTCCTCAGCTCTCTAAACTCTTGTGCATTAACAGAACAATCCATCTTCTAGAATGGCTCTCATGAGATCGCTGAGGGTTTTTTTCCTTTTTCCTTTCATCTCTTTCTCCAGTACATTTTGCCGTCTATTTCTTGTGATAGTGTGAAGCCAGAAAATGAAGGAAAGCCTAGATCAGTTAGCTTTAAATTATCAGCTGCAATTCTAATTCTGAGATAAATGATTGAGTTCTGTGGCTCGGATGCCATGGTATTTCCTTTCCAGACATGCCACAGCAGATAACGAATCATCCCTGTCTTTTTGCTATATAGTCAGAGAGGCACCTTTTCATTCTCATTCCCCTATGGCAATGTTCTAGTCTTTTAACTTTCTGCCATAAGAGCCCCCTCTCCTTCTGTTGTAGAAATGTGAGGATTAAATGATTAAGGAAACATCACTGTAGAATACTTTGAAGTACAGATGTAAAGTGTAATCATACTCCTTGGGACCTTTGGTGATGATTGTTTCACCTGAGAGGGCACCTGTCTCTGGATTGCTCGCTAAAAGCATGGGACTCCGACTAATAATATTAATAACCCACTTAAATATAGTGCTCATTGTGTGTCAGAAACTGTGCTCAGTGTTTTGTACATTGATTAATTCACTTACAGATGAACCAGCATACTTAGTGCCCCTGATTTATATTTTTCAGGTTGAAAACTGGTGTCCTCATTTACCTTGGAGAGCAAAAAATCCCTATGAAGAAGCTGATCATAATTCATTGGTAAGTGATTTTGGAAACCTCTTACTAGGCTCCTGAGTTGGGTCGGATGCCAAGTGATACATGTGGAGTCTTCTAGAAATGCCAGCTGTAATCTGAAATAGTGATACACTGAAGAACTTCTATCCCCAGTCCTGTAGAAATCTGGGTGACCAGAGCACTCAACCAGTGTGCATATATTTATTGAACAATTCTCTGAGGGTTCCTAAGCGATAAGCTACTGATAAGAATAAGAGTTTGTGTCAGATGTGGAGGTGCTCAGTGATCTAAGGAGGGCTATGGTTGTAAATAGTGACCGTACCTGTATAAATGCCAGAATACGGACCCACAGAAATTGATGAGGAAGTGGTGGTCTCAGGCTGTAGGGGTCAGGGATGGGACAAAGAGAAGATGACGTTGGAGCTGAATTTAAAATGATGAGTGAATTTATACTGGGTGAAGGAGATAAAGGTGTCTGATTTGAGGAAGAAGGTTCATATTAGAGAATTTTGCATTTTCAGGGAGTAGGGTAGAGCATGGGTCAGTGGGACAAGGCCAAGCAGGTTTGGATGAGCTGGGGTGAAGATGAGGTTGGAAAGATAGGTAGGGGACGGTGACAGGCTTAAGCCTTTAGACTGGGGAATCAGCTAAAGGCCAGGGAGTCAATATATTCATCTTTGTAGGCTGGTAAGGTCCCTGTCAGAGCTACTCAATTCTGACCTTGTAGCACAGAGAGCAGCCATGGACAATATATAAATGAATGGGTGTGGCTGTGTTCCAGTGAAAGTTCATGTACAAAAATAAACACCAAGGAGGATTTTCCTTAAGACCCATAGTTTGCTGACTCATGCTTCTGTCATGGGAAATTGTTGAGTCAAGAAGGGACATGATCAGATGAGTGTTTAGAATGAACTATGGTGACTGCTGAAAGATGGTTTCAGCATGTTTTAGATGTGATATGAAAAATATTAGTGTTATTTTAATCACTGATTGTATCCAGCTATATTATAAAAATGTTCTTCCTGGCTTTTAAATCATCCTGGCCTGAATTTTAAATTTTATTCAGTTGTGATAGGAAAATGTTATTCCTGGCTTTTAAATTCTTTAGAAAATAGTGAACTTTCATTCGTTTGGACTGGGGAAAAAACTGGATGAGGAGCATGTATTTTTCTCTACTTAATTTTATGGACAGAATGAGGCTTTTTGGCAGCACACACAATACGAGGTAGCCTGTTAAGAATTGACTTCAGCTTTCCCAGGAGTCGGCTACCCTGCTTGAAGTGGCCAATAAATTCAGGTGCAGAGAATTTCAAGGTACATCAAGCGTACTCATTATATTTAAAAATAAAAAAAAATGCATTTTAACATAGCTCAGGGCTTTGCAATGACTGTGCTTTCTTTCTCAATTTCTAATTTTGTAAATGATGTCCCTTAAAGCAGATCAGCAGTCAGGGGCCTTTGCTTCAATGTGCAATCCTGGGACCTTAAAAGCAAAGCTGTGCAGCAGACAAGTCTCACTTTTGAAGCCCTGCATTTAATTGAGTATCTCTTTCAAGTTTTCAAATGTCACATCATGAAAACCATTATGGTTTCTGACTTTTTATCTTCTACTCATTTTTATTAAATTTCTGTTTCTAGGCGGAAATTCGTACGGATTTTAATATTCTCCACAGTATGATGAAAAAGCATGAAGAATTTCGTTGGATGAGATTGCGGATCCGGCGAATGGCTGACGCATGGATCCAAGCAATCAAGTCCCTGGCAGAAAAGCAGAATCTTGAAAAGAGAAAAAGGAAGAAAGTGAGTTTCTAATTAAGTCAGTTCAGTTAGATGCCAGTTTTCTTTTAAAATTTGATTTTGCTTGGAAACAAGACTAAGAGAAATGTCATGTCTCAATGATGTTCCCTCAGGGTGAATCTGCTCTGTCTGTTGTACAGCCATTTTTGCGTTTTCCTTTCCCCAGTTACAATCATCTTACTTAGCAAGGACCAGCACACATGTGTCTTGGGTGAAGACACCCAGAATATCTGCCTGTAAGATGTTTCCTTTGAACCATCTGTCTCTCTCAGTGGTGTCAGGAAACTTAATCCTCTTTTCTTTACTTGAATACAACCTTTGAGAACTTTCTGTTACATCATCGTGACAATTTTCTCTTTTTGATGTTTGTCAGTTCTGGGGTTTGGGCAACTGGTGAGTCCCATTGCTTCTCTGTTTGGTTGGTATTGCTGCTTACGTTCTTGAGAGAGAGAGATACTGTAAGTTAAACTTGAACCAGTTTGTTTCAATGCTTGGCAAAACTCTAGAATACCCCTGAGCATGGAAGATTTTATACCCTATTAATTAGAGACTAAGTGGCTGTGGCTTTAGATTAACTGTTCTGATAATGAAAAAATTGAGCAAAGTAAACGATCTGTTCCTATGTCTAAAAATAAATTAAAAATGAGTTAGGTATTCCTAATTTGACTAATTTGATATCCTGGAAAAAGAAAATACAGATACGCTGGCAAAACCCCAAGTCAAACTTGGATGGATCAGTTTTGCTTAGATCCCTTGAGTTTGGGAGATAACAAGACAAAACGTCCTGGCACTAAAGAGTCCTCTGTGGAAGAACATGTGGACAGAGGTCCAGATGGGCTGTAAAAAGCAAACAGTAGATCTGTATAATCCTATGTAGTAATTTATTGTTAGGTGAAGAAAAGTTAGGTGGAAAATAGTGAACCTTATTTTTAAAAGGGAGAGGGAATATGTTTATATCTATATCTATATGTATACATGTAGTTACATATATACACACCAATATATAATGTATATATAACACATATACACTTCTTGCTCATATATCATATATATTTAACTGGAAGGATAAACCATAAAATTAAAAATGAAAGGAAATGGATGGTGATGATGGTTGTATAACAGTGTGAATTTACTTAATGCCACTGAACTGTATACTTAAAAATGGTTAAAATGGTAAATTTTATGTTATGTGTATTTTACCACAATAAAACAAAGGTCAAATAAAGAGCGGGGGAATAGTGTAGAGGTAACAGGTATAGAAACCACACTTCTCTGAATATGTTTTACTTTGTAGATTTGATACTGGAATCATTTTACATAAGTGTAAAATAAAATTTAATTACTCAAAAAAAAGCAACACCTGAAAATCACAAGGAATATGAAACAAATGAATTGACTGCCTATCCAATTTTACTATAAACATAGAAAAGGACTAATCTTAGTGACTATAGAACACAGTAAGTTGAATATCTCTAATGGGCTATCACAAAGGACAAAATACTACAAAAATATCATAAAACAATTTTTACTAATCATGTAGTAGGTGGTGGTGTTGATAGTCTCATTTGGAATCCATTATGTGTATTGGAATAAAGCAAATAAGTAATTATATTAGTGTCCTTGAAAATGGGATTATCAGTGTGGGAGAGAGGAAGTAACAGATGTCAGATGGATAATGTTATGTAAAAATACTGTAATCCTGAGTTTGAATTGGAAAAACCAGTATGAACTCATGATAAGTTTTATCCTAGATGAAAAACAAATTTTCTAGCCATGACCACTGAATAGTCCTACAAACAGTTGTAATCTGGAGTCCCCTAAACACAGACTTGGTTCTTTACATACCATTTTCACAAAATGGAAGAGGAGTTTCTTAGAAAATTGGCGAAGGTCTGAGACAGAAGTTGTCAATGAGCTTGGAACACTTCCTCATACCAGAAAGCAAAGAAACTGTCAAAGATGACAGGGATTGTGTCAAAAGAACTTAGAAGCCAACTTGAACAGCCCCCCCATTGGCCAAAATGAGACAATTTGATAATCAGTAAGAATAATAACTGCACTTTATTGAAACACATCAAATATACTTATATCTATGATTCTATAATGATACCTATATTTTTTAATCCACATTAGTCCTTATTAGAGAATGCTAAAGAACAAATTTGGGGATTTTTGTTGTTTTTTTAACTGGTAAATAAAGGGGAAGAATGAAGCATTGACCAGGTTGCTGGTTTTTTTGTTTGTTTGTTTGTTTGTTTTAATGTAAATTGTATTTGAGTGTAACCAAATAGTTGATGAGGGGTAGTTTCTCTTTATAGAAGTATCGCAGCTAATAGATGCAGAAGGAATGACAGAATATCAACATTTTGCCACCCCTAATGGATTAATGCATTTAGTTAGTAATCATCAGTAGCTGCTAACATCACAAAACAGAGATTGTTCCCACCAGTGGAAGTACATGGCACCCCTTGTGAAGTAGTATTGCAAAGAAAAAAAAATATGAATGGGTCATGTGTGTAGATCTAATTACTAAATACAAGGGACTGAAGAATCTGTTACGCAATCAGCAAAATCTGGAGTGTGAGAGAGACCACTGCAAGTGCAACCCAGTTTCTTTGACAAATAAATTACAAACATACCCCCCCACACTCCTCAAAAAAAGGATGATCAGGAACTACTATCGATTAAAGAAGGCTAAGACATATATGAAGCAATTATAATTTATGCACTTTATTTGACTTCTGACTCAACCAACTACACTTGAAAAAATAAGGGACACTTGAGGACGTGTAGACACTAACTGGATATTGGATGATATTAAGGAATTAATAGCTATTCTAGGGGTGACAGTGATGTTATGATCTTTTAAGTGAAAGTTTGTTTCCTGTAGAGATGCAAACTGAAATACAGATGAAAGCAGGTGATGTCTAGAATTTGCTTCAAGATAAGATAGAGGGGTTGGGAGAAAATGAGTGGTGTATATTAAACAAGATTTGTCATGAGTTAATCATTCTTGAAGTTACATGATGAGTACATTGGAATTGACTATCGTGTAATCTTTGCTTTTGTATACATTTGATATGTTCCATGTTAAAAGTGTAAAAATATTTTAGCTATGGAAAAAAGTCCCAAGTTATTCAAAAATATTTCATTTTTCTGGCTTACTCTCCTTTAATGCTGACTTTCTAAATATATCCTTCTTTTAAAAGTCCATACCTGATGCTCTTAGCCATACTGAGGGCAATAATGACTTTATTTCTCTAAAACAACAATGAAAAAGTATTGTTTTCCTTTCTTTGTACTTTCTAGAAAAACTCCTTACCCCCATTGGGATTTCAGTAGAACGCAGACACGACTTTAGCATTGGTTCATCACCCTTCGGTGTTTTCTTGTGGAGTTTATGCTTGGTTCAGTGGGAATCAGTTTTTGCCTCTTGTTTTCTTTTTTCAGGTCCTCGTTCACCTGGGACTCCTGACGAAGGAATCTGGATTTAAGATTGCGGAGACAGCTTTCAGTGGTGGCCCTCTTGGTGAATTAGTTCAATGGAGTGATTTAATTACATCTCTGTACTTACTGGGCCATGACATTAGGATTTCAGCTTCACTGGCTGAGCTCAAGGAGTAAGGAGATTACTTTTCAATTTTAAAATCAGAATACAGAAAAGAAATTGTAAACTCTTAAAGCCCTCTATTAGTGTGTAATTTCTTGTGGAGGAAAATGAAAGTGATAATTCACTAAACAAGAGATAAGAAGATTATTTTCAGGAGCTAAATACATACACTGTGAAAAGGATAATATGTTTTCATTGTAGTGACAGGCTCCAGAGGCTGCATAAATGAATGCCAGAAAATTCAAACTAAGGAGCTTATTCTTTGATATTACAGGTGCTTCCAACATCTGCACAAAACATTATTGACTTTCCTAATTCCCTGTCTCTTGTTGAAATTCATACCATTCCCTACATCAAGCTTTCTAAATCTTGAAACAGGGCAGGTTCCTGTTTATAATTTAATTTGGATAGAATGAGTTTCCTGAAAGCCCTGATCCAATCCTTTTTCAATTAGCCAACTTTCAACTCTGAGCCTGTTAACTCTACCTGGGTTTTCTATTTCACTGAAATTTGCTTCTAGCTCCAGCCTTCTCTTAATCTCTTTTAGATTGACACAGCTGGCTAAGCAGGAATGCTTAGCTCCCCTTCACTCCTTTTGGATAACTGCCCACTGAGACTTTTGCAAAACATGTTGCCACATGTCAAATGTTCCACAAGAAACACCTTGAATCAACATTCTGGAGGTGGAAGGGGTGTTAAAGTATATCCCACCCTGCTCCTACTTTATTGTTCAAGATACTGACTCCCAGATGGGTCACTTGTGTTAGGTCCAAGGTCCGCACCTCATTAGTGGCAGTGTTGAGATGAAAGCAATATCCGTAAGATAATATCGGCTGTCCTTTCTTAAGTGATTTCCATGGGCGGAAACTGATAATGGCTTTAGTTACAACAGCACTGATGACTATTAACAGCTAGCATTTGTTGAGTGCTCACTGTGCATCAGACACTAAGCATCTTACATGTTTCATCTTATTTAGTCCTTAGCACAAACTTGGAAATAGGTACTACTGCTTTCTGCATTTTACAGATGAGGAAACTGGTTCAGACCACAGATGAGTTGTGGAAGGTCACACGGAGAATACGTGGGAAGCCAGGACTTGAGCCATATGTCTGTCTGACCTCATAGCCTGTGCTCTTGACCACTGTACTGCATGTCTCCTTTCAGATCTAGATAAACCTGAGGTCATCTGAACCCTTAACCCCCACTGTGTCCCTTCAGCAGGCTGCCTCCTGTTGCCTCCTTCCTGTTTCCTTTAAAACACACTGGGTACACCACCTGTGAAGTAGGTGCCGTCATTCCCCCATGCCTGCTGTGGGCTGGTTCTTGGTATAAGATATAGAGATGAGCAGCAGGTGGTCAAGGAGATGCCAATCTTTTGATGATTACAACTGGTGCGTCACTTAATAATTACACTAATTCTAATGTGGTTAGTGCTAATTGAGAGATGAATGCTAGAATGTGAGCACAGGGAGTGTAGAACCTGTGGAAATATTGCCCACGGTGTATTGAGCACCTAGAATAGTGCCTAGCCCACAGTGGGTGCTCATAACTACTGCACAAATGAGTGAAAGGACGAATAAATGGATGAATGCATGAGTGGTTTACTGTAGGAACCCCAGGGACAAGTGCTTTCTGGGGAAGTCAGGAAAGGCTTATTAGGGGTCTGCCAGGCAGACTTAGTTTGGTGGTCAAGAGAAAGTCTGTAGAGGTCTTGAAGCACTAGTGACAGGGACAGATGTGTATTTTTCAAGAAGACAGTTGTGGAAGCAACATAGAACCATGGTTCCCAACCATGACTGCACATAGAACCACCTGGAAAACTTTTTAGATTCCCCAAACTCACACCATAGCTCAGACTAATCGAACCACAACCTTTCGGGATAGGGCACCGGCATCCATATCTTGATGCCTCCAGGTTTCCAATATGCAGACAAGTTTGGGAACCACTGAATACAGGGTGGACCAGGAATCAGGAAACTCTGCCTCAATGGGCCAAGTCTAGTCCTGCCTTTTTTTATTAATGAGGTTTCGTAGGAACACAGCTACACCCATTGTTTCTGTATCAACTGTGACTTCTTTCATTCTGCAATGGAGAGTTGAGTAGTTGAGAGAGAGAAAGTGTGACCTTAAAGATGAAAGTATTTACTACCTCACCTTTTACCAAAAAATCTTCAAATTCTTGGGAAGAACTTGGTTATAGGGAACCAGAGGAGAAGGAACAGTGTGCCTGGCACAGCTATAGAGCAGAGTCCTGTTTATGTCTATTGTCCTTTGAAATAGGATCTATGCATCATTTGGTGAAGGATTGTTGTGGCACATGAGCAGGGGCAGAAGGCTTCAATGAAGACCCATTTCTAGGTGAATGGCACATTGGAAGAAAGGGTAATGAAGAAGTATAAACTGTAGTGCCGGTCTGTAATACAGTCTAGTCAGAAGGAACAATTTGATGTAAGAGAAAACATTAGGAGACAATACAAGACAGTATTGAAAGTAATTTATACTATAGATGCCAGAAATAGAAGAGGTCAGAAGTAGGAGGTCAGTGAGGGCTGGAGTAATAAGAAACTAATAGTCATGAGTATCTACTATACATTAGTCAGTTTCTATTCAATACCTCATGTCGCCCCGAAGGGTACCTGAGAGGTTGCTATCTTTTCTTATCTGTATCCAATGTGGTTTTGTGCTGGGGTTTTTTTGTTTGACTCTGAGGAAAGATTCTGAAGTTCAGTAACTTGTCTAAGATCTCACAGCTGCTAGATAGTGGCGATAAATTCAGATCTGTATCTTCCTTGATTTCAAAGGCTGTTTGTACACCATTTTCTTTTGCAAGAGTTGGAAGCAGGGCTCTGGATGGGCCTCGATGGGTGGGCAGAACTTAGATAAGCAGTAGATTGGGAAGGGCCTTGCCATCCTCTCGGATAAGGATTCTTGGATGTTTATGTACCTATTAAAGTTGTTAAGTGTAGTGCCTTGAAGTAAATTGTTTATCTTTTTTTCCTCCCTTTGCCCTTTCTCTAGAATAATGAAGAAGGTTGTAGGAAACCGATCTGGCTGCCCAACTGTAGGAGACAGAATCGTTGAACTCATTTATATCGACATTGTAGGACTCGCTCAATTCAAGAAAACTCTTGGACCATCCTGGGTACATTACCAGTAAGTGCTGCATGCTGCTCTTAAGTTTGTAGAGTTTTAATTTTTTTTTAACAAGGTCACATGGTTGCAGGTAGAAAAAGCTTATCAAAGATTACCTTTTGAACTATGTGGAGTATATTTTCCATTCCTAATTGAAAATCAGATTCTCCACAATGACTTTTTACTTTCAAGGGCTATTCATTATTTTCATTGATTTCTTTTAAGAATAGAAAACAAGTGTCCAAGCTCCTTTTTGCCTTCCCTAATACTTAGTTAGCATTCCTCTCAGTACGCCTACACCAATCTCATCTGTTTAATCAAATAATGATTTTGATAAACTATGGACAGAGTCATTTCTTGTGTTTCTTAGGTTTGAGATAGTGACTCATTTCTCTTCGACTTTCCACCATCAGTATTCTTGTCATTCTTGGAAGAGAAAGCTGGGAATAGCTTGTCTGAATGTTGGTCTTGCACTTTTTAATACCTGCCTCAGGCTTAGTATGACTCAAGTACATGGGTTAGTCTGTGCACAGTCTGTATTATTTGGTAGATGAGTTCAGTGTTTCCTGGGTGTGAGTTTGGGACCGTGATTTAGTATTTGAAATGATTGTACATGATACACAGCATAACACTAAATGACATTGAATTATATAATGAAGTTTATTTTTCTGTTTTCTTTCAATCTTTCTGAAAAGGGCTTAGTTTGATGCTACGATCTGTTCAACACTACTTTTAACACGTGCATGTATTTTTAACAGTGAGAACAGCTATACATCTCAGCCTTCAGCACGCAAAAGTATCTAGTTTGAGTTTAATACTTACTAAAGAAGAGTAATATGCTTTTTTTGTTGTCTTCCATTTGTTACAGTTATACTGGCTTTTATTTATGGTCTGTAAAAATTTCTAATAAATTTTAAAAGGTGAATAAGTTTAAACAAACATCATATTTATTTAATAGTATCAGTGGTACATGAATTTGAGTAAAAATCGTAACGTTAATACCAACTTTACCAGTGATGGTAGGTGTTGACCTACAGTTTGAACTGACTTCCTAAGAGAAGCCTGCAAATCCTTCAATTAGCACAACTTGGGAACCCCTCTATGTGTGTCTTTTCTTTTGCTATTCAGTAAAGAGATGTTTTGATATGTTCTTTTAACCTAACCAATAAATGAATCAGTAATGGCCTGAACTAGGTTTCTTTATTTCAGGTTAGTTTATAGTTTAATATTATTAACTTTAATCTCCAAGGTTATATCAGACTGGAAGGCCTTTAGAATGGAAAGAAATGAAAATTGAACATATTAAGAACCTTCTCAAAAACACAGAGGGAAACACCACTGTCATTCATTCCCTTCCCTTGCGGTAGCACTGATTTTCAGTAGCAATGATTTTCCTCACTGGGTAGTGAAACCATCATGGGCAGAGAAAAGGGATTGATTAAGAAGAGACTGTGTGCTTTTCATTGCCTTTGGATATAGTTTCACAAAAAAGCAAAATAAAAATCTTGGTATGGGCCAGAATAGCACTCTGCCTTCTGCATCAGGTTTGTCTTGATTCTGGGTTTATTGTTTTCTTGAAGTTTTCATGAATCATGGGTCATCACATTTGTTCTCAGTTACATGGAAATACCCATCTTTCTTCTTGGTTAATAAGTCATGTAAGTAAACAGTGTTGTTGTTGTTGTTTTATTTTTAGCTACAGCATTAAAAAGAAAGAAAGGAAAAAAGAAAGAAAGAAAGGCAGTGCTGCTGTGTTCTGACGCTTTGCAAATGGCAGGCATCTGATAAATGTGCTAAAGGAACTGGGCAGTGCGACCATCCCTGGACTCACATATCCTCGCCATTAAGAAGGGCGGTTTGGATGGGAAAATGTTCTCAGCAGTAGTGTTTAGGTCAATTAAAAAAGACAATTTCATTATCAAAATGGTCACTGTTGATTGGTATTTGATTCTTATTGGATCGAAAGGCACTATCTCAGAGGGGGTTTACGGAAGAGTGTAATGTTTATGCCGCCTTTCTTTAACAAATCATCTGTGTTAGTGATATTAGCTGGCAGGAGGTCTGTTAGTACTTTAGCCCTGATGTCTTTGTGGCGTGATGAAACTAAGCTTTCATCAGAAGGCCAAGCAGGGCCTCCAGAAAGTTTCTTGCTCATTTGTTTCCATTTTGAAGATTAGAACTTCTCAGGGCTATTAATAGTAGGTGGTACGAATTCCATTAAATGTAAAGTTATCATCTGATGTTTCTTTTAGGAAAAAACTCTTGAGTCCTGTTGATCTTGGAAATGTTGATCTTTGTAAATTCTGTCTAATTTTTGTAGGGACCAGGCAATTCAATTAAACATTTACTAAATACCTACACACAGCTAGTATACTGCTAGGTACTGCAAAACTCATTCCCACTTTGCTTCTTATGCAGCCTTTGCTGAGCATTGAGGACACACAGGAAAGTGAGATGCAAATTAGCCTACAGTATACCATGTTTTACATTAAGCTCCAAATTAGAAAGTAGGTCCTGGCAAGGAGGTTATGAGCATCCATCTTGTAATGGTGTGGCTTAGAGCAGAGAGAATGTTCCAAGAGTCATTTGGCATTGGTGCAGTGATCCCTGTTAGAAGGAGGCCAGCTGCTCGGGCAGCAAGGCAAATATCTTTTTAAGTCATCAGTCTGTTCCTGATGCTCCAGAACCAAGGCATTAGAGGAAGGGCATAAATATTAACAACACAAACACAATTCCAAAATACACAGCTGTAGAAAGTGATCGAAGGAGGAAAACTATGTTAAGCCTCCTCTGTCATAGACAAAGATCAGTCTCCTGCCTCTGGTTATAAAACAAACCCAGAAAAGCTAAAAAAAAAAAAAAAAAAAAAGGCAATTCCTAAATCAAAGCTTCAAGTATAAGGATGTAGAATTACAAGTGTATGAGACAGGGGATCCTTCACTCTATAGCCTTCCATTGGGAAAACGCCCACCATCCCGTAGCGTACGTCTAGGCATTCAGGAGTTAGGTGACTACCAGGCATCTTTACTCGTTAGAGTTTGTTTTAATTATCCGTATTGAAAATCACACCAATAAAACTCCAAGTTAAAAACAGAGTCACAAGCCAAAGCTGGGGAGGAATATAGAATGTTCGAGTCGATGGCAAATAAGTGGAAGCAGCCAAAGCCTTCAAGGCGAAGCTTCCTTATGACAAGGGTGCTTGTTGCTCCCTGCCCTGTCTGCTCTGAGCGCCATTGTCCTTGAATCCCAGCTCTGTCCCTCTGGCAGGAGCTGCACCTTTCCAGCCTCACCTGTCAGGATGCGTCCCTCCCTCCCTGGCAGCGACCTCCTGCAGCAAGCTGCCTCTGTCGTCCCTGCTGTTTCCTGCCATCTTTCTCAGAAAAAAAAATATGCTGGCTCCCATCAGTTCCTTTTGCATCTTATTTTAAAAAGAAAACTGTAAATTAAAACATGGGAATGTTTTATTAAGAAAAAAGGAATGCTCTGAGCTGTTCAAAGAGCTCGGAAATCATGCATTGGTCAGTTCCTTGGGTCCCTAGCTTTTTCCTGGATGTGGACGCTCATTTCTGTCCACCTATTGGCTGCCAGGCTGATGACACCTTCTTGGTGAGACTGTGAAAATTGTCGCTGTGATGATAACATGTTCCTTGAGAGCCAGCCACACAGGCATCCAAAACAAGGAAATGCTTTCTGTGGTCATCTTGTATTTCACTTTGTGGTCATGACCCACCCTCCTTCATCCCTACCTTCCCTCTTTCTTTTGTTCCTTATCTAGAAAAACGGTGGTGATAGCTAATGAGAAAATCATCACACCAAAATGGCAATTTACTGTTGCCCTTCCTGAAAAATCCAATCTGGTGTTCACATTTTTTTTTTCCTGAATCACACATTGGTGTAAAAATAAAACGTTGGAAGAATGACTCCCTAATAGTGCAAAAAGGAAGAAAGAAATTGAATCAGATACTTGAAAGTCATTTCCATCATCTGACTCTAAAATGCAAGCTTTAATCTTTACTTACTTTCATGCTTATTGGTCCAGTAAAGGCTATTCAGAGGTATTTTTGATACATAACAGAAAATTGTGCCATTTTAATTGGCCAATTATTAGCTAAATTTACATCAATGTTTTGAGAATCACTAATGAAATAACTGTAAACAAAATCAGTAAATTCTGTTTTAGTATTGATTCCTTTCCTCTGATTGGTCATTCTATGTGCGCGCTAAAGCAGTTTGTCAGCAGGCTTTTTCTGTCAAGGGCCAGATAGTAAATATTTGAGACTTTACTGGCCATATGGTCTCTGTCTCTCTCACTGTATTGTTCATTGTGTGAAAGAAGCCACAGTAATATGTAAACAACTGGGTGTGGCTATGTTCAAATAAAACTTTATTTTTGAATGCTGAGAATTGCATTTCATACAATTTTCACATGTCACAAAACATTCTTTTTTGTCCTTTTTTTTTTCTTTTTTTCTTTTAACGATATAAAAATGTAAAGATAATTCTGTGCGCGAAGGCCATACAAAAGTGGGCAGTGGACCAGATTTGGCTGACCCCGTTCTAAGGCTTCGGCGGAACAGCCAAATGAAACATCTTCAATTCCACTTCTTCAGGTCCTGGGAGAAACCAATAATGTTCTGTTACTGTCGAATATATAAAAATCACCACTGCCTATTGAGCGAAATTCTAAGCTTTCCCTAAAATCACATATTCTAATTAATTGACGAAAATGTTGGATGATTGTTGAAAGAGCTAAGCTATGCCAGTATTTTAAGCAGAATAAGATCTCCACCTTTGTCTGTTCAGGCTGTTGTAATATATACCACAGACTGGGGGCTTGTAAAAAACAAGCATTGATTGCTCACAGATCTGGAAACTGGAAGTCCAAGATCATGGTGGAGTGAGGGCTGGCTTCCAGGTCTCAAACTTCCTGTTTCCTCACATGATGGAAGGGCCCGGGAGCTCTGCTAAAAGAGCAGTGACCCCATTCATGAGTGCTGCCCTGTCATGACCTTGTCACCTCCCAGAGCTTCCATCTACTAATACGATCACCTCTGGGGCGTAGGATTTCAACACACTGTGTTTCCCTGAAAATAAGACCTACCCCGAAAAGAAGCCCCAGTGAAGATCGTCAGCCAGACGGTCGCATTTAGCACATATGACAATGTTCCAGAAGAAGAAGACATGACTGTCTTTGAATAAATGTCGATTGTTGTTACATGAAAAAATGACATCCCCTGAAAATACGCCCTAATACATCTTTTGGAGCAAAAATTAGTATAAGACCCGGTCTTATTTTCGGGGAAATACAGTATAAGACCCAGTCTTATTTTCGGGGAAACGTGGTATATATTTGGGGGGACATAAACATTCAGACCATAGCTACCTCTAAAAATGGTGGTTCTTTGTTTCTTCAACAAGTATTCACTAGTCACCACTGTATGCTAGGCCCTGGCTAGGGGTACAGCAGTGAACAGGCGGCTCCAGCTTGTGGGTACTTTTGAGTGATCTTCTATGATTAGTCAACTCACCCGAAGCCGATTGTATGTGCTGTGATGGTCTAGGCTCAGTAGTCACACATGGAGATGTTTGGTGTCCAAGCTATTCTAAAACCTCTCAATTCCTGTCCAGTAGCTTTTCTAAATAAAAGGATCTGTCCATTTTGGGCAGTTTCTGAAAGAGAGTTTAGAGTTTTCATGTTTCAAGCTTTGGGGTCAAAGCTGTAGATTTACTCAGAGCACTTTTTTCTTTCAGGTGCATGCTCCGAGTCCTGGACTCATTCGGCACCGAGCCGGAGTTTAACCATGCTAATTATGCCCAGTCCAAAGGCCACAAGACCCCCTGGGGAAAATGGAATCTGAACCCACAGCAGTTTTACACCATGTTCCGTGAGTATCCACATTCGCCTCTGCTTTCCAGAATGCCATCAAAGATAAACGGGAAAAGAAATTTGATGGCCATGTATTTTTAGTTATGATTCCCAGGGCCCTGAACTGTAGAAACGTGTGCTACTGAACCTTGGCCTTGGGAATAACTGACTTTTTTTTTTTTTTTTTTAATTGCAATTGAAAGTCCATGCGAGCCTTTTGTGAAAGGGCTTGGGTCGACTTTGGATTGGCTGGCACGACACCCATTTTATGTTACACAGATGCTGCTTAGGATCTACTTGGTTAGTGATGAGAAATGAGGTCTTCTGTGTCCATACATTTTCCAAATAATGATACCTTAACTTAAGCACCAAACTTTAAAGAAAAAAGTTTGCTTTTTAAAAATGCAACTTTGGAAAGCACTCTTTCGCACTTTTCTGACTTCTTAACCACTAGGCCCAGAAGGCAACCTGACCTTCTCTTGCTCACACGGTGTCATTGTTGCCGATAGCAGTGATTATTTTAGGAGGTGATACAGTGGGCCCACTAAAAGGTGATCAATTAATTGGCCCCAACTGTAGGCTCTTAGCATTTTTCTGTTTTGATGGTAGTTTTTTTCCTCCCACATTCACCATTTCCTACTGCTGCTGCTATCAGTTTACCCGCCTCTAGCCTCATTTCATTTATAATTAGCTGAGTATTGTGAAGCTAGGTTTGATAGTGTTCAGGCCAAGAGGAAATTGTTTGAGTCAGGAGATCTTGGTGATGAGGAGAAGTCCTATTCTGGAAATGAAAGGTCACATGGGTGAAACAGTTCATTTGGATGCTCAGAGTAGAGAATTCCCAGTTAATGAAATTATCAGATAATTTTAATGCACAGGTTTCTATCCTAAAATGAATATCTGAGACGTACACTTGTTTCCTTAGTTCAGTTACAACCCAAGGGATCCCTACCCTGTCTTTTCCCTTGTGGTTGCCTCTCCCCCTTGTGTGCAGCCCCCTGAGACCCTTTACTCAGGGTCACTAAATGTAACAGCAGACACATTGGACTAATCCCCAGCTGTGTGAGGTGTAAGAAGGAAGAATTAAGAAGGGTTAATTTAAAAAATCAGCTCATGTTTAAATGTTCTTTTTAGCTCAGAGAGACTTGTAAGAGAACGTTATGTGTATAGTAAACATGACTATTATTGTTCCTAGAGCTACGAGGTGTGATCAAACAATACGGTGAATGTTTAAATAAAACAAAAATCATTACAGTAAAAGACACATTGCCGTTAATCCCCCTCAAAACACTCTCCCTCGCTTTGAATACTTAGCCCACCATTCTTGCCGCTTTCTGAAGCAGTTCTGGAAGTCCTCTTTTGTGAGTGTCTTTAGTTATGGTGTCATGGTTGCCTCAATGTCCTGAATCATTTTGACTTTGGGGAAGAGTGAGAAGTCGCATGGTGCCAGATACAGTGAATAAGGTGGATGAGGACACACTGTAATGTTTTTATTTGATGGAAATTGCCGTATACCAGAAGCGATGTATGACACGAACTGTTGTCATGATAAAGGATGATTTATAGCACGCTTTAAACCACACCTTTTCTCAGCCATAGTTCACACCCAACTGACTGCACCAAACAAGTTGAAACTTGTCACACACTGTTACAGTTAAGGTTCAATGCCCCGCTTCCCGTATTGAAGATCCCTGTCTTTCCAATGGATGGCACTTGGCAGCAGCATTCACCATATTTTTTTATCACAACAGAAAATGCTCTGTGTCACACATCACGTCTGGTACGGCAATTTCTGTCAGATAAAAACACTTTGGTGGGGGGCCGGCCCAGTGGCTCAGGCAGTTAGAGCTCTATACTCCTAACTCCGAAGGCTGCCGGTTCGATTCCCACATGGGCCAGTGGGCTCTCAACCACAAGGTTGCCAGTTCAATTCCTCGAGTCCCACAAGGGATGGTGGGCAGCGCCCCCTGCAACTAAGATTGAACACGGCACCTTCAGCTGAGCTGCCGCTGAGCTCCCAGATGGCTCAGTGGGTTGGAGTGCGTCCTCTCAACCACAAGGTTGCCAGTTTCAACTCCCACAAGGGATGGTGGGCTGTGCCCCTTGCAACTAGCAACGGCAACTGGACCTGGAGCTGAGCTGCGCCTTCCACAGCTAAGACTGAAAGGACAACAACTTGAAGCTAAATGGCACCCTCCACAACCAAGATTGAAAGGACAACAACTTGACTTGGAAAAAAGTCCTGGAAGTACACACTGTTCCGCAATAAAGTCCTGTTCCCCTTCCCCAATAAAATCTTTAAAAAAAACAACAAAAAAACATTATGGTGTATCCTCATCCACGTTATTCACCAGGTCTGGCACTGCGTGACTTCTGGCTCTTCCCCAAAGTCAAAATGATTCAGGACATCAAGGCAGCCATGACAGCACAACTAAAGACACTCACAAAAGAGGACTTCCAGAACTGCTTCAGAAAGTGGCAAGGACGATGGGATAAGTGTGTTTGAAGTGAGGGGGAGTATTTTGAGGGGCATCAATGGCAATGTGTCTTTTACTGTAAAAATTTTTTCTTTACTTAAACATTCACCATATTGTTTGATCACCCCTCATGTGTCATCCTGCTATGGCAACCTGTCCCTGGGGTACAGTTTAGGGGACAAACTAATCTGTTGCATGTTAGGTGACAGATGGCTGGTCAGCATGGTAAAACGTGTAACTTTGAGGGCCTAAGATGAGATGGTACAAAATAAGAAGTGACCTATGTGTTACACCAAATGAAAAATGTTAGTCATATCTAAAATGGCCACAATTGCCTGAATGATATGTGTGTATTCTCCACGAGATGGCGCAGTTCTGTATCCAGGGAGCACAAATAGAACGTTTTTCCAGAAAGTATAAAATTCTCTTTTAAATGTGTTGGAATTTAGAGTCCTAAAAAACCCTATTTCGTTATACATGAATGGAGGATTTCTACAGTGTTGGTTGATTAAGTTGAAAGAAAGTCACAATGTAACTAAAATGTAACTAAATGTAGCTTACAGTATAACTAAAGATGAAACATAGTTTAATCCCTATTAACATTGGAAGTGAGTAAGTGTCCTAACTGTATATCAGAAGCGATGTAGTCTGACTCAGTTAGATGTATTCTAACTGATCCTAACTGACTCAGAATTTCAGAATTCAGCAAGCATGGGGTGGGCGGGGGACTGATACATTTGACAGCCCTTAAAAAAAAAAAAGACTGCATGGCAACAATAACACCGTAAGTTTTGTAGCAGAGGGTTAGTGTCACTAATACAGAGGGTGCCAAAAAAATGTATACACATTTTAAGAAAGGAAAACTGTACTAAAATTGCAATAATCAATATATACTGATAACAAAAGATGAATACAAGTCATGTTTGACTTCTGCAATTACAAGAGGTGCTCAAAGTGGTTACCATCAGCATCCAGACACTTCTGATTACGGAGAACTACTGCTTGAGCAACGTTGACCAAAGTGTCCACTTGTATACATTTTTTTTGGCACCCCTCAGTAGGTAAAGAGCTTTTAAAAAATGAAGAAAACGTTCTACAATCCAATATGAAAATGGGCAAAATCTATTACCAATTCAAAGGAAAAATAAATTTATTGCCCAAACATATGAAAACACATTAACCTCACTCACAATGAAGAGAAATGCTTTTCAAATGGCGTCGCAATATCATGTTGTGCATATCAGATTGGCCAACATCTGAAAGTTGGCAGCATAGCTATTCCAGTGGTGAGGCCCAGGCATAGCAGTCTTTTCCCACCTTAGTGGTGACAGTGCAGCATGGTGTTCAGTGTGTGAGGATACGTGTTACCATCTAGCAAAACTACCAATGCATCTTTCCTTTGAGCAAATTATACCTAGGACTCTATCCCAAAGATATGTGAGCAAAAATAAGAAATGACATGTTCACAAGGCCATTCATTGTGGCACGATTGTAATAGACAAAGACTGGAAATAACCCAAATGTCCCTATAATGGGGTCCATTGATAGAAGTGCTGTGTAACTGTGAGAAGCAATGACAAAAGTGTCCACTTCTCTGGGGCAAGATGCTCAATTCAGTGATAAAAACCAAAGTGTAGGGTAGTGTGTAGAGTTACTCCATTCTACAGAAGAAGGGTACGGAGGAGGCATGTGTGTATACGTTAGTGTATATGACTTCGTTTGTATTTTCAAAAGACATAATGGAAGAATAAAAAACAAGCTAGTAAGAATGATTATCACTGGAGGAGAGGTGTGCAGGATCACGGATAGAAAGTGGATGTCTCTTAATGTACCTTGTTTTGACTTTGGAACCATGTAAATGTTTCACACAATTGAAAAAAATCCAAAACAGAAAAACACTCGCTAACTGAAACAGATTGAAAAAAAAAAAATGAAACAAACCTACTCATCTATCAGGTTAGTGTTAATCTCTCATCCTGAGAAAATAATTATTTCAAGTGACTTTAAAATGCAGTCTTTGGAATGTACATTCATAGGGGGAAATATTTCTGTTATTTGAAACTATTGCAGGTATACCATAGGATCCAAAATTTTCAATGTATAAGAAAGGGAGTACATAAAGAATTAAAGTAAAGACTGTGTAATATTCAACTCGAATAGGAAATATCTATATGCACTTACTTGTATTTATCTTTAAAAAGACAATGTTTCCCAGCTCTGTACTTTGAAAAGGATCAAAAGTAAAGATGACTCACTCGCAAGTATTCTTAGCACTTAGACTGGGATTCCCAAACACATTTCCCACTAAAAGGAACCTCCTGCTCAGATAAGTAGCTGATTTCAGGTCCCTGGCAGGAAACGTGCCAGATGAGACATGTTGGCATGCCAGAAAGCAAGGAAGCCAAGACAGACCAGTGGGGTGGAGTCAGAAGGACTCGAGAGCCAAAGATGGGACAGTTAGAGCACCAAAGAGAATAATGACTTCATGAAATCAAACCAATGAGAAATAATCCATGAGTCTGGAATCCATGACACTTCAAACAAGAAAAACCCACAAAATCAATAGGTCACTTTTACAAGTTGCCAGGACACCACTTCAGTACTCTGAAAAATAAAGGGAAAGAATCCAGCTTTGATCCTGATTTTCTAAGATAAATTGTATTTGACATCAGTCAAATAGTTGATGAAAGTTGTTAATCATGGACAAATCACAGCTCATAAATGCAAAAGGATGGAAGAATTAGAAAATCAGCATTGTGTAACTCCTAAATGGATAATGGAGCCCGGCCCCACCCTCAGTGTTGGCTGATTCATCAAGTAACAGGTTGATGGGAAAATCCCTCATGGTGAAGCTGCCTGGAATGGAGGAAATAGGGAAATGAAGCGGTTTGAGACGTTTCATCATGTTGAGATGTGTCAGTTGGAGAATTTGCAACTGAAAACAGTGACTCTTGCACCCTGCTTTCCAGAGCCTGTCCACGGAGAACTTGGGTGCATCCTTAAGAGAGGGAGCCCTTCCTCCCCACATAACAAAGGGGTGGGGTCTAGTCCAACCCAGCCTAATCTTCCCCAAAGAGTCTTTCATTCCCTCGCCCTTTGGGAAAATGTGGCTAATCTCGTGGTCTGCATGACCATTCCTTTGAGTATAAGAAGAAAATTTCAGAAGTTATAGTTGTTCTTGTTAATTATTAAAAAACAAGTGTACTTGTGTTACTCTATGGGCTGATGGTAATGATTATATAATTGATGGATAAACATGTCCGTGTATTGCAGATGTGCTTAAATTGTTTTCCACTGGTGGGTGCACAATGAAGTTTGCAGACCGCTGAAATAGAGCGTTGTGCTTGTAGAATCAAGTCGTGTTCAAGTGCCGCTGTCTTACTGTTAGATGTAGCAGTGTTCTGGCATGTGAGGAGTGCAGACAGGATGGAGAACCCTGGTCGGAAAGGGCCTGAGAGGAGGATGAAGAAAGAGAGGCATCTGTGGCGAAGCCTGAGGAGCCGTGAGATGAGACCCACTGACTGAAATGCGCTTGCTCTCCAATGTTTGGAGCCCATGTCTCCCTTGGAGGCGACTTCTCTTTCTCTTCTAACTCATTTCCTCACGAAGTTGTTGGAGTTTCTAACAAGTTGAAAAGCCCGGGTTTCCTTTAGTGTTTTGCCCAAATCTCAGAATTTCACTGGAACCATCCTCTCCATGTATTCTGTTTACGGTTGGGTAGTTTTGTACGCGTCAGTATCAACTATTTCTGACACCTTCCTGAGCGGCTTCTGCAGGGAACAGCTGAGTGGTCAGCAAACACTAAGGCCCTGTCTTACTAGATGTATTGATTGGTGGTTGTTTTCCAAGAAGCTGGGAAGTTCAGTCGTTTCTCCCGCAAGGCAGCCCCCTCGTTCCTGCTTCCATCTCTTGTCCACGCTCTAGCATGGCCTCTGAGCTAGGCACAAAGGCCTCCTTCCTGCCACCAGAGCCTGCTCTGAAAGTGCAGCTAAGACCAAGCTATTCCTCCTCAACTGCAGCGCCCACAGAGTCAGGTCCAAAGTTCATAACAAAGCATTTGAGACCCTCAGCTCTTGGTGCCCCCTGCCCTGCCCCCTGCACTCCATCCCTCCCTGGGTCCTGGCCCCAGCCGCACCAGACAACCTGCTGTTCTCTGAAGGTGCCACCTATATTCCTTGCCATTCCTGACTCCTTCAAATCACCCTGATAGCAAAATTTTATTTTTTCCTCTAATACTCTGTTTAAATGACTTCCTCCATCTTCCAGTGAAATTTAAAAAGAAACATACCCTATTACAAAAACACAGAAAGCCTCTCCTACAAGTGTCTCGTAGCATTGTTCTTTTACACACATACATTTTTTTATATAAATTTTATTGGGGAATATTGGGAACAGCGTGTTTTTCCAGGGCCCATCAGCTCCAAGTCGTTGTCCTTCAATCTAGTTGTGGAGGGAGCAGCTCAGCTCCAAGTTCAATTGCCATTTTCAGTCTTTAGTTGCAGGGGGCCCAGCCCACCATCCGATGCAGGAATTGAACTGGCAATCTTGTTGTTGAGAGTTCGCACTCTAACCCACTGAGCCATCCAGCTGCCCCTCTGGCAGCTCAGCGGCAGCTCATTGTCTTCAATCTAGTTGTGGAGGGCACAGCTCACTGGCCCATGTGGGAATCAAACCGGCAACCTTATTGTTCAGAGCTCACACTGTAACCAACGGAGCCATCCAGCCGCCCCACACATACATTTTTATGTAGGTTTAACACACATATTAAAATATGGTCTCTCCTTTTCTTCCACTTAATATAACTTTTTCAAGGTTCTGTTAAAACTCTTGCTAGCAAGTCTGTTGTGTAGTCCATCAAGTGAGTAGCTCCTAATTTGTATTTATTTGGGGACGCTTTTGTTATTTCTTGTTGAGAATTAATTTTTGCTTCTTCTGAGCTTGCCAAGGACTTGGCTTGACCCTGTATTTAGGCATTATTTCAGTCGTGGCCTTTAGTCTGCATCCTGCCTTTTCTTAATGCCTGAAGGCAATCTCTTTTTTTCCCTCAGTCCCAAACAAGGTGTGTTATATTTCAGAATGAAAGAAATCTGTCCACACAGACAAATAAAATAGATAAGGCTTTTGCCTATACTATTTAGAAGAGAAAATAAAACCCTGAGGTGATGACTTCCACCTTGAGTTACCCTGTATTTGGGTAGCTCTAATTATCTACCTACATGATACCCTCTCCCAACTTCATCTGACTTACATAAAATCAGCAGCCGTGGTAAAACATTTTTATCTAATTGCTTTTTTCCTTTTTGTTCCCTGGAGACTGGCTGAAAGTAAATAGCAGAGATGATCCTTTTTCCTGGTTTCAGGCAAGTTTCATTTCAGACGTATATTTACATCCTACCATGGAAAACTTTGAATAATGTTTAGCAGTCTGTCTGCTAACAACCTCTTCACTCACATCACTGTCATAGAACATTCTCTTATTCTCTAGGCCGAGTTGATTGTCTATGTTTGTTTTTATATAATTAATTAACTAACATTTTTGAGCACTTGCAATGATGTAGCTGTCGTTCACAATATGAAGACACCCAAGAATGTGCCTTTTGGGTGCTCACAATCTGTAGTTATAGGCAAATCGGGGGAATACGCAACGTTTATTGGTACATTTGGAAATTTGGGTCCAAAATGACAGAGAAGTAATGAAGTTGCGTGAAGAACAGATTGAGGATTTGAGAGGTGTTAATTTAGAGCCTTCCCATTTCACCTCTAATCTTTCTTTTTTTTTTTTAACCACCCCCTCTTCCCAAATTCCCTTAAGGCTTTCCTCAATAAGAGCTGAAGAAGTGACCAAGCCTGAGTTCGTTTCCTTGTTCATTGTGAGAGTGAATTGAAGACTCAGATTGGAATATTTATTTGGTTGTTGATGTTATCAACTTGTTCAATATATGTCTCCTGACCATCTAGTGTGTGCCAGGTTCTGTGGGGTGCCGAAGGGTCTGTTCTCCAGACGCTTGCTTCTTTATGGGGCAAGAAGGAAGCGCATAAACAAAAATAAGGCTCTATCATGTCTCCACTTTAGAAATGACAGACCCAATTGGGTGGGGCAGAGAGGATCTCAACACAGAGGCAAAGCACATTTGCTTTGTTCTATAGCACTCACTTGGCGGGGGAGGGGGTGTCTGAAAGTGTTGGTTCACAGTAGGGTGAACCCGTTTTCAAGTTGAATGGCCTGCATCGTGGGACCACCCTCTGCCCCTGGCAAACTGGGATGGTTGGTCTTCCCAGTTCATAGTGAGAAGACCTTGGAGGTTCTGTAGAGGAGGAAGGAAGAAACGAAGACAACTGACAAAAACCCATTCCCTGGGCAAAATTAATGGAAAGGAAAGCAGTGCAGGGGAGTGAGTGCCTGGCTCAGGAACTTCCATCGTGGTTGCAAAATAAAGCCGTCCAGTTCTTCCGACCGTGCCTCTTTAAGCTGACAGTATTACTTCTAGTGTTGTCTCTTCTTTGAGAATTCTAGGTCAAATGTTGGAGAAAGGGTTCCTCTCCTTCTTGTTAAATGGCTGCAGGTAAAAAGCAAATTGGAGCAAGTACCAGTTCATCAAATTAGGATTAGGATTTGATGGGGGGGGGTGCACAAGGCCAAGTTATTAATTACCAACCACCAGCTTTGTGACCATACTCAACATCTGTAATCCCACTTAGTCCCCGACATTCTACTTAAACATCCGAAGTTTAAAGTAACCCGCCCAAGATAGTGAGTGGCAAAGCTAGGATTTGAACACAGCACTGTCACAGCCCACAGCTCATTCTTTCCCCTGTGCTCATGGTTGAAGATTGAAAGATACCTTCTCTGGCTACATCTTTTTTCTCAAAAGAACACTTTGGTGCCCCACAGCAGCCTGTAAGGAGGATACCAGTTCCTACATCTGAACTCCTGTCATGGTTCTTACACCATCCGGTCCCTGATGACCTCTGGGGTTTTCTTGCCACCTCTTGGCTGTGACATATCTTTCAGGTGCCACGTTGTCTCTGATACCCAGGCCATTTCATGTGCAACACCCTTGTCTGGGAGCCACTGTCCTTCATGTCCCCGCTGCCCTGCTCATTTTTCAGGGAGCTATCTTGTCCCCAGGAAAGCCTTCCTTCCTTGAGCCAGGCTCTCCTGCTCTGTGGCTGTCCCAGCATCCAGGGTCCAGCCCAGAGCCCACGTGGTGAACCCCAGGAGCATGAACACTGCTGGGTCCTCAATGCCTGAAGTAGTAAAGTAACACCACTGGTGATGAATAGCTGTTGAATTCATGAATAAAGAACACATAGACCCAACTACAAAATGGAGTTAATTAAAGCATAAGTCATGCCATGGGTTGTCGCTGTAGGGAAAGAGGAGTCATTCCATTGGCCGCGAGGCCTGCTGAGGTCTCACCCCACGGCCTATGTGGCCTGATCTCTTACTACGTGTCTTCTTACTCACTGCTCTCTAGCCTCCTTGCTGTTTCTTGGACGGGCGAGGCACAGCCCTACCCTAGGACCTTTGCATGGGTTGTTCCATCTTGTAGAACATACTTAGTTGTTCCTTAGACTTCCGTGTCTCCTTCTGCAGGTCTTTAATTCAAATGTCACTTCAGTGAGATTAACTCTGACTCCCTTCCCCATTTTAAATGCTTCGTTTTCTCTTCCATAACTGTATTACCAGCCAGCATTTATACTTCACTTACTTTTGTTCTTTTTTTTTTAACTTTATTATTATTTTTTTTTATTTGAGTGTGTTTTTCCAGGACCCATCAGCTCCAAGTCAAGTAGTTGTTTCAATCTAGTTGTGGAGGGCGCAGCTCACTGGCCCATGAGGGGATAGAACCGGCAACCTTGTTGTTAAGAGCACCGCGCTCTAACCAACTGAGCGAATGTGCTGCCCCCACTTTTGTTCATTTTTTTTCTCCCCTGGAATCTGAAGCTTATCTTAGTAGGGGTATTGTCTGTTTTGTTCATTGCTGAAACTCCAACACTTAGAGTAATGCCGGCACATTGTAGGCACTCAGAAAATATTTATCGATTAAATTAAATTGAATGATAATGCCTATTCTGTTTTTAGACCATACAACAATGTAAGGAGGGGTAAGAAGGGTTGTACAAGTTTAAGACAGAAGCTTCTTGAGGCCAGTGGCCTCATGTTGTTCTCTGTCTTCCCGTAGAATTTATTAATATTACTACGGTTGAGTTTTCATGAGTTGCTCACATCATACTGGTTGTTGTTGTCGTTGATATTCTAACTCAATTTCTCCAAGGATTTGGGGCTTCTGGCCATGTTTATTTGCATGATCAGATTGGAATAGTGGCTTGTAGACCAAAAATTTTGCCTGACAAAACAGGAATTTTAGAAACTAGCTAGTTCCGTTTCATGAAAATGACAAACCTATTGGCTTCAGCTAAGGGTCATTTGCTTCCATGCATGATTTTATTTTTAGGACCTAACAAGCAAAGGAGCTCTTTGTGATCTGAAATGCCTTTTTTGGCCTTTAACTTGGATCAGAAGGACTGTGCACTTCTGTGCAGACTAGTGAGTAATAGGATCAGCCTTGGCGATTTTCTCTTCAGTCTGAGTCTCAGCCTTCAGGGGTGATGTTCTCTTAAGGGATCCATTCCTTCTAAATGCTTTTTTAGTGCTTGAAAAAGTGACTCTGGTGTGCCTTCTGTCAATGGTTCAAACACTTACCTTTTCAACTCAGCTGTTTATAATAGTTTCCCTAGCCTACTTCCCAGCCTTCTCTCTCTCTCTCTCTCTCTCTCTCTCTCTCTCTCTCTCTCTCTCTCTCTCTCTCTCTCTCAGCTTAGTATCACCACCAGTTGAAAAAAAATTAGTTTGGGTAAAATTCAAAGCATAACAGCACTCTCTGTGTACAGTTTTTAAAACCAGATTACTTCTTGTGTGATTTAATTTTATTTTTCAATGAAACTTTTTTCTATCATGTCAGTTTCATTATCAGGGGAGTCAGAATTAACATTATGAAATGGCAGCCAATATTCTTCCTCATTTTAACAAAATTTTTCAAATATACAAAAAAGGTGAAAGAAACAATGCACAGTAGAAACCTACAACCTAGACTCTACAACTACCAGTTTGCTTTATTTGTTCTATGACATATCAATCCATATCTATCTTCTCGCTGTCCATCAATCCACCTTTTTTAATGCATAAAAAAAGATTTAATTCTTAAATGTTTCAGCATGATATCATTAACTAGAGTTCAATATTGGTCACCAAACCAATTGTGTTTGCTTCTTTTTTATCTATAACATTGAATTATTTTCTTTATTTACTACTTGTCTCCTCAGCTGAATATAAGCTCAGTGACAGGCGCTTCATTCATGCTTGTCTAGCCACTGGTAGATCCTTCACTCCTAAGTTGTTGCCTGGCTCATAGTAATATGTGCTCAATAAATGTGCTGATGTTGAATGGATGATGGTATTTAGAAACCTATGATGTTAGAATATTGAGAGTCTGTATCACTTGTTTGTTTCCCTTTTTCCCAACATCAATTTTGTCACCCAAATAAAAAGATACATTAATTTATCAATTCAGTAAAAATTTATTAAACACCTATAATATACCAGTTCTTACCTAGGTTCTGGATAGAATGATGAGCTGCCTTGGCTAATGATTAATCCCATGAAAAGATGGGCTTTGGTTTTGGAGATTTCGTGCAAAGAGCCTGATGCTAGCAGTAGTGTAGGCATAGCCTGTGCTGCTCGGTAATGTAGACCTATCTACAGAGTCATCATACCAATTAATTGAGCATTCCTCATTGACTTAATCAGTCATGCTGTCAAAAAATATTTGCTGAATTCCTACTATGCTCTGGGCTCTGGGAAGTCACATGGCTCAGTCTTCAAAGAACATGTAGTCGCTTGGGGAGATGGTGGTGTGTGCTGAGGGCTCTAACTCTTCATGGTCTAAGAGGAGGGGTACTTAGCTCAGTCTTAGGGAGTTAGGGAATCCCATCAGCTAGGAGATGATGGTAGCTGAGATTTAAATGGGGGGAGAATGATAGAGGTGCCGGACATATGTCTGCATGAGGAGATGGAAAGATATGGCATTAAAAACCCCAAATAGGTCATCTGAACACAGAGGTATCAGTGTGTGGAAGAGCTGAAATGAAGCTGGAATGATAGGTGTGCTGGCCCCTGCTTCCTCCTAAAGGAGGTGAAGCTTTTCAGCAGGAAACTGTCATAGTTATGTATTTGTTTCGAAGAATACCTTGTCAAGCAACAAAGGATAGATTGAAGATAGAGAGGAGAATGAGGGAAGAAGGGGCAAGGCTGAAGGTACTGAGACCCTTGGAAATGTACTGCCGGGTTTACGAGGGTGTGACGATCTATGATATCCGTTGATATACTGTGTTTCCCCGAAAATAAGACCTAACAATACAATCAGCTCTAATGCATCTTTTGGAGCAAAAATTAATATGACCCAGTTGTATTTTACTATAACATCAGACTAGGTATAATATAATATAATATAATATAATGTAGTATGATATGATATATGATATAATACAATATTATATATAATATTACATAATATAATATTATATAATATATAACATATATAATATAATGTAATATAGTATAATATTACATAATATAATATTATACCACATCTTATATTAATTTTTGCTCCAAAAGACACATTAGAGCTGATTGTCCTGCCAGGTCTTAGTTTCGGGGAAACACAGCAGTTAGTCAGGAATTGGAAACATCCTAAACGTCTTGTGTTAGGGATGATGAGGCAGGATTTCTGTCATACTGACTTGATCACAGGGATTATTGGCTCTTGTCACCAGGAATTCTTAAATCCAGCTCTAGGCAGAGCTGGATCAGGACTTGGAGGGTATCTTATCTTTACTTTCTTCATATCTTGGCCTTGCATTTCTCTGGGTTGGCATTATTCTCAGGCAGGCCCTCCGCACATGGGCACACAGATGACATCTGCAGCTCTTGATGTCCACCCTGCCAGCTTGGTGACTGTAGCAGGCAGACATTAACTTCCAAAGGACTTCTGACTAGTCCTAGGCTAGCTGATTGGCAAGACTTGGATCATAAACCCATCTTTCACCTGAGCCTTGGTCAGGTAGTGTCCCCTGAATTATGTGCCCATCCTTGGAAGCATGGAGACTGCATTGGAGGGGTGTCTGGGGGACAGGACTGGCATCAGTCCAACCACCTGAAAGGAACCGATTGCGTGTCCTGGGGAGGAAGGGCGGTTAGTTCCACAAGGTAATGCTGGCAGCCCAGAATGGGCATTCCGGCTGATGGAAGGAGCTCAGGCACTGAAGTATTGTGCCGCTTTAACAAGCAGTTATGAGCTGTGGTGATTAACCCAGAAAGATACCTGTGGCACATTGTGTCAGTGAACAAAGTTCCCCAAAGGGTAGGTACTGTAGGACCCAATTTTGTTTGAGGATAAAAAAGATCCATAAATCTAGGGGGAAACAAAAAAAAAACCATTAATAGTGGTTATTTCTAAATGGTGAAATGATGGGTGACATCTTTATTTTCCTTATATCTTGCTCTGTTCTCTGAGAAAAGTTTAAAAGATCACCAAGGATCTTTTTCTATTATAATCAGGAAAACCAAAAACAACAACAACAACAACAACAACAAAAACGATACCCTATTTCTGTTTAGGGAAAGAAAATTTGTCTGTTGCAGAAGTCTTGATAAGAATTGATGAAGCCAGAACTAAGAAAGGTGAAGAGAGGAGGGAAGGAGTTGAGGTATTTTTGAGACGCTGACAGCCTCAGGACGTGGTGATTGACTAGCTGAGGGAGAAGCCCAGGCTGGCTCTGGAGTTTCTGCCCTTTGGTGATGTGGTGGCAGCGGGGACCCAACAGTATAGGGCCCAGCTGTAAACGCCAGTAGACAACCTGTTAAAACAAATATTTGCGCTTAGAGATGCTTAGGACTTACTGGTAGAAAAACAGACCTCAGAGGTTTATGCAATTGAATGAAGGGTCTATTTGACTGAAGAAAATTTTTGAAATACATTTTAAAAGAGGACATTTTTACTGCTGGGTACATATAATGCATACCTCATTTGTTAAGTAGTTGGTAAACTCTGTGAGGGCCGAAACTCATCTTTATGTTGTACTCCCTCAATATCTAGCATGTAACCTCGTATGTAGAGTGCTCTAAAATGTTTGTCACTGAATTATTCGAGCTAAACTGTTAGTTCTTAAAAGCAGCCCTTGCTGTAATCTGCTGAGGAAGTTCATCCTCTGATTTGTAGTCATTTGTAAATAGGCACTACCAAAGTGCTTAATATAATGCTTTTCTTTTAATAAAAGTATTTGTCCTACATTATTTTAAGGCCATTGTTAATGTTTAGCAAATCCCCTCCAGTTTGTAGCATGTGAAAAAAAATCAGCTTGGTTTCCCACGTGCATAGAGCATAAGTTGCTCAAGAAACCGAGGTACTACGGTGTGTGTGTATGTGTATATATATATATCCCCCACCCCGGGTCTTTCATGTGTATTTTGGTCTACCTTACAACATTTCCTTCTGAAGTATGTTTACTAGTATAGTTCACAGAGCCCAGAAAATAAATTATTTGGACTATGAGGCTGTATATTCGAAGAGCTTTAAGGAGCGTGGGCTCTGGAACCAGCTGGTCTACCTCTGAATCCTAATGCTGTAGCGTGTAGACATGGGTAGTTTAAGTAACTGTGTGTGTGTGTGTGTGTGTGTGTGTGTGTGTATGTTTTCATCCATGCAAACATTATTAATATGAGGTTGTCATGAAGATAAAAATGAAACATTCACTGTAAACCACTTAGCACAGAACTCAGCACATAGTCAGAACTGATGTATCAGCCATTTTTTAAAGACACATTTGTTTATCTCCTGGGACAAAGTGATTTCCAAAAGTACAGGATTTCCTGTGTCCCATTTGTGATGGATTTCTTTGCTATGCCTTGAAATGTAAATATCTTCTCTTTGAAACCCTTCTGACACTGACACGACACCCTTAAGGTCTGTGTTCCCCACCTTAAGGCGGAGCAAAAGACGAAGCTTGGTGTAAGGGTAGCAGGTCTCCCAGAAAGGTCATTTCAGATGCATCAGCCTGTGCTTGTGGAGTTTGGTTTATCATGAACAATTTTAGGGTGTCGCCCAGCGGGTACACAGCTGCTGGCCGGCTCCTTGGAAGTAAACACAGGTCTTCCAAATCACCTGTTGGGTGAGTCGCAGCTGAGCAGCCCCTCTGTTGCCGACACTGAGTGTCCCGTGACAGGTTTCAGCATTACCAGAAGAAACCTGGAGGGTGTGACCAGTGCTCATGAAATATGGGGGTGCCAGTTGTTAGCACTGCCAGCATTTCTCCTTCAGTCTCATCTGAGGCCCTTACACTGCACTTGCAGTTTGCCAAGTCTCAAGTTAACATCTCCAGACAAGAGAGAGGAGTTAAAGTAAAGTGTTCGGATGAAAACTTAGAGGTAGAGCTTGGATGTGTAATTCATTCTTCCTACAGTGTCCAAGTTGACTGACTACCAAATTATAGTCATAGTGCAGCAAAAGCCTGCCACTTCTCACAAGTGTTTGAAAATATTTTTCACTCCCCCTCCTCACTATTCAAACTATAAACTATGTGAATCTTTGACACACACAAAAATATACATATATAAGTATTTTTCTTTTTTGAGTTTGATGATTGCTTTATTTTTGACTACACCTGAGTGTATTATAACATGAAATAATACCTATTAAGTGTTATAGATGCTAGATTATTTCTTTCTAAGTGCCCACATAAGGACTAGATCACTGAATTGCAGAGACAGATATCAAAACATGAAGCTTTAGTCACCACATAAACTATCTGAAAATAAAAAACATGATCTCGAAAGTGTCAGATCCTATTTCAAAACTTGTACAATAAATCAACTCTTACAAAGAAATATTTAAAGCTGCGTTGTTGACATTTAGAATGCAGGCAGGCCCCCCCACCCTTATGCTTTCAAGTCCCCTCCCCCACTCCAACTCCTCAGAAAATTTTTTTTAAAAAAGCAAGGATTGCCTCTCGTTGGCAGTAGAATTTATTCAGTAATTTACTTTCCAGCCAAGTGCAGCCAATGCCATTGCCTCTGGGCACTTGTTCAAAAATGTAGAAATGAAATAACAGATTGACGAGACCTAACACAACTCCCCAGTCACAACCCTATTATCTCCTCGTTCTGTCACTCCCATTCGGCAAAAGCCTGGGAGACTGGATGGTGATAACACAGTATTTATGCAGCTCGTTCATCTCCACAGTTCAGGGCTTTCCGCCAGTGTCCCCTCCTTGTCTTCACTCTCGGGGTGTTGGAGAGCAGGGTCTGGGGTTTCAGATTCCTGGGCCTTTGCTGCAGGCCCGCCCCTGCCTATCGCAAAGGGCTTCTGTGCTGGCTTCTTGCCTGGAAAGGGCTTCGGAGTCCTGAGAAAACCAGAACCACACAAAGGGGCCAATTTCCTTCGTTTGTTGACCACCCACCTGTGAATGAATATGGTTGTGTTGAATGAATATGCACTGTGTGGATTTTACTGAATGTCAAGTAGCTCTCCATTTACGCTATTTATAGCTGTTCTGTTTAGGTCAGAGTCAAGCCACGCGGTTGCTTCTTTTAATATTGTGGGGGCATCTGCAGGGTCATATTCTAAAAACCAGATTTCTCTGGACAGAATGAATGTATAGGAGAGTGGGGGTCTCAGTTTCATCAAGAGAGAATTGTTTTCTGATTGTTGCCTTCTGGTGAAATATCTTTTAAAATTATAGGCACAAGAGACAAATGTTTGAGGAGGGTATGGGGGTGCTTTCCCCCTTGGTCAAGTGTTAAAATAGAGAAGTTTTAGAACTCAGACGATGACAGATCCAGAGAAAAATGCCTTTTCTTTTCCAGAGTAGTTTATTCTGTAGACCAGACACGGTTCTTTGCAGTAGATGGCTTTTTGGGGTGGGTTACATCCCAGTAAACTCCATGTTTCATTCTTGCGTCGTTTCATCCATCAGTTCAATATAGCCAGCCCCATAACTGCGTCTTCCATTAGTAATGCTTAGAAGAGGTACGCAGTTGCGGTGATGTTGCTCAGTTTTGCCTCCAACTCCCCTTTTACCCACTGCGGGGGGGTGACTATAGCTGGAATCCTATCAGGTTATGTGGGGCTCACCGACAGCAACCCCTCCCCTACTGAGGATCATTGATTCAGCCCTGCTCTCTACAAATTTCTGGCTATTGGTGGGTAAAACCCAGAGGAGGGCAGTCCTGTCGGGAGACAAGTCGTCTTGTTCTGAAGAAGGAGGCGAGCACACAGCTGAATGCTTTTTAGACAGATGTGTTTTCCACTTAAAAAAAAAAGTAGGATTTGGCTCAGGATTTGGTTCAGGTTAATCCATCCTGAAGAGAATTATTCTCATGTGAAGGTTTTGCTGGGCATATGTGGGAGCAGGCAACCCCTCACCCTTCCCAGGTAGGAAAGAACAGGGTAACATGAAAACATCTCATTATGTGCGAGATGGCTTGTGTTAACTTGGTAATTGTCTCTTCTTGCTGGTGAAATCCTAACTGCCCTGTCCTTTCCTTTCCACATCAGCTCATACCCCAGACAACAGCTTCCTGGGGTTTGTCGTGGAGCAGCACCTCAACTCCAGCGACATCCATCACATTAACGAAATCAAAAGGCAGAACCAGTCCCTTGTGTATGGCAAAGTGGATAGCTTCTGGAAGGTGAGTCAGTCTGCGTGCGTGCCTCTCTCTCTCTCTCTCTGAAAAGACGCTTTTTGGATAATTTAATTTAACTTTGATTCAGGGAGTAATCAAGCCAAGTGCCCAGAGCTTAATAGGATCTGCTTAGAAGTAAACAAGAATATGTGAGTGTTTGGTTGCTCAGCATTTGGGTATCTAATAAAGGCTGTACCTGCTCATCCACACAGTGGCTGCCCAACAAAGCCCTTCACTCTTTGCATGTTGGAAGTAACACATTACAGTTTCTTCCACAACCTGTCCTTACCCGCGAAAGCCCGGTTTCCATAAGTGCCGGACATCTTTCTGGAACAAGACACTGCACAGAGAGACCCTTTGCCAAGTGGCTCTTTCCCTCTGCCTCCTGGGAAATGGGGGATGAGGAGAGGCAGCTGCCTTTGTCTGGGGAGTGCAATGGCCTTCGCCTCCTCTTGGCTGTAGTCAGTGCTCACAGTGGTCAGTACCCAACTAACCAGGAAGGGGAAATGCCTGCTGGGCTGGCTGCAGACAGTTTGCTCGGGAGATCTTGGACAAAACAACATTCTTGGCCACAGACAGGCCCGTTTTCCAAAAGCGTTGGAATGTTGGGTTGCTAGAAGAACCAACATCCCTAAAGGGCCCCTTGGTCCTCCTGGTTGATGTCCAGAGCACATCTGGGGGCAGGTAAAACAGAGGAGCCGATTGGGGGGTGACCTGTGGGCACGACTTGTAAATCTTTTTATGTGGGAAGTATGCAACCATTGTAATCATTTTTGAGGACATGTTTGTGTAGGACAGAACAGACTCCAAGAGTTCAAAACATGCCTCTTTCTAAACATAAAATTTCATCACTTTCTGGAATGGTCAGGACCTGTGGTCTCATGTTACCAAGTCTCCCTTATTGAGGAAGTTAGAAATCGGCCCAGTGAGGGAGCGCATGTGACGTACAGGATAAGAATTCCCTGCTAGTGGTTTCCTGGCCCCATGTTCAAAAAAAGGAAAAGCAGTGCGGCCCCCTCATCAGTTCTAAAATGCTAACTATGCCTAAGAAACAATGAAATCAGCCTGTTTCCAGGGAAGCTGATCTAATGCCAGATAACTGTCTTTGCTGTAAACAGCTAGAATTCCATCTTCCTTGAGAACAGTGGTTCTCAACTGGGGGCAGTTTCACTCCCCCAGGGGACATGTAGCATTGTCTGGAGACAATTGTGGTTGTCATGACTGCTAGCATCTAGTGGGTGGTGGAGGTGGGATGGTGCTAAACATTGGACAGTGCACAGGACAGCCCCATGACAAAGAATTATCTGGCACCAAATATCAGTAGTGCTGAGACGGACAAACCTGGGCTGGCAAATAAGGTTTACTTCCTACCCATATTATTCCACACTTGCTCCTCTCAAGTAAAATAAAATCAGTCTAGGTAATAAATGGTTATTTAAGATGTTCTCATGAATTTATACATCTTTGTATCAGAATGTGACAGAGCATTTTTTCAAACGACTTTTAGCCCAACTTGGGTTAAAAGGACACGTCGTGTGTTCTCATTCTCAGCTCAGTTGTAAAATGAATGGATTGTGGCACTGGTTTTAAGAAGACATGGGCCCTTGAAGTGTAACTGCCTTCTGCCCTCCGCATGTGCTCAAAGCAAATTGTTTGCATATTTCTACGGACTTGATCTTGAAATGATATCATTTCTGTTTTGGAACCAAGTGCAGCTTCTAGGTGCCTCTGGCAGCTTTTTCAGTTTTCCTAGAAAAACAAAACAATGAATTGGTTCTGAAAGCTTTTGGTCACCTTTTTTTTTTGGATAAAATAGTGCCGCCACTAAAGGGATGATTTCTGGATGCCAGTCAGAATCCCAAGAGTGTTAACCATGTGATTTGGGGTGTGATTTAGAAATTCTTCTAAAATTTCGCAAATGACCCAACCTTTCAAGTGCTGTGCAGTGCCTGACTGGTACAGAAAACTGAGCGGCAGTCTGTCTACACTAGTCTTGTCTGAATACCAAAAATCTGGGCTGTTATTTCAATCTTATTACATCAGCATTACCCAGCATTCTTGGATGAAAAAGGCATGAAACGATGAAAAGTACTGTAAAGTTTTCACATAAATTCAGGACATCTTCTCAGACTTTGGAACATAGCACAGGATGTGAGACTTCAGCTTCTTTTTCCAAAATGTCCCCAGCCCGTGGTATCTAGTAAATGTGCACAGAAAACAGATGCGCTTTTTAAATGTGATGTTATTGCATCCAAATTCCCACAGTTGCATTCGACACCAACGTAGGCTAGCAGGAAGTTTTGGCGGTTGTTTTTCCCATCCCTTGTCCCGTTTGCTCCCCAGACAGATAGATAGATATAACCCATGCAGCTTGGGAAGAGAGCACAGGTAGCTGCTGGAGTTCCCGGATGCTTTTTTTTTTTCCAGATCTTTCTTTTTTTTTTTTTTACACTCTGCTCACTTGCAGTATCCTGAGTGGTTTCTGTTCCTTATAGTCACGTGAAGGATATCTACTAAAATACACAGGTCTTCCCTGCGTTCCAAATACCTAGCAAGAAACAGTCTTTTAAATATAGAGGCTAAGGAGGAACAGGCTACCTCCTTGACCCCCCCATCAGTCCCCAGTTCGTGGCTGAGGTACCCTGTGATCTTGTCCTGATGTAGCACATGGTGTGAGAGTGAGGGGACCTTGCTGTCTGTCTCCAGAATCCCAGACACTCAGGAGGCCTCTCTCTGCTCAAGACCCTTAGCATCCGTGAGACGGCCTGCAGCCCAGTCCCACATACAGATCTCCTTCTCATCCCAAGAACCCACCATTCTAGGTGCTCACCATCTGCCTCTGGGCCAGGCTCATCATTGGCGTCGGCTGACACATGTGTGGGGTAGAAGAGAACTCTGTCCTGCGTGGTTAAATGCAAGGTCCTTCAACACCAGGGAATGAAAAATCACTCAATTTTGTCAAAATACAAGATTGTGAAAATTGTGGAAATTAAGAGTAGTTGAAGTCTTGCTTAACTGTGTTATTTATTTCCACGTGTCTTTAAAAACAGTATCCTGAGCCTAACTGAATCTTCTGTTGATGGTGTAGGGTCAGCCTTTTACATGTTCACCATCCCACCAGGATGTCCTAATTACTTACCGCACAGGATTGTTGCTAAGGTCAGCGCCCTGAAAGCCTTGCTTTGAGCACCTCAGGGAAGAAACATCGCCTGGGAACCTCAAGCTGGGGTTCAGACGTGGTCCTGCAACTCACCAGCCTGTGAGGCGGTGAACTGTGCTGAGCCCTAGGCTCCTGGCTTGTGAAATGGGAGCAGTAGCAACTAGCACAGAGCCTCCCGTGCAGATTCCTTGGGTCTCGATCAAATGCTGATTCTGATTCAAGCCTTCTGGGGTGGGGCCAAGACCTTACAGCTCTCACAGGCACCCAGGTGGTGCGAACCTGCTGCTTTGAGTAACAAGGCCTTGGGGTGTTTAGGATGGTGTGGAGTGCTTGGCACAGCGTCGCGGCACAATCAGTGAATAAGGAATTCCTTTTCCTGTACTTTTGCCTTCCTGCTACTCTTGTCAGTCTGCCAGCTATCATGTTACCTTTTACTACTGTTAGTACCTGATCACACACACACACACACACACACACACACACACAATATCTCACTTCCTACTAAGCTCATTTGCAAACCTTGCTACTTCTAAGCTCTGGTGCCCAGCCTCTTAGATTGGGGAAAACCTATGGTAATCAGTGGACTCTGGGAACAGTGAGAAGTGCAGTGTCGTCTCATCCTCTGCTGTCCTGATTTGTTCAGTTGGTGCTTCCTGGGCCATATGGCATAGTGGTCAGGAACACAGATTCAGAGCCAAGTAGCCGGGTGCAAATCCTGCCTCTGCCACCAGCCGCCTGATCTCAGGCAAGTTACTTCACTTGGCCTTGTTTTTCATGGAGGTGATAATAGGGGTTCTGTAGCGATTATGTGAGTTAATATACACAAAGTGCTTAGAGCAGGCCCTCACACACAGTAAGTCTGAATGAGTGTTTGGTGCTATTATTAATATCATTAGTGGAGCCAGATGGGAAACAGTGAGAACTGACGGAGAGAGCCTATGAGGAACAGGCAAATACAAGCCAGCCCAAAGATATTCAGATTCCATTTTCTAAACTGTGTCAGGGGTTGGCAAACTCTGGCCCTCCAGCCAGATCTAGCCTGCTGTTTGTTTTTGTAAATAAAGTTTTATTGGAACACAGCTACATTTGTTCATTGTCTGTGACTGCTTTTGCACTAAAATGGCAGCGTTGAATAGTTGTGACAGACTCTGACTGGCAAAGCCTGAAACATTTAATACCTGAATTTTTACAGAATAAGACCCCTGAACTACACCAAGTCTCAGATAAACCCAGTCTGTCTTGTAGGACACATTGGGCCAACAGCCCCTGGCACGGATCAGAGGTTTTTTCAGCTTGTTTTGAAGTTCTTGATTACGCTCTGTATGATTGAGGCTGATGGATAAGCCATACATGGAAACATGAAGTGTGATTTTGCTAAAATATCTAAAAACAAAGCCCCAGGCCCTGAGCCTGGCCGCTCTTAGTAAGCATTAAGCAAAGCTACTGCTTATTCAATAACTAACACATTGATAATAAATGAAGGCCTTATGTTAGTGTGTTTACACTTCTCTGAACCTCCGCAGTTATCACTGAAGGAGGTGCACGCCCATTCCTTCTGAGGAAGCGAGGGCAGCTGTTATCCTCCTTCACCATCCTGGTGTATAGATGAGGCGCTGACCCAAGGAGAGGGAGTAACTTGGCCAAGGTCCTCACAGCACGTGACATGGCAAGTCCAGACACAGGATCAGGGTTCTGATGTCCCCTCTTGGAATCGTGTCTCCCGGCTACCACTTGCTTGAGGAGCTGTTCCTCTGCCCCGACCCTGGAGGGTGAGTCCGTGTTTAGAGCAGCATTCCGAAGCCAGGAAGCTAGGTCTACATGTGTGACCTCCGTGTACAGCAGGGGCCCTGGGCAAATGTTGGCATAACAAGTAAAAGAGCATTGCCCCTGGCTGCCGCTCATCACACAAGTAGGGAAGTCAGCAACAGCCTGGCAGCCAGTTCTGCAAAGAGTAAATAGGCCTGATTTGAGCAATTCAAATTGTTCCAGGCTTCAGACTCCAAGGGCCTGGCTTGCCCCAGCCCTAGCCTGCCTGGCAGCAACTGCAGTCAGCCAGTGTCAACTGAATTTGGAAGGCTCTGTTTTATCTAGACATCAAAGACTGTGTGGCTTTGAAGCATCCCCTAAAATGACATGTAGTCCCATACCCACGGACTTAAAAAGTCGGGCAGCCGGCCTTGCGGAAATGTGATGCAATCTTGCCCTTCTCTTCATCCCTAATTTCCTGCCCTTCTTAATCCATTCTCCACACAGAAGCAACAAGAGAGATATTTTTTTAAATGTAAATTGGATTGTGTTACTCCTTTTCTCAAAACCCCCCAATGTCTTCATTTTGAACTTACAGCACATTGCATTTATGATGGAATCCGGTCTCAGTAGGGTGGCGAAGTGAGGTTGGCTGTGAGCAAGCCACATCTGCTCTGAACCCACCGGGGCTCTGGCTACCCAGGGTCCCACGTGCCACTCCCTCCACCCAGGGGCCCTGCCAGTCCTCTGTAACTGCTGCCACCTGCCCTGCCTCCTAGGGCCACGCGATCCCACACGTGTGCCTTCAACCAGTTGTCGCCCCTCCTCTTCTCTATCACAGCACCCTCTTTCTTCCTTTTATGTAATTTTAAACATTTTATCATCACTTTTTTTTTTTGTCAGTCTTTCCTTAATTACTAGACTGTGAGCTCTTGGATGGCTTGTGTTCCCATAAAGACTAAAATATTTGCTATCTGTCCCTTTACAGAAAAAGTTTGCTAACCCCTGGATGAGATCAATAATTATTCACCTACATTCTTTGGAGCCCTGGCCAGGACCCAGCTACTACGCGAAGTCAGGGGACAGCCACCCAGTATGGGCCCCACCCACCATAGCAACTCTGATTGATCTGTGGTATAGGTTTGGATTTCCAGTCAGAGTTCACTGGGGAAAGTGTTCAACTTCTTTAAACAACCAGAAATAAATCTTGAATATTTCTAGACTAGGTGATCTCTGAGTCCAAGCTAGACTCCCATTCTAAAAACTATGTAATTATCTAGCCCACTAATTTGGTTGACTTGTGCTTAGTTTAAATTAATGTAAAATTGGAAATGGGAGTAGTTTGGAGAAATGCCGTTTTATTTCGTAATAGGAATTAACTGATCTCTTAGTTACATATTGTTTCAATGCACCGCCAAAGACCTTTGTAATTAAAGAATGTACTGAAATCCTTTAAAAGAACACCTTTTGTAAGTAGGTTAAATCTTGTCGTCCTGTTTGTTCTTTAATCCACTCGGCCAGACTTTTCTTCCCAGCTAATGTAGAGATCAACCAGATAACTTTAAATCTACCTTAAGTCAAACTGGCTTACACTCTGAAATAACAAAATTGCAATCAGTTTTGTTGAATTTGCTGGAAAATCTAATGTGACTCCAGCTCTTGGTTCTGGTTCCAACCAGGAGCGCATTCCAAATCTCTCCCCCAGTTTATTCCCTTTGGGGAAAAGGTCCATCAGAAGAGACCTTGTCACTGTCCCTTGAGACCACACTTGCCAGAGGCAGAGAACACTTGGCTTTTCCTCAGGGAGTTTGGTGTGTGTGCCAGGAGACAAAGCCCCTCCAGGGCACAGGCACTAAGCTTCAGTCACCTGGGCACGTCTTTGTGTCTGGCTCAGTTCCTGGCACCTTATAAAGTGCAGTCACATTGCGGAACCTTTCCCCCAAATTCAGTTGCAAGTTGGGTTGGGGAGCAGAGAAGAGAAACCAAATGCCAAGAGGAGCATCAGAAATGAATCACTGGCTTTTAAGGTTCCAAGGACTACAGTCCAGGGGACCTGAGGATTTTTCAGAAATAGTGTTGGTTGCAAATTGACTGTAATCTTACCTCAGTGGCATTCGTCGTAGGCACATCAGTGTTTGATGAGCAAAGGTGTTTGATGTACATGAATGACCACTGAACTTAGAGAACCCTGGGACAGCCTTTTTTCCTGTCTCCTCAGCTTAGTGGTCTGTTCCCTGTGTCAGAGAGCTTTCTGCCGTTATCTTAAACCCACTGAGGTTTTACTTGTCCGCTGGTAAAAAGAACACATTCTCCTTGTCGTGCAGCAGGTCCTCGAATAACGTCGTTTCGTTCAACTTCCTTTTGCTGTGACGTTAATGAGAAAGAAAAATCAATTTCCAATTGGACCCACTGTATGGGTGGAGTTGGCACCTTCTCTCCATGTCTGCTTGGATTTTCTATGGGTTCTCTGGATTCTTCCCACATCCCAGAGATGTGCATGTGATGTGAATCGCTGTGTGTGTGAGTGGATGTGTGTGTGAGTGGCCTGTCCAGTGTAGGTTCCCGCCCTGTGTCCCGAGCTGCTGGGACAGGCTCCAGCCACCCATGACCCTGAACTGGAATTAGTGGGTTGGAAAAGAATGACCTCACTTGTTTTTATTCGTCTTTCTTAAATGTATGTGTAGTTCACATTTATTTCAATGTTTAATATTAGAAGTGTTTGGGGGGGTCTTAAAAGTTTGGCTATGCCTTTGTGACCAGAAATGTGCAATAGGAACTTAACTTTTGTTTGTATCAAGTAGCCTATGGTAAAATGGGTTTCAATATATGTGATTTCCCTAGAAGTCACAGTTTCCAAGAACCTATCATTGACATTAAGTGGGGACTGGCTATACTTCTGGTTCAGCCTGAAACACTGATTGGACATGGTCTGGAGCAGTTGGCCGAGCCCTGGGTGGGAAAGCAGGTGCCCAGATTCTAATTTCAGCTACACTGCTCACTGATAGCTTGTCCTTGGAATTTATTTGCCCTCGGGTCTCGCTTTCCTCATTTGTAAAACGAGGCAGAGGACTGGATGTTCTTTTGTTTTGCTCCCCAAAGTTCTATGATTCTATAATCTAAACTACTTCTTGGCCTTCTCTGAATCTTTCACGAGCAAGGGCACAGAGAAGACGGCCTACAAGACAACTTTATGGGCCGTCAGAAATAGAGCAGAGGGATGCGAATTGGGCCACGCCAGGCAGAGTCCATAAAAGCAGCTGCCCGAGAAAAGATGGGGTTGCTGTGACCTAGCATCCATCTGTGTAAAAAAGATTTAAGGGATTGGTTGCCTCATCTGAGGCAACTAACTGTGTAGGGAGCTGCCAGAAACTGATAGTAGACCTTCAGTTGAGGCATAACATGTGGAATGAAGGGCTGGTAGTTGCCATCCATTTGAGCACTTCACATGCTCCAGTCCCTGCTAACGCTCAGGTAGGTTGGTGCGCTTGCTTCACCTGCACCGACCGGTGAGCCCACCTGGAGACTTGGGGTCCCAAGAGCATGGACCGTGGAGACAGACTGGTAGGGTTCCGTCCGGGCTTTTCCATGACTCGCTGTGTGATCGCAGGCAAGTGCCTTGGGCTCCCTGTACTTCTGTTCTCCCATCTGTAAAATGGGTGGTAATAATAACCTACTTAGGGTTTTTAGGAAGACCATATGAATTCATAAATAATAATCTGTTAGAACAATGCCTGGTATTCATTAATGTCTATGTTAGTTTGCTGTTACTAATATTATTATCTAGGCAAAGTAGAACCTTTTGATTGGAAGGAGTAAAATGTGAGGTGACTCAGCCCTGCTTTAGGAAGACTGATTGAAGACACTAGCATGTCTGGCCAGGAAAAAGAGGCTTGATCGCGACTGCAGGTGGGTTGGCTGGGACTCCGCATGGGTGGAGAGCAAATGAGGAGTCAGATTTGTCCTGGATGACCCTCAAAGGGACCAAAAATAGGCTGCCAGTGAACTTGCTGAGCTTTCAAGGAATAGCAGGAAGCATAACTCAGCTGTCCAAAGATGAGGTGAGCCACCTGGGAAGCCATCAACTGTTGGCTGCAGGGACATTGGCGTCACTAATGCCAGGGGAGCGTTGGATTGCCTGAGCTTTACGGGCAGCCCAGAGATTCTGTGTTTGCAGAATGCGGTGGAAAGAGGCAGGAGGGAGAGAGACGGGAGGGAACATGCCCAGGAAGAAAAGCGTATTCAGGGGTTGGTGGCATCAAGAAAACACGTGGTCCAGTTGACTGTTCTTTTGTTAGGGCACAGCTTTATGCCTAAAGCAACAGATCCAGCCTTGGACCCCACAGACCAAATCTAACTCACAGACATTTTTGTTTAACCAGCAAAATATTTTTTAAATTGGAAAATTTACCATTTGGGAAGGTTCATGTGGAAAGCTGGAATTTTCCCGGCTTCTTTTGAAAATGTAGATAGTGTGACAAATTGAACTCTCATTCCTTACATGCCAGAGATTGGCTGGAGCTGAGTAGTGGGTGCCCTCGCTGTTGGGTTAAGGGTTGCTCCAGATATGGCGTCCTTTGGGAGCCTTCTCTCACTGCCTCCGTTACCCCCAGAGGTATTTGAGTGTGTGACCTTGTACTAGGGAGGCCAGGAAGAAGCCACCATTTTTGTCTAGTCCTCTCAGAGAACAGATTTCCTCTGAAGAGGGTAAAGTTACAGAAGGAAATTTTGAGTGGAATCATGAATTCCTTGTTTCATCTGGGCTAAATCCTTTGAATGGCCTGTTTGGAAGTCCGTCAAGTTAGTTCCGAGGCATAACAGAGGGCAGAGAGGAAGCCCAAGGCCCCCTTTTCAGCAGAAACCTCCAGCAGGAACCCCAGGTTCTTGAAATCAGTGTGTTAGACTTTCAGTGTTTTCTGCTTGTCCGTGCCCAGCCCCTGAGCACTTCCACTTGACCGCCCAACTCTTACATGGGCTGCCAGAGCTGCTTCTGGCAAGTTGTCTTGTGGTTGGAATTAAGTTTTCTTCTTTGGGTTGGCAATTGGGGTGGATAAGAATGCACGGCAATTGACTCTGGGACTTTGAGCTGTCAGCTTATTGCTCTTACATAATATCAAGTCTTCAAACTTCTTCCCACCTGGGACTAGAGACCTCTCCTTAGACCCCACTGATAGAGCCTCTCAGGGCTACGATTTCAAGCAGTAGCTCTGTTGTAGGTCCATGCAGGAACCTGGCGTGGTCCTTTGGAGTAGCATTGATTTATGGGGTATTTTGCTGAAATGACTTCCAGCCTGTATTCCAAGAAAAGGCAGGAAGGCTTAAGTTGGATTTTAGAATCTGGGTCAGTCTTAAAAAAACGTGCTTGATCGTAAGTTCCAACAGGGAACTTGTGAAACATCCGGATGCCGGGGACCCTCCTCAGCCTCATCTAAAGAGAATCTCCAGGGGAGAAACCTGGCAATTATATTAAAAGAAGCAAGGCTCCAGGTGATGCTTTTAAACAGGCAAGTTTGAGAAGCAAACTGTGCTAGGGAGTCACCACGTTTCTTACATCGGAGAAACCTTAATCGCCTCCTTTCCATGCATGGTGTATGGCTGCCATGTAGCCAACAACCATCCCATGCTGTCGAAGACACAATTCCCTGGCATTGTCAGGCTGCCTTCTGTGCACCAGCCCTTGGCTTCCCGCTGCAATTTACCAGCCCCCTGGCCCATCCCCCCAGGACCTGCCCTCTTATTTCCATGGTAATAGCCAGCCACCTAAATTAATCCATGCGAGGATTAATTCAGCGGGGACTGAAGTCTCTCTCAAGAATGCTTGTCTTTTAACCCAATACACAAATAAGAATTTATAGGAATTTGAGAGGTTACAAAGCATTTCCCCATCGCCTGAGGAAGCACATGTCAGCTTTATGGGTGATAAAGCAGCCTTAGAGATATTTAGAAGAAACTGATCCACCTTAAGGTAGGGGTGAGTGATAGTCTTGCTGTCATCCTTTCAGTTGTGACTTTGATACTTTAGGGAGGCCACCGATGGTCCAAAAGTCTGAATCATGAATGGTAGCATTTTAGGCCTTGTCGCAGATGGTTGCAGAGGAATTTGAGGGGGCGAGGGGTGGAGAGTAGTTTTCTGGGTGCCCCTCAGGAGAACCACCAGCCAGTTGTCTATTTCGGTGACTGGCAGTCCTCCCAGAGGCATAAACAGCTGAGTGCAGATTAATGCAGCTGTAAGAAGAAAACATATAAAAAGTACTGTGAAAAGAGGCCCCTTGCGCCCAGCAGAGGGTCTCCTCCAAAAGCCAGGGCTGGCTTGGGTAGCGGGAGGCTGAGGCAGCCAGCGAACGTCCTGAGGGTGGGGTACTTTTGTAAGGTTCCGAATTACTGACAGCTGCTCTAATAATGCTGGGGAATGAGTCCATTCGTACCTCTTAGTAAACACAGCTGTTGTGGTTGCGATTCGCCTTGAGGCTTTTTACTTTTACTCCAACCCTAACAGTTTGGCAACTGATATGGGAACAATGGTGTTTAGGGATGGGAAAATAAGTTGCTATCTGAGAGCAAAAGGAGAGACAAGCAAGGCTGTCTGTAGACAAAAGCCACTGAGCAAATCCAGGCGGCGTGGGAAAGCCGAGCTCGGTAGAGAAGGAGGAGACTCCCAGGTGGTAATAAAGGGTCTCAGGTGCCCAAATGATGCACAGCATGGGGGAGAAGCCAGGTGACCCCTGCAGAAAGGAATCACAAAAGCCTTGCAAGATTCTTGCGTTCAAGTGAAAAAAGGGTTAAGATGGTTCTGGAAGGGAGAGGGAAACCTAATGCTTGTGAATTTATAACGGTCTGAAAGGCATGGCTTTCTGAATGTGATTAGAACCGATTTATAAGAACCACTGAGACAGTGTATTGATTATGATATCCACCCTCCTCCCCCAAATAAAACGTTGTTAAAGCATAGCTTATACAATGTTTTGGATGAGAGATTTGTAGGCATAGTTCAAGTTCTTCCAAAAGCACAGTCACAACTTGAAGGGATATAGCCATGCTCGGCCATGCCAGGCGGCAGTTGGTTGGGCTGGGAGGACATAGACGCACTGTTAAATCCCAGGATATGGGGATACTGAGGATCGTGCAAAGCCTGGTGGTGTTCCCACACACCGCCTTGCAGTGCCTTAGCCCAGAAGAAGGTGTGTAGTCCCAGGAGACTCCAGAGGTGTGGGAAGATTGCCAAGGGTGTCACCACCCTCCCAACACAAGGAAGGTTTCCTGGAAGAGGGGGATTTCAATGTCTTCCTTTGGCTCAGGGATACAAACCCCTGAGGCTGTCCCAGCTTCCTGCTGGGGGATGCAATTCATTCCCCATTGGCACTGCTGGGGCGGAGCCAGACACACCTCAAAAAGGATGGAGGACCCTGTGGTCCTTACATCAACCCTTGTTTAGAAACAAAGCAAACAAAGCAAAATCATGGCAGTAGAAGGAAATAGAAGTGTTGTGGGTTGCTGGCTATTGCTTGGGGAGAAAAGCAAATTAGAAAGTACTGTTTTACAATGGAGGTGTAGAAGCAAACTCATCAATCTGGGAATGGCATTCAAATAAGCCAGTTGAGTGTGTTGGGCCAGTTGAAGGAAGTTTGACTTCTTTCTGGTGCTGTCTACACTGCCGTGGAGAACAGGTACATGAGGTGGCACCCAGGTGGCTTCCCAGGCCAGCTGGAATCCTTGAGGAATAATTTTTGATACAAACTGAGACCATGGAATTTACCCTGTGGAACCTTCTGCATCTGTGCAAAGCCATGGCATTGAGACCTTAAAACAGGCCCTGCCAGGGCACAGCTTGTTCGTGGAGTCTTATATCATAAATACAGATTAGGAGCATATTTTACAACGTAAAGTGTTTGTGAGAAGCAGAATCTATCATTTTGTTATAAAAGGTTTTTATGACATTGAGAAACAGTAATAAACCAATTTAGAAAGTATTTTTTTAATGTACTAATGTGTGTGCTTCTAAAATCATATTTAGCATCTATGTATAAGTTCATACTTAAAACCATACGTAACATATGCTCATAAAATCTGGCTGTGCAGCTCTGAGTACTGAATGAACCCATCTGTACTCAGGATAACTCAGGACACCCCCACCCCCACCCCCACCCCCACCCCGAGAATCCTGGTCAGGCCTTCACAGACAGCAGAACCCCAGGGAACACTGGCGTTATCCTTGCTCAGTTGGAATTTTTACAGATGGCTGGCCTTTGCTTTTCCCCTCCCTGGTTCTATTTTTGACTAGACTGAGCTCCTGGGGGAGGTGATGAGGATAATGCCTAATATTTGAGTACGTCCTGTGTGCTCTGGCCTAGTCTTTGAAACAACACTATCGAGTCAGTATTATTAACTCCATTGTCACATGAGGCCACCGAGGCAGATGGAGGTTGAGGTAGTAAATGGCAGAGTGAAGACTTGAACTGAGAGAACACAGACTAGCACTGCACTGGCCCGCCTCCCCAGGAATGGGCTTCTCTGTGGCACCTTCTTCCTCTTCTCTTCACCCCCTCACATCCCAAGAGGCTGACTGCATCTAGTATGATGGCAAGGGACAGATTTCAAGAATTAGTTCTGTTGGATTCTTACTTGGAGACTTAAAATCCTTTATGAAGAACTGGTGAAACTGAATGGGTGACACTGTTTGCCTTTGTCTCAAATCTGAAGGTGAAATCTCTTCATTTTTATTATAAGGATCGTTGCCGTCTAGAACCAGTTATTATGAACTTACTTGCCATATCTGGACTTGCAAAGACATGTCTGCCCTCGGGGAGCTTGGAGAGACAGAAATACTGTCCTGGACAAGTGAGAAGTGGGAGGAATTTCAAAATGGAATTGAAAACTAGGTAGAAGAGTGCTTGCATGAGCCCAAATGGCTTTTGAGTCAAGAGTTTGAAGATGGGATTTGTAAGGCATGAGCGATGGTCCATGTGTGGGTCGGGGGGACTCCATCTCATTTTCTTGATTTAAGTCACGACACACATCTCCTCAAGTGGAGGAGAGAGGGGAGGGCCCGTGGTAGAGGTGATGGAGGGGAGGGGCCTAGGAAACTTGGCCCTTGGTATATTCACCCTCTGTCCCGGCTGCGGGGAAGTTTCATGACCGCAGAGGGGGAATCAGTGGGGGGCCACCCATAGGGTCCTCTTGTCCTCAGCACAAATCCGGAGGGCACCATGTCCGTTGCAGGGAATGGGTTACAGCACTGTACAGTCCCATTGATCCAGACCAATTAGTGACCATTCTGGGTCCTCAAAGCCTGCGGAAGTTTGCTCACATCTCCAGATGGTACCAGTGTGAACGATGTCAGCGAATAATGTCAGCCGGGCAGGAGCTTCCCAACAGCCCTATAAGGCAGCACCATTGTCTGCATTTTACCAGGAGGAAACCAGGGCCTGGGAGACATGGGATTTTAACCCACTGCCAAAAAGAGGCTGCGTCCAGCTCAAAGACTGTTTTATCCTCCCTCCTTTTTTTCTTTCTCTGCCCCCCTTCTCTTCTCCTCTCTTCTCTGGCCTTCCACCCCTTGCCCCCCCTTTCCTCTTTCCATTTAGAAAAAAGGGTTGATGATTTGTTACAGTTGGTGTAGATCATTTGCTGAGTTAATGTAGAGAATTTGTCCTAAATCAGACAGTGTCGATTTATATTCTTGTTCTTAAATCAGTGATGATGTTTGTGTGGAATGAATTGGCGTTCAGATAATTTAAACCAGCGGCAGTTTGAGTAACAACTCGAAGGAGACGCAGAGGTGTAGCCGCTTTCGTGGGCAAATCCCTCACCATTTGGACCAGACAGTAATTCCTCCTCAGTGACCCATAAGCACAGCACATCTCCTGGCCAGGAAGAGCCATGTTAGGGAGCCTAGAGAGAGAGAGAAACCATCCCTCATCCTTACCCAGTGACTTACCAGACGCAGCTGGAAGTAGCAGGCCTCCTTCCATCCTGCAGCTCAGGCCAGGATCCAAAATAGGAAATCAGCTTTGCTTGCTAATATTTTTTGAGATGTGCTGGCTCTTGCAGGATCGTAATTCAAGGACAAGGCCCCCCAAGTGGAACTCAGTTGGCAGCCAGGGCGGGTCTTCCTACCAACACCAAGGTGAAATGAGCTCAGTGGGGCCGGACAGATGCCAGTTCTGCTGCCAACCAGCTCTGCTCTGACCAAATCACTTCACATGTCTGAACCATGTCCAGCATCCTGCAAATAGACTCCTAGCGCCTCGTCTGCATACTTCGTGGGATTGACTTCTGTCAAACAAGAGACAGTTGAGAAAATACTTTTGAGCTATTACAAGCTAGACTGGTGTGCCGGGGGCCGGACCTCCAGGTGCACTAGAAGTGCATTCAGCTGGCATGATTGCAATATCTCACCACCAGTGGCTCAAACAAGAGCTTACTTTTCTAACATAAAGTCTGGGAGTTGGCAGCCCAGGATGGGGCCATTTTTCCATTTTAGACACACTAAAGACTCAGGTCTCTCTGTCTTTCTTTGTCATCCTTAATATGTTAGCTTATGGTCACAAGGCTTCCTGCAACTCTAAACATCATATCTGTGCTCAAAGTAGGGGGAAAAAAGAGTAAGGGCGCTGGAGCCAAACAGACACATCTGTTCCTCTTACCGAGAAACAGAAGCTTTTCCTGGTCCTCTTCCCCTGATATTTCTCGTTGTCCGACCTCAGTTACGTGACCATCCTTGGCTGCAAGGGAGGCAGAGAAAGTGGAGGAAGGGACAACGTGAGTTGGCTTATCAATCAGAATGCCGGATGTCAAGAATATTGGTTTTCTTGTCACAAGGTAGAAGGGAAAGGAAATGGATTTTGTGTCTGTGGCACGTTACCTCACCCCTTTCTCTTTAGCATAGTCAGACGACCCTTTGGACGGTATAGGACATCATAGGCAATATTGATAGAGACAGAAAACATGTGTCCTTCCAGGGCCCTGCTTTCGCCAACTGATGTGACCTGGTCATTCAGAGGGCTCCCACCGTCAAAACTGGTAACTTTTGTCACGATGTGGCCCTCCTTTCCCCCACCTGTCTCCCCACTCCTGTTTTCTGGAGCAGAACCGCTGTCAACGTCTCTTCTACAGAGAACTAGCTGATGCTTCCACTGGCCTGATCACCAGGTGTGCCCCGGCAGGTCCCATGGGTTTAATTCTAGCACAGCCCTCAGCACAGTCCATGTGGCGTCTACTGCCCCGCGTACACCTGGCCCCTTTTTCTAGCCCACCACGTCCAACCCCCCTGAGATGACCTCCAGACACATAGCGCCCCCTGACCTTGGCATGAAGGCAAGCTTGCATTATCGGCTTCCTGCTGCTCATCTCCAAATTCACCCTTTCTGATTATGCTGTGAAAATGGATCTGGGCCCTGGAAATATTTTTCCTTTGCAGCTGGCAGTAGAGCATTGTCAGTAGAAATTCTGGAAAGACATTTCAGGAAGAAAAGGATTTTCTGTCTGGTTCTCCAGTGGCTCCTGCAGCACCCAGGTCCTGCAGCCGGAGCGGAAGGTGGGGACCCTGCAGCTGGGGCAGCATGTGTGAGCTCAGGGTTTATCTCTGGGAAGCAGAGTGTGTAGCAGGGTTCTTCTGTTTTATAACTAGTCTCTGTCTCTCTCTTAATTACCTTCACCAGATTTAACAGGCCATTCAGCTATGAAAGTGTCTGTAGAACCCTTAAGGCAGAACAGCAGTTAAGAGCGTGGGCTCTAGAGACGGATCAGGGTTCATTCCCAGGCCACCTACACCCTGGGTGCTCTTTTAGCTGACAGTTAATTGATCTAAGCCTCAGTGTTCCCAGTTGCAAAATGGGGATAGTGATGAGGGTTATCTGGGTTTCCTGAGATTTTTACTATAAATGAAAAGATTTAGTACAGAGCCTGGCGTATAGTAATCTCCATAAATATGAGCAGGATTGTGTTATGGCTGTTGCTGAGGCCACTCTGGCCCTTAGTGGGTGACGGGACTGCATAATTCTGAGTCCTTTCCAGTGCAGCTCGTCCACATAGCACGTATCCACCTGGCTTCGAGCCTCCTGCTTACGTCACCTGCACATCTGGCTTTCTCTTCCATTCTCCCTTCTGTTCTCTGCTCTTTCTTCTCTCCCTGTTCTTCTTTGTCATGTTCTTCATACGCTCCTCTCGATTCTTTCTCCCTGTTTCTAGGCGTTTGCTGTACGGAATTAACAGTGGTTTGAGACAGTTTAGAAACTGTGCTTTTTTTTTTCTTAGGGCTTTGGAGAGACACATGTACATGTGTTTGTTCTGAATATTTTATTATCTTGTGATGACTCGCTAGTGTTACTCATCTCCAGGGTCGAGTGTTCCCTTCCAGTTTTGTTCTTTCAGGAATAAGATAAGAAGGAAGCGTGCTGGTGGCCATGACCCAAAAGACAGATGAGTCACGACTCACGAACAGACACAAAGGTCTCAGTGTGAACAGTTTCTTGTCCTTGGGAGGGAGTATCTGTAACTTTTCAAGGGTTCCCCTTCACCAGCTGGATATGAGTTCAAACAATTAAATTTTGTGCAGACAAAACCAGCAGCCTGAGGCAGCCCACCAGCACCTGGAAACTCAGAGAAAGTGATCTGTGGGCAAGTGCTGCCTCTGGTGGTCTTGGGACTCTTACCAGCAATCGATGGGGCTGCACTGTGGGCTCCCTGAGGGCACACACCGGCAGTCTTGCTCACCTTGGGTCCCCAGAGCCCAGCCAGGCCCCAGCCACAGGAGGTACAAAGTAAAACCTGAAGAGAATGAAATGACGGTGTGGATGAGGTAGGCCGGACATGCGTGCTGCTGGTTCTGTCCCCTCTCCGTAGCAACCAGCCTCATTCAGTGAAAGAAGAGAATGGCGTGGTTTGTTTGCATCGTGGACCTGTGTTCCTGGGGTGAGGGGATTATCAGGCCGTGGGCTCTGGACTTGGTTTTGACTCTAGCACATGCGCTGTGGCCCTGGCACGTTAACCTCCATAAACCCAGCTTCCTCCTTTGCAACATAAGAAGGACGCTAATAGTACCTAGGCCGTGGGGTGTAGAGACAAGACGAGGAAGGTCAAGAAGTGCTTAAGTTAGTGTCTGGCACATAGTGAGTTGTCAAGAAAGGTTTGCTGGCAGCTCCCGTTGCTCTAAGTCAAGGAGAGTGGCATTCAGACAGAGATTTTTAGCACAAAGAAAGGGACTCAGAGATCATTTTCTGGTCCGGTATTTCCCGTCCCTGACCTTTACCCACCAACTTGTTAAGACTTCATCTGCTAAAAAAAGGAAAATAATACCTCATAGGATGGTGGGGAGGAGTGAACTAGAAAAATACATGTAGCACACAGTTCCTGGTACATAGTAAGTGCTCATTAAATGGTACCTAGTGTTCTCTTATTACGTCTTATTAGCACCAAATACTCATCATTTGTGACTGCGCTTAAGTTAGCCTTGTAAAGAAAAACAATCGTCTCTGTCAGCCTTTATGCCCTTAAACTACAGGTGCAGAGTCCCTGGTCTGCCTGCTGTGCGGCAGGTGATGTGGTTAAGAAAGGGGAGGGCACCGGCTAGAGGTAGAGCCCTCTCCTGGCCCCTCGCCGCCCAGCACTGTGGCCTAGAAGAAGCCGCCTGTCTTCTCTGAGCATCAGTTTCTTCATCCGCTACCTGTCAGGTTGGCTGTGACGATCTCACGAGAGAAATGTAAATCCCCGTGCCATGCCAGCATGGAAGTCATTGTTTTGATGATTATGTCTCAGCTCAGGATTGCTTTCACTGCCATTACATATGGTTAGATGTTGCCATATTTAGCTGTTTTGTTTTGCTCCGCCCCAGCCAAGTGGGTTATGTTCAATTTCTAACTTTCCAGAGGGTTAGGAACCTTGTTTCATTCATTCAAAATATATGTGTACTGTATGCCAGACATTGTTCCAAGGTCTGGAACTGCAAGAGTAAATAGGTTGTAAGCTTGCCTTTATGGAGCTCATATTCTAATAAGGAAAAAGAAGGCAATAGACGACTAACTAAATATATAGTACAGTAATATGTTCTATGAGCAATAATAAAACAAGGTAAGGAAACTGAGACTGATGGAAGTTGCCACCCATTTTTGGACAGGTACTTTTTTTTTATTAACATATGCCTGCCTCCTCCCCCAAATTCCAATCAAGTCCTTATAAATAGAAGCGCCTGTGTCATTTTTTGTGGACATGAGGCCTGAATTCTTGAATCACGGAAAGTTGAATTTATGTCTAGCCTGATTATGATGTCTGTAGAACGGTTATGGCGCCAGGTACCCACGTACGCGTCAATCGCTGGTAAGAGTGATTGGTTTCCTGCATGCTATAGAAATACAGTTTGCAGAAATCCTGCCCAGGCTCCCAGATGCATGTCTTAGTCTTAGCTGCTTCAAACCTTGCAATCAGCTCTTGTAAACTTGGCCTTAGAGGTTTGTTCTCGCAATCATTCCAATTTACAGTTCTTTAGAAGTGGATTTTTAGCTGCCTGCATTCCCTGGGCCCTTCTTAATTATGAACATAGATCTTTTATGGTTAAAAAAAAAAAAAATAAAGAAATTACATTCAAAATGGATATTTTTTAATGCAAACCATTATTTGTCTCATAAACCCTGGTTATGTGAAACAAATTTGAGTTTTCGGGAATTTAGGAGAGTCTTTATGAGCTGGCCCCATCTGTAATGTTAGCCCTGGGTGCGGTGGTGGTTCTCACCTTAGCTGCTGCTCTTTGGAACCACTTGGAGTGGTGTTAAAAATCCCAATGCCTGGACCGCACTCCAGACCAGTAAGATCAGAATCTCTGTCAGCCTGATAAAAGCTCCCAGATGATTACACTGTGCCACCAAGGTTGACCACCCTTGTTGTAGAGACTTCTGTTGTATCTCATGGGAAGGTTGAGGGTTCAGACAAGCTTCCTTAAAGGGTGGTTTTCAAATATAGCAGCATCAGCATCACGCAGGAATTTGGTCAAAGCAGACGCCACCCCCAGAGATTTGGGTGCATAGGACTGGGTAGGGCCTGAGGGTGATTTTGATATAGGGGGCGGGAAAACCAAACTTAGGTAGAGCCTTATAGCCTCCACCTTCCCAGAGGATTCTAAGGTTTTCTAGGTTTGAGATCCACTACTGAAGAATTGAGAATAGACCGAAAGATCTCTTGACCGACCTTCACTTCTCAAAGGTCTGGTTAACCTACATCTGCCATTTCCTTTGTCCAACATGCTGAGGCCAACAGCCTGTGAATGTTGGGGCTGCCAGGTGACCCCCCACAGTGGCAACACACTTTTGCACCCACAGTGTGAGTTGTGTGTACATTAAGCACGAGGTGTGTCTGCTACCAAACCTGGTAATGCCACATACCTGTTTTATAATCACATAATTTCATTAGCTATTACATAAACTGATGAAATATAAATGTGAAAATTAAGAGCAGCCATTTCTTTGCAAACTTAGATTGTAGCTTTGGAAGGATTTGATCAAGATGAGACCTCTAAAAAAACCTGCTATTAAATTCTGGATGGTTGAGACAATAGTCAAATAACGGGAAAATTCACAAACACTTTGAGGCTGCATTTACGTTACTCTGTAAGTATTTTTAAGTTTACGTGACACTTGAAAGAAATTTCTCAATTGCCTTATAGTTTTAGGTAAAAATAAATCATTGCTGGTATAGAGGTATCACTTTTTAACTTTTTAAAAGCTTTGAAGGATTCTATTAGTTGATCAACCACTTCTTCTTACGTTGAATAATAATGAGCAGTGATGTCGACTGTGGGTGAGAGTAGCTGTGATTAACATGTGAAGACAGTGTTAAGTTCCTAGTCATATATTCAAATAACAGTACGTAATTTAGTGAACTTTCTAGTTTTCTTATAAAACAAAGTACAGTACCTCTAGTTTAAATCAAGCACTGAAAGGAAAAATTCATCAAGGACCTTATTAGCACTAATCTAGCTATTGAGCGGTACACCATTAATATTTGCTTTTGGAATTTGCTTTTGAAAGCTATTTTCAGTACTTTGGCCAGTTGGTATCTGATTGTTATTTACACTCGTCCTTAACACGTCTCAAATTTCTAAATCAAAGGTTAGCAAAATCTGGCGCACAGGCCCACTTCCTTTGTTCACATGACCCATAAGCAAAGCATGGTTTTTATGTTTTAAAATGGTTGAAAACAAATCAAAAGAAGAAGAACTTGTGACAGGTGAAATTACATGAAACTCAAATTTCAGTGCCCCATAAAGTTTTACAGGAACACACCCATGCCCATTTGTTTGCTACCAGTACTCGCTGCTTTCCCCACAATGGCAGCGTCCAGGGCTTGGGACGAGACTTGGTGATCCACAAAGCCATAAATATTTGTGATCTGGCCCTTTGAGAAAAAGAGCTGTGAACCCCTGACCAAAATGCCAGCTCTGTCTGAGTCTCCTGCCTTTTTAGCCGTCCCTCTCGGCAGCCACTGCTCCGAGTCCTGCTCTGTCCTTGAGTGCTTGCTCGTAGCCTGCCTTTAAAGTGAATGTGTTGAATGTAACTGGGTCAGTGTTTCAGGGGTTCTTTGTTCACCTGCTTGATTCTGGCCAGTCCTCTGGTGTGTAAAAGCCATGTTCCTAGTTCTTCTAAACCATAAACTATTTGTAAAATCAAATCTCACCTGTAAAAAATGCAAATGGTTCATAACTATTTGATTTTTACAAGTACACCTTTATTGTAAATATGTCAAATTTACTTTGGGTGCCCCCATGACCTTTTTGAAGTTTGGTGTGCAAGTACCTCTGCTGTATCATGATAATCTAGATTCCTGAGAAATAAGCTACAAAGCGGCAGACTGAACATGACAGAATTTATGAGAGCAGTAGGGTGGGGCCAGACTATGGTGAATTTAAAACACTTTGATCCACAGTCATTATAAAAAAAGATAACAATAATGGTAGCAGAGTTTTAAAAGACACATTTAAAGCCTAAAAAGTAAATACCATAGTAAATATACAACCTTACCTTTAAAAAAGTCAAAGTAGCCTACTGGGGAGGCTGATTTGAGGCTACTTCTACACCCCGGAAACAGGATAAGGTATAAAATGATGGAAGCGAATTCCCATGGGAGCACTTTCAAGCCAGAGCTTGTTGCCACACGGAGCCAGCAGGGAGAACAGGCGGGATACGCAGTATTGGGTCCCTCTCTGGCTTCCTGCACACAGCTCAGTGAGTGTATTTGGCATTAAGCTGCTGTTCATGATTCTACAAAATATTACTGTGCTGGGAGAAAGTATCACCTATGAACCAAAGTAACATATGTGCTCCACTGACATCGATCCCTACGTCTCCTTCCTGTCTGAGCTTACTGATGTTGGAGAAATATGCATTTTAGCTACACCGACTGTATTTCCTCCTTCAGTCTCTCTCACTTCTTACCTTTCTCCAAATAATGTTATGTATTAAACAGCAGTATGCGCAGGAGACTCTGAATCACAATAACTTGCAAACAAAACAAAAAACCAAGCAGATAACAAATATACATTAAAGAGTTCAGGTCAGCACTTATCGCAAGGCTGTGTGTCTACACTGTAATACGTACAAAATCCCAAAAGAATGAAGACTAAAAAGGGTGACTGGAACGTCATGAGTCGCTTAATCCTTCTCGTGCCCTTGGAAGCCTCTCACTTCTGGCTCCCAATGTGGGAAGCGCTCAGCGGCTGACTGAGTGGCGTGTTCACTTCAGATGGGCTTCATTCTGCAGCAGTGCACATCACACAAACGGGGGTGGAGGGCAGTATTTTCTTTAAGCTTTGTATTTATTTTAAGTGTGTTTTTCCAGGACCCATCAGCTCCAAGTCAAGAAGTTGTTTCAATCTAGTTGTGGAGGGCGCAGCTCACACTGGCCCATGTGGGGATCGAACCGGCAACCTTGATGCTATGAGCATCGCGCTCTAATCAACTGGGCTAACCGGCCGCCCCGCTGGAGGGCGGTATTTTAATGCCACAAGAATTTGAGGTATCAAGGTAAACCTCAAAGATCAGGTTCTAGACAGACACATAGGATATTTTTTAAAGGTTGGGTATTTATACATATACATCAACACATGTGTGAGGCATGACAATATGAAAATGCAAAATCAGTGACAATATGGCACAGGAGAAAGTTAATAAACCCACTGAGGATGAAGCATATTGTGCATTCTCAGGAGGAAGAACAAATACAAAAAATGAGACTTTGCTAAATGCTTGTTAAAAGGAAGATGCATCTAGCATTTTTTACTCCAGGCAGAGAAAATGAGGTCATATTAGTCCTAATAAACAGAAAAAATAAGGAACAGCTAAGCAGAAGCTATGCTAAGCGGCAGCAGAATCTCTTGGAGATAAGGTGTAAATAGCACTTTGTTACCAGCCAGAGTCGTATCACGGTAAGCACTGGGAACATTTTGGTATGCTGGCAGGAATCCTCAAAAGAGCATCGGAGCAAAAATTTGATGCAAAGTAAAATAATGGGTTATTTTTAAATGTGCATAATTAGCCGGTGGCTGGACTACAGAAAATCCATTAAGTGTCAGGGTACGACTTGCTGTCAGAAGTAACATCTGACATGTTTGAACAAGCCATTGATGGAAAATGCAGTAGGAAGGAATGACATCAGAGGTGTTAGAAGAAATGCCCTTCAAACGAGTGCCTTTATCGATAAAATGTTGTTGTCAAAGTTTCTCAAAATTGAAATGTTGCAATGGGGGGGGGTGATAATTAAATTAGGAATTGCATTCAAATGTGAATGTTAAGTTGTACACACACCCTGAAAAAAAGTTTCTCAAGTAAATGAAGGGTTTTGCTTTTCTTAAGAAAGATGGGCAATTCAGGCTTGCTTTACTGGCCTGTCATATGGGACCCAGGCTGTTTCTGTCTTCCTACTCTGCCGTCTTAGTAATGGGGCCCATTCTCAAAGGTACCTCTCGGTCCACTATGACTGCTGGAGCTCCAGCCATTAGGTTCTCAGTCCACTTAGGATGCAAGAAGAAGAAAGGAAGGATAAAAAGTGTATACTCCTCTGCTGAGGCAGCTGTCTTTAAAGAGCTTTCTTACAAGTTGTACCAAATCTTTACCTACCCTAGTTGTTAAGGGAGGCTTGGAAGTGTGATCTTTTATCTGGAACTATTTCTGCCTCAAATAAAAGTGGGGTTCTGTTTGTAAGCAAGAAGAGGATAACTGTAAGCTGTCTCTACCATAGAGGGGATAGGTACTAAACTAATCTTTGTAATAAATGAAAGGGTAGGGAGGATAGTGCTATATGCCCAGGAAATATGCTTCTGTGGGACATCTCAGGATAAGCAAAAAATTGAGGTAAAGATAAAAATAACAACAAAACTGTTATCACAGGAGGAATATAGCAGAGACCATTTGGGCAGATAAAAACAAAAAAAAATGTATGATGCATTCACTTTACCAACCTGGCATGCCCACTAGCTTTCATGTTCTGGTTCTGATTCTGCCATGTAACTTATTAGATGACTACAGGCAAGTTTCTTGTCCATCTGTAAGATGGAAACAACAGTCCCTTCCCCCTAAGGCAGATTGACTGAAAGGCTGAGTAGAAAGTCATTGTACAGAGCTGAGAGCGGTGCACACAGGGGCATCACAGCCACGAATGTGGCTATGCCATCTCTGCTGTAAGTCCAGTTCAGTCGAGAGCAAAGCACCTGGCAGGCTCTTGCGTCGTGCCACCTAGTGCTGGAGGGAGAGGGCAGAGGCTCACTCACCCTCGAGACCCAGTCCTGAACGACCCAGAAGAGTTGTTTGGTTAAGGGCAACAAGTGGGGCGGGGGGCACAGGAATATTGGGAGAAAGTAGTCCTCCTGTAGCCACAGAGGGTGGAGTATGCAACTGTGTATCCAAGAGCCCCAGAGCCAGAAGAAAACTATGTCTGTGAATGGGGAACTGAATGGAAACCCCCACGGGAAGATGACTGGTTAGGGGATTGTTGAAAACTCAGGTCACTTTCCAACGTAATTCTGTGATCACAGCCATCCCAGTGGTGAAAACTTTAGGAGACACCGCAAACAGCAGTTTGATTTCATTGGGATCAGAGCCTGGGATTTTAGAAGGGTCCACAAAAGATGAATAAAAGGGAAAGAAAGAATTTTTGAAATGTAAGATGAGAGCTGTCTAAAGTCTGAAACTTGCCACCTCTTCCCCAAAAAGTCAAGGACGACAAGAAAGAGGTCTCCCAACTTCTGAGTGTTTGAAAGCTTTTCTTAGAATAAACTACAGTTGACTTTTTTTTTTCTTTAAATCTTATGATGGAAAATTTCTAACAAAAGCATCGTACAGTGAACCTCCACGTACCCATTACCAGCTTTACCAGTTACCGACTCACAGCCAGTCATGCTTCATCTTTATTCCCCACCCCCAGATTATTTTACAGCAAACCCAAGACATCTTATTATTTCATCCCTAAATATTTCAGTGTGTACCTCTGAAATATAAAGACTCAAAAAAATTGAACCACAAGACCATTATCACACCTAAAAATAGTAAGTTCTGAATATTGAGTACACAGTATTCAGATTTCTTACATTCTCTTTCTCCTTTTTTTTTTCTTTTTTTTTCTTTTCATTTTATTCAGTTAGGACACAAATAAGATCCACACACTGTGACTGGGTGTGTTCCTTAAGTCTCTTTTTAATGGAAGTTTATTTTTTGAAGAAACCAGGTGATTTATCCTGTAAGTCTGAATTTTACTAATTGCATACCTGTGGTGTGGTTTGCCATCCTTCTCGCCTCACTATAGTTTCTGAAATAGGTAGATAAGATATTACAGCTTGATCTAATTCCGTTTTGATTTTTTGCAAGGCTACCTCATAGGTGGGGTTGAGTGTTAACATCAGACGGCACAGACGTCTGGTTATCTTGCTTTTCTTGATGTTCTCAGCCATTAAGAATCGTTGCCTAGATCCATTAGTTCCTTAATGCTTGCAAATGGTGATATTCTAATTAAGTGTTTTTATGAACTTCGTTTAAATATATTTGATGTTTTTCAGCCCATTGCAGTTATTCTTATTAGTGCTATATGGAGTTTTAAATATAGCCTATTTAAATTTCGGAAATGCTGTTTGGGAACATCGGAAATGTCATGGAACGGAAGAGACCGGGATAACATCTGCCCTCATCTAGCACCCTCTGCCTTTTCCAGATTTGCTCCTTTTTATAAGGAAAGCGTTCTCACTTTAATTTTTTTTTTAATAGAGTAAATCCTCAGCCTCTGCACTGCCTCCATATGCTTTACCACCTGAACTATCAGACCTACCAGCTAAATAGGTTTTCTGGTGATTAATTTTTTTCCTGGAGACCCAGAGGCCCGCAGTCATGCACATATGGTATCTAATGGCTTGGTAGGTAACTGAGTTAATGGTGTGTGAAGGTGACCTGAATAAATTGGGAATCAGAACTGATGTGGACTGTGACAGGCTGCTTCTGTAATAAATTTGGAGTATTGCATTTTTGCCCAAGTGTTAGGTGACTCTTGAAGAGAAGCTATATAGCCCTGAGCTCAGAAATTCTTTCAAGGACATGGGAGACCAACTGCTTCCTCTTTTGAACCTTTTTAATGAGGATGTTCACTCATCTCTACATTCTGCTGGAATGTAGAGGATGTCATCATTCTCCTGTTACAATTCCTCTTTCTAAATTGAAAACTGCACATGACCCAGACAGATTAGGTTTCGTCAGCTTTCCCTAACCCTTCCTTCTAGGCAAAATAGATGCCAGCAGAATTTGACTTACAGATTTCATTGTGCTGTGGGCAAGTGGTTATTTGCAAGCTTCTACTCAGGGCTGGATTGCCACATGGTCTTCAGTTTGTTTTTGCTTGTTCCAGCCATGTCAATGAAAAAAATGTTGAGCATCCCACCCAATCAATGGACATTCATTTCTTGATAAAATGTACAGTTCTATAATAACATTATGTGCATTATAAAAACATTGAAAAGTGTAGACCAACATTTCTGTTTTTCTTACATCCCAGTGTATCTTCTGGTGTGTTCCCCTTTGGGGTCCACTTCATTAGTTAGTTTAAGCACTAATCTAACTAATGAGGTTCCATCACAGCAGTGGTACCCTCCAAAAAACCAAACACCAACAACGAAACTCAACTTCAGTTAATTTGCAAAATCCGAAAAATATGGAAAATTACTACTTCCAGCATACATATAAGTTTCTATTGCTTATAGAAATGCAGTTTTATTTTGAATCATATGGCAAGGCACTATAACCATTTGAAATATAGGACTTCTTGAACAACTTTAATCTGACTCTATTTCCACTAACATCTGCAGGGAGTATTCTTTCACTGAGGACAAATTTTAAGTTGCATGTGTATTCTAGTATATGAAACACTCAGTGTCCCCCTCCCCCCAATCCCCCCCAAAAAATTGAAGTAAGACAGTGGTCACTGATTTTTGCCAAAATAGTCACTGCCAAGTTCCTTTAACATCAAATTAGTTGGGCCTGGGTTTCCACTGAAATGGGCCACTTCCCACCCTCTACACAGTTGCTTTTACCGCAGATACAGCCCTTCTTCAGTATCAGTTATGCCAACTCTCAAGATTTTGCTGCTCTTTGTCGTGTTTCAGACCCCAGAGATCTTTGCTTCTTGGGCTCCTGACTGTTTCCTTTAGCAGATGTTTATTGAGCAACTTCTGATGGCGTTGACTAATCAGAGATGTACAAGTCTGTGACTAGGTCCTTGGCCTGGGGGAGCTTGGAATCCAGGAGGGGAAGAGAGGCAGCAAACCCTGAGGTGATGTTTAACAAAGTGGGGGACTGTATAGCAGGTGGCACTGCTGTTAGTGATGTGCTTGAGCAAAATGTCAAGATAAAGGTGCTACTCAGAGTGTTTCACAGGGGACACCCTGAGGGGGTAAAGAGCGGAAGGCATTTCTCGGCAGGAGAGTCTCTGGAACAGAGACCGGAGACAGTAGTTTGTTACCCGTGGACGTGGGACAGAGAAGAAAGGCCTGACTAGTATAGAACACAGGTGTGAAGTCCTGAGAAGAAGCCTATGGCACAGCTCTTTGGAGTTAAGTCACTTGTCCACATCATCTTATGTGACCTTTTGGACCTTTCTGGAAGAAGGGTGGTTACCTGAGGAATCCAGGTGCAGGTGGGTGAAACCACTTGCCCAAGGACACACAGCTGGTAAGTGGCAGAGCCCATCCTGAAAGCCACATGTCCTGACTCCAGGTTACTCACCCTTCTTCCTGAACCTCCATAGGGAGCTCATAATGAGTGTGGATGTGGGGGCAGAGCTTCAGGACTCGCAAAGCACCTGAGAAATGTGAAGGGTGAGGGAGAGAGGTGTTGATTGTGTGGGAGAGAGGAGGATATAGACAGTGTGAAAGAGATTTTCCAAAATGATGGAGAGGTGTGAGACCTCGGCTTTGTTTTCCCAGGTGTTTTAATTGTTTCTGTTTTCAAACTCTTCCTGAGTTAGACACTTTTTCTTTCTAAATGTATTTATGTGCAGCATTTCATATCCGTGATAATTAGGCTGATCACTTTTATTTGGCTATCTTGGTGTTTTCAAAAAGTCAGCAGTGATGTGAAGAAATTTCAAGAGGCATGTGATTTATTTCAAGGAGCATGAAGGAAGATATTTTTAGCCTCTCTCCTAAAATCAGTCCTTCACTTAAAGACTTGCAGTTAGCTGTCCTTTCAGGGGAACTTTCACTGCTGTGCCAAAATCAGAATATCACTGTGCCTTCCTCAAAAAGCTCAGAGAGATTACGCCTGGCATTTAGAAGTATGTCCTTAGTTTGATTGGTACAGAGGAAGAAAGGAGCCCGAGAGAGAGTCTTGTGTTTTAAATGGCCTGGTTTATCACATGTCAGGTCCCAGCCTTCCCAACAAAGATGTGTTGGCACTTGCTATTCTGAGGGGAGAGATTATGCACATTATTACAAACTGACACATCCATCACCATGAAGTCGTGGGTATTAATGCATATAGCGCTGGGCTGAATGCCTTGGAGAGGAAACTTAACAAGCACCGCTCTTATGTGCTAGAGCTTAAAACTACCAATGCGAAACAGTGATGTGGAAGGTGGAAGCAAGCCCACAGCCGCCCACCCAGAGAGGGGAATCCCCTCAGTCAGGAGCCCAGCATGGAGGACAGAGACCCCTTAGTGACTGAAGGGCTTGCCCTCTTCCATCTGGAGGCTTTGCACCCTCTGGGGTCGGTGATGTGCCCTGTTTCTGCCATAATGAGTTGCTGCTGGGTAGCACTCTTTCCGTGGCACAGCACAGAGAGTATGTGATTGATTCTGTGTGTGTGTCTGACGATGTGGTGGGAATTTGGACCCCTTCCCATAATAATTTTAAAAGGCATTTGTTTCTGTGGTTGGCCTTATGATAGATAATAGGGCAGGTTTACTATTTCCCTTCTTTTACAGATAAGAAAACAGAAGCTTGGGGACTTGCCCAAAGTCCCACAGGAAGTTTGTTACAGAGCTGGAATAAAAACCCAGATTGCTTTATTCTTGACCCGTCTGCCTACTAATTTTACACAAATGTGGATGGTTCCCCAGAAACGGCCATGTTACTTCCGATCCGTGTGGGGGTAGCCTGCCCGCAGAAAGGCTGTTCACAGGCAGAGACCAATTCTCTCCTCGCTTGCTCTGAATAAGGAAGCAGGGCTGGTGACAGGTGACCCACCTCTGCCATCCATTCTGGGAGGCAGTGTTTGTGCTGAATGCCAACTGCTTGTAAGAGCCTTCGAGCATAAGGGTCCTGAAGAAGCCCTCAGTCATTTTGAAGCAGTGCTGTTTACCCTGTGGATGACTGTTCCAACAACGAGTTTCCTGGCACACTAAATTATGTCTTATTTAGATGCTGTCATCTTCCTGGACAGACTTTCCAGTTAAGCTCTAGGATGGCACCAGAGGGCGCATTTGTGACCTACCGGAATTGGTTGGGCTGTCCTGATATCCCCAAAGAGTTGCTTTCTATTATCGGGAATTCGGGCTCTAACCTCCAAATACTATCGTAGAATCATTTCATTAATTCCCTTATAGTAAACGTAACATTCATAAACTGTGTTCCGTCCCAGACTGCATGTTGCTGTGTTTCTCCTCAACGCTGTCTGGGCTGCTCTTGTGGTTTTTATAATTCAGCGTCTTATGAACAGAACAGCTGGCCCTCTCCCCTTCTCTGCCTTTGCAGGGTTGGAGGAGAAACACAGGTGCGTTCAGCGAAGTGTTAACTCCTGTGCTTATGTGTGTGGTTCATCAGACTCAAGCATCCCTTCTTATTCCGAGCTGGGAGAGGCTCGCAGGAGGGTGAGGCCTGTGGGATACGCTCTTGCCTTAGAATGAAGAGGTGTGTACCGCCCTCTCGCTCACGTTCCGTTTCCCTGCCTGATTTCCCAACAAAACGGGTCCTTCTCCCCCATCCCACCTGCCAGATTTCTTCGTGGTCACCCCATGTGAACTATACCCTCCAGGGCTGCCAGGTGTGATTTTGGAGACCGGTGTTATCGTTTTCTCCCCCACCCTGGTTGTAAGGTAATTACATGTGGAAAAGTTAGAAATAGCAGGAAAGCAATTCCTTTTCATCCTGGCATGCAGCGATAACTGGGCTGGATATGTACTCTGGCAGTCACTTTGTGTGTTCTTATTTGTATATCTTGCTTCATATGAAAATAATAAAAAGTGTTCCTCTATAAACGATGAGAAAAGATAGACAAATGTGCTGCTGCACTGCCCATTAACATAGATACATGAAGAGCACTGACAGAGCTCCAAAAGTTAACATTCAAAATTAGAAAATGTTATTATTCATTACTGAGAGAGACCAACATAGAATTTTTCCCCCTCTTTATAGAAAAATCCATTAAAGTGATTAAAAAGTACTAATCTATCACTTTTTGGTTTTCACATGGTAACATATTTTATTCTTTATCGACATGATTACATATACCCAGTTCAGAAAAGAAATGTTCATGGTCTACATTTCTCTTCTGACCATTATTATTAGTCATTTCATTTCATGGTTATTACTAAAAATAATCTTTGAACCTAAAGGAGGGAGTGTTAACAGATGATCCCCTTTCGGTGTCACATGCTCCAGGTCCTCCATGGGCTTCCAGTTGGAGACCAGCACAAGCCTCAGTGGGCGCTGGGGAAGTGGAAGTGGGGTGTGAGTCCAGAGTTGGCCCCACCATGAGACAGGATGTGGCTGTTGTAACTCCCTGGGAGGCAGTCATCGCCCCCTCCTCATGGAGGACAGTTCTCTGGGGAGAGGGCAGCTGTGAGGTTAACGACCAGCACTAGACACCCACGGACAGATGAGCTGGTGGGAAAGGGGACCTGGGTGGCCATCAGCAGCCACTACACCTCCTTTCCTTTGCAGACTAAGGGATGTCTCCCTTGGGAAAGCAGAGAGGAAGATGCATGAAGTCATAATTTAAAAATCAAAGGACCATCAAACCATCAAGCCCCTCGTTTTACAGTTGAGGAACTTGAACTTGCAAAAGCTGAAGTCAGTTGTCCAGCCTCATCTAAGCAGTTCCAGGAGGGCTAAGGCTTGTACCGAGGCCCTCTGCCTCCAGAACACTTCCAACGCTGAGTAGCCTTGCACAACCTCACCCAAGGAAAAGACTTTTCTTTCAGATAACTTGAGAAATTGACAAGGGAAAGGGTCATTCCAGGTCAGCCTGGGAGAAAGAATTTCTGTGTGGTGTTTACTGAGGAGTTTGCAGGTGACTCTCCTGTGAGGTGAAAATGTGGTGTGTGAGGATGCTTTCCATCCCCGGACTTTTGCAAAGTGAGGCAACATTAAGTGAAAAGGGTTTACCACCTTCTTTTTCTTTTGACTCTCCAAGCTACCACCCACCCTGTCCATCTCGCTGCACTTCGGCTACTCAGAAGGCTTTGCTGTGTGCTGCTTCCCTTTCTCTCTTCCTGCTGTCCGATAAAGGGAGTGACCTTGCGTGCCCTGGCCATGGTCTTGCCGCCAGTGTGCTTGGTGGAATGACAGAATGTGGCCCATCCTCACCACCCGGTGTCCTCACCTGGAAACAAGGCTCTCCACCGCTGCTTTTAGGTACCAGTTTCCAAACGAAAGTCATCCACAACAAATTAGGACTTCCGTTATCCATACCCCATCTGGACTATTAATGTCTTAATATTTTTAATGGACCCATTGTTAACATCATTACTTTAGTTACGTCCTAAGTGATTCATAAGCATGAAATTGCATGGATGTGATACTTATGGTTTTCTGAACCGCATATAAGTAGATTTATAACTATTCAAATTAAAACACCATTTTATCCATGTTTTACCTAAAGTCACCTTGTATATGTAACCTTTAAATTGAAAGAGTAGGACTCCTGTGAATTCAAGCAAGAAACAACTTTTTCTCCCTGGAACTGTGGAGTCAGTCTTTTCTGTCACTTGGATACGATTTGGGGCAGGTCCTGTAACTCACAAATAATAAAAAACCCTTCTGTTAACTTTTCGTTCCAAGAGCAATCCAAGTGCAGTAAAGTATCCACTCTCATTTAATGGACCCAGAGTTCCAGTTAATAGTGGAAACTCTGAACACGATGTCAAGTTAAGCTCCTTCCTTGCCACTCCAAGTGCTGCTTCGCCTGTGAAGCCTGAGGTGGAGGTGGCAATGTGTGGTCACCTCTGCTTTCCCAGCTTGCAGGTCACCATCGCACCCTCCCCACCGTCTTCCTAGCTCCCAAACCTGGCTGCTGATAGGTCCTCCACAGATACAGTGAGGAGTGGACCAACGTGAGAGGGTGGGAAAACTGTTGTATGAATAGAACTGGCACCAGCTAGTATTAGTGCTACCCGGGCCCAGCAGGTGTCTCACACTGAACCTTTTTGCTGGTGGAACTGCTGTGGGGGTTTGGATCCGCGTTCCTCCCGTGGATCACTCACCTACAATAATTTGTCCCCTTATTCCAGGCATTGCCACCTCAGGTGGCCACGTGGCTCCCTCTTGGGTGGTATCCAGCATCCCGCACTCCCTGGGGTGTGGGACAAGGCCCTTCCCAGGAGGACCCCGTTGAGCCCCCTTCTGTGCAGTGCACACCTGCAAGGGAAACAAGCATCCATGTGAGAAACCGGGAGCTTTGCCTACAGGAAAGCAGGCCCTGCTCACCACTCCTTCAGGGCCTCTTCCCAGCCCCCATCTCCAGCCATCAGGCATTTCGAGGGTTGAGTCCAGAGTCAATCTGTGTGCCCCAGAAAGCCCGGGAATGCAGGGGAAGTTCTCCAAGTGGTCCCGGGAGGCCCCTCTTACCTGATTCGGTAGAGAAGGGAAACCAGCCAGCAGCTCCCCAGCGGCGGCCATCCTCCTCTCCTCCCCAGTGCGGGGAGGTGGGCTGGCTGCTCACTTTGGTGGGGACTTGGGACCTGTTGTTTGGCAGCTTCCTTTGGGACCTCAGTTTACTTGGTGGGAGCAGCCGTATGCTCACATCTAGTATCCCTCCGCCAGTGTGACCGTGGTGCTGAGGCTTCACGCAGCCCCCCAGGGCTCCGAAATCCTTCCCTGGCGACACCCAGGACAGTCCTGCAGAGTGGCCAGTTCTCCTTCACTTTCAACAGCACCTGCTTGTCAGGCCCTGGCTGAAGCCCATCTGGATATCCTCTCCTCCACCTTTTCGGGCGTGCGTGACACTCCCAGGTCAAGTTCATTAGTCCACAGTTCACTGACCTGGTGGAAGCTCTATGAAAATGCAACTTCGGTCTTGCCAAGGCAGCCTCTCGGTTCTCTGACCTTTCACTGTGACACCTTCTGTTTGTCTGTCACGGGACAGTGTGTGTTCTGTGATTACTGCCCAGATGGAGCTGGTAACAAACTCCTGGAGGAGGCTGTGGGCACACTGGGGCCACAGTAGCCTGTTTTCAACCTTTCAGCCTGATCTGAAGCTCAATGTCCTAGCTGGTGGGCTTTGTAACTTGGGGCCTGTGGCAGTCAGAGCAGAGGAAAGAGCATCATTATCCAGAATTGGCTGCATTTGCACTGAGTTGGGGGGGAGAAGCCAGCTTTACCATTTTGAAGACTTCCTGCACTTCTCAAAGCAGAAAGGAGGTCATGTCAAATGGCTTCGTGTTTTCACAAACTGACGGGCAGGTCCCCAGGGTCCTCTAAGGGGCATTCATTAAATGCCTCTTAAAGCTCCAGGGCTAAGGCAGAGAAATCCCTGGAACCTGGAAATGCTGGGGAAATGGGGAAGCATGTTAACTTAGTAGTCAGTTCGTATGGAAAGATCCAGAGGAAATATGGATACTGGTGCCGGTTGGGTGGTGAGGTGCAGGCTCTAACCATCTTGGGACTCATTACTAGCTTGCCCCATTTTATGCTTTAGGGGCAGTATTAGCGCCATATCACTTAAAATTAAGTATACATTTAAGCGGTTTTTACAGACATTTTGTGATTCTCAATTCAAGCTCAGCACATATGTGTCTAACATAAACTGGGAAGTCATATTACCCCCGATTTATAGATCCATCAAGTTGCAAAAACGAGCTGATGCTCTTTCTGCATTACCCATTTAACCTCAGAAGTCTCCCAGCTTCTTTAGGCCAGGGACCTAAATTTTCACCTGCCCAGACAATAAAGAATAAGTACCATGCTTGTGAATATTATTTCCTTTCACTTGTTCCCATCCGTGTTTTGTCCTCTGCCCAAAACTCAAGGTAGGTAGGCTCTCTTAATAGAACCACTCATATCATACTTGTGTGCAGCCTTATATACAACTGTTCACCCATTGCCCTAGGTGAGCTGTGATTTATACCAGATGAGATCCAGTCAAGAATAAGTATGGAGCCCAGTCCAGCAAGAGGAAGCAGAATCCCTTCTTTTTATTGCCTGTGGGCCTATAGGTGGGCCCCAGGCCAGGCTGGAGCCAGGAGACCAAGGTTCCCCTTATTATTCCCACTGCAATTATGTAGCACCATCCTTGAGAGGTAAGGATTAGGGGAGAGGGAACAGAGGTGAATATGCTTTGAGAGTCTTGGCTTCCCAGGGTCTTCCAGAGTACTAGGGGGCCTCAGTGGGACACAAGTACTCCCCCTCCCCCGCACCCCCACCCTGCACATACACCTTAACCTTGGGAGTTTACTTGAAATAAAGGAGCCAAGGAATGCAAAGACTATATATTATTCCATAATGTAAATTGTTTCCGCTTCACTGCTTAAATTCACAGAGATTTGCATTATAGAATTTGATTTCTAATCTTGGAATAGAAGAATTTTTCATCCTTGTTGAATTGTATGTAGCCTTCAGGAGCAGGCAGAGGCGGCCGTTCCTTTTTTCCTCCCTCTCTCCCCTCCCCCCTTCCTTTCTTTTACCTCACCACTCCTAAGAGAACCTTAGACTTACTGTCTCTGTTAAAAGGAAGATGAATCAATTATGAAATATAACTTTGAAGTTGTGCACTCTCCTTTTAATTTCTTTTGATTCAAATACACCCTTAGGTAAAGTTGTGGACCTTAAGCTCATTTGCTGGGAACAGATTTTGTCAGCAAAGGACTTGGCTCCTGAAACAGGGTGAGAAGCCGGCATGGCCACAGCGGGAGTCTGAAGCGGCTGGGCCATGCTTGAGACCCATCATTTCTAGGGGCCCATAAGTGGTTTGTGATTCATGCAGCCTCTGGTTGTCCTGCTCCAGCCCGTATGTATTTACAGAGAACCTGCTCCGTGCCAGGCCTCTGCAGGTTCTGAACCTATAGTGTCCTGCCCTTGAGAAGTTCATGGTCCCACAGCAGGGACACACAGTGACAGTGCAGCCCAAAGAGGTCAAGCAGGAATATACTGTTAAAAGATAAACTGAGGCATATTAAAAATCTTAAGAGTTTATTTGAGCAAAAATCAATTCCAATTTGTCAGTACCAAGCCAGAAGTGGTTAGGAGTCAGGGGAAAGACTTATAGAGAGAGAAAGTACAGAAGCAAAGAAAGGAAATTAGTTGATTGTCTGTAGTGGAAAGTCTTGTTGACCATTTGTGATGAGTTGTGCTTTGTGTTTGATTTAGAAACATTGAGGCATTTATAGGCTTCAATTGTGTTTTTCTCATGTAGTCCTCAAGGGCATTAGAGACACCTCAGTCTAATGGCTTCCTTGCTTAATTGATTTAACAACACTGACGGCACAGAGGAGGTTAGCAGTGAATTTCACCTGGGTGAGCCCGGGAACTCCAATTTGTAAAGGATGAAGGAGAGGAACTCCATCCAGGGGAGGAAAAGAGGGGAAAAGGATGGGTATGTCAGGCGAAGGCAATGTTGGGCCAGATGTGTGTTTCAGAGCAGGAAAGGTTTGGGAATGAGGAATAAGGATAGGTAGAGAAGGAAAGGGAATGCACTTGACCCTTGAACAACACAGGTTTGAATGGCGCAGATTCACATATACATGGATTTTTTTTTTTTTTTTCAATAAACACCTGTACTGTTTTCGATCCACAGTTGAGAGTCACAGATGCGGAGGGCTGCCTCTAGTGGCTTGATCTATGCCATTTGATAGGGGACTTGCATCCAGGGATTTTGCTGTCCACAGGGGTCCTGGAACCAATCCCCCACGGATACCAAGGGACAACTATGTTTGGGGGAGTCAAAAGTTATATGTGAATTTTTGACCATGCAGGGGTGGGGGTGCCCCTAACCCCTGGTTGTTCAAGAGTCAGCTCTAGTAGGGGATAAAGCTGGAGAGCTTGTGCATGCAAGTGGAGGGCCTTGAGTGCATAGCTGAGTAGGTGGTATTGTAATGCCATGAGGACCCTTTGAAGACTATATGGTGAAAGGAAGTCTTCAGTTTTGGAAACTAGAGACGCTGAGGAGGGTGGATTGAAGGGGTGAGAACCTAGAAGCAGTGTGTTAGCCCAGGGCCGTGGAGAGCAGGGCCTGAGGCAAAGATTCAAGTTTTACTAGTTATTCGGGTTTGGTGGAACTCACTGCTTTGCCTCTGCAGAGGGATGGACTTTTTCACACCCATTCAGCTCTAACTGGGAAGATGCCCACTGGTTCAGCACTCACGTGTGTGACCAACCAACTCTGGGCAGGGCTGCAGAATTGTTATTATTTTTAAGTGATGGGTCTCAGGGTGCCATGTGGATTATTCCATGGGGATATGGAGTCTAGGAAAAGGGATGTGTGTGTCTGCAGTAGGGAGAAAAGTGCATAATATCCGGTATACCCAAAAGCTCAGCATACTGCCATTTGGCTAAAGAACATTCCTGCACCCCTAATTTACCAGCTAGAGCAAAAGGCTCCTGGTTCTCCAGGTCTGCATTCTTCCTCTCTCCCTGCTGCAGAATCACACTGATTGCTTTGGATTGAATCATTTCCCCTAAAGCTCTCTGTTCAAGCTCTGAAAATCTTACTACCAGTTCTGCAAAATGTACCTGCCTCCAGCTACTTCACAAGCAGCTGAAGACACACTGAAAACACGGCCCTTTGGTTCCAGCATGCGCTCTCCTTTCCCTTCTCATCTTCTCTTACCCCACCCCGAAATGAGTTTAGGTAGATTTAAATTTTAATCAGTTTGGTTGTTTTTAATGAGGATTTAGATTGAGCTAGAGCTAGAGTTGGAACACATTATGGGGCTGCAAGTTGCTTGGCTGGAACCTTTTGGAGGCATTTCTCCTGGCCTGGCACGCTGTCATGTGACAGTGCCAAGCTCCTTTGGACTGTGTCAACAGATTTGTAGGCGGTAGGGTTTCTGGAGTAGCTAATTCTCTTTGACCTTGGTCTCTTAAGTCAGGGAGGGAAAGCTTTCTAGAGAGTGATCTTCGTCCAGTTCTTGGATCAACAGGACATCGAGTTCCATGGCATGGCCGTCACCCTGTGCCTGGATGTCCAAAATAAGGGAGGGGGAGGGGTACGCTGGAAAATGCCCTCACCCCTGCATAGTCCCCTCCCCACCTTGGGCCTTTTCATGGGTTGGGCAAGGCAGGCAAGGCCATGCTTACTTTAAGAAACCTCAGCCCTCTTTTTCTTAAACACAAAAGATAGCAATATACCTTAAAGAGAGAAGGGGATCCTTTGAACCTCTTTATGGCAAGAACTGAGCCTTCCAGTGTGGTGGCAATGGCACAAGTTTTGAAGTCACACAGAATTGGTTTCTGTTTTTTCTTGATTGCATGTATTTTAAGTTTTTCTTTTTGAATTGAGAAATACATTGAATGTACCCACCACCCAGCATGATTGATGTTAATATTGTGCAATAATTTTCTTGAACAGAGAAAGGATATATTACAAATGTCATTAAAGCGCCATCTGCCTCCCCAAAACCTCTTTCCTTCCCTCCTCAGTAATCACTATCCCGAAGTTGGTGTCTGTCCTCCCCATGCATATTTTTGTAACTTAACTACAAATGTCCATATGTAAAAATATTGTCTGTATGCATAATATTGAATAATGTTGTTTTGTATGGTTAAAAAATGGCATCAAGCCGTACAAATTCTTTAGCAGTTCATCTCAACACTGCTGCGTACTTGTAGGAATGATGGGCACGTTGCATCACCTTCCTGAGCCCAGGGGAGATGTGATAAGATGCGGTTGTATTCATCCTGGCACAGTCCAGGTGAGCGAGCATCCAGGTCCAGAGAGGAGGAGACAAATTTAATGTTACGGAGGCAGAATCCACAATGCCTTGTGACCGATTTGATGTGTGCAATGACAGGTGTGATTCTTGTACAGGTACCTGACGGGGAGCTGAATGTCAGTCACTGAGATGAGGACATGGGGGGGCAGTGATGCTGCTCTGGGAAAGGAAGGTGTGAAGGAGCCCCTTTTTGTCCTGTTGAGTGGGAAGCGCCTGCAGCACACCCAGGTGGAGAGGTTCAGGAGGCTGTTGGATTTTTGGACCCAAAAGTCAGTTAACGGTTCTGAGCTGGAGATCCCTCTTTGGCTTCCGTTAGCATCCAGTGAGCGTGACCTTTGAGAAGAGAGGGCAGCGGAGTGGCTCCTATGTCACCTTTTCCTGGAATCCGTAACATGGTTCCCCCTCACTGGGTTTCTACAGGACTCTGACAAGTGGCAGCAAGAGACCTGGGGTGGGATCACCTAGTTGCCATGTCAACTTCAAAGGTTAGAGTTATGTTCGGAACATTTTTTCCCTTCTAATAACCTGTTGTGATTTTTGTCATTCATGAAATGACAGAAATCCTCTCTGAAGGTAACTTCTGCTTTCAGACTTTGCCTTAATGTGAGTAAGTTCACAGACTTCCTTAGCTCCTGCATCCCTGCTTTATATTTGTTTGAACTTGCCTTCTTATACTTCAAGGAGCCCTAGCCTTTCCTGGGATTGCTGGTGATACCCGTGTATCTATCCCAGTGCATCATTCCCTTCCCAGGCACTTGGTCTCCGAGTCCTAGTCTGGAGTCTGTCTGCAGTGACTGCTCTTCTCCAGTGTGGAACCAGGCTGGTCGCTCACATTCTCCCGTGTCGCTCACTGCAGACCTGGTTCAGAGGCCTTTGGTCCACCCTCGCCAGTTAACAGCTGGCTTTCATTTCTCATAAGAGAAAGGTCTCCTTATGGATGGTAGGAACCCACCCACAGTAGCTCAAGTCAAAGTGTGGGGTGGGGAAAAGTTCAGGCAGCTTCTGCTATTGGAAAGATTCAGGAAGACCTGGAGAATTTAGGCGAGGGAGCAGCTGTAGATGGAGTGGGACCCCGAAGCAGCTCTGGGCCCCGGTTTTCTCTCTTCTGTGTCTCTGCCTTCTTTCCTCATTCTTGCTTCTCTCTTCATCTCCCTCTTCCTCCTCCACCTTTTCCTCTCCCTCTTCTTCTCTCCCTCTCCCTCCCTTCATACCCTCTCTGTCATACTTGCAGTTGTGATGTCTGTGTCTCAGTCTCTGGATCCCCCTTATTACCGGCTCTCTGTCTCTGTTTTCCCCCTTCCTCCACCTCATTCTCTTCCCCAGAACTAGAAGCCGGCTTCCTCAGAACTCGTATCTGGCCTGTAATTGCCCAGAGTCTAACACTGAACGGCCGTTTTGCTCCAAAGCCCAAGGCCATCTGGCAGTAATCTTTTCTGTGCACAGGATTCTGGGCTCCCGAGAGAGGGTCTGGTTGGCTCAGCGCATCTTCCTGCACACGGTCACAGTGTCCCAGGCTGCAGGCCAGCCTAGGAATGGGTGCCCCTTGGGTCAGACCCGCCCCAGGCCAGTCAGTAGTGGCAGGGAGTGAGGATGGGGATGAAATCACTGAGAAGGGCTTTGTGGGAACAATCAGGGGCAGCTAGCACAAGACCTGTGTCACAGAACCCCTCAGATTAACTCTTACCAGGGAGGTGATGGTAAATTCCGCTCAAGCTATAAAGGGGAAGTCATGAGTGATAAACTGTTTTCAGTCACGTCTGCAGTAATTCAAGGGTACACAGCTCTGAAGTAATGAATTGAACATCTTCTAGCCACACCAAACATGGCATGAAATTAAACTGTCCAAGTGTTCATTTTATTCACACGTTAGGATGCAGGGATGGACTCGGTTGATTCTGAACAAAGTCATCCTGGAGCATAAAATGAAGACTGTGACCTGTACTGTTTTTCCGGCCATGAAGGCTTTTGGTACATGATGTGAAACATGCATCCCTCCCCACCCCCCAGAGAGGAGTGTCCTTTGCAATGTTCTTCACCAGGGCAGTGAATGGCAGATCTGGGTCAGACCCTGAACCCAGCTCGTGATGCCATGAGGAGCTGCCCCACCATGTCACAATAAGGGCCAGCCCTGCAGGGCAGGGGGGGAGACGCTGCTGTCCCCTCCTCCTTTCCTCCTCTGCACTCTGGCTGCTGATGCCACACCCCGTGTGCCCTCTGGTCGTAAGTCACAAAACTGGTTGTTATTACATTTGCCTGCAGTGTCTGAAAAAGGCTTAAAGCAGGGAGACCTCGTCGCACTTTTTATATAACTGGAAAACATTATAGAACTCAAATCTTCCAAATTAAAAAAAAAAAGAAAAAGCAGCCTACGAAATCCAGCTTATGCATCTTAGTCACATGGAAACATGAAGAGGAAGGGAAGGGGAGATTACTTCCGCTTCACAGGTGGTTTTGATTTAGAAAATGGGCCTCAAAATTCAGTACACAAAAGAGGTTTTGTTTTGCTGCTAATAAAAGTAAAACTACTCTTGAATGTTTCAGGGCTCATCAGAATTTACATTTCTCTCCCCCCCCCCCCACTTTTGTCTACCTGGATAGTCTTATCTCTCCAGCTGCTGAGTCAATTACTGTGTACTGTGGGAAACTCTCTGCTCCCCCTTGATGCAAATTATGTGGGATCCAGTTCTGACAACATGAGTTAATCATCACTAGAAATATTGGCAAGAGCTAGGGATGTTTGTGTTCCCCGGGGACAGCTTAGCATCTCCGAATAAGCATCTCTAGTCCAACTGACTGCCTTCTGGTGCTTTCCTTCCCCAGCTTCCTCCCCCAGAAAGGCAGATGAGCCAAAAGCCAAGTGTTGGGTCCCTGGTAATTTAACAAAGCAAGGATGCTACTTCAAAACAATTGGCCTTGACCTAGCATTGGTAGTCACTAATATGTTGCTATATGATATGTTTCTCCTTGCAAAATTGTACGGTGGCCAGTATGACTGTTTTTACCCTCAAAATCTAGTCCGATTACTTTTGAAAGAAATCTTTTAGGAGTTGAATTGCCAAATTCCTTCCGTCTCCATCCTAGCAACTTCTGTCTATGTGGCCTCCAGATATGAGGCAGGTTGTGATGGGAATGAAAAGAAATGAAAAACGCCTTCTCCTTGTGTCCCCCATATAGAATAAGAAGATCTACCTGGACATTATTCACACATACATGGAAGTGCATGCAACCGTTTATGGCTCCAGCACGAAGAATATTCCCAGTTACGTGAAAAACCATGGTATCCTCAGTGGACGGGACCTGCAGTTTCTTCTCCGAGAAACCAAGGTAAGTTTTTAGTAGTTTTGTAAAAATTCATCAGGGATGTTGTTTTCAGGTTTGTGTCCATGGTGTTGAAAATGGGATCAGAATCTCGCAAGCTTTCTTTTCAATGCTGCAGTAGCTCTTTAGGTTATTTCCAGGCAGTGGTTTTCAAGCTTTGCAGCTGAAAAGTTAGCGAATTGTGGCAGGAGGTCGCTACAGTTTAAATCTTACTGAGCATCTGCTCTGCTCCAGGCATCAAGCAAGAGTCTGAAGATAGGTGGCAAACAGCAAAGGGGAGGGTCTGTCTCGAGGGCCAGACCTTCTGATAGAGCAGCAGCTTTCACAGCAAACCTGGGGTGCTCAACTCCCCCAACTCCCCAGTCATCACTGTTCAAGAAATTGGTCCCCTAACTAGCTTTTCTTTGCACCTCTTCATCTGTACTTGGCACTGAAAAAGTTCAGACAAGGGAAAAGTCCCTTGGGGCTCAAGGAACAGGAAGGCATCATGAAAGATGAAAAAATGACAAATGAGTGGGGTATAGATGCACCTGGCTTTGAGGACAGACAGGAGTGAAAGTCAGGTGGTGCAGGTGGAGATGACACATTCAAGAGAGAGCCAGAAACCAAAGCAGCTAGTCTAAGTGTTGGGAAATAGTGATAGATAAAATTTGATAAGGGGACTAGGGTCTGATTGTCACAGACACAGAGTTCCCATGTCATGGTGCAGGTAGCTGGGGGAACCATTACTGGAGGACTATTTTAGTAGCACGGCGAATGTGTTGTTTTGACACCGTGGGGAAATTCACCCAATGTCTATAATTCTGCCATGGAAATACCAAATGAAATTAGCAGACTGGCGAAAAGACCCGAGTTTGGCCTTGAAGGGTTGGTTGGCACTTTATTAGATAAGCTTTCTTATGTTTATTAATAAGCTATTATTTTTGGATATTACAGATACTGACTGAGCAGCTTCTATGTGCCAAGCATTGTGCAAGGGATACAAAGAGAGGAAAACAAGCAGATCCCTGCCTCAGTCGTTCCTAAAAGATAAAGATGCTTATTATCAATAGGGAATCTTTCAGCCCTGGCCCCTAACTGACTGTCTTTTCATTTTCAAGGTTGGAGGGGAGAGGCTGAGTGGATGAACTTCTATGGCATAATAGCCATTTCTAATCATTGCATGATACCTTGATTTGGGAAAGTGTATTCACAGATGCCGTCCTATTTAATTCTTGCAACAGCATTCAGAGGTTGGCAGGGTGGGTGCTGTTAACTTTATTGTGAACATGAGGAGACAGACCGGAGAGTTTGGCTTGCCCACCGTCACTGAGACCGCCTTGAACGTGGCCGTGACTCCCAGTTTTTTTTATTGCAAATGAAAGCTCTCCTAGGCCATTGACATACGATCCTCGTGAATAAATACCCAAACTTGAGAATATTGAGTGGATACCCATCAACCAAAAGAATACGCATCTCCTTTCTGCCTCAGTTTCTCCATGTATAAATGCATTTGACCATTTCTGCCTCCAAGCCATTTGTGTGATGCCATGAATAAAATAGTTCGATAAATTATTTTATCTCCTTGGCCAAAAATACAGTTGTTTTAAGTAGGATTTTATTTCCTTCCACAGTCATCTGTGGTCTGATGACCGTTTGTGGCAATCAGGAGTGAGGTGTATGCAGTTTGCTTTCCATTCACCTTCTGTCTTAGATGACATTTTAGGATCATTAGAATGTGCAGGACCTTTGGTGGCAATGCCGTTTTGCCATTTGCCTCATTTTACTTTTCCTCCCATCACATCATGGAGAAAGCTCAAGCTCCTTTAACCTTACCTTTGGCAGCACTGGTTTTCAGCAGCTTGTCGCTAATGCCTCACGCACTTCTATTAACCCAGCCTTGTGAGCATCTTACGCAGCCTTGCAAATTTTAAAAGAACCCTTACTCGCCTACCATGCATTTACCCTGTTAGAGAATGGGACACAGGCCAAGGCTGAGGTCCCCGATGCCCAAGGGAGGCAAAGAGAGGAGACCCGGAAGGTCCAGGCCACCAGGTGAGAGATTGCCTAACAACCAAGGATGGCAGCTTGAATCTTAAGTGTGAAGGGCATCGATTTATCCTTGAAAAACAAGTGCCGGCCGAAGGTGTCACTAGTCCCATTTTGCCTGTTCATGTGTCTAGAAGATATTAAAGTACTCCAAGTAGAATTGTGACTGAAATAGTTGGCACATATGATATGAATGAGGCAGTGTGTCACCGAGAACCCCTCTCTACCCAGAATACAGCAACAGGCGCTAAAATGAATGACTCTCAGGTTTTGAAATAATGACACTAAAGACCAGTCAGACTTTGCATAAATAACCCTTTCTTCCTCTCACTCCTTTCTCTGTGTCTCTGAGCAATTTAAAAGCAATTTATTCCACTCCATGTGGAAAGTGGAGAACGGGAGATGCAGAGAAGCAAATATCTGCGGAATGAATGGGATCCAGACTCGTTATTGGAGTGGGGAGTGAGTCTGGTGCTCCTTGAGGTTTAGAGAAATAGTGAAATGATTGATGCTTAATCAGCTTCTGACTCATTATTTTTCTTTATGAGCCATCTTTGACTCTCTGCACCAAGCCCACGAAACCCTCTGCTCAGCAGAATGTTGTCCTGGCATGCCATTATGGACTCAGGTATCATTAGCGGACTCGAGCTGCAGGGAGCCTATGAGACAGGAGGAATTCAATGTGGCACTAAATCAGACAGAAGAGCTGGGAAGTTGTTAACTAAAGGACTCTTCTAATAGGTGTATGAATTTGGATGCATTAATTATTTATCAGAGGACCACAGACAAGTCATTGAGTCCAGTGAACTCCAGGAGTGCAGTGTAAGCACGGACTGGGGTGGCAAGTATTTACTTTTGGTTTAAATCCCCATCTCTTAATATGGTTTCTTTCTTCTCCTTCCTAATTTTAACTTCTTCGTGCCCACCTCCCCTGGTCTTACCATGGAAGCTCCTTATAGAAGGGGGCATTTTGCATCCCACACTGGGATGAAGGAGCCTTTGCAGTGAGCCAGGAAAGGTACTTCCCTTTCTACACTAGAAGTTGGGAGCACTTTCTGGCTGTGGGACACAGGGAAGAAGCCACTGCTGCTCATGCTGTTTCTGCACCCTCTGCTCCCCAAACCTTCGGTCATTCTCCCTCCTTATAATGACCCTGACTCCCTATCGTGTCAGCTCAGCAGCTTCCCCGTGGGCTCACCTAGAAACCTGGGCAGGTTGGAAGACCAGTATGGACTGTCCCTGTCCCATCCATCCTCATGTCCGACTCCCCAGTTGACCATGGCTCTTCCCACGAGCTTGGACCTGGTTGCACAATCTCTCTCAGAAACGCAGGGCTGAGACAGCCACCGCCAATGGAACCCAACTCATGCAGCTCTGATGGTAGAGGGGCTTTGCCTGTTCCCTTTGTTCGTTTGCAGGTCCATTCTCAGTGCCTGGAACATTGCCTGGCTTGTAAAAGGCCTTTGGATAATTAAGAAGGAAGGAAGGAGTCAAGATGAAATCTGTTCACCATCTGATATCTTGGGACCATGCCCCCTAGGAGTGATTTCTTGCTTTTCTCGTGAACCATGTACCTAGGTCTCCAAGATCTCCCAACAAGGGGCACCTTCTGTCTGATACCCTTTTCTGCAACTCCATGGCCCTGTAAGAGAGCCCAAGAACTTACTGATGGAAGAATCATCTTTCATTTCTGTTTCAGACCCTGAAATACTCGCCCTCAGGTCGTCAAGCAGGTTTCATCTTAGTGACCAGAACCTAAAGTTATTCTTGCTCCAACTAGATGGGAAAAACTTCTGCATACACCCATGTATTCCTCTCTCCCCCTTCCCCTCCCACATGTGTATGTAGAATGAAGTGGGTGTAGAGATATGATTCAGCAACCTCTCTGATTTCAAGAACAAAAGCACATCCCCGCATCCAGATACGTACACACACAACATGCAACATCTCCCAGAGACATTTGATGGCTGGAAAATGTTAACCTATCAGTATTTATTCTTTTTCTCATTTATCTGACCAATGTGTATGAAGTACTGAATATATTCCAGGCCTTGTTTTAGGCATTTTTGATACAGGATGCCTAAGGTGGTTTTGTCCATGAGTACACAGGTGTGGTGAAGGAGACAAACAGGGAATTATAACAATGTGAAAAGTACACAGGTAGAAGTAATAAGAATAAAAAGTAGGATACCCACAGAAAACCTCACCATGGCGCTGTGAGAGGGTCAGCCATTCAATTGTGTATAATGTTGTACTGGGACTTGCGAAGCCAATGAAATAATGGGATGAGGGCCCTGTGGGAAGACAGGAGCCGATAGCCAGTCACTTTTCACACATTTAGCAAATTTGAGTTATGAGGGTGCATGTGACCACTGGGTTTTACTATAGTATAATGGCCATTTTCTCTAACCCTTCCCTGTGATAAGCTTTTCCTGTGAATTATCTCGTCTTCACAAAACTCCCCTGATCTCGGTACCGTTGGAACCCATTTTAATGTGGTGACGAGGCCTGTGGAGCCGCCTCACTCTTGGGAGCTGAGGGGTCAGCCTGCTGTGGAATTGGGGTGTGAGTGGGGGTGGTCAAGGAATATTCCTCCAAGGAGATGATACCTGAGCTGTCTTTTCACGGTGAACTTTTCATGCTGGCCTGGCTGGAGATGGTCAGCATCCACAGTTTGGAATTTATCCAAGTATCTTCTTACTCCCCTGCCTCCAGGTACAATGCAAATTGTAAATGCATTGAATTCTGTACTGGGGCTTCAACATGACCGAAGTGCAGGAAGTTGTAGTCTCGATTATGTCATTTGTGTTCTTTTGTTTGTTTGTCTGCTTTGTTTCTGAAAGCCCAGTTAGGTAACTGGGCATAGTCTGGGAGTGTATCCAGTAAACTGGTCTCCAGGAGTCTTTGGTTTAGCAGCTAACTTTGGGCACTTAAACCCACCTGACGAGGACAGTTGTCTTTGTCTCCTTGGCCCTTCTGTCTCTTTATGAGGGAATTCTCAGGTGGTGTAGGTTAAGAGCTTGTGGAGACAAACCTGTACAGGAGAGAATTTGGCCCCTGTTGTCTCTTCCCTTAGCATCGGGTGCAGAAGAAAACAGGTGGCCAGAGCGGGACCCTTCAGGCTACATGAAAGCATCACCTATCAGGAAAATAAATTTCCTCCATACCCCGCCATTGAATGGATTCTTTGTAAAGATATAAAGGGGATACCTATTACCAAAAATATGACGATTCCCAATCATTATATGAAGAATGAACAAGTAAGGTTGAGCAATAGCCTGTGGTTCGTGGGACGTGCCTTTCCATGAGGCAGCCACTGTAAACCATATCCTCTCTTTCCTCTAACGGATATCCTTACCCCCTTTTTTAGTTCAGGTATGTTATGAGAACAGTGAGAATGCATAAATACACCTGCAGGCGCTGACCATTTTGTAAAAGCCTGCAACCACAGCTCCCGCACACCTAAACTCTAGCTACACAATACAAGGTCATATAGATGCAGCTGTGTGAAGTGGAATCTGGATTTAAACTTGAACTACTGTTTAATGAACATTCACTATGTGCCAGGCTTTGGAATACATCTTTCCGTGAAATAGCTCATTTAATCCCCACAGCAGCCCCATGAAATATAACACTGCTCCCCCCCTATTTTACACATGAAAAGACAGGTTTAGAGAGCTTGTGTTACCTTGCCTAAGGTCCCCTAGCTAGAGACAATAGATGATAAATGGGCTTTTATAATCTATAGAAGGAGACATACAACAATGTCCCACAGTCACAGAGCTAGGATATGATAGAGTTAGGATTTGAACCCTGGTCTCCCTGATTCCAGAGCCTGTGCCGTTAAATCACCACATGGTCCTGGTCACTTTGTGCCAAGAATCAATTTCATGGATAAACTGAGGTTGATTCATGGCTCAGACTCCCTCCTGAGCCACCCCACCAACTTGGCTAATTAAAACTAGTCAGCATAGTGGATGTTGGGTGTATGTTTCGTATTTTGGATTATCTTTGGTTCCTCATCAAGACTGAGTGGAAACCAACCAAACCCCCGGAGTCTTCCTAAGAACTACCTTTATCCATGTTTGAAGGAGTCGTTAACTACTCCACTTATGGATTTAAAACAATTTCATACAGTGTAAAAATCTGAGTAGTATTATTAAAACTCTTTGTCGATGTATAGGACTATCCCAATCTTATGCCATGAATAAAACATATGGTGCTTCATCTGTTCTCTCTGGCTTAGTATTAGTTCAGAAATTTAATTTTAGAGCATGTAATCCCTCTGTTTAGAAATGCTCATGGATGGAGCCGGCAGTTGCAGCCATGGAGATGTTCCATCATCTGGAATATCCTCATTAGATTCTGGGCTTCTGACAGCCAGATGAAGTATAAATAAAAGATGCCCAGTTTCCTCCTGAAGACTGAAGCCTCTGCACTTGAATGAATTCTTACAGTGTAACTCTTGCCCCTATGCTAAGGAAATCTGTAAGTGGGCAGAATGAAAGAGAAACTGTGGGGGAGGGGTTGGGGGGCCAAGCAATTTCATGTGAGTAAGGTGTATGGCAAGCCATAAGCACTCAGAAGTTGACGGAAGGACGTTTGGTGGTGGTGAACTCTCTCTGCCCTACCCTGTTGTCATTCAAATCTCAAGCGTGCTTTTTGACCTTAATACATCTGTCTGTTATAATGTCACAGGAAATGAGTACACAGGGAGGGAGAAAAAATTGCTTATTGATAGAAGTAACAAGAACAAAAAAAACCCTGTTATTTTGATGTTTTGAAGTAATGTATTTCCTACATTCCTAATTAGTGTGATGAGAAAACTCATTGCCAAGAAATTGTGTAGTATTTGCTTAAGCTTCATTCTAAAATTGTCAGGCTTTGGAGAGGTAGCCCAAAGTGTTTATTTTATGTGTACAGAGATACTCCGATGCCAGCAGGGCAGAAGAGATGGTGCAAATTGTTATTCAGATATAATTAAACCTAGGTCACATTCAAGTCCATTAAGCAAGAGCCTCAAATCCTTTTAATTAATGGGTTCAGATTGGTTGGTCTGAAGGAGCTAATTAATTTTTTCCAGGATTTTCTATTCAAATAGACCAGCATTGTGCTTCCTGCATTCCCTCCACAGTTCTTCTTTGCAACTGAGAGTTGATAAAAGTATCAGCACTTTATGGGAGGCCCTGATTTTCAGAGGTCAGGAAATACAATGGGCTCCAGATCTCTGGTTAGAGACCTGTCCTCACCTTATAGCTTCTGTCTTCTCAGAGGCAGAGCGTTCTGGAAGCCTCATGTTTCCCAGTGCCCACCCTCAGCCGCATAGAGGTCATCTTCCCCTGGAGAGCCAGCACAGCCTCCCCAAAATCTGCTGGGGAGGGCAGATCACAGAGATCAAAAGCCTCCAGGATGGTAACCCTGGGTTCTTCGTATTCAACAAAGCTGGGATGTCTTGGAACTTATACTTTATTTGCACTGTTTCTTCCATTTCTTCTGCTGCTGTCAGAAATCCCCCTACCCCTGAGGCGTATGCTCAGGCCACATGCTATAAGTGTAAATTCTCTGCTAATCACATTTGTAATAAGATCCAGAAACAGGGCCTCCAAATGGTGTAGAGACTCCTCTTATTTCCTGCAGATTGCAGGTTCCTGCTGCCATGTTTCCCTTCACCGCCATGCCCAACGGGAAATGACCCAGCCAGCAGGGGGTGCTCTGCTGACCTCTCAAAAGCCTCTTTTTTTCCTCAGTACCCCCACACTCCCATGGATGTTTCTGACAGTGTAGGCAGCCATCTCAAGGTTTGTAGGAAATGAAATGTTATTCCTCCAAACAACAAAAACGTTCCCTGTTCTGTGCAAAAGAACGTATAGTTGTAGGATATAGAGTTTCTCCTGAAATCCAGAGATTTTAGTTTCTTGCCCCAGAAAAATCCCTATGGGGGCTGCATAACTCTCCAATATGTCCAATGGGGGCCATGCTCAGTGTTCAGCCCTGGATTGTGTGCCCAACACATACATTCTGCATCTTCCAGTGTTGCCCAAGGAACCCGGCAGCCTGGACTTACAGCTCTCTAAGCAGAACCATTCTAAATAATGGTTCAATTAAAGCAGCTGCAAAGGACAGGATTGCTGGGGAGAGGGCTGGGAGGAGGGGGAGGAGAATCAAGCATGCAGCCATATCCAGTTCAGCGGGATCCTTCCCTCTCAATGCCTGGCCTTGTGGGTGTTCTTCAGTGTGATGGCAGAAGGAAAAGACTCCCTGGGGCCCAGTTAGCCTTTGTCACTTGATGTGCCTCTGGAGACCCGAGTGATTTCAGAACTGGCTCCTTGATGTGGGTAGACATCTCACATCTCACCAAGACCAAACTTGGACCCTGCCCATCAATAACCCACAGCCCTCCAGCATTGTGAAATATCCTGTGGTGAGGAGACGACCGTGAGGCATTTCTATGAGATGTTGTTTCATTTCTGGACCCAGGAATCGGTGCCATTGAACTGTAGCAAGTCCCCTTTGTCACAGCGGCTCTCAGCTGCAGTTGCTACTAGGACCCGGAGAGTGTGTTTTTGCTGCCATCTATTGTCTACTGTGGGGAAAACACACAGTTTGCTTGCTGGAGAAGGAAGAGGCCTTGCCCGTTTAGCAGCTTGGCACCATCTCCCCCTATTGAGGGGAAAATAAAAACCAAGATGTTGATGTCCCCCAGTGAAAACCCCATTATGAAAACCTGTGTTTACTGACCTACCGTCATTTCAAAGCAGCTCCATTTGAACTGTAATCAAACCACCAAGTGACCTTTCTGTCCCTTTGCCCAGCATCCCTGAAAGGGCCTGTTGTTCCTCTGATTCAATGAAGAAACCTTCTGTTTAGTTAAGCAAGTGTTTTTCCAATCATGTCTCCTGGTGAGTTACAGAAAGATGATTGTTGGGCCTTGCTTTTTGTTGTTGTTTTTATTCTTTTAATGCCCTTACCCCTCAACTGCCCATCCCAACACTTCTTTCTGTACTTTCATAGCAAAGGAAAACATAATGACCTCAGCAGCTTCATTGCGTCTTTAAAGGTCCCTGGTCCTGATGTAAGCTGGCTTCTCTTCACCCCTTCCCCCAGGGCCTGGGAACCTTCCAGAGTTTCTGAAGCTTCCCCACTGGGATGGAGTACAGCCTAGCCCCCTGTGAGCCACGGACACCAGTCATGATTGGCATGTTTATGTGTGGTATGCTTTTCTCTCTTACAGTTGTTTGTTGGACTTGGGTTCCCTTATGAGGGCCCAGCTCCCCTGGAGGCGATCGCAAATGGATGTGCTTTTCTGAATCCCAAGTTCAGCCCACCCAAAAGCAGCAAAAACACAGACTTTTTCATTGGCAAGCCAACTCTGCGAGAGGTAAGCATCAGTCAAAATCATTCTACTCCCAATAATATGAATAATAGCTATTTACTGAGTGTTGGGAGCTCATGTAAGTGCATGGCCTTCGATAGGAGGTGTTATCAGCTTCATTTAACGTAGTCGGATGGAAGGAGGGTGTACAGGGGCTCAGAGACATGGACGACTTGATGACATCCCTTAGCTAGGTCGCGGCACAGCGAGGATTTGAATCCTTTCCTACCCCTCCACAAAGTGTGGGAGTTTTTTCACTCTGCCCCAACTCTATCTTAATTCAGACATCTCCAACAGAGTTAGCTGAACTCTGATTTTCTCAATGTTCAGAGTCATAGAATAAGGAAATCAACTGGCTAACAGGTATTTTTAAAGGACCTTCTCTCCATGATGGGCTATGGGGAATCAAAAGTGGGCTGTGGGGTCCTTGAAGAGCGATGAACCTTGACAAATAGGATGTGTCGTGGGTGACGGAAGTAATGGGCCTGGTCCTTGAGCCCGCCATCCGCAGGCACCGTCCTGAGAAGTCATGCTGTCGTTGCTCCAGCCATTTGCAGAAGCTTTATTTGAATTGCATTTAGAGATCCTCTTGAAAATCCACAGCGGGTGATGAATCACCATTGGAGGCAGTTGGATTTGATTTGGGGCCATAAACAAAAGTCATTTAGAGTATGTGAGTGATCAAGCTGGGTGTTTCTGTTATCTGGTCAGAAACAGGTGTGTGCAGGAAACCATGAGATTGATTTGTTTTATTATTTTGATGTAGTTAGTAAGTAGCGGTTCTCCAGGCCGCCGGCAAGGAGGAAGCCTCTCGGTTGGCGTCATCCAGTGTCCTTGTCACTCCAGGCCTTCTGCTGGGGAGTAGACTGCTGGGCAGCCCTCCTCCCGTGACATAGCAGCAGAACGGCAGCACTGTTAAAGCGTGGTTTTCCATTCTGTTCCTTCTAAACCTTTCTGGATCGATGGTCCTGACCTCACCTCCACCCCCACCCCAGCCGCTGCCAAATACTACAGAAGATGCAGTTTCCATGATTATTCTTTACTGATCAGAGAACTTGCCAAGTCATAGAGTTGAGTATTTTGTGAGTTGTTTTCTCTCGCCCTCCCTATCATTGCTGAAATGGCCAAAGGAGGTCAACAAAATCCGTAAATTATCCTCAGAAAAATGAACGTGTGGCCCAGATGACCTCGGACAAGGGTTCCCTGTGTGTGTGTGCTTGCTTGCTTTTCCCTTCGGCTAATACACTAAATTTGAAGTCTTCCTTTTGGCGAGTGGTTTCTTTGAGGGAGGTCATTCTGCAGCAATACTTAATGCCACCTGTGTGCCAGGTGCTGTGGGAATGTTCAGTCTGGCACTGAAGAGCCGACTCTTTGGAAAGGTTAGAAAAGACACTGCCCAGCGGTGAGAACATCTCGATTTGGGAATCTGCTTTCACGTATGACTGACTTCTTGGAAACTTTGGCGTTTGGAGTAGGAAATCTGGGCTAATAAGTGAACTCTGTTTTTAATTTAGTTGAAGGAAATCTCTGCCCACATTGTATAATTATTTGTAATTTTCCATGGTGGTTTTTTTGTTGTTGTTGTTTTTTTTTTGGCTTTTTTGTAATAAAATAGACATAATGTCAAACTGACCCTTTTAACCATTTTTAAGTGTACAATTCACTGGTATTAAGTACATTCACAGTGTCGACCAACTGTCACCGCTACCCATTTCCAGGACTTACTCATTGCCCCAAACAGAAACTCTAGATTCATTCATAATAACTCCCCATTCTCCCTTCCCCATAGCCCGTTAGCCTCTGTTCTACTTTCTGGCTCTATAAATTTACCTATTCTAGATACCTAATGTAAGTGGAATTATACAGTGTTTGTCCTTTTGTGACTGACTTATTTCACTTAGCATCACGTTTCCCAGGTTTGTTCGTGTTGAAGCAGGTGTCAGAATCATTTCTGTTCAAGGCTGAACAGCATTCCCTTGTATGGATAGACCACATTTTATTTATCGGTCTGTTAATGGACACTTGGATTGTATTCACATTTGTCTCTTGTGAACAATGCTGCTCTGAACATTGGTGTACAAGTATTTGCTTGAGGCCTTGCTTGCACATCTTTGGGGTGTATACCCAACAAGTGGAATTATTGGGATTTCCTTTTTATTTATTTTGAAATAATTTGAGTTTTACAGAAACGTTGTAAAAATTGTACAGAGTTTGGGTCTATCCTTCATGCAACTTCCTCTGATGGCAACATTATAAAACCACAGTTCAGTTGTCAAAACTAAGAAGTTAACATTGGTACCATAGGATTAGCTAAACTGTAGATTTTATTGGGACTCACCAGTTTTTCCACTAATGTTCCTTTTCTGTTCCAGGATCTCACATTGCATTTAACTGTCATGTCTCCTTCGTCTCCTGCAATCTGTGACAATTCTTCAGTCTTTTCATTGTCGTTCACGACCATGGCACTTTGAAAGAGTATTGGTCAGTTTTTTTGTACGCTGTCCCTTGATTTGGATTTGGCTGATGTTTTCTCATGATTAGTTTGAGGTTACCCAGTTTTTGGCAAGAATATCACAGATTGAATGTGCCTTTCTCAGTGTGTCATATTGGGGGATGCATCCCATCAATATATGTTTGTTGTTACCAGTGACGTTAACCTTGATTGCTTGGTTAAGGCAGTGTTTGTTAGGTTTCTCTGCTACAAAGTTTTTATGTTTCTTTAGATTGGGGGAAATACTATTCAGATATCCTGCTCTCCTCAAACTTTTGCCCATTTATTTTTACCATGTATCTGTGGATCTTGCCAGTAGCAGTTATTACTGTGCTGCTCTAATGGTGACTTTCTTTTTCCCTCATCATGACTTTTCATGAAAAGCAAAGAAACCCATTTCTTTTCTTACTGCAGTTTCTATAGACAAGCCCTTGGGGAATGATTCATCAAAAGTGTCTCAGATTCTATTGGCAACTGGTACCTCTTTGTTATTGATCGTTCTAAAGATTTTGATGACATTTTGTTACAAGTGAATATTTTATCTTAAAAAAAAAAAAAGTAGAACACTCTTAAACACAATCTATTTCCCAGTGAATAATGTTGCATAGATCAGATCAGCCAATACGAAGTTATTGAGAAAAGTATGTCCATCATTTCCTACCAGCTGTTACCATTTAGTAATTTGCTTTTTGTGGAGCTCTTGGAGGGTTTTCATTATTCAGGCTTAAAAGAATAGGCATCGGAGCTGCCCTCCCACCCCCCAACGTTTGGTTCCTCCTGTCCCTTCAGCTGATTGTCCCCATGCTTGAATGAGACTCGAGTTAAAATGGCCTTGTGCAATCCTTTCAGCCGTTGCTCAGCAAGTGACATCACACAAATGAGTCCATTGGCTTTGGGCTCCCACAGGAGGGCCAGGATGCAGAAGAGCAGTTAACAGATGTTCATCTGTGTCCCCACAGGGTCCGTGGTACGAGTTGCTGCGTTGGGGGGAATTTACCAAGACACATTTCCTGTTTCCTGGTAGCTCAAAGTTTTTTATGAAAGATTGATAAGACAGATGCATAATAAACAGAAATGCATCAAGAAACAGCTAAGGAAATTAAAGAGGGGGAGTTAACTTGGAGTTGTGCCAGGTGGAGAATGTCCTGAGTTAGCTGAGAAGGGATGGGGGTGGCACTGTGCTTTAAAGGAAAAGGAGGAGAGTGCGGTTTCATGCTTCAGGGGCGTGATGAGTTCAGAGGAAGCCCCAAGGTCACTTTGCTTTATTCAGGAGGGCAGGTTCCACCTGATGTCCATCTCCTTCCCTGCGGCAGGCAGTCCAGAGAGCAGAGAGGGAGTCAGCAACATCACAGAGCTTTGAGAGGAGCCAGTGAACTTGACCTCGGGGCCAGGTGGACCACCCCACTTGGCTCTTAGCTCACAAAAGCCACAAAATATTCCCTAACCAAAGATGCTTTTAATTGGCAAACAGGTATCAATAGTTACACAGATTTCTAAGGGTGAAAAATTCCTAGAAATTGTCATCTTTTTTCTTCTCAGCAAATGGAACATTTTTAACTGAAGTGTATATAATGATACAGCTCTCCGGTTACGTCCATGCTAGTCATTCAAGCTAAGCAACAACGGAGCCTATAAATTGCATATATGTCTCTTCTTTCCCTTCATTTGAAGAGAAGAAAAAGTGTAGATTTTTCTTTGTTTTTTAGAAAGCAAAAAAGCTTTGTTTTTATTTTTTGCATTGGACCAATTTTTAAAACCATGATGTATACTGAGGAGAAAATGTTCCCTAATGCCTTCAGTAATGTGGTCAGTTCAAGTTACACTTTAAATGTAATATTAATTGGATTTTTATCTTTATATTGGGAAACATATTAGTAGGTTCTCAGTCATCATTCTGACATTCTGTAAACCATTAGAAATTTTGTGGCTTCAAGGGTTTTGGTTTTTTTGTGTGTTTTTCTTTTCCCATGAAGAGAACTCATATTCTCGAAGATTTAATAGCCCCTCTGAAGTAATGTCTCATATTTAATAAGACTTTCATTACTTTCACAAACTATACTCCAGTAAATTTACTGATTGATATACAAGGAAGTAGCCCAGATGAGACGGTTCTCAATAAATTAACAAGAAGGAATATAACATTCAGAGGGGGAATAATGAATCATACAATGCCTTACTCATAAAATTAAGTAACCTTCAGTAAATGTAAATGAACAAAATGATAGTGGCTCAGCATTTTTCATTTTCCAAGTACTTAGAACAACCTTTTAAATAAACAAGGACCTTATAAAGGGAAGGGGGAGAGAGACTGCTAATATGCAAGTGGCTAAATAGTGCAACTTCTAATTTGTCCTGATTCCATTGTAAGAATTCATTACGTAGTTTTTTTCTCCAGGCCACCAAATGAATGTGGTGTGACATTTTGCTCATATTCAGAAAGGGTCTAATCCAAGCATAAATTTAGTCTGGGATGGTTTTTTTTTTTTTTTTTTTAGGTTGGCAAGTTTTAAGGGAATGATTAGAAGACCTGTGTTTACACTGGGCTTGTTTTGCTCTTTATCGTAAGAACCCAGTGGTATCCTTTTAAAGTCATCATCTTCCTTTCTGTTTAAAGCTGATAAGTTGTTGAAGGATCTAGATTGGAATTTGCTCTGCTACTTTCTGGCTGTGTGGTCTTGGGGATTTGTAAACCCCTCCAAAGCTCAGATTCCTCCTTGATACACAAGAAACCTGATAACGTATGTGCCGGTGAGCAGCACATTTCCTGGTCCAGTCAGAGGCTTCAGAAATCTGCACTGAATCTAAAGTAAGTGCTGAAGGAAAAATCGACATTTCCCGAGCTCCGTGCCCACGGGCACTCTCTTACTGACCATATGGCTGAGCAGAAGAAGAGGGCACAGTCAGAAGGAAGGAGAAGTGCCCAGGCCAGGGAGGGGCATAACTCTGTCCGAGGAGGCAGGAGCCAAGTGCAGGATACCTGTACCTCAGAATTGCTTGATTTCCATGAGTGGGTGTCAGTGAAGGCTCGGATCTGAGACCCAGTAACTTACACGCCCTCGGTAAGGCTTATACACCATCGGTGTGGCGGGACACAGCGAATGGTGACGTGAGCCAGCTGGCGAGGTGCCAGTCGGATCATCCAGTCCTCTGGGTCTGTTGGGCTCTGAATTTAAAAAGACAGCCATGTTGGCCTGTAAAGCAAGGAAGGGACTCAACCCTATGAGAACCAACACCTCCTTTTATTATAAGAATATTAACATCTCTTCTCTCCTGAAATGAAATTTGTAAATAGTATACCCTGCTTATATATGCAATTTCAGAAAAAAGAGTGATGCTCTAATATCAAAGAAGTAAAAGCAAAGTAATTTACAGTGAAGTAGTACATATGCCAGTGTATACGTAGTCAAGAAGTACTAATCTGTACCCTTTTTAAATACAAAGTTACTCCTTGTAAAGGGGAACAAGACATCATGAGAAAACAGCTGAATCTGGTCAGCCCTTTTTGCTTATAATTGCCGTGAAAGAGAAGCCAAATAAAAAAGTTCACACACACTACACACACACAGCTACAAATATAGACTGATTTGGGTACATTGTCCTAGAGATTCGGATTAGTCTGAGTGACCCTGACTTCACTGCCATGATTTTTCCGAAATGGTAGCAGCTTATTGGTGAAGTTCCAAATATCCCTTGGTTTACATGGCAATTACATTCCTAGGAAATTCAGTGTATGTTAAAACTATGCCAGAGTTAGATTCTGTGCACCCCCATGAAAGCTTTGCAGGGCATGTGAAAGCTGTATGGGACATGACAGTTCTGCCTTGTGCGAGGTGTCTGGCACGCCTGGTCCCCACCCACCTATTCAGGGTCGTACCCCCTCAGTGTTTGGGAGAACTGAAAATGCTCTCACAGATGCCCAGAATGTTCCCTTCACACCACAATCTTAAAGGGATACAACAGGAACAGTGGAAACACATTTGAGGGGTAAATTTAATTGTCTTACAGATTGGGCTCTTTCAGAACTGAGAATTACCAGTGTTCATACTTGGTTTCTTTGGCCACCCTTTCTTCTTCAAATTAAACCGCCTTAAAACAAAAATGACCTTACATTTCTGAATCCAAATTGTCTTTATAAATAGTAAGGCTTCAGTGTTATGATTATTCCTGAAACCATTCCAAAAAGTCCCCAATTTTCTGGTAGCGTTATTTCTATCACGTTTTGTATGTGCCATTATTCTTCCTCCTATGACTTAAAGGCCCTTCTTGTAATTTTGTGTGCTAATCTGTCTATCCTAACCAGTGTCTTTTAACATATACAAGTTTGATCTGGGTGATTTTCAGTGCTGGAATATGACAGAAGGTGGTACATCATTATTTCTTGGTGTGATGTTGGAGGTTAAACTACCTGTGACATCCTCCATGTCACCTGATTATGACATTGTAACTCTTCTTTACAAGTGGGATTCAAGACATGGAGCCATCATCAGCTGTGCCTCTTGGATCTCATGGCCTCAGGCAGGGTTATGGCCCACATGCTACCCTCCGGGGACCCCCAGGGGACACTCCCAAGTCCTGAGGTCCCAGCTCAAAGGATCCAGGATAGCCCCAGGCATCTGTCTTTCAAAACATCCCACATGAAACTCTTGGTCCTCTAGGCAGGTGCTGCCTCAGTTTCTTTACCTGTACCTGTCAGTGCCATGCCTGTTCATCCAGATGGTTCTGTTAGACCCAATAAATGTTCCACTGGGTCCAAAAAAAAAATGACGTGGAGCCATCACTGTTTTATTGGCTGCTTATGGTTTGCTTAGGAGGTTTGGATCATCAAGAAAAAAGGACAAAAACGGTGTCTTATCTGTGTAAGTACAACTTGGTACCATGAAAAGCATCACACTTCACCTACCACCCAAGGTTTATTTTGTTTGTTTGTTTTTAAAGTGTGTGTGAGACTAAGGTGTCTGTCTTTCCCTTTTTAGCTGACATCTCAGCATCCTTATGCTGAAGTTTTCATTGGCCGGCCACACGTCTGGACCGTTGACCTCAGCAACCAGGAAGAAGTCGAGGACGCCGTGAAAGCAATTTTAAGTCAGAAGGTTGTTTCTTTTATTTCATTTTCCCCCATTTGTAATGTGAACAGGAGAGTATGGAAAGTATTCCTGGCCCTTTGTTTGAGTAATTAGAATGTTTCCATGTCAGCCTAACTCTGGAATTAGAAAATCGCCAAGCCATAGCATTCGGCCTGGGGATTTCATGGCTGTTCTCTGTGACACGGAAACAGAGCCGCTGTCCAGGTGTGTGTGGTTCTACAAAGCCTTTGGCCTGGCTCCTGGGTCCCAGACACAGTAGTCGGAGCTTGCTCCAGTGACCTAATTATGTAGCCCCCATAAAGATCTGAAAAGACAGACTTGCTCCCCTATAAAATGGTCAGGATAAGGAATATTTAAGGACATACTTTGTGTACAGAATGTTTTTATGTAGCATCTGTTTATTTGGCTTTTCTACCTGAACATTTTCTAGAATTATGTAGAAGTAACTAGCATTGTTGGACTCTCCTGATCACTTCAGCAGACGTTTATTACGTACCTACTGCATGCAGAGCACCTTCTGAGCCACTCCAGGGGCCACTCACTTCTGTAAGCGTAATGGAGGCTGGCTCCCCGCCTGTAGGAAGCTTACCACCCATGGGGATGGCTTCAGTTATCCTCTCTCCTGATCCTGAGACTGCCCGGGACTCGAGCGGGGGCACCTGCCCTTGTACTCACCCTGTCAGGGCACGTTTTACACCCTGTTGCAGTTTTGTAAGAGAAGCTGTGTAAGTGTGGCACTGAAGGCAGGCTGGCGTCGCTGTAGGTGTGGGTTCCAGCTCTACCACTTCCTAGCAGCGTCCCCTCCGGCAGTTACTTCTGAGGCTCAGTGTCCTCATCTCTAATGTAGGCTTATATTATGTGCTTTAGGCACCTGTGCGGATTCAATATGATAGTGAATAGAAAGCCTTAAGCACGGTGTCTACCACATAGTATGTGTTTAGTCAACATTAGTATTACACGTGTAACGTTTCTGTCATTGACGGTCTGGATTTCCACCAGATGCTAAGAAACCTGAGAGCAGTGAACGTGCTTGTCCCACTGTTGTGTTCTCAAAGCCCAGCATAGTGATTTACCAAATGCCTGGCAAGAGCGGGGGGTTGATGTTTGCAGGTGATGTGCAGTGCCAACAACAGCATGCAAAAGATCGAGGTGTGGAAGTGGGGAGAGCCTATTTTTGAAAATGCAGCATTGAGTTAAGTCTTATAGGATGAGGAGGAATTTGCAAAGTTAAACTGAGAAGGGCCCAGAGGGGCATGGGTTCCAGTACAGTGTAAGTAAAGGGAAGGTCTGGGAAAGCATGAATCCTCATGGAAAGAGCCACTGACCCACGTAAAAAGCCATCTCTCCCCTTTGGGAAACGAAATGTGGCCCCTTGAACTGCCAGTTTCAGCTGGCTCAGACCATCTCCAGGGCACAGCGAGGCGTCACCATGCCCTGCCCCCTTTGAAGAGGGTCTGGCTGTTGAGCTTTGGTGTAACTTCTCAGAGCTTCCCAGGAAGGACATGGACGGTCTCAATCCTGGTCTTAACAGTTTAGGGCAGACGCTGCGCAGACCTCCGGGGGCCAAGCCCAGAGAAGTGCTGAGTGGAGTGTGATTCTGCTGAGTGGCCTCAGAATTTCTTCTGCACACCCAGAGTTTCGCCACCCAGAAGTCATTCCTGTAGAGATCACACGCTTTTCTTCTTTCTTGAGTCTCCAAGTCCCAGAGTGTATTAGTTTGCTAGGGCTGCCATACCAAAGAACCACAAACTGGGTGGCTTAAACAACAGCAATGTGTTCTGAAGGCTGGAAGTCCGGAATTAAGATGTTGGCAGGGCCGTGCTCCCTCTGAAGGAGGCCTCTAGTGGATGATCCTTGCTTGCCTCTTCCACTCTCTGGTGGCCTAGGTGTTCCTTTGCTTTCAGCTTCAGCACTTTTACCTCTATCTCCACCATCACATGGCGGTACATAAACGCTGAAGAGGGTACTGGGTTCTATCTGCTCGCTGTTACATGAGGCCACTCCGCACTCCATGGAACCTTTAGTGCTCCACATTTTAAAACACTGATCGACCCTTTCCACCTTATTCCAAAAAGCTATTTAAGGCCACTTAAGAAAAAAAAAAAGTAATTGTAGCTGATAGGTAGAGAGAATCTCTTTCTACACATCTAGATTCTTTCTGTACACTATTATGAGCTTTATCTTTGTTTAATCTTTATGAGCCTTATCACATTTAATCCTTTTTCAGTTGAGAAGATTAATATTTAAGTAAATTAAGTAATGTACTCAAGTTGGATTGACACCTAGGTCTTTCGGACTGACTAGTTTGTTAAGATAATATAAAACTAAAATGGGGAAAATGCATGAAATGAAGTAAAGGGAAAAATAAGAAGTAAGGAATGAGATTAATACAAAAACTATTGTCATTTAAGTCCTTACACTTGTTAGAAATGGGTCAGAAACCTGGTGCCAAGCTTTCTCATATTTAATTGCAAGATTTTAAATTACATGCCAATCAAAAAAGCAAGAAAACATGGCACATCACTGGGAGAAGAAACAGTTAATAAAACCAGGCCTCAGGATGGTCCAGATGTTGAAATTATCATACAGCAATTTTAAAATGCTAAGATAAATATATTGGTGAAAAAGGTGGATAACATCTGTGAAGAAATGGGGAATTTCAGCAGAAAAATGGAAACTTTTTAAAAGCCAAGTGAGAAAATGCTAATACTGAAAAATATAGTATCAGAAATAAAGACCTCTCTCTGTGAGCTTATCAGCAAGCTGTGTACAGCAGTGGAAAATATCAGTGAACTTGAAGATTTGTCAACAGAAATTATCCAAATTGCAACACAAAGAGAAATGGAGGAGAAAGTCGGAAGATAATGGAAAGTTTCCAAAGCCAGCACGTGCAACCTACAGGCATCCTTCCTGTGGCCATATGAGTGACAGTCCTTTTTCCACAAAGCAGATGACCAAGAACTTTTCTCCCTGCTTCTCCACAACTGGCCCTACTTGGGTTTCTCAGTGACTGCATGTGGTTTCAGTATTTCCTTTCATTCCATTCCCCAAAGAGACCTAGACTTGTTCCTGAAGGACTGTCATGCAAAAAACCTATCACACATACACCTTCAATCTGCATAACATCTCCTACATCAGAAGCTCGCCAGTACTCTTCATCCCCGAAGCCACGGATCTGGAGAGCTTTCCACACAGAGGGTCCTGCTCCTAAGCTCCCCAGCTCCTAGGACGGCTCATGCAACTCACGGTGGCAGAGAGGGCGTAAGGATACAATTTGTTTTTTTTTTTGTTTTTTTGGTTTTTTTCTTTCCATTTATAGGAAAATTGTTTGGCTTCATATCCTTTAAAACAGTGAACTGGGCCACAAAGCAATTAGTGAGTCAGCCTCCCTTTGGTTAAACTGGGTTTGGTTGCTAGGAGGACACAGGAAGAGCCATTTTTTTGTATTGCCATGCAATGAACCTTTGAATTAATTCACTTCCATTTCTAGTGATTGCCCTTTGGAATATGTTGTAGGAATTCAGCACAGTTCCTACCACATGACTGGATCTGTTGTATTCTTGACAGATGGCTACCGATGTTTATTTCACTCTAGAAATTCCACGTGTCCCCCTAGACATGAGCTTGATATGCCAAGTCCTCTGTTGTAGATAGTTTCTTTTTGTTTTTTCTATGAACCTTTGGAAGGAGACATATCTCTAGGCCAGTTATAGAAATCTTCTGGAATCACCTATGGGTTGAGTAAATATCCTTTAAAAGAAAAGCTTTACATTTGGTGTGAAAGGCTATGTCTGGTCAGAGAGGACACAGCAGGAGCAAAAGCTTGATATGAGAAGGCGCAAGCTTGGAACAAGGAAGTCGGTTTTTCAAATTGTGTTTGAACTCTTCAAAATGAACTACGGAGGAAAAGAATGACCTCTGTTCTTGCAGAATAGAATAGTCCTGCCCTGGTATTACAATACTTAAGGCTCAGCCTCTTTGAGCTCTGACTGAATGGATGTGGGCAGGGATGGTGGGACACACCCTATGTGATGCACCATCTAGTTGTGCATTTGAAGATGTGTTACGAATTTAACAATGATGGTTGAAGACCTCAAATGTATTGTGTAAATCACACACAGAAAAAGGGGACAGGATACCCTGAAATGAACCTTTTGTGTGCTCACAGAAGGATGTCCTTTCTGTCAATTGTCCATTTTCAACAGGCCTCAACTCAGATGTTTTGTCCAGTTCTCCACTCCGTACATTCTAGATAGGCAAGTATAGACTTATGAGGGAGCTAGTGAAGGTTACCCCTCTATCCTGTTGCTGACAGTGCTCTCTGGGCTCTGTGTGACAGACTAGATGGCTGATGATTTTCTCCCAAGGGAGAGTGCCATTTCCGCTTGGCAATGCTAGCGAGCTGCCCCTGAAAGTAGAGGCTTCATCATGTTGTACAAGCGCTGTGCAGCAGAGATCAAACCCACATTTCTTCCCCTTCCCTTAGGTGTCACAATATTGATCAGGTTGCCTGCCCCACCCTAACAAAGCACCTTCTTGGTTTCCTGATGCCCTCAAAGTCGAGGCTCCTTCGTATAGAAATGTCAAGGCTTTTGTGGGAAATCCAGTGGACCTCTGCCCAGCCTCCATAATCCTGAGCTCTACCCTCCTGCTGTCTTTCTTTGGTGTCTAATCTCACATTAGTCGCTCCACCCAGAACTTCCACATCTTGGTTTGCTAGAACCATAGGTGGCCTAAAAAGCCCAGCATGAGCAGAAGTCTGCTGTGACCTCCCAGAAGTCAAAGTTCACTTCTAGGTGAACTCTTCATGGTGCCTTATCACTGTTTTTCCACCACAGATTCTTTGGGTACATGTCAGTCTCACCTACGAACATAGAGCTATGCTTTTGTCATCGTCACGGGTCCTTACACCACTCATGTGCCTTTCTCAGAGCAGTGAGCATGAATTCATTCAACAGATGCTTGAATGAATGTTGCATTTCCACGTGTGCCACATTGCTCAGCACAGGTATACAGAGACAAGCCAGCAGCCATGGACCCCGCCCCCTGGGGCTTACCTTCGGAAAGTGGTTCTCCCTGTCTTTTGCTGAATATCTCCTCTCTGCTAGACCCTGAACTAAGCATTGTACTTTTCCCCCCATGTAATCTTCACCACAGCTTTGAAGAAGGTTTTTCTTTTTGCCATGAAAACCTTTTCTTTTTTTTTTTTCTTCTATACATGAAAACCCAAGGCTTGGATATGATAGATAATTGGCTCTGGATCCCATAATTAGTAAGGACCAGTGAGGTTGTGAACCCAGGTCTCTTGACTTCCAAGTTCATAGTCATAGCTCCTCACAAGGTTGACTGCTGCTGTTGGCACCTGAGTATGAGTGAATCAGTGGAGGTCTGGGTAAGTGGTGCATATTCTGTGTCCTTCTCTTTCGTGATACCGTGTTCTGTTTTCACAGATTGAGCCGTACATGCCATATGAATTCACATGCGAGGGGATGCTGCAGAGAATCAATGCTTTCATTGAAAAGCAGGTGAGACTCCTCACAAGTCCATCTATCTTTGCTATGTCCTGCCTCCTGTTACTCTAGGGGGCCCTCATGAACCATTAAATCCTCACCATGTTCCCGGTTATTTTCCTGATTTGAAAGACTCCGGAAGTTGGATAATGGCTTGTTGGAATTCTAAAGCATATGCAGGCCACCCAAGGGAATCATTCTGTCCTTGGGGGAAGAATGTTCTCTTTGACAGTGGAAGGCCAATGGAAACTTACAGGAGAGACTGGGCGGTCAAGATGAAAACCTCCTTGACCATCAGACCTGTACTCCGATTGGGTTCTGGGGGGCATCACAGAGACTCGGGTGGGAAGGGGGACAGAGAGACAACTCTCTGGTCCTGCCTGATGGCCACTTCTCACCCTAAGAAAGGTAAGGACTGAACCCTGTGGTTTCTAAATATTCCTTTAATAGATGTTTGCTAATTCTAATTACGGTGGGACTTTCTAGTGGTTTTCAGACATCTTTTCAAACAAGACTCCTTTTCAAATGAAACTTTACATGAAGCCTAAGTGTTTAAAATGAATGAAATCAGGGCTTCCGTTCCAAAGCAGGGGAGGGTTCCCCAAGTTCCCTGACCCCAAGAGTGTGGCAGCGGTGGCTTGTGCTCGTGGAAAGGCCGAAAGTGCCATTGCCTTCGTTTGTAACACTGTAATTCCTTAGGCTTCAAAAGCAACACAGAGCTAGAAATAGGCAGACTGAAAACCCCTGTGGGGAGAGAAGTATGAACTTCTTGACCAGATTCCAGAAATAAGGGGCTCCTCTTGAAGGGCAAAGTAGAGTGTCTTGGGATGATCAAAGATCTTTACACAACAGAGGATGAGGATTGTGCAGACTGAAAATAGAAACGGTGTGTTGCAAATGTTCATCGGCATAGATCGTAGGCCCAAGGTAGGTTTCAAAGGAACCTACAGACTGTGGTGAGCAGTGGACAGCCCTGGACACTGCTGTTGAGAGGACGAGCTGTCGGGTATAAGCTTCGAAGCAGCATGTCTGATAATCTGATTTTTTGTTGGCCGTCGCCAGCCACCTGGGTTCCAGGTTCACCACCTAGACTTTCTGGTTGTGTGACTTGGGTGTGTTCCTCAGCCTCTGTGTGCCTTAGTTTCCTCCCCCTATAAAACAAGGAGACTAAGAGCCTCATAGGGCTGATGTGAGGATTAAATGAGCAAATAAATATGAAGTGCTTAGAACAGGGCTGGCACATAGGCTCAATACATGCAAACTAGTACCGATGATTACTTAATATATCATGCATTATATAATACTATAGTATATGCTTATAGGAGCATGTTATATTATTGTTCTATAACATGTAATAATGCTCATCAGACTTTACCGTGAGAGCTCAGCATTTGAATCAGTGTCTCATTCAATCTTTATGTGACACCTATATTAAGAATGATAGGATCGTCACCCTAATTCTACAGCCATTTACCTACAAGCTTTATGCCAGTGTGTACCAAGCTCATCACAGGGCAGCATCTCATCTGATCCCCAGGTAATCCTGGGAGGTAGCAGTAATAGCCCCATTCTCCAGATAATGGGAACTGAGACTTGCAGTGACAGGATTCACAAGTCATGGGATCAAGCTTGATGCTGGGTTGGTCCGAGCCCAGCTGCACCAATGGCATTGCACAGCCCCAGGCCATGGCAGGTGGCCCAGAACTATACTTCCCATCTTTTTACCTCAAGAAGTTGCTGGCTCCTCCTGAAGGTGCAGGCAGGAGCTGCTGTCACCTCCTCTGGCGGTGAGTTTTCAATATCACAGCACTTATTCCCATCACGGGAAGCTGTCTGAGGTCTTACCAGGATCCTGCAGCTGCGTCTCAACCCCACCACTTTCCTGTCTCCACTTCCTCAGAGAGAACGGTTACTCACCACCACATGGAAAAAGACTCTTTATCAAGTTCAGCTGAAGGCTTTTCTTTCTTTCTTCCTTAAGACTCTTGAATCCCTGCCAGTCCTTAAAAGTTCTCACGTGGCCTGATCTCTATAAATCCATTACTAGGTTTCCTTTCAAACAGAAAGGTCATGCTCCCCAGACAGACTTTGCTAAAAGGCTTGCATAATGCAGGGGCCAAGCCCAGCTTTCTCACCTCTAAATCTCAAGTGCCTCGCCCTCTGCCTGGCACACAGTAGGTGTGCAGTAACTCCCAGTTGAAGGAAGGAAGAAATGAGTGAAAGGGTGAGTGCATGTGCTTTCTATCCATGTGTACCAGGAACCATGCTCATCTTGGACCTTATGATTGGACAACATGTCCCAATAACCGTCTTCTGGAAACATGCTAATAGAACTGCCCTTTCACACCACCTCCTCGGTAGACTTTTCCACAGAGCTCTGGGGTTCACAGAAATGCGGAGTGTTCTTTCTTGCTTGCTCTTGTTCATTCATTCATCCACTCTGTGAATATGCAGCTGCATGCTGTGGACTGTGCTGGGCGTTGGGGAAGATGTCAAAGGACGAGTCCCTGTCCTCAGGTAGCTTCAAGTATCAGAGAAGCCAGTCAAGTCCACAGGCAGTGCCATTGGTACAGGTTACGCCCTGTAATAGTGATGTCACCAGGATGCTTTAGGGTCTCACAGCTCAGCCTGCGGGGTGGGGGCGGGGGGGAGAGTCTGTCCAGAAGTATTTGTAGGAAATGAGTCCTAAAGGCAATTGGGGCTACAGGGAAGACTGTACAAGTCAAGACACAAAGGCCTGGGGGGGAAATAAAGAGAAATTGTGGTGAATTACTGGAAGTTAGCTCTGAATGAACAGACGATGGGGGAGGATGAGGCTGGGGGAGGAAACGGATACTAAAATGGTGCCGAGGCTCAGCTGAAGAATTCAGGTTTGATTCTGGGACTATATATAAAGGTGTTAAGGCAGGATGAGGGCAGTGTTGTTGTCGGATTGCTCTGTTAGAAAAATCATGCTAAGGATCTTCTAGGCGTTTCTCATTAAACATTCTCCCAGAGCTGCTAAACAGGCAGTAGAGGCCCCTGTTGTGAGTTTATCCCGGGCCTCTGTGGAAGGCTTTACTGACGCCGTAATGTTCCCCCAGCTCCGCAGGGAAGACAGAAAGCCGGAACTCCATTTGTTGACAGATCCAGTCTTCTGCCTCTAATGATTACCTCCAGGCCCAGTGTTTTGGAGCTATGGGTTTTGGTTTATTTTTTCAGCTAGAGGAATATCTCAAAGAACCATGAGACTGGAGAGAGGAGTATTTCTGGTATGAACAGGAAAGCCTCAAGCTCTGCAGAGGTGGTGACACCTCAAGCTTCCTGCCCCTGGAACTGTAGGAGCTGCACTTCTAATGAGGCAGATCTCTGCCTTGAACTCCTCCCTGTGATCTGCAGGGGAAGAAGGAAGCTTGTATCCCAGAATCCTTCAAAGTTGTCCATCACGGTCGCCCAAGGCAGCTGGAGCCAGAGGAAGCCAATTGATAGCAGTTGCAAAAGCCCCGCGCTTCAATGGACAGTTGAGTAGTTGATGGCAGGAGACCTACCTCATACCCAGCCAGCCCAGCTGGAGCACCCGAGAGAGAGAATCCTGGCTTTAGGAAAACCACTAGCTTTTTCCCCTAGTGTCCTCTCCTCCCTTTTACTATACTGAAAGTGTTGATTTGGTTGCATGCTCTCTTAAATCAGCTCTCCAGAAGACATGCTCTCTCCAGCAGCAGGGGGTGGGGTGGCAAGGCAAAAATCCCTTGTAATCTCAGATCAAGAGATCTGAGTGGGTCCCTAACCTGAGTGGATCCAGGCTGTTAAAGTTCTCATTATGCATTTTCTTGGGAAAGACTTAGGTATTTGCCTCAGGCCAGAGAATAGAGCAGGTTCCTTGGAAGGACCGGCAGTGTACAGATTTCCGAAAACCACACCTAGGCTCTTCAACCCTACTTTCTACTGCCCAGGAAGCCTCTAGAAGTATACAGGATAATTATGCTCATATTATTTTGCAAAGAGCTATGTAATTCACATGAAAAGCATTCTGGAGAAATGGAGGGAGAAAAAGAGTTAGCTCCAAGAGCCTGTGTGGAATCAGCTTTAAGTCTGGGGAAATCTTACTCATCGAAGCTCATCTTGAACTCCCTGGGGCGTGTTCTCAGTGCAAGGGCAAGCCTAGTCGTGAATCTGGATAGTGGGGGGGGGGGGGGGGGAATGGTAGTGGTGACAGGTTGCAGGGAAAGAAGAAAAGGTATTAAGGGGAGAGGTTGTCACTAGCTTGGGGAATGGTTGCTCGTTTGAAAACTCAGCACTGCTGTTTGCCTTGCCATTCCTGACCCCAGAGAGACTGGGCAGGTAATGAGCTGGCCCTGGAACCTGGAGACAGGCTTTGCCCCCACTCTCTTTGTGACCTTGGGCAAGTTTCCTCACCTCTCTGTGCTATTTCTCTCCTGTGCAATGGAGATAATACTACCTACCCCACAGGTTGAGGGAGGACTTAATAGATTAATACATGTTTAGGGCTGAAACAGTGCCTGGCTCAGAATAGGTCCTCTGAAAGCCTTAGTCAGCTATTTGCTGTTGCAGGAGCCCAAAAAACCAAACAAGGTATCTTTTATCAAACAACTTTATTGAAATGTTATTTGCAGATCATAAAATTCACTCCAAGTATGAGTACAATTCAGTGATTTTTTTTTTTTTTTTTTTTTTAGCAAATTGATAAAGTTGTTCAGTTACCACCACAGTCTAGTTTTATAACAAATCCATCACCCAATAAAAGCTCTTTTGTGCCTGTTTGCCTTCAGTCCTATTTGCCTTTGCTGGAGATTTCTGGCTTCTTTTACTCAACATAATGTTTGTGAGGTTCGTGCACGTTGTAGCATGTATCAGTGCTTTATTCCTTTTTTATTGCTGACTTGTATCCCACTGTATGGCTAGACCATAGTTTGTTTATCCATTCACCCGTTGATGGCCGTTTGGGTTGTTTCCACTTTTTGGCTGTTGTGAAGAGTGCTGTTTGTGAACCTTTGCTCATATGTTCTCCGTGCTTCTGGGCAGACGCCTGGTAGGAGAAGGGGATGGAAGGTGAGAGGTGTGTGTCTTAACTGTTTCAAGAATGAGCTTGTCCTGTTGATTTGCGTGTGTACACACCATCCATGGTGACCAGTCACCACAGCTGTTTCCCAGCCACCTTCTCTGTTGCCCTGTGGAAAAACAAATTCACTCCCTGCCACTGGGAACCAGCCCTAGGGGCCACCTGTGGACAAAGTTCACTCTTTCTGAGGACGGCACAAGCTAAGCATAGTGAGTGCCAGCAGGCAATGAAATACGTTTAACCTGGTCAGTCAGTCAATATTTATTGAACACTTTCTGTGTCAGGGCCTGGATTTCCCAGCTATAACATAAAGAACAAATGTATCTCTTACCCCTCAAATACCTGTCTGAACTTGGCCCACCCCCAGTTTCATGACCTAGAACCTGTCCCCACCCCTTCTCTTGGCAAATTTCTGACCTTACTTCCTCTGGATCCTGCTTCTAGACCTGCATTTGTGCCTGTCTTTTTGGATCCAGACAATACGAGTTTCCACAGAAATCCACTTGTACCTGATATGTTCTAGACATAATAACTCTATTAAAGGTATGGCCAGGACTGGGTGGGGGTGCAGGGTTTGTAGTAAAGATACCATCACCTAGAGGCAAGCCAGCCCCTCCACCAGTGCCTCCCTCCTGGGGAACAGCCCATTCCCCCATCTCCTCTAGCTCCTTTGGTGTTTTTGCCAATAACATTTTCTCCATGTTGTTACTTAGCCTTTGTTACTTCTGTTTCACAATAAGTTGTGTTCATGTGTTCAGAATATTGCTTTTTCTCGTAAATGTGTTGATTAATAAACCTTTGTTATTACAGTTACTGCAGGCAATTTTCAGTATAGTGAAGCAAATTTAGGGAAATTTGGTGACTGGCTGAAATAATTGTTAGAGAGGAATGCAGGTGTCCTGTGTCCTGAGTGGGCTTGTTCAGCAGATTGGAAATTATTGTTTATGTCTCATTCTGTCTGTATAAAGACTCTCTTCAATTAGAATATAGTCCTTTTCTACTTCTAGCAAAGCCCCAGGAAGCCGAACCATTCAGTTGCAGCTCTTTGTTGAACGCCAGTTGTCTGCAAAGCACCATGTTAGTGATAAACCACTAACTTCTATTCAGCCTATAAAACCCAGCCTAGAAGTCCCTATTTTCTCGAAGCCTTCTCCGATTGCTACCACCATCACCCTTCCCCTGTCCTCTGCGTGACCTGTGCATTCTTGTTTGGACATCCATTTTGTACTGTTCTTTAATTTTTTAAATGTCGACCTCTCTTACTGTGCACTGTGCATGGATGGAGTCTTTGAGCCCAGAGACTGTGTTTCATTCATGTTCATATTTCTAGCCCATAGCATAGGCTGTAATAGCCATCTGTCAAGTTTTGAACAGGTGAATGAGAAAAGCTTCAAAGCCTGCATATAAGCCATGAGTATTTCATAGAGGTTTGCTGAACAGAGATGCCTGCGTCTGGTCTGAGCCATCATCTGCCCCCTCCATTGTCACATAGCTTCCTGGCCCTCTGCTTTTGCTTCTGCTCCTGCTCTCTGTTCTCAGCACTGCAGAGTCTGTCACCCCTCTGCCCAGAACTCTCTAGGGGCTTCCATCTCACGCTGAGGAAAAGCCAAAGCTTTTACATGGACCCCCAAAGCTCCCAGGGACATCCCAGACCCTGTCTCTGCCAACTTCCAGCCCCCAACGCACACCTCTGCTCAAGCCACATGGAATTCCCTGCTCCTCCTGGAAACTGCTCGACACCCCGCTGTCAGAGCCTCTGCCCTTGGTTTGGCTCTGTCAGGAATGTTCTTCCCAGATACTTGCATGGCTCACTGCTTTGCTTTCTCAGGTCTTTTCTCAAGTGTCTCCTTCTCAGTGATGCCTTACCTGGACACCCTCTCCCCCAAGTCTTGATTCCTCTTCCTCACTTTGTTCTTTTCTAGAGCACGTACCACCTTTTACCATGTTATATATATAATTTACTTGTTTTTCTGTCTCCCTCCTTGAAAATAAACTGTGAAGGTGGGGTTTTGTCCCCCCTCCCTTTTTTCCCCCTCTGAGTCACCAAAGGGTCTAAAAAATCCCTTGTACATAGTAACAATAAGAGCTACCTGTAGATAGTGTTATTTATGTCAGGCACTTTTCTGAGCATTTTACACATTATAATTAATTTAATCTCCTCTACAGCTCTGTGAGGTAGCAATTGATGTGTTCTGCATTTTACAGGTGAGGAAACTGAGGCATAGAAAGATTATGTCCTAGCTCTGCACCCTTATGCTTTTCTGCTTCTTAGCAAGTATTTTGTTGAATGAATGAATGAGTGAATGAATGAATGAGTGCTTACAACGAGGGAGCAAGGCAAGTTGGCTTTGTGCTGTTATCCTATGCTGAGCTTGATTGAAGCAGAAGACCTGTAGCTTTCCATGAGCACCCAGTGGGGCTTGACCTAGAGATGAGAAGAGGCTTACACTACAGATGTGCCCGGTCAACAGCTGGGCAGCGATGGCTCTCATGGATGAATTGTCATACATACTCCAAGCAACTCAACTTTCACGTCTGCCATGGCTGCAAATAATGGCCTACCGCAGAATACTATAACATCTCTAGTTGCCTTCCTAAAAGTCACCTCATTTTATCTTACAGGAATTATATAAGCACTGAAGGACCTATGGTATTCTCTCCATTTAGATGTGAAAGTAGGCAGAGAAAGCCCCTGGCTGGGGGCCAGAATCATTACCCAGATCCCCAGGCTCCCTCCTGCCTTACTTGGTGCCATGCATACTGGAGACACCCTCAGGCCTCCCTCTGTTCAATTTTATCACCTTCAGCCTTCCCAGATGGTTCACCAAACCTTAAGAAGGTCCTGCTGCTATTTGTGCTATTTTCCAATCCTACTGACCCCCAAACAGACTACTGAGAGGATACCAGCCACCCCGTGGTGAGCCGTGGGCAAGCGTGACTTGGGGCTCAAGGTCAGGTGTAACTGAGCTAAGCTCGCCTATTGAAGGGCATCTCAGAAAGGGCAGCTGCAGAGTTTACTAAGCAGTGAGCAAATAGGGCACATCCTGCCTGCATCAGAGCCTTGAGGGCACTTGTTTGTGCAGACCTCACGCGCCATCCTGCCCAGCCCGCACCAGGTGCAGGGCTGCCCCAGCTGCTGCAGATGCCAACACTGCCGTGCCCCCAACCCCTGTACAGGACACAGGCGACCCCTCTCTGGAGGGACAAGCGGAGAGTGATGAGGTTAGTGCAGTACCTGCTGTTTGCCAGCCTTCCACTCAGTTATATCACTTAGTCTGTTAGCAGCACAGGAAGCTGAGGCTTCAGAAAGTTACCCAAAGGTTCAGAGAGGCAAGATGTACCCTCGGGGCCTGCTGCCTGCAGAGCCTGGGATGCCTTTCTCTTTGTTCTGTTTTTGTCTTTTTGCTCACTTAATAGCAATACAAGCACAGGTTTTTTTAAAAATGCAAATGTATGGAAGGCCGCTCCTGGATGCAGCCCGGCCTTGCATTCTGGGGCTGCACCCACTGCTGCTAAGGGACCCTTCTGCCCCACCTGCAGTGCTCCAGGTGACAAACAGGGCAGGGAATGAACCCTCTCCTCTGCCTGCACCGGTTCTGAGATTTTTCATCAGCTCCTCATCCACACAGAGCAGGGAAAGGACACAGGAAAAATGAAATATTCCATAAAGACATATACTGAAAAGTAAATTTCCCTACCACTCCTGCCCCTGGGACTCCGTTTCCCTTCTCAGCGGCACCCATGCCGAGCAGAGATATTCTTGCAGGAGCAAATGCGTGTTTATTGTATCTTCCCATCTCCTCCCTCGTGCTTAACACAAATGGAAACACATTCTACACCATCCTTCACACGGCTGCTTTCCCTTCTCAGTGGGTCCTGGAGCCTGTTTCCATGTCAGCGCGTAGAAACCTATTGCATTTTTTTGTGTGTTACTATTTGTATTTCAACAGTTACCTATTTAAATACAACCTCCAGATTGTTTCGTGTCTTCTGCTTCTACTCTGACAATACGGTTGTGATATCCTGTGTAGGCTTCTTTGCACCGCGTGTCCCTGTATGTCTGTAGAGTGAATTCCTTCAAGTGGAATTCAGAGCCCAGGATCCTAACCGCCACTGTTGGGGGCCAGTTCAGCCTAAACGGAGTTCAGGTTGGCTCTTCGGGTCTCCTGGACAGCACCTTCCACAGTTTGGCTGGTCTGGGGATTCAAAGGACAGTGTGTGAGCAGAGCGAGTTCTGGTGCCAGTGGCGCATGAGTTCCCACCACCGGGACCTACCTGCTCAGGGTAAATGGAAGCTGGGGTCCCAGGTCACAGAGTTTCCCGCTCCTCCCCTCCCTTTGCCCAGTCCCACTCCATCTTTCTTCTCAGCACCCAGGCTGCTTGCTCATCATCACGCTGCACAGGGTGCTTCCTGGTCCTCCACCCGCCCCAGGTCCTACTTGGACAGGCTGGTTTCCTCCACTCCCTCAGACCCCGGGATGGCTGGCCCGGCCCCATTCTGAGCTCCCCACACACCTGCTGTGCTTGGAGGCGCCTCTCTTTGAGGGTGTGCCAGGTTACTTCACATCCTATCACGCATCCTCAGTGCTTTTCTAGCTGTTGAATTGCAATTCTAGCTGTGGTATTGCAATTATTTTCCACCAACAAGCCCGGAGCCCCTCCCCAGGCCACTGGCTCGTGAGAGGTTCTGTCAGCAGTGCCTGCAGACACCTCGTGTGCGTCTTCACTTCAGCAGGTTGAAAGTCATGTTCACAAAAGTGTCATATTAGGTAACTGCCAATTAGGTAGACACTGAAATGTCTTTGGAATTAGAGTGGGGAAAACAGAACAGCTGGTGAAGGTGGGCCTGGAGATGGGCTGTCTAAGGGGGAGGCTTTAAATAGCTGGATTGCGTCATTGTCGAGGGTAATAGTAATGACTAGCCACTGACACTGGCAGCCCCGGGGCTATGCCCGTGACGTGGGTTCCTGCTGCCCCTCGAGCCCCGTATTGGGGACACTGCTGCTGTCCTCTTTCGCAGATGAGGAAACTGGTGGGTAGAGGTGAAGAGCCGCCCATGGACACGTTCTGGCTGAGCCCAATTCCACCCCAAGTCTGTGGGGCTCCCACCTCCACCCCTTCACTGCTCTCACATCGGGTGGCCTCCCCTTGGGGGGGGGACTGCTTGGCAAGCTGGGGTTCCCCACTTGCACCCTCGGTCCCTTGGCTGAAGGCTTCATTGTCATTCTAGGACTTCTGCCATGGACAAGTAATGTGGCCACCCCTCAGTGCCCTGCAGGTGAAGCTTGCTGAGCCCGGGCAGTCCTGCAAGCAGGTGTGCCAGGAGAACCAGCTCATCTGTGAGCCTTCTTTCTTCCAGCATCTCAACAAAGACAAAGACTTGCTGAAGTAAGTGCTGGGTGGGCGGTGCCTCAGGCTCCAGCTTGCGTCTGGGTTAGGTGGGTTGAGAAGGACGAAGTTCTTGTTCCCCGGCTTGTGGGCTGCTGGGAAAAGACGTGGGAAGGGGAGCAGGTAGCAGCATGATTGCCCCCCCCCAAGAGAAAGTGAGCCCAGCATTGTTATGGTTAGGTAGGTCACCTGGCATGCTGATATATTTAGAATTCAAATGGAGGTGTTGTGTTTGCATCAATAATGCCATGTCTGTGTTTGGAGATTGTGAGGGGTGTTCAGTTTGGTTAATGTTATACCCAAGAACCATCGGAGCAGAGGTGGGCACAGAATCATAGCATAAACGGACCTGGCCCTGGGGAGCCCTGGCAGTCGCCAGGTCCCCAGGTGGCCCCCCAGCAGAGTCTGGGCAGTGCAAGCAGTGGATGATAGTCTTCCACCCCAGAGTCAGGAAGGAATGAGAAATAGGGGCAAGGAGCTGGCACACAACTGCCCACAGCGGAGTCCATCGCCTCCTTCCCCCACTGCAGCCCTGGCACCTTTTGTACCTTTTTCCCGCACCTCTGGAACGTGGGGCACTGCAGGGGCCTGAGCCAGGCAGCTTAGCAGGAGGTGGCCGGAAAGACAGGCCAGAGCTGCACCCAGGTGGGGCCGTCTGTGGTGCTTGAACTTGTGCCCTCGTGCTTGCATTACTCTTGCAGATGCTATTCTCTTCCCTTTGCAGGGGCATTTTGAGTCTGGCCCTTGCAGTTCCCAAATTTCCATGGGAGGTTTCTGCTGGCCTCTGACTCAAACGACCCCCTTTCAATCTCCCCATTTTTATTACGCCTCACCCTGGACCACCTATTGCTTAATTAAAATTACCTAATTCCCACCCCCAGCTGAATAGCTCCAATTAGGTGTTTTCCCCTAAAAAAAGATATTTGCTATCCCCACCCTAGATATTCAGTAGAGTGGTGGTACAGTCCTAGGCTTGAAGAGGATGCTGAAGGAATGGAGGGGGTTCAGGGCCCGAGGCTTGCCCGTGCCCTGTTCTGGCTCCATGCCCTGTTAGAGAACGCAGTTGGCCACTGTGGTTATCTGTGCGCAGTTGTCTGAGCTGGCCTGGCACGCCTGTCAGTCTTATTCAAAAGTGTATAAAACCCTTTTTTGAAAGTACCTGAGAACTGACTCTGGGTGGTGAACACACAATGAGATTTATAGATGATGTAATACAGAATTGTACACCGGAAATCTATGTAATTGTGCTAACAATTGTCACGCCAATAAATTAAAAAGAAAGAAAGTACCTGGCCTCTAGCATCTCAGCCGCAGGGACGCTCTCCTGAGGGAGGACATCGGCGATGCTGTTTTTCCCGTGAAGACCAAGTTCAGAGGTTGCCTTGACTCAACATCAAAACAAATGCCAGGCTAGGAGAGAGTCGGTGTGGTGCCCTGCTCTGCCACCAGTGAAACTGTTAGAGGGAGGGGTGCCCAGATGTTTATGGAACATCTGTAATGGTACGAGAAGCTTTCATTTCCATAGCACGTGTCCTGAGCTCGGGGGTGCCAGCAGGACCCTCCCCTGGCACCTGTTGCAGACGCTCCTATAGCAAGGTGGCTTTTTGAGAACCTCGAGTATCTCTCTCTGTATCAGAGCCTGCATCCTCTGTGGGTACACTAGGGACTGGACACACAGAACTGTCTACGGCAGCACCGCCCCCACCCTCTGAAGGAGGAAACGAGATGCTGCAGCCTGGGAGTGGAAGCCAAACAGCCGTCCTCAGCAGTGGTCCTTCCCGGTCAGGCAGGAGTCAGGGTCGCTGTGAGTCCCGAGACCAGGGCCTGGCTCCCCTAGCATGGGGCCGCACACAGCCAGCCAGTGTCTAGGGCACAGGACCAGATCCTCCAGAGGGACAGGAAGCGGAGCCAATAGGCTGGTTTTCTCTGTTCCCTCCATTTTCTCACCTATAAAATGGGAGCATCCTGAGTGATGCTGAGATACTGTGCAGCCAGTGCTGAAGATAGAGCAGGACGGCCCCTCTTCCAGAGACTTCCGGGCAGTGGGGCCAGCGGGAGGCCACCAGGCCAAGACAGAAAAGCCAGGCCATGTGCCAGGGGATTGCTTAACAGCCCCGCCCCCCATCGTAGATATGTGGGTTTTCTTCCTAGGAGGCTGCAGTGAATGCTAATTTTGCAATTAAGCTGCCTGAAATTAATTCTCTGAGCATCAGAGACCTATTGAATATGTTGTCCCCGCACTTGTAAATATTGATAATGTTGCAAACCCCCAGCTCTCTGGCAGCCTGCTGAGGGCCTCCTCGGTGTGGCCGTCCTGGCACACCCATATTCATGGCCAATTGGCTGTGAGCTGCTCCTACAGCCTGTGCTGCTTTCTCTTCTCCGACTTGCCGGTCTGGATTGTGACATGAATGAGGTCCTTTGGAGCGTCCCATGCTGTCATCTTGAATCGGGGAGTCAAGCAGCTGGTCTTGGAGCTCCTGTTCCTGCAGGGCGTGGCGTACGTGTTAGAGGGGTGACCACAAACTCCTGTGCACAGAGCATGCGTGATTCAAGGGGGTCCTGACCTGACCCAGACCAGAAGGCAGAGGCCCCGGGTCGTCCATGACGATGTGACCCAGTCGGGAGGACCTTGGCTAGTGTGTTCATGTGAGACCTCGTTTGTCATTTTGCTACCTTTTCAAGTTGTGGCTTCTAAAATATGGAGGGTGCCAAAAAAACTGTGTACGCATTTTAAGAAAGGAAAAAACTGTATTAAAATTGTCATACTCAATATATACCGGTAACAAAAGATGAATACAAGTCACGTTTGACTTCTGCAATGACAAGAGGTGCTCAAAGTGGTTACCATCAGGGTTATTTTAATAAAGTTTTTTCCTTTCTTAAAATGTATATACATTTTTGTGACACCCTCCGTATTAGGTTATTGAGTTTGGGGGAATTCCAAACTGTGAAATCTAGACTGTGAGCACTTCGGCGCCTGAGAGAAGGGAGGTGGCCGAGTCACAATGGAGCTTGGGGCGCGTGGCCCACATAGAGTTGGAATAAGCAGGGCAGGGGTGAGGGAGGAAGGGAACGCTCGTGCAGGGAAGATGGGAGGCGTAGGCCAGCTCCCATCCCTTCGTCCTGTGTGAGGCTCTGTGTCAGGAGGGTTGGGCAGCTTTTGTCCTCTCAGGAAGTTGGGGCCCCAGGGGAAGGTAGGCCTTTGCCCTTTTATTCTTCTTCAAGGCTATACAGTGGAAGCCGAGGGCTGACGGGCCTCAGAAGCCCCAACTCGCATCCTGTAAGAGAAGCTATTCAGGCCAGCTGGAGAGGTCAGCAGCACAGGCTGCAGAAAGGAAACGGCACACTGTGCCAGGGGTCTCTGAACGGGTGTGAGAGAGTATGTGTGTGTCCGAGAGAGATAGAGAGAGAAAATATGTGTGAGGCAGTCAGCCCAGAAGCCAAGAAGCAGGAAGTGACATGTGAGCCCTGGAAAGGTAAGGGGTCAGCCCCCAGGTCGGGAATGAGGCTTGCTGGCTGTGGAGGCTGTCTGTGGAAGTCACCTCCCCTCCGATTTCTCCTGCTCACTAATGAAACAAGGACGATGGATGGCCTTCCTGACTGCCCAGGGATATGGGACAGGGACCTGCACGCTAATCAAAGAGAGCTCCCTGGGGGACAGGGAGTTGGATGGCATCCGGAGCCCTGTGTGCCCCTGGCACGGTGTCAAGTGAACAGTTGGGGAGCTGCCTCGTGGTGGGTTGCCTGTGGTTCTGGGAACATATGCTGTTTGAGCACTTTATGGTGGTCTTTGGCCATGGTCCTTGGCCAGGCTGCTTCCACTGTGACCAGCTGAGATGTGCTCACAGACTCGTACATAAGTGTGCCCCCGCCCTCCGAGGATGTGCCTGCAGTCTGAGTCCAGGGGACCTGGGACGGGAGCAGGAGGGTTTCTTCATGGCTCCTGACAATTACACCCCTTGCCATGGGGTCTGAGACTAATTGTAGAGATTTCCACGCTCCTGGTTAGCAGTGTATCAGGCAGATGGCTTAAGTTAAGACATAGCAGCTGCTATAATTCACCTAAATAAATAGCATAAGCATAACTCTGTTTCCCAAGGCCACATTCCATATGGAAACTTTTAATGCACGCGTGAGCTCTGAAGATCCCTTTCTATGAGTTGGCCAGTAGGGGTGTCCCGTGGAGGACCTAGAAGCACCACATCTCTGACTCATTTTCCTTTAGGAAATCCATAAAACCGCCACTTCCTGGCCTTGCCGTCATGGCCCGTGACCTTAACCCTCTGGGTGTTGCCATCTCCCTGCTGGCCGGCCAAGACTAGAGGCATTAGGGCGTGTAGAGAAGCCGCACAGCTCCCTGCTGACTGCAGGAGCAAGATAAGGGGGTGCTTCCCTTCTGAGCATCGTGAGCCACGCTGGCTGCCCCAGACAGCCTCCAGAAGCCCCACCAGACGTTCTGGGACTCACCCGATGAAAGTTGGCAAAGGCACAGGGCCAGGCAGTTAGTTGACTGGAGAAGACAAGAGGAAGCAGGAGAAATGAGGCTTTTCCCCAACATTTGGACGCTTTCCAGAGGCAGCAGGAAACCTCGAGTTCCCCATCTGGGTCCCCGCCCTGTCGGCAGGCATCAAGACTTCTGGGCACAAAGCAAAATGGAGATGGTTGGCATGTGTGGAAATTCATACCATAGAGCAAGGGAGGAAGGTGGCACAGCCCATCCCGTGTCTGCAGGGCATGGTGATCGTGATGACAGCATGACTGTCATTATGATAGCAGTTACCATTTATTGAATACTTACCCAGAGCTACACTCCGCCAACTGCATTGTAAGCACTAATGTCATTCATTCTTGCATCTCCCCCATGAGTTCAGGATTCTTTTTCCCCAGTTCACAGAAGGGGAAACTGAACCACAGAGAGGCTCAGTCATTTGTCCAAGGTCCCATAGCTCATAAGAGATAAAGCCAGGACTCAAACCCAGGTCTGCCTGGCCTCCCTACACCTTCTTCTCTGAACTGGTTCCCACCTGGCATGTGGGACACCAGGCTGGAACCTACTGAGGCCTCTCTATTCTGGGGGAGCCAAGGTAGGTGCAACCAATGTACCCCAGGCCAGAGGAGAAGATCTGCAGCTCTTCTTTGAGATAAGAGGCCCACGCTGTTGGAAACAGGTATGCCTGGTTATCCTTAGGCCCCAGGCAGTGGTCCCAGCCTGAGAGAGCGAAGCACACGGTTTGCAGCACACAGACAACTCAACTGTTGGGAGAAGATGGCAGAGGAGCAAGAACACAGGCGTGGGATCGGGCCTGGACTCAAACCCCTGCTCTGCACATCCTGGAGCCTCAGGCACTTACCTCTAAGGGCGGGGGTGGCGCAGCAGTAGGCTATTGCCGTGGCTGCAGTAGGTCCAGTGAATCAAATGCCCCTGGGACACACGTGCCCCTAGGAGACCATCTGATTACTCTGCAGTGGGAGAGTAAGGCCACATAGCAAGAGTCTCTGCAAGTCATTAATAAAAACACTAAACATAGTTTTTAAAAATGTTTATGGCATCAGGGGTGCCAAAAATATGTATACAAGTGGACACTTTGGTCAGCGTTGCTCAAGCAGTAGTTCACCGTAATCAGAAGTGTCTGGACACTGATGGGAACCACTGTGAGCATCTCTTGTAATTCCAGAAGTTAAACATGACTTGTATTCATCTTTTGTTTCAGTATATATTGAGTATTACAATTTTAATACAGTTTTCCTTTCTTAAAACGTGTATACAAGTTTTTGGCACCCTCTGTATTTAAATAATACACGTCTTTGCCCCAATCTTACTCCTTTAGAAGTAACCATTGTTAAGGCTTTAGTGTGTAGCCTTCTCAACTTTTTACACACATATACTCTCTCTCTCTCTCTCTCTCTCTCTCTCTCTCTCTCTCTCTCTCTCTCCCCCTCCCTCGCTCTCTCTCTCTCTCACACACACTCACACACACGTACACACTTATATGCACACACACGTTGATCACATTGTACATCCCGGTCTGCTACTTGGCCTTCTCCAAGACAGCCCTCTATGCTGGTGCTTGCATTTCTACTTCATTGTTTTTCATGGGCTGCATAAAACTCCAGAAGCACAGACATGCCATCATGATTCAGCTGTTCCCCACTTGGTGAGTATTTAGGTTATTCCCAGTTTTTCTCTGTTACAGTCAAGCCTCACTAGCAGCCTGGCATACATCCCCCCACACACGTATCCAGGCACACACATACCTTTGTCGAGCCATGATCCCTAGTGGGGGTGAATTGCTGGGTCAGAGGATGGCGCCATCTCGTTTCTACAACAGGAAAACCAAATGTGCTCCCCAGACCGCGGCAGGTGGGCCGAAGGAGCCAGTGATGACGACAGCCCCTGCATCTCCAACCTGTGTGTCTTTCTCTTCCTCTCCAGGTACGAGGTGATCTGCCAAAGCTCAGAGCTGGCCAAGGACATCCTGGTGCCCTCCTTCGACCCCAAGAACAAGCACTGTGTGTTTCAAGGTGACCTCCTGCTGTTCAGCTGTGCAGGCACCCACCCCAGGCACCAGAGGATTTGCCCCTGCCGGGACTTCATCAAGGGCCAGGTGGCTCTCTGTAAAGACTGTCTATAGTGGCCGCTGGCTTGGCCCCACACGCACTTTGCTGGGGGAAGACAGTGGTTCGAGCCGCATCCTGGCAGAGCCAGGGGGCACACGTCATTCAGAGACTCTTGCCAGAGCCTGAACTTTGTGGTGAAAGGTTTCAATTTGGTTGTACTCCCACAGGTGTCAAAGCACCACAGTGGAGTTTTCACCAAGACAAAATGAGAGCAGACATCGGGCCGGGGAGCCTGGCTTCTCCCTGCACTTCATTTTATTTTTTGAAGAGCAACTGTAGGGAGAATCTGTCGATGCAGCTGCTTCAGGGTAGAGAGAGAATCTCAAGATTAATTTAAAACAAAACAAAACTAGAGGAGGGGATTGAGCTGGTTGGAAAGAACTTTGTATGGGAGCATTCCTAAATTCATTAACTTATTTATTGGGGAGGGAGGGAGGGGGATTAAGGGAGGGTAAAGAGGGATTGGTCACATGTCATGTTTGATTTTCCACTGTTTACCATCCACCTTCACTATAATATTATTCCTGTCTATTTATTGGGGTGCAGGAGGGAGACAGGATGTGCTGAGGGCTGGTGGCACGCCCGAGGGCAGCCGTGGGGACCTAGGTCCTCAAAGTGGATGGTGGCCAAACAAAAGAAAATCCTGTGTGTGTGCTTCAGGGATGGCAGCTGGAGGACACACACCCTCTGGGCATGGGGGGGACATGCTTGTGTTGTCCAGAGAGCCCAGCCAGGGACCAAAGACGGAGCTGCTTTGCAGTGAGAGACTCCTTTGCTCCACGCATTCCCCCATCCCACGCACACCTCGGTCCTAATTGGTTAGGGTCCCCTTAGGAAGGAAGTGCAAGATTGGAGAATTGACATTTGCTAGTGTGTGGTAAACCCCAAAATTTGGGACTGAAAGAGCTGCTCTAGGACTTGGTCATGATGTTTACCCCTTACGAGGGTTGTCTTTGAGCTGGGATTGTACAGAAGTGAAGCTGATTCCTATGAACGGCCGACCCCACTGGAGCGGGGCTCCAGACGGGCTTTCTCACATTCCCGCTAATGTCTGATTTCGCCACAGCTCATGGAATGGGGCTCTCGCTAAACTTGATGTTGGCCTGGGGAGCAGGGGCGGGCTTGTTGGATGTAACACACTCTCCTGGCTGCTCACCTGTGGAGCCAGGGGAGGCTTGCAAAGGAGTCGGACGTTGGCTTTTACTCCAAGCACGAATATTCTGAGGGGGTGAGCCAGTTGGCAGGTTGGCCTGTTCAGACTCATCTGGCCCCTTTCCAGCCCCCGAGTCCCTGTGCTCTGCCTTTATGTGAGTTCCCCACCCCCAGTAAGCGCTGTTTCAGTGCTCTGGGTATAAGTGTATGTTTCCTGGGAATCCCCTGGCATCTCCATGCTGGGACGTGAGCCTTCTCCTCTCTCTCTCGCAGAATGCCCCGGTTATGAGCTGTCACGCTCCACAGCCCTTGGGGGTGGTTTTGAATGCTTTGGTCTGCCAGCAGCCCTGGCTTCCCAGCACCCTATGCCCTTGGGGCAGCTGGCCCAGCCTCTACCAGGCAGAACAGCAGGCAAGGCTAGTGGCTGGGCACGCCTTCGACAAGGGAGGCTAAGGGAAGGATTCTGTTTGGCGAGGATCAGAGCGAGTGTGGAGCCTTTAGGTATGGGAAGTTAGATTCTGCCTGTTTCTCCATTCTCCCCTGGTGCATAAACAATACCAGATGCACAGCCAGCCTCTTTTTCACTTAGACTCTCAGTGGACCTGAACCCTAGAGAATGGAGGGGGTAAGAAGGGACAGCCGGTGTCTCCCCCGCCCCTCAGTGGCCCCTAAGCACATGTGCTAGGGAGAGTGCTGATGGGGAGGCCTGGGCCCAACAACAAGGGCAGAAGTCCAAAGGAAACCTTGGAAATAGGGTGCTGAGTCAGTGCGTATGTATTCTTTGAAGCTTTGCAAGGGCAGTTTCCTGCCGCAGGAGGAGAAATAACTGCCATCCGTGCTGTTAGGAACTGCTTTTCCCTATGAACAAGCCTCTTGGCTGCACCCTAAATTGTGGGAATTTGCTTGAGCTCCCAGGCTTGCAATTCCTGGTCCACTGCTGCCCTCTCCTGAATTCTTCTAGGAGCTTCCAGTGCTGAGGATGTCAGTGGGGGCATTTGACCAGCAGAGGGAGCCTGCGGGCTGAGTCCGATTTCCCACGCTCCGCGAGGTTAACCCATTTTGCAAAAAGCGGTTTCGTAAACAAGCACAGGAGCTCCGAAAGCGAGGGAGCTGGAAAGCTCGGTTCTGTGGAAAGATGCTGCGCCTGCCTCGCAAGGCTTGTTTGCTGGCTGCCCCTGAGCTCAGGGCCTCTCTGCCTTCCCAGTCGGGACCGTCAGGTCAGGCAGCCCAGCGGGCCACTCGCCCCGCTTCAGATCCCTCTTGCTTGCTGCGGTCCAGTGTTGGCTGACGTCAGGCGGAGTTGTGCTGGTGGGGCTGCTGCTCCTGGGCAAACCAACCCACACTTACGTCGTCGTTGTTGTTGAGGGCATTATGAATAGCGGTGGTGGCACCGGGTGTATACTGGCTCCCAGGTCTCCACAACTTGGCTCAAGTCAGGTCAGTGGCCCCCGAGAGGAAACGGGAGGGGACCTACCTATCCCCTGTGTGGAAAGGAGCATGATTCCTGCCTGCCCAGGAGTGGAAGGTGAATCTGAGTGTGGGCCTTTGGTGATTTTTCTTAACAGAATCCTAAACCAATTTGTAATTGATGATTGTTCCACAGACAGAAATCCTAAACCGGGATCAGTGTCTTCCTGTGCTGTGAGCATATCTTGCCAGGTCTGTCACTTTTTTCCTAAGTGAAATTGGGCTTTCCCCCGCCTACTGTGTTCTTAAGTTCTTTAAAAACTTGAGGGAAAACATTTATCTAATTTATTAAAAGAGAGAAAGCTTTCCTTTGACATGTAAACACTTTCAGGTGTACAGACTCCTCAAAGGGGAAACACACTTATTTTAATGCCAGTAAACACCTCATTTATTTCATGTATATAATTTGATTTGCACATGTACAAATGGAGAGGTTTTTTGCATTTTTGCCTAAATTGGGTTTTGGTCACTGCTTATAGTTTGCTTTGTTCGTTTGCTGTATGTTTGGAAATATTGAGAGTCTGTTTTGTTTTGTTTTGTTTTGTTTTGATATTTATTGTTTCTCTGATGTGCCTTTTCACTTTTCTTTGGGGTTGATTTTTGGAATCTGGGTGCTATTGAAGGAAGGAAGCAGACAACTACAGCTTGGAGATAGGACCTGTCCTTGCGTCACTGTGGACGCTCAGGCTGGGCACCAGAAACACCCCTCAAGCCCCCGAGGCCACCACGTACCTGCACATACACCCCCATGAAGCTGGGAGAACCCCATGGAAAGGGCTGGCTTCCTCTAGACCGGCCCACACCTCCCAGGCTGCTCATTGTCTTGGGGTCTGGGGACTGCTGGTTGGCAGTGGGCCCGCAGGCCTCTCTACTCTGGGCCACCAAGTACATGGTGGTGCAGCTGGAGCAGACGACCAGCCCTAGCTGAGGGGTTGCACTGAAGGGGGCTCGTCCCCGCAGGGCTCATTAGTAGCACTGGCCCCTCAACTCTTGATCTGGTTAACATTACGAAGGGGAAAGAATAGGAACCCTTCTGGGAGTTTGGGAGGAGAGCCCACGTGCCTCTCACTGGTGGTGCAGCATCAATGCGACTGAAACTATGTGCTGTTTATAGGTGTGTTTGTGCTTTTTTCAGACCAGACCAAGGCAGGCCACCCCATTTTCCTAAGGTGGTTTACCTGGATTGTGTATATAATTAGAACATTACCACCCTCTCCTGTGCCCCTAAAATTCTTGATTTTAAAAAAAAGTCCTATTTTGTTAACGACAGGCTCTGTTGTATGTGTCACTATCCCAAGCCTGGATTGTTTTATTTATTTAAAAATACTTTAGTTTTCTCATTGGTTCCATTCTAATCTCATCCGTCCCTGTAGGGCTGCAGAGAACCTTCATACGTAAGACAAATTCATGAACTTGCCACCGTGTAAGCGCATGGTGGAAAGTTCACGAACTTAATTGACGTATGGATGGACAAAAATAGATTTCACGCTTCTGTAGGAAGGTAGGAATTTCCTAAAGCTGAGGGTGAGTTCCTTTCATTCTTGTTAGCTTCAAAAAAAGGGGTAGAAAACCGAGTTTTTATAGCAAAAGGTCTAATTAGCTGTATAGTCTCAGATGCAGGAAAAAATAAATTACCCTAGCTTTCTTAGCACTTAGGGTTTTTGTGACGATTCAGTGTTTAGCAGTGTCTGGCATATAGTAAGCCCTAGTAAATATTAAATATTGTTATTAGCATTTCAGAAAATTTGAGAAGAGCTGAGCTCACTCCTTAGATGTCAATTCAAAATACCTACATGAAAATATTATTCCAGGTTGATGGAATGTTGTAGGAATTACTGATTTAGCATGTCCACGTCCCACGCCTACCCTGCCGGTTGGAACGCTACTGTATCCCTGAATACAATGACTGATTTGAAAATAGGCCTGACGTCAGCCCCAAACGAAACTAGGATGCAAGAACTGTAAACAGGGGAAGACATGGGTGACCTTTGGCCTCAGGATGGACCTAACCCCACTGAGGTCTCTTGGGCCATTCCAGGTTTTTCTTTGTGGAACTTCTTAAGCTAGAAATTAAAATGAGTTCTCCGACAGACTGTACCCCCTATATCAAAGTTAACTATATTCCTCTGAAATGCAATGAGAGGCTTCTGTTTCGTTTTGTTTTGTTTTATGTAAGGGAAAAGGAATGACCAATTGAACTTATTCCCTAGGAAGTCCCTTTTCTGTCCCCTGCTGGCCAGGGTGGTTTCTTCACAGTCCAGTCCCCAAGGATCAGACTCTCGGCCTGGTTCGCTCTGACATGTTTGTATTGGTCCCAGTCCCATAGAAGAGCGACCTCTTCCCCAGGCCAGTCGGACCCCTAGACTATCTCACTATGCAGGTGGAAACATTGGGGGTGGGGAGAGTGTCTTCAGAACCATTTTCCAGAGGCTGCTCATGGTTCCATTTTCCCAAATCATCTAAATATCAGCTTGCTTCCTGTTTTAGTGGAGTTTTAGCCTCTTACTTCCCTGACATATTAAGAGCTGTACCTCTTCCCCTGTCTTGGCCCTATTCTGCATAGATTGCAGTTGTGAAATATGGAGGAATTTGCCAGAGTCCCATGTCTTTAAGTTCCTTTGTTTTCTCTTCAGCTGAATCAGCAGTCTTAAACTTTTGTGGGTATAAGATTGGAATTTACCTTCTTCAAAGCATCATTCCTTCCAGCCCCGATTTTGTGGAGCCGTAAGGTGATCTTCCCCACCCCCTGCAGCTGGTGAGGCATGGCGGAAGGACCAGTGGGTAGGTGGGGGGTGGGGGGGCAATGCCATGCTGGAGGTCTGACAGCCTGGCTGGGACAGTGGCACAGGAACTTCGCCACCTCTGCCAAAGGGGAGAGGGGGCAAACTTGGGGAGCATTTTTGCTTCACTGTCCTGGCCAGGTATTAACAGGACGGTAGTATAACACTCAATGCCAAAGGAGATGGTGAGGTGTCCTGTCTATTGTAACTGCTGTCATAATCTTGATGTCTTTAAGCTAATGGCTGTTCATATCTGTGTCTTCAAAAAAACCTCCTGGTACAACCATTTCCTGCTCTTCACTCTGAGGTTAAGTAGTGTGGGATTCTGCAAATGAGGTGTCGCTGTCCAAATGTACTGTACCGGCATAGAGAGCACTGCTTTGTTTTCCACTGTTGTAGAGAAAACTAGGGAGAACTTTATTTTTCAATAAACTTTTCTTGTGTGACGGGTGGAAGTGATTTTTCTGGGGGCTGGGTGGGTTGCACAGTCTCCTGCAGAACACAGCCAGCTGCATCCCCCACGCTGGCAAACACTGCTGAAGACACTGACAGGAAGGTCTGTTTCAGGCGTGGAGGAGTTCACTGTGGAGTGAGTTTACTGTGGAGTAGTCTTTCCCTTATATCACACCTACCAGTACTCATTTCAGGGCATTTACCTAGAAGGGAACTGAATTAGAATGGGGGTTTTATTGTTTGTTTGTTCGTTTGTTTGTTTGTTTTTGAGATAACTGTACTACATCAGATGTTTCAAACTATTTAAGGCTGTGCTAGTAAAATACTCCTAAAAATGCTGAGGGCCTGTTAGACCTGGAATACATGCCCCTCACTCCCTTCACAAAGAGAACTCTTTTACCCAGGGCTCAGTGGCCCGTGAGCACTCAGTTGGCATATGCCCTAGAAACGGAAGGTCAAGTCGGTGCCACAGCAAGGGCTTGCCGCCTGGCGATGCAGGAGGGCGTGGCTTAGCCCTGCCCACAGCCTCTGAAGCCAGCAGAGCTCCTCGCTGCTGCACAATGCAGACACCATGCCGGCCCCAGGTATGGCAGATTTGGTGAGACGCGAATCTCAAAACAGGTGCCAAGAAAAACTTGAGTGCTCAAGGGAGGCTACATCCTAGTTTCCCCTGATTTTCCACACTGGATAGTAAATACAATGAGAAAACCTGCAGAAAAGAAACCTACTGAATCTTGCATTTCCCAGAGCTGTTCAAACAGTCTACCCTTTTTCCGTGTACCATGTTAATATCCCACAGGACACACCTCAAAATACTGTTGGAGGAAGCCAGGCTGAAAGCATCAGGCTAAACCAGGGACCTCGTAGCGCAAACCGTCTTCTCTTAACCAGCCTGACACCGCCAGGTGGGAGATGGGGCACAGAAGGCGGGGTAAGGCCTGGGGAGCAGCCATCCGTCAATTCCGGGGAAGCTCAGCTCCAAGGGCCCCGGGCATGACCAAATGAATGTGTGGCCACTCTCCTCACCTGAGTGGCAGAGATGCATGCCCCACAGAGGCCACAAAGCCCACCATGACAGTCCTTCAGGTGTCCATTCACACGCCATTAGGCACAAGTGACCCTTCCACGTCACCCTTCAGTCACAATGGAAAACATGCGCACGACGGTGTCAACTCTCAAAGATAACCTCTTTGTACCATACAAAACAGGTAAAGGTCTTTATTGGTCAGACACTGTCGCCTGGACAAGCAGCAGTGCTAGAGGTACAGACTGTTGTATGTTGGGGAACATTTTTACAGAATCTATACCTAACGTGACAAACTAAAGACATCCTGTTCCTTACAGAGGAGTCACCCATCTCTAACAGACTGTAATGTATCATTACCACTTAACACAGCATATAGATATATGCATATATGGATTATATAATTATTTATTACAAATAAACTAGTTTCACATCTGTCAAAAATGGATTCTGTCTTTACATGTATGTTCAGGTTCTGAATGTACAAGAAAGGGTTGTGTGCTTTAGTTCGTCCATGCAAAGCTCATACATTTATCACTACGTACTTTAAAAATAGAATGGTCTCCTTTTGAACAAATCTGTTGAGAGAGAGGGTTAGTAAAACAGTATGAAATTAATGAAATACACTGATAGAAATTAGGAAGTGAAATATACTGATGGTTCTGGGTATGTAGAGGGATGAGGGACAAAAGGGTACGTACCGTCTCCCCTTAAATTCTGACAGGAGGTAAGAGACTAGACCTACGAGGTGGCTGGGGCCCCTCAGAGTCCCGAGGAGGTGGGTCTGGTCCATTGTTATCCATTTCAGTCTTGGAGCACCACAGAAGAACTTTCTGCCAAGCAGAGATCTTATCCTACCGACAAGAACCTTTTTACCCCAGAAAATAGAACAGGTCAGTTCCCACCGGAGATGGGGACATCAGTCTCCCCTCCTGTGGGTGGTGTCCTAAGGGGTTTGACGGGAGCAGTGGCATGAGGGGAGCAGTGCAGACCAACCTGCTGGGCAGACCTCATTCCCATGAACACAAACTTTCCAAAACAGAAATTGGATGTTCAGTTAAATATTGGCACCGTCTGTGGAAACCTTTCGTCGTCCTGATGGTCTTCATGTGGATGCAGAATGGGTGGCTCTGGGCGCCTTCACTCAAACATCTCGTAGTGGCGCGTCTGCCTCACCCGGGGCACCATGTCGATGAGAAGTCTGCAGAAAGGAGACAGACAGGTCACCCCAACACGTACCCTCCAGAGCCCTGGGACTTGAGCCCATGGGGAAGCACACAGGAGAGGTCATATTTTTCTTTAATACACATTGCATAAAATTCAGTCTTTTAAAGTACATGATTCCCTGCTTTATAGTATATGCGTAGCTCATACAACCATCACCACCTCCTAATTCCCGAACATGTTCCTCACCCCAAAAAGAAACCCACTAGCACTCCCCATTCTCCCCTCCCCGCCTCCCCCTACAAGTGATCTTTTTTCCCAATTAAATATTTAATTGTAATCTGTAAAAGTGGACATTTGGAAAACTGCTTTTACAATTCACCTAATTGTTTAAAGTGTAAATTTAATGGGTATTTTTCCTCCTTTTTTTTGTTCTTTTCATGTATTACATTCCACATATAAGTGAAATCATGGTATTTCTTTTTCTGTCTTATTTCACTTAGCATAATATGCTCTAGGTTCATCTATGTTGTTGTGGATGGCAAGATTTCGTTCTTTGTTATGGCTAATAGTCCACTGTATGCATGCACCACCTCTTCTTTATCTGTTCATGTACCGAAGGACACTTAGATTGGGTCCATATCTTGGCTATTGTAAATAACGCTACAGTGAACATAGGAGTGCATGTATATTTTCAAATTAGTGTTTTGGATTTCTTTGGATAAATACCCAGGGATGAAATTGCTGGGTCATATGCTAGTTCTATTTTTAAAGTTTTGAGGAACCTACATACTAATTTCCATAGTGGCTGCAATAATTTACAATCCCACCCACCAACTGCACAAAAGGGAATGCTAACAATTGCTGTTTTTTGATTTATTGATAGCCATTCTGACAGGTGTGCGGCAATTGCTCATTGTGGTTTTAATTTGCATTTCCCTCATGACATATCTATTGGACATCTGTATGTCCTCTTTGGAGAAATGTCTATTCAGGTCCTCTGCCTATTTTTTAATTGGATTGGGGGTTTTTTTTTGGTGTTAAGTTGTATGAGTTCCTTATATATTTTAGATGTTAACACCTTATTGGATGTATCATTTGCAAATATCTTCTCCCCTTCAGTAGAATGTCTGCATTTTGTTGATGGTTTCCTTCAATGTACAAAAACTTTCTAGTTTGATGTAGTCCCATTTGTTCATTTTTCCTTTTGTTTCCCTTGCCCAAGGAAACATATCCCAAAAAATATTACTAAGAGCGATGTCAAAGAGTTTACTTACTATGTTTTCTCCTAGGAGCTTTATGGTTTTGGATCTTCCATTTAAATCTTTAATCCATTTTGAGTTTATTCTTGTATGTGATATAAGAAAGTGGTCTAGTTTCTTTGCATGTGTCTGTCAAGTTTTCCCAACACCATTTATTGAAGAGACTGTCTTTACTTAAATGTATATTCTTGCCTTCCTTGTCATAGATTAATTGGCCATATAGGCATGCGTTTATTTCTGGGCTTTGTATTCTGTTCCATTGATCTATGCTTCATATATACCAAGCTATGTTTATAGCAGTCTCTTTTAACTTTATGGTCACTTAAGGTTGAATACATTCTAAAATTACTACAATTTTCACTCTCCCTCTCTACATTTGTTTTCGTCACTTTTTGCTTCTTTTGTGTTTGTGTATATCCCTTAATATATTGTAATTACACATGATCTTCTGCTTTTGCCTTTTAACCTTTGTACTAACTTTATAGTTGGTTGATCCACTACTTTTATTAAGTGTTTGCCTTTGTTGGTGAGAGTTTTTCTCTTTGTTATATTTTCTTACTCATTTTATTTTTATCTCTTAAAGAAGTCCCTTTAACATTGTTTGTAATACTGTTTTAGTGGTAATGAGCTCCTTTAGCTTTTTCTTATCTGGGAAGCTCTTTACCTGTCCTTTGATTCTAAATGATAGCTTTGATGGGTAGAGTAATCATAGTTGTAGGTCCTTGTTTTTCATCACTTTGAATATTTCATGCCAATCTCTCTGGCCTGCAAAGTTTCTGTTGAGAAGTCAGCTGACAATCTATGGGGGCTCCTTTGTAGGTAACTAACTGGTTTCTCTTGCTGCTTTTCAGATTCTCTTTATCGTTAACCTTTGGCTCATACCAAGACACATTGTAATTAAAATGGCAATAGTTAAAGACAAAGAGAGAATCCTAAAAGCAGCAAGAGAAAGGCAACTAGTAACTTATAAGGAAGCTCCCATAAGACTGTCAGTTGATTTTTCAACAGCAACTTTGCAGGCCAGAAGGGAGTGGTAGGAAATATTCAACATGATGAAAGGCAAGAATTGACAACCAAGACTACTGTACCCAGCAAAGCTATCATTTAGAATTGAAGGAGAGATAAAGAACTTCCCAGACAAGAAAAAGCTAAAAAGTTCACCACCAACAAACCAGTATGACTAGAAATGTTACAGGGTCTTCTTTAAGATGGAAAAAAAATCCAAAATTGTAAATAATAAATGGCAATTGCTACATATCTATCAACAATTACTTTCAAATGGATTAAATGCTCCACTCTAAAAACATAGGGTGGCTGAATAGATAAGAAAACAAAACTCTTACATATGCTGCCTAAAACAAACTCACTTAAGGTTGAAAGACACACAGAGACAGAAAGTAAAGGGATGGAAAAAGGTATTTCATAAAAGGGGGAGGGGAAGCTGGGGTAGCAGTACATACACCAGACAAAATAGACTTTAAAACAAAGGCTATAAGAAGAGAAAATGAAGAACCCAGTAATCCCATGTCAGGTTATTTGAAGAAACCCAAACCCCTCGACGTGTGCATCCATATGTTCATTGCAGCACTGTTTACAATGGCCCAAATGTGGAGGCAGCCTAGGTGTTTGTCGGTGGATGAATGGATAAAGAGGAGGTGGTACATCTATACAATGGAATGTCGCTCAGCCAGGGAAAGGAATGGGTTCTTGTCATCTGCGCGGCATGGATTGACCTGAAGGCTATTGTGCTGATGGAGAGTAAGACAATGAAAGACAGATGGAATATGATTTTGCTTATATGTGGAATCTAAAGAACAAAATAAACAAAACAGAAGCAAACTCATAGATACAACATTTTGATGGTTGCCAGATGGGAGGGGGTTGGAGGTGTGGGTAAAAAAAGGGGAAGGGATTAAGAAGTGCAAATTGGTTGTTACACAGTAGTCATGGGGATGTAGGGTATATACCATAAGAAATATGGTCAATAATATTGTAAGGAATTATAAGTCAATAACTGTGTATGGTATCAGCTGTGTACTAGATATGTTGGGGTGATAAATGGGAGAAGGGTTGGCGGGCAGGGTGAGAAAGGTGAACACGTTGAGAAATACAAATGGGTAGTTACAACACAGTCATGGGGATGTAAAGTACAGCATAGGGAATATAGTGAATAATATATTGATAGCTATGTATGGTTCCAGGTGAGTGGTGAGTACTAGACTAGTCAGGGGGACCACTTCTAAAATTATACTGGGGGTGCCAAAAATATGTATACACATGACTTGTATATATTGAGTATTATAATTTTAATAGGTTTTTTTTTCCTTTCTTAAAATGTATATGCATTTTTTGGCACCCTCTATATAAATGTCTAATCACTATGCTGTACATCTGAAATTAATATAAAATATTGAATGTCAAAAAAATAAAGACAACAGACAAGAGGATGCTCTTTGACTTAAAGGTTATGCCTCTTGTCACAGTCCTTGCCTCACTTTGGCATCAACCACAGGAATATCTGACCCCTGCTGGGAGCTTTTTCAGTCCCCTGACCTTATCCAGGCTCAGGAGGGTCACAGGTATGAGATACGACCATCAGAGGGGGAACATGGAGCGCTCATGGCCACCAGGAAAGCAGGCACTTACTTGACCCCGTACGCAAATATGGTGAGGCCAATGAGCACGCCTGTGCTGCCATCCAGGTACCAGACCGCCGCGTTGTGCTTGAACACCTCCGCACTCAGAAGAATGGAGAAGCCCATCACACCTCCCACGAGGGAATTAAACCCTGGGAAAGAAGCAGAGAGAGACTGATGGCAGTGCCAAGCGAACTTCCTTAACCACCAAGAAAACTGTCCAAATGCCAGCCATGCCTCTGCATTCCAGAATGTGTGCTGCAAGGAACATTGCCCAGAAGCACTCTCGCAGGTGATAGCCAACTCCTCAGACACCCACGTGGCTTGTCAAGTCTCTGCTCACAGTCACCAGAGACTTCACTAGACAGAGGCATCACCTCCTGCCCTCCCTCCTCCCCACCAGGCACTTAAGCCTGCTTGACACAGCCTGTCTGTGTTTATCTTCTGCCTTCCTTGCATTCACTAGAATGAAGATCTCACGAGGAGCAAAGTCTAGGACAGTGCCTGGCACACAGGAGACATTCAACTACTCGTCCTTGGTGAGTCAAGTCTGTTGAATATCTGCTGGGTCCAATACCCAGCTGGGATCTTCTCGATCCTACTGATTATTATCACATTTACTAATGAGAGAACTAAGTTAAGCAGAGCGAGGTTAAATAAATTGACCAAGGTTCTACAGCTTGAGAGGGGATAGGCTAGGCTTCCACCTGAACCCACATCCTTTCCCTCTAGTCCCCTTAAGTCATCTGAAGATTTTCACTCTGCAGGAAGAAAAATGCAAAGTCTAGAATTAACTACCTGGTTGCAGAAATGGCAATCAAACAGAACTAGAGCTAATAGACGTGGATCAATCTCCTTTCACGCATGTCACACATCAGTTGGTCCCTACAACTTAGGTATCACACTTCTGTTTTACCCCTGAGTTTTCAAGGGTCGCATGGGAAGGGAACGGCTTTAAGGGGCTCTTGGGGTCACACTGTGGTATGAGCCACAGGCTCCTTGCCTGCCCAGGGAAGCTCGGGGTCCATGCGGCCCTGGTTGTCCCCTAGCAGCTGGTCTGTGCAGGGCCAGGAACCTCTCCAGCATCAGGCCCTGCTTCATTCCTGGGGCAACTCCACCTGCCTAAGTACCATGCTTTTGCTAAAAGCATCAACTCCAGGTTCAGGCAGGAAAACTGAGATCAAACACCTTCAATACATTCAGTGGGGACAGTATACCTAGGGGAGAGGTTCTAAATGCAGACGGAGAGGATGAGTGTGGCACAGACAGGATTTGAGCAGAGCCTGAGTAGATCCAAGGAGGAGACTGCAACAGGCGGCTCCCCAATAATGGGAAGAAGAGGAACCTGGCCGGAGCCTGCACTGACATCTCTGATGAACTTGCAACCCTCTTCCTTCCCTCAGATCTCTGTCATCTCACCACTCCAGGCCTCAGCCAGGTGTGGACTGCGGCTCACGCTCCCCACGCCCTTCGGAGGCTGTCTGCAAGGTTTCTGGTGAACACTTCCAACCCAATTTCACCTGAATAAAGGTGCCAGGGACTAGGAAAGGCAAACCCCTCCCACTTCCTCCCACCCAACGGGCTACATCCTTCCAAGGCCAGCCCAGGGAACTGCTGAGAGAGAGGCAAGGACTTGCTAGGAGATGGGAGCAAGTGAGGGCTCTTCCTTCCAAGCAGGGTCTCTACCTGCCCTGCCATGTCTACCTGGGCCATGCCTGCCCACCACCCACAGTGAGCACCTCCACCCATCATCCATTAAGGACCTTCTATGCCGGACACCCAGCCTGATACAGAGCTCTCTCTAGGTGCCCTGGGGGAGAGCAGGAGGGCAGGGACTGTGGTGGTTAGTTTAGCTTCACATAAAATGTATCCCTCCAGCTCCAAGTCCCAAGGCCAAGTCTCCACCTCTATCCATGAGGTGAGAGGCAGGCAGACTTCCTTCACATGCTGCCTCCCTGCTGCCCCCGTCTCAGGGCGGCCAGGGCTGCAGCCTGGGCCCCTGAGTAGTTTGCTTCTGTGGCTCCTCGATGCTCACTCACCTCTGGACAATGAAGAAATGGGCTCAGCCTCCATTCTCCACACAGCTCAGGGGGCAGCCGCTGCTAAGCCCTGCATGTTTTTAAAGCACAATGGCCTCCGTGCAGCCTCAGTCACCACAAGGGAAAGCTCTGTGCCAGCTGAGACCTTCTTAGCCCTTTGCACGCAGAGCACACTGGAATTTCCTCCCTCTCGGTCCTGCCCTTGGTTTTGGCCTCTGCATATCATACCCTCTACTCTGCCGCCATGGATTCCAAAGCAGAGGGGACAGCGGGTCCACATTGAGAAGGGAGAGGCTGTATTTCCCTCGTCTGCCAACACAGCAGGATCATATTCACCCGCTCCCATGATGACATGCTGTCATGGACTCTCACCTCGGGCTATCCCTTGAATCTTCCTGTTCCTTTTAACAAATAGAATCAGACCAGTTCTCTTTTGAAAAAAATCTCTTCAACTAAAATCTTTTCTCAGAAGGCCACCAAAAGTATCAGCAGAGGCTATCACTTGGTCACAGGCAACCTGGGCTGGCGTTTACCTCTCGGCCATTTCCAAGTTGGGGAAGTTTTGTTTTGGGGGTGACTATAGGGAAGGGAGATGGCTGCTGGCCCAGGGCAGACTGGAATCCTCCACTCCCCTCTCTCCAGCTCTGCCATGGGCACAAGTGGAGCCCTCCGAGAAGTCGGTAGAGCTCAGAAAGGATGCAGAGAGAACATGAGGTTCCACAGATGGCCACTAGATGTCCACTCAGCTCCACCAAGTCCCCAGTTCAGCCCGCCAAGGAAGGCCCAGACTGATTTCTGACAGCAGCGGCCCATCCCATGCCTGCTCCCGAGAGTTCACAGCTGATGGATTCGTGGCCCATTCATCTGGTTCACCTGCACCTTGGAGGAGCCTCTGCTCTGCTCATCCTTGGTTATGACAGAGCCTCTTTTCAGCTTCACATCTTACAAGCCTGCAAGGAAACACTAGACCAAGAACACAGGGTCTGGTGGGGAGGAGGTGATTCTGTATCTGCCTGGCAACAGCCTTCAAAATTGTAGAGCCTTTCCAGCTGTAGTCACTCCAGATGACAGACCCTGAGCTGAAAATGCCCCACCAGACCACCCATCTTTCCAACACAGCACACAAGGCCTGCCGATTAGTTCCTCACCTCTGGGGTGCTGTCCCTACTCCACCCATGCCCACGAGCTTGTTCCTGCCTCCTCAGTTAACACCAGAGCTGCAGTCAAGAATACACACTGTCAGCAGTTTAAGGACTTAAAATAACATCTGAGGCTGTCTTGATTCGCAACATTAATGACTAGATAAGAATCTGTATCATTAAGCACATTAATTTTATGCAGAAAATTCTGATTACAAGTTTTCATTGTGCTTGAAACCCATCTTAGACACTTGATGTTTCAGAATTGTGAGGGAGCAAGAGAAGGGTCAGCCCTCTTCCCTCCACTCAGAGAGGGTTCCATCTGTCCCTGGGGCGGCACTGGAGCCCGGCTTCTGGCCCCTAGTTCAGAACTTCCCTCAGGTACCTTTCCACAATTTTCCTCGGCCTGATCTGTAGTGTTAACATGCTGTACAAAATCATTTCACCTTAAAATATACAAAGCCAGCTTCAGCCTAGTGCTGATAGCAACACACACAAGATTTGCAGTGGGGAATTCTGGAGTTTACCCACACTCTTCTGCCCCCTGTTCCCCGAAGATCTGCTTCCTGTAAGGACACAACCCAGTGACAAAGGATCTGGTGGTGTCAGCCTGACCCAGTTCCCATACAGCTCCAGCTTGAGAACCAGCCACCTCACCAGGTGACAGGTGGGGCTCACCCTCCCTGCCTGCCCCAGAAGCGATTTGTTGAACTTGCTTCCTTCTTGGAGAGACAGGGCCAGACCCTGACATGGTCATTCCCAGGGTAGTGGCCACAAGGATGCCCTACAGAGCCAGAACCTCAGAAAAACTCCCAACATTATTGACAAGCAGGGCTCCCAATCCCCATCCTGCCCCCACCTCCCAAAGTGAGGGAAGAACCAGGAGCAGATAATTATAGAAGACTCCATAGCTCTGCTAATCAATGAATGAGTAAAACTGGATCCCAGACAACACAATTAACAGGAGGCTACCATTACGGCTGCATATTTTGCTGACACTACCACCAAGCAAGGGATTGTGGGTAACAGGCTTGGGGAAACAGAAACTGTGACTCTGCTCTTTGCAATAGCGCTCTTTGTCTGTATCTGTCTCTCTCTTATGAACCCCCATGGCTCATTCATCCCCAAGCCCTGCCCACTGTATATATACCGCCAACATTTCCTCAAATCCCCACACCCTCTACCCCTCTGCCCTCACCCCTGCCCAAGCCACCACCACCCCTCAGCTCCCGGAGACCTCTCCCTGCTTCGGAACTTGTTACCCCACTCTGTCCTCCACCTCTCGGCCAGAAGGCTCTCCAGAAAACATTAATCATGTACCCACATCTGTTTCAATACTTAGCAAAACATCCCAAAGCCTACCCTTGATCTAAAGTCCTGCATGATTTGCTCTTGCCCACTCATCGGGGCCCCTCGCCGAGCCCCTCGGATGCCCCAGGTGTGCCCTCACCATGATTCCCTCTGCCTGAGGAATGCTCACCCCTGCCTTCCTGCCTGTTTGTGGAATAATTTTCCCTCAAACCATCCCCTCCTCTTTGTAACGGCCCCCTCCCTGGTTCAAGAGTATGATGGAAATACTGCTTATTCGTGTGGCTAGTTTTGTGTGTGCAAATCATGAAGTCAGGAGTTATTTCATTAGAAAAATATACTTAGGATTGGGGTCTTCTCTATATACCATATAAAATGGTGGCAAGTCAGAAGAACAGTGAGGCCTAAACAGAAACTTAGTACCTAGAATACCTATAACACATTAAGTAAAACCACCAGGCAAGGCAGAGGGCCCACTGTTCTGAGAAGGGGCTCAAGCCCGGTGGTCATGGGCAGGGAGACAGAAAGGGCCTCCTTCCTGCCTGGGGATGTGGGGGGGTGGGGTCTGACTGCTAGACCACCATCAGACTTCTGGGGTCTGAATAGATCAAAAAGACCCCAGAGGAGCTTTGTAACCTTAGGACCTAACTCAGGACTCAGGACTGGGAGAGGAACCCCTGCTGAGTGTTCCCCACTGGGAGCCCAGAAAGTTGTGCTGACCCATGTGGTCTCCCCCATGCCCGCCTTTCCCCATCACCCATGTTCCAGGCAGAGAGATGTGAGAGGGGGTACAGAACACACACATGGCTGGAGAAGCCAACGTCCAGCCCGGGCTCTGCTTTGTTCTAGCCTAACGGGCACAAGCAGAGCTGTGTCCCTTGGAGCGACATGAAGGAACCTCAAAAGTGGCTGGAAATCCACAGCTGGAACCCCTGGTTCATGCCACATAGCCTTTGGCTCTTAGCATAAGCACCCCTGTGCTATTTATGCCTAAGAAAAGGAAGACTCCACAGCCAAAGGAGGCATTTTCTTTTCCAGATTCAAAAACACCAGACCACAAAAATCACAGGGAATGAACACTTGCCAAATTCTGGCTCTGCCCCAGAGAAGAGTGAGTACCCAGATCAGCCAGGGTGTTGTGGGACAATATGCTAGGGTCAGCTTGATGCAAACTGCCTGTAAGTCCATGCTGTCAGAGGGGGTGACAGACACATAAGCAGACCTTCCCAGGCGATGACCCCAGGCATGCTCGCATCATTCTCAGGGGACTGAGCCACAGGCTCTTTAGATCTGGCCCTGGTAGAAAGAGCTACCCCTTATACCAGAAGCGTTATTAAGTCGCAGCCCCACTTTTGGGGACCTGGCAGGACCCTTCACAGCAACACTGCATACACCAGAAAGAGGTCATTCTGATTCCGCATCGGGAGCTGGTCCCCAGCTAACAGTGCACCTAGCGCGTTACCAAGCACAACAGACTCCATGAAACCCTGTTGGTTGATGTTACTGCAGCACCAGCTCTAACAGCAGCACACCCAGGACCAGATGTCGGCTGAATCCTAATTTCACTGGGCCTGACCAAGGAAGGCAACCTCAGGGGTTCATTTGGGAGCTCAAGGAGCAGGGCTGGGGCGCCTGGTCCACACAGAGGGGCCTGCACGCTGCCTGAAAAAGCAAAGCAGGAAGTAGAGGCCTCAGTCCCAGTCGCCGATACTTTTACTGCTTTAAAAAACTTTTACTATTATATTGAAAAAGTTCTGGTTTCCTATGGGCAAACGACCTCCGTAGCGTAGGGAGAAAGGTGGCATCATGTAAGGGCAGAAGCAGACAGCAGGCTCTGCTGGAAGTGGCCTCTTGAGGAAGGATTCTGAGAGCTGCTGGACATATGGGACACTGCAGGGTCCACCTTCCCTTGTGTGGAACTGTGTCCTGGCCCCTTGGCGTGGCCACAGAGGCAGCACAAATCCCCAGTGCGCACTGCATGGGCTGGGTGTCCGTGTAAAAGACGACTTCCTGGGCCCCACCTCAACCACCCAGAACCAGAATCCTCAGGGGTGAGGCCCAGGAACCTGTTTCTAACAAACACAAGTACTTCTGAGGCTGCCAGTAGTAGTTCTCAACAGACTAGCTTCTGGGGTCCCCTGGTTTTGCAGTCAGCATGCCAGATCATGTAACCCCCAGTTCTTCAGGCCAAATCAGAAGACCCTCCCGCCCACACACATACACACAGGTGATGCTCTCCCCCAGGACAGATGGTTGCAAAGCTGGAAACATCACTTCGACCTCCAGCCCAGCTCCACACCCAGCAGGGCAACAGCGTGGGACAGGCTGAGGAGTCGGAGCCCACACCGTGTCACCAGGCTTTGTCACCTGGGACAGAAAGGCCCCCTGCATTGTCATCTGTCCCCTCCACAACAGAACAACAGCCACCCACGCATGTCTACTTTCACGTAGTTCACACTGGAGAGAACCTTGAGAGTTTAGGGGGAAGAAGTGGTTCTTTAAAAAAAAAAAAAAATCCAATGATTTCTGCTTTATTTTGTGCAGACACGCACCCACCAACCCACAAGCTTTTACCCTTTGACCTCTCACCCCGGGGTATGGGGACTCATGTCTCTATTCCTGACCCCCTGGCAACGGCACATGCTCAAGAATGAAGAAAAATAAAATGGCCAGGTGACAATGTTTGTCAAGTTTCTTGTTTACAGGCCAGCACTAGTTCAGACTGAAATGTGCGTTTCCTACTTTCACAGATCTTTCTCTGTCATCCCAAAGGCCACACTGGAAGCTCCTCCTGCCCCTTAGAGACACAGAGGGACACGTCTACCTGGTTTGGGTTTTCCGCAGAGAACACATGAATCATTTCCCCAGCGAAGCCCTGGGAATTGCAACTTGAACTCGCAGGTGAGCCTCTCACTAGCCAGAGGGGAAAATAAGCATGAAGAAGCCATGAGGGAAACTTTTATAGAAGCCAGAAAAAACACTTATTTTTTATTTGGAGCAATGGACATCAAATCTAAGACTCTGGGAAGCCCTTTGTGCGTCACTCCCATGCGACACAGCCTTCATAGTGAAGAGGCTGGGGAGCCCCAATCTACCCTGTTAGCAGGTCAGGGTGGAGGTGATTCATGAAGACTTTATTAAATTCCCAGAGCACAAGACATCTGCCCTGACATGGGAACCCTGAGAATCATCTAACAGCCTGGGGAAAGGAAGCTAGTGAGTACAGACTCCCAACTGTTGACCTCTTCTGCAAGACAAACAACTAAAAGTGACCCACACTGCATCTTCCCCCCAGAGGGCAGGCGCACTGGCCTTACTCACCATCTGTTATGAGTGCTCTACTGGTCAGCACCTTCCCCAGCATAAACTTCAACACGGCCAGGATGCTGCAAAGGATCCCACTTAAAATGGAGACACTGAACAGGAAATCGTCCTAGGAGAGAAAGTTCCAGATTTCAACAGTTTACCTGCTAGAGCAGATTATCTATCAACCACTTGCTGTAAAGATCAGCTTGGTTCCCAAAACAAATAATCCGTCAGATATGCTGCCACCAGGTGGGGGTATGTTGCTGGTTTGCATACCTCAGTTACCTGTGTCACTGGGAACTAGAAAAGATGATCAAAGATAGATAATCCAAAGCTTATATGTCCTTAGAAACCCATTTAGTATTTCTTTTTCTGTAGGAGAGTCCCCTTCACACTCTTTTGCTGAAATGACGGGCCATCACTGATCAATAACAGAGTTGGTCAGAATGCTAAAACCAGTGCCTTCCGAGTAGTTTTCCATAGATAATTTAAAAAGCAGCTGACTGAGACTTTTGGCGCATGTAATTACACCACTGGCCTAAGAGCATGACAGCACAGAGCCAGCTGAATTTGCCACAGGGTCAAGTAAGCCTGGAGCTATTTATAACCGTATTTTTTTCCTTAAATTCACACAAGGCAATTAGAGGCTCAACTAAAGCCTTCAAGGTGGAAAAAAGGCATCTAAAAATAGTCTTCTATTGACGTTATCTCAGCACTTCCTATAACTCGTTACCTTACCTTTGCAAGCAAATGAGTGTGTCCCATGCAAACGTGAACACCACTATCTCAGGACGTCAGGACGCATCAGGGCGCCTGAGCTTCGAGCTCCCATCGTCACTCCCATGAGACACAGCCTCCAGAACCTCCACTACTAAAATGCAACTGCCAGCAGAAATCTGATAAAGCATCATATACACCCAAAGAAAAAGGATTCCTGAGGCATTTGATTATTCAAATCCACTAACCTAGTGACAGAAAGGTGGGAAGAGGGATGACAGCCCGTTTCCCTGGGTTCAAAACTGAACAAAGTCATTAGAAAAATCACCTCACTGGAAATAGCACAGCGTCAAAGCATCTCGCCCACAACCCTGATGAATGGTGGATGGTTTTAACATATGACCACAAATCTTTCGTGACTCCTTCCTCTGAGAGGCACAGCTTCATTTCCCCTCCCTTCAGTGTGGGCTGGACCCATGATTGGTATCTAACAAATAGGGTTTGGAAAGGGAAACACAGTGACTTCACAGTGGAGAACCCGGTCATGACCTCAGCCAAACGATCAAGATTAACACGACATAAGTCATGCTGATACCATGTGCCTCCTGATAGGATGTGACATGACGAGTACACCTCTTGCTGTTCTACCTAAAAATCCCTACCCTCGGCCTAATTGTGAAAAAGCATTAAAGAAACCCATACTGAGGGACAGTCTACAAAATATCTGAGCGCTACTCTTATTTTTTTTAATTTATTGGGGTGACATTACTCTTGACACACGTCAAGGTCATGAAAAACAAGGAACAACCGAGAAACTGTCCGAGGAAAGACTAAGGAGATATGAAGACTAAATGTACCCCGGTGTGCTGGACTCGATCCTGGCCCAGAACAAGGACATGAAGCCGAAAAGCTGGGGAATCAGATGGAGCCTGGAATTTCCTTCACAGTGTTGCCAATCTCACAGTTGGAGTAAATGTACCCTGGTTATTATCTACGTGAGATGCTAACATTAGGTGAGGCTGCATGAAGAGTCTATGGGAACTCTCTGTAATGCTTTCATAATTTTTATAAACCTACAATTATTTCAAATGTTAAAGTTTTTAAAAAAATAATCACCTCACTGAAGTTTCCTCTCCTCAAGTTATCAGGAAGGACTGTGCCAAACCTGGCCTCCGGGAAGATCCCAAGTCCCTGCTGCACATGAGGTAACATAACAGGGGCAACAGGGGTTGAGGGTCCACACGGACCCCAAAATCAAAAGTCCCTCTGTGCAGGGATTCAGCCTAACTATGGGAGACAGCACCCACAGGAAGTAATTCAAGCATGATTAAGAAAAGACATATCAACATAGACCCAGGTTCTGATGCGATTCAGAAAGCTTAAGTTGGGAGACCAAGGCAAGCACCGAGGCCCCAAATTTGGAGGTTGAATTCTGACTTTGCTCACCCCATACCTTTCAGGCTCCATTCAATCAGTCTGTTTGCAAAGTCCTCATTCCTACATTTCCAGAGACAGAGAAAGTCTATGGTCATTCCTTCTAGATCCCTGGGCGCCAGGAGTGAGGTGCTCCCTCCACCCCCAGATGCAGCTCGAGAAGAGCCACCTGACTTCGGCAGTCCTCTCGTGGGTCTGTTAATCCAGGGAGCTTACTGACCAGGGGCTTGGCTGACAAAGAGCAGTGATGCACCAGCAGGCTTTTGTTCAAGTCTAGACTCCATCACTTGCTGCAAAAACAAACCCAAGCTTTCAATGCTCTCTTCCATAAAGGACAATGTGACACCTACAGCCCCTGGCAAGCAGCTGATGTGCAATCAATAGCAAATGTTGTCAAAGGGCCCAACACATTATCCAGGCACTAACTTATCCCACCAAACAGCCACACTAGGTGCTAATGGAAGCCTGGGACGAAGTATGGTAAGCATTCCTATAAAAGAAACATGGGAACTTACTACTAAGAAAAAGAAGCATGCAGAAATGTAAGAGAGACTATGATTGGGACCCACAGTGGCTTATCAAGGGGGAAGGAGTATTTGGGACCCATCGTTCACCTGAGAAGCTTTGTCTTGAAGATACTTTACATGGCTTGAGGTCCGATTCCTGGAGGAACCGGGGATGGAGTTACCGATATCAGAAGCATTGCATAGCAGGTAAAGGCCCCGAAGCAGAAGCCTCACTTAATAGCTGTGTGACTCTGGGCAAGCACTGAACCTCCCCACCTCTATTCCTCCACGTCCACATCTGTAAAGTGGAGAAAAGAACAGACCTCCCCCCCCCACTGCTGGCTGCATCCTGTGTCCACAACAATTAGTAGGAAATGTTTCCCAGAACTCCCTTCCTAGGTGGTTTCGAGTCACAGTGGACCACCAGGGACACCTGTATGAGATTCAGGAGGAAGCAGTGAAGTCGTGGCCCCCCAGTCCCTGAAGGCAGGTGCAGGGCGCATGTTGCTGTCCACTAGCTTACCTCTAAGCAGAGGGAAGGGCAGCAGCCAGCCCACAGCTCCCCCAGCTCCTGCTGGACCCCCTCCTGCTTCTCTGAGCCCTGAGCCAGGCACATGTGCAGCTTCAGGGCCAAAGGCACCTTGTCGTCAAGGCTGAGCCAGTGAGGTCAAGTGAGGCTCCAGTCCACCTTCACAGAACCAGGCTGTCCTCGCTCTGCTCCACTCAGCGCCCTCGTTTCCTTCCTGCCAGGCAGCCCGGGTTCTGGGGCGGTAGCCTGACAGGGACTCTTCTGCAGCTCCCGCTGCCCTGTCAGGTCCCATTCCTGCACCAAAGCCATACTCGGTTCCACTTAGAGTGGTTCTGCATCTCTGCCTGAACCTGACATACCTCTTCGTAAGGACAGTGCGATGTGTTTAAATAGTACCTGGTACAGAGTAAATGCTCCATTTAAATGTAGAAAAGCCAATATGCAAAACCCAGGTTGTTCCTGTCCGTGAATTATTTCTGCCACCCACCCTGTGTTCCCAGGCTCAGCTCTGAAGGAACAACTGCCTCTATCCCACTTTCCTGAAATCTAGGAGAACAGAGATGGTGCCATCTTGAAGCCCCACCCAGAGCCACAAGGCTTGGTTGGCTCATTATTGCTGCAGTAATCTGCCTCAGGAAAATAAAAAAACCATGATGGACCCATGGAGGACCCAGGCTGGCACGGACCTGCCAAAGTCCCTCCCCCAAAGTCCGCTTTCAACATCCTAGACGTTCACTGTGAATTCCACACCCACAGCCGACCTGGCTCTCCTCTCCCCTGCACCACATCTATGGTTAGCAGGAGCAGAATGCCACAGAGATGTCATCATCAGCCTGCTCAAGACACAGTGCCTGCTATGGACTGTTTGTGTCCCCCCAAGATGCATATGCTAAAGCTCTAACCCCCAATGTGATGCTATTGGAGGTGAGCTTCGGGAGGTAATTAGTTTAGATGAGGTCAGGAGGGTGGGGCCCTCATGAGTAAATTAGCATCCTTATAAGAAGAGAAAGAGATCTCTCTCTCCATCCACAGCAACTAAGGAAAGGCCAGGTGAGGTCATAGTGAGAAGTCAGCCATCTGTATCCCAGGGGGAGATCCCTCACCACACAGCAACCCTGCTGGCACCTGGATCTTGGAATTCCAATCTCCAGGAATGTGAGAAATAAATTCCTGTTGTTTAAGCCACCCAGTCTCTGGCATTTTGTTATGCCAGCCCAAGCTGACTGAGACAGTCCTTGAATATAATAAAAGAAGGCGTTTCTGAGAGGAATCCTCTCAGAGTCAAGGAGCAGGTAGGGCTAATGATGAGAAATTACAACCCGAGTAGGTATGTACCACCACTGACTTCTTCCAAAGTGCAGCCATACCTGTCACGTCTCAGTTCTCACAGCCAGGTCTAGCCATCATCTCACAGGGGGAGAAACAGAGGCTAAATGACACAGAGGCTAAATGACCCAGCCAGGGTCATTTAGCTGGTGGCAGGGCCTGGATTTGTTTCCATTGGTAAACTGTACCAGGATGCCTTATCAATGGCCTTGTAAACATGTCTCCTATCACTGAACTGTGGACTCTATAAAAACAGAAGGGACAGCCATTTCTTCCTTACGTATTCAGTTTCCACTGTTACCAGCACTGGGCCCCTATGATTTCTCAGAGCTCAATCTCTACCGAATAGATAGAAGATTAGGGCAAAAAGGTTCAAGAAAACTAGCCCTTGACTCAGAACACAAGGATAAATGTATATTAAAAGTAAATACTACATAAATTCTGTCCATGTTGGCAAGCTTCTCCATAACCAAGTAGTAGTGAAGGCTTTTTAACGCCATCTCAAAGCCATAAAAGATTGACATATTTGATTACATGAAAATGAAAACATATGCAGAGGATAGGTTACATACAAGTACTCACAGAAAACATATTATTGCAAAGGGTTAATCTCCCTAATATATAAAGAGCTCCCAGCAATCTGTAAGAAAAAGACCAAAAATGGGAAATGGGCAAAGGATATAGGCAAAAGACAATTAGAAAATGAAAATGAATTTTAAACATATGAAAGATGTGTAAACTCACAAAAGAAACAAACACCAAAACTACAGTGATGTATCATTTTTCACCTAACCGGCCAAAGTATTAAAATCTTTTGCTCTTTGAAAAATACTATTAAGAAAATGAAGGGAAGCCACAGACTGAGAAAAAATATTTGCAAACATGGGAAAGGACTTGTGCCCAGAACATATTAAGAATTTCTACAACTCAATGAGAAGAAAACAGATGAGTCAATTAAAAAAAAAAAAAAAAAAAAGATTTGAACAAATAATTCACCAAAAAAAGACACACGAGTAACAAATAAGCACATGAAAAGATAGCCAACATCATTCCTCAACAGGGAAATATAAATCCGAACCACCATGAGCTACTACTACATACTAATTATAGTCAGGAAAATTCTAAAGAAATAATACCAACCGTAGTGAGGAGGCGGAGCAACTAGAACTCATGGACAAACATAAAACAGTCCAGCCACTTTGTCAAACAGAATGGCCATTCCTTGTAAAGTTAAATATTGACTTACCACAGGACCTAGCAATTCTATTCATTGGTATTTACCCCAAAGAAACGAAAGCATATGTCCACTAATAAACCTGTCCACCAGTGTTCTTAGCTACCATTTCCACAGTGTCCAAAAAAAAACAGGAAACAATCTAAATGTCCAACAATCTAAATGTCCAAATGGTGAATGGATAAACGGACTGTGGGATGTGTCCACACAATGCTACTTAGCAATGAAAAAGAATGAACTACTGATATATTCAGCAAGAACATGGCGGCACTTCCCAAGCATTGTGTGAAGTGAAAGAAAGCAGACACAAGAGGCTAAGTACTTTATATCATTTATATTACATTCTAGAAAAGGAAAACTGTGCTTACAGAAAGCAGATCAGTGGATGGGGAGGGGAGGTAATTAATGACTGCAAAAGTGCATGATGGAACTTTCGGGAACGACAGAAATATTCTATCTCTTCATTGGTATAGAATTGGTAGTACTTCTGTGACTACATACATCTATCAAAACCCATCGAATTATATGGGCAATTTTACTGTATGTACATGACATCTCAATAAAACTAATTTTTTAAAAAGCAATTTATGTCAGGGATCCTTAAGTGACAATTACAAATATTTACATAGTTCAGCTTATGCACATTATCATAATATACATAATTCCACTAGCATAATGTAAGGTGGCGGATATAGAGACAAAAGCACAATCATAAAGATTAAACCAGAGGGTTAAGAGGTTAGTGGTGAAACATGGACCCCAATGGGCTGATTTTGTGTCTCAGAAATTTCCTACTGATGCCTTTCAACTGTCTGGTTGCATAAACACTCCTTTAAATAGACTTATCTCAAGTGTCTCCTCCTCTATTAAGCATTCCCTGACAACTCATGCTCTAAGAACTGACACTTCCTCTCCATTCCCGCCCTGGACCACGTCCTCATGGGTCCTGTGACACATCCTTGCACTTGTTTCCTTCCTTGTCCCCGTCACCTATGAGCTCACTGACAGGAGAGATCCTTTCTCATTCACCTCAGTAACTATCCCCCTGGCAATAAAAATGTTTGTGATACAAACCACTGCATTGCACCCAGGGATGTCAAAATCATAATCAACATAGTCCTTTATAAGTGGTTTTATGGAAGATGTATAAACGTTTATCCATATAGCCACTTGCCGTCTTGACCCACAGAGAAAGTCAGGAGCATTTGGTTACAAAGCTGCCTCAGTGAAGGCATTCCTGGGGTGGTGGGGTGGGGAGAGGAGTGGGCTCAGGGGGTGGTTTCCTAATGATCAAAGGGGACGTGGGAATGTACGCTGGAATGGGAAGAAACACCCTCCCAGAGACGGTGTTCTTTAACAGCAGCTCAGTTTCCTGGCACTTTGGGGGAAGCAGAACATTGATGAGGGCAAGGATGAAATCCTGTGAAAGCCAGAAGGGTCTTGAGTTGACAGACCCTCCCAGCCACACTCACGCTCCAATACCAGACACAAGGTGGGTCTGAATGCATCCCTCTGCTCCTGCCAGCCAGGGCTGTGGGGCACCAAGGCTGGACTGCGACGGTCTCCCACACCCATTACCAGGGCTGCTAAGCCAACTCCTGCCCTTCTCCGCAATAGCCCTTGACCCCAAGCCAGTCTTCAGGACAGCTCAGGAGAAGCGACCTCAGCGTGCCTTCAACATGGCCTCTGCCTTCCAGACCACATGTGACAAAGACCAACGGTCAGTCTGTCTGAGCAGAGTGTCTTTCCTAAGAAGGAGTTAATGCCCTAACTCTAATTTTTGAACTTCATCGGTCCCAACATGTGAAAAGCAGCACCTTAACTCAATGGAACAAATCGCTTATGTAGAAATTCCAAGAACCTGACAGACCTCTGCAAAAAGTTTTCCACCCCAAACTCTTTGGCCTGTGCCAAGACTATTCCTGGCTTCCCTAAGAGATCACATCACAGATACACCCACATCCCTGCCCCTGCCCAGGTTCCCCAGCACCGCCACCAGCCCCCTAAAGCTGGCCCATGAGCAGGCAAGGGAGTGCATAGCTTCTGTATAAACGTGAAGTGGTGTTAAAATTATAAAGCATTAGAACTCTAAAAGGGCTTAAAGATCATCTAATCCATGCTGCAGGTGGGGAAACTGAGGCTCACAAAGAGCAGGTGGCTTCCGCAAAGACAGCAGAAAGAGAGTCCCAGAGCGCAGGGCTCCCAGCCATCCCCCACCTCTCCTTCGGGAGCCCGACACTATCAACCCCTTCTAATTCTCTAAGTCCAGGCTGCAAGGTGGTGAGAGCTACAGCGCTAATTTTAGGAGCCAAAGGCAATTATGGGAGAGCGGAGAAAACCTGATCCGGGGAGGGTCCTTGTGCTGACGTGTGATATTGGTCGTCGCACACTAGCTCAGGAGACCTTGGTCAGCTAGATCTGGGTATCAGTCAGCTTTGTTTCCAGGCATCTGCAGGGCCCTGCCCTGCCTGCACCACACACTGTCTGGTGGCCTGGTAGATGAGAGTTCCCAGGACCTGACTAATGTACATCGATAAAATGATCTTTTCCAGCTCTTCTCTGCAAAGCCAAACCCAACCAAACCAACGGGATGAAGCTGACGCTCTGCCTCTCCTTTGCCGTTCTCCCCTCTCTCCCAGCCACCCTGGCTGCCTCCCTGCTCCTCAAACGTGCTGAGCTCTCTCCTACCTCAGGACTTTGGCTCATGCTGTTCCCTCTCACTCCCTCACCTCTGTCATATCTCTGCTCGGTGAGGTGGTCTCTGACTATAATCTCTCCCCATCCCTGATGTTTTTGTTTTTTTTAATATAGCACTTTTCACATTCAAACACATGTGTGGCTCTTCGCATTTAAAATTCTTAAAACTGAAAACTCAGTTCCTCAAGCGAGTAGCCACATTTCAAGGGTTCAATAGCCACGTATGGCTATTGGTTCTCATACTGCAGAGTGCTGATCTAGAGTATTTCCATCGTCACAGAAAGTTTTATTAGATAGTACTGATTTAGAAGCAAGTTAGTTATTCCCTCTGAACCAGGATAAAGCCATAAGTGGCTAGAAAGGGGTCTAGGCAGGAGCAGGGCAGGGGCAGATAGAGATTATACCTGGCAAACGGTCAAACAAAGTAGTGAGGGAAAGAGATCAGACCTGAAGTTGGGCAATCACAGGGCTAAAATTCATCCCAGCCTCCACGAGGCATCTAGGGATTGGGTTGTTGTTGTTGTTGTTTTTTGTTTTTTGTTTTTTTTAATTATCACATAGTTTTAAATTGAGGTATAATTAACTTATGACAAAATGTACAGGTTTTAGACATTTGATTTGATTAATTCGGTCCACGGTAACACCCATTTAACTACTCCCAAAACAAAATAGAGAACATTTCCATTACTGTAGAAAGTTCCTTCATGTCCCTTTCTCCACCGCCTGCAACCAATGTCTGACTTCAAACACCAGGGATTTAGTCTATTCTTGAATTTTATGTAAATGGAATCATACAGTTTTGTCTGTCTTCTTTTGTCAACATAACGTTTTTGAGACTCATCTGTGCCATTGCAGGTATCAATAGTGTGTTCCATAGTCATCGAGTCTTAGTCCCGTGATCAGTTCCACAGACAGCCCCCCATAAAAGATTTTCTATAATTCAGTCTAAATGCCTCCTGTTGACACCAGGCTTTTCCATTTAGGCTCTCCATGGAGATGGGCAGTGAAGATGCCAGGAACAGGCCAAAGTATAGGAAGGAAGCTGATAGGGTCTAATCCTCTCCCCTTACATAGGAGACCATCTGCCATCAGGAGAGCTATACCTTTAGGTCAGGGTGAAATGAGCTCAGGTGGAGAAGCTGCTAGAACAATCTCTGCCATCAGTGTCCACCAGCAGCCTCTAAAAAGGCCACTTCAATCACTGACCAAGATCATGGCTGTCAGGATGTCCCAGTCCGACTCTCCCACCCCTTCAACCTGCTGGCTAAACTGAACTCCACTCACTCTCCCTGCTATGGACTCTCCCTGCATGTTTGTGTGTCCCCACCCCCACTCCCCCACCCCCAGTTCCTATGTTGAAGCCCTAATCCTCAATCATGGTTTTTAGGGGTGGGGTTTTTGGGAGGTAAGTTGTGAGGAGGGGTCCTCATGAATAGGATTAGTGCCCTTGGTGGTGGATGTCTTTGGCTGCTCTAACAAAATATCACAGCCTGGGGGTTTAACCAACAAACATTTATTTCTCATAGTTCTGGATTCTGGAGGCTGGGAAGTCTGAGATCAAGATGCTGGCAGATTTGGTGTCCAGTGAGAGCCCTCTTTCTGGCTTGCAGATGGCTACCTTCTTGCTGTGTCCTCACATAGCAGAGAGAGAGATCCTTTCTCTTCTGATCCTTTCTGTGGTATCTGCTCTTACTGTAGAAATGACTTTTTCTTTTTCTTTTTTTTTTTTTTTTGGCAGTACCACTTGTCATGTCCTACTTTAAGTTTATTCCTTATCATAGGTGACACCAATAGTTGCAATTCAGGTCACAGTGAACTGTGGTCATTCACACCAAACAGAAGCCGTGTCTGTAAATCCAACTGACCCATTCCTTCAAAGACCAACACTTTCCCTTTTCATAAGCTGTGTGATAGCACGTAGGGGAATATGGACGCTCACTTGTTTGTGCCTGCAAAAAGAAAGTGTCCTTTGCTTTCCTAATGAGGACAAATTTCAAACCATTCTGACACTACATGTGTTATGGAATTACCCAGGGAAATGCCAGTGCTGGCTGAATAATAAATGTATATCGATTTATGGTCCCAGGTGAAATTAAAAGTCACTCTTATCCTCAGATCTTTTTGTCCCTCCCAGGAAGAGGAGAAAAGCTGGCAGATGTGGAGAAAATTACACCCAGCACAAGCCCTCAATTTCCCCTCGTTATTAAATTATAGTGACAAATTGCCATGGATTCACATTAAATGACTTCACAATTTTTAAATTAGCATATCAAACCATTTTGATGTCAGCAGGGTCAAAAGTTGGTGTTTAGACAATCAAGCATCAGCTGGGAGGTTCTGCAGCCAGCGGACATTGGGGTCACTGGTGAGACATACAGATGGATTGGGGAGCCCTGGTCCTTTGTGATTTCTGGCCGGACTGGCCCACCCGCAAAGACTTGTGAAGGGAGCAGATTCCCCGCTTCACAGGCACTGTGAAGCTGAGGCTGGCAGTGTCACAGGATGCCACAGAGGAGGGCAGGCAGTGTCAGCTGAGGCACTACGACTGCCTCAGGGACGAGGAGGGCGCTGTGAACTATTTGGCTGCCACTCCCACTGCAGCCTTGCTTCTGTTAACCAAGGCATCACCCATGTCACACATCAGTCTGACAGCTGTTTGTTAATGCAAGATAGGAAAGTAGGGCTCGTTGCGGGACAAGAACGCTAATCCCTGAACCCCGTCATGAAATCTGAGATGAGCCATCGTGGCTGGGCTCACACACCTTCCACCCTGGAGAAACACTGGGCATTTACACGAAATGACACTTCCAGGGTTCCCTAAAACCAGGACCAAGATGAACAACCCCTCATGACACACAGGCACGATGCCCTTGAATAGTTCTCCTCTGCAAAGAAAAGGAGGATCTTCTGGCTGTCTGCTTTTGCTCCCTTTGTTTATATTAAATACCACACCAATACCCCACATCAATCTAGAGAGTTCCTCAACTAATACTCATAATAATACAAGCAGATACTATTATTAATGCCCATTAGAGATGAAGCTCTTTCCCAAAGGCTTAATAAACAATTTAATTTTAGTTCACATATAACTATCGCAAGATCCCTATGGGTAGAAATTATGACCCCCAAACACAGAGGCTAAGTAACCACCTAGGGTCAGGGTCACACAGCTAGTCAGTGGTGTAGAAAGTATTCAAACCCCCTTATGTTTGACCTAAAATCTACTGCCTTTCATACCTAAAAAATTGTAGGACAATCTTCCTCTAATATTGCCTGATGGACCTGAATTTCAATTTTGGCTAAATAAAAGGAAAAGAACAAATAATTCACCATGCTAAGAACATTGCGTCATATATTTGAAAATGCCTTAAAAATCAGAAGGGATTCCAATTAAAGATGATAGAATGAACACATATCCAGCTTTTATAAGGCCACTAAGTGGCAGAATAGGAATTCTCTTTTAAAGGCATGAACCCACAAGGAAAAAGAAAACAAGAGAAGGACAACAGCCACCAAATTCTGTGGGCTGGAACCTCAAAAAACAAGAAAAATCTCAAGTAAATAACCCAAAGCTGCACCTACAGGAACTAGAAAAAGAACAGCAAACAAAGCCCAAAGTGAGTAGAAGGAAGGAAATAATAAAAATCAGCATAAATAAATTAAATAGAGTCTAAAAAAAAATAATCAATGAAACCAAGACCTGGTTCTTTGAAAAGATAAACAAAACTGATAAACCTTTAACCAGACTCATCAAGAAAAAGAGAAAGAGGACCCAAATAAATAAAATCAGAAATGAAAGAGGGGGAGTGACAGCTGACACCACAGAAATACAAAGGATTATAAGAAAATACTACACACAATTACATGCCAACAAATTGGACAATCCAGAAGCAATGGATACATTCCTAGAAACATACAATCTTCCAAGACCGAACCAAGAAGCAATAGAAAATCCAAACAGACTGATTACGACTAATGAAATAGAATCAGTAATCAAAAAACTTCCCACAAACAAAGTCCTGGACCAGATGGCTTTACAGGTGCATTTTATGAAATAGTCAAAGAAGAATTAACACCTATCCTTCTCAAGCTATTCCAAAAAATTCAGGAGGATGATAGGCTCCCAACCTCATTTTATGAGGCCACTATGACTCTGATTCCAAAGCCAAAGATATTACAAAAAAAGAAAATTACAGGCCGATATCCCTGATGAACATAGAGACTCAAAACTCCTCAACAAAATATTAGCAAACCAAATTCAGCAATGTATTAGAAAGATCATACATCATGATCAAATGGGATTTATTCCTGGGATGAAAGGTTGGTCAAATATCTTCAAATCAATTAATGTGATACACCACATAAACAAAAGGAAGGATAAAAATCATATGATTATATCAATAGATGCAGAAAAAGCATTTGACAAAAATCCAGCATCCATTTATGATAAAAACTCTCAGCAAAGTGGGAATAGAGGGAACATATCTCAACATAATAAAGGCCATATATGATAAACCCACAGCCAACCTCATACTCAATGGTGAAAAGCTAAAGCCATTCCCCTTAAGATCAGGAACAAGACAAGAATGTCCACTTTCACCACTTTTATTCAACATAGTATTTGAAGTTCTAGCCACAGCAATCAGAAAAGAAAAAGAAATAAAAGGCATCCAAATGGGAAAGAAAGAAGTAAAACTGTCATTATTTGCAGATGACATACTATTTGTAAAGAACCCAAAAGATTCCACCAAAAAACTATTAGGTTGGTGCAAAAGTAATTGCGGGTTTTGCAATGATTTTTAACTTTTTAAACCACAATTACTTTTGCACCAACCTAATATTAGAACTGACAAATGAATTCAGTAAAGTAGAAGGACACAAAATTAATATTCAGAAATCGATTATATTTTTATATACCAATAATATACTGTCAAAAAGAGAAAGTAAGAAAACAAACCCATTTATAATTGCATTTAAAAAATAAAATACCTAGGAATAAATTTAACCAAGAAGGTAAAAGACTTGTACTCAGAAAATTGTAAGACATGGAAGAAAGTTATTAAAGAAGATACAAATAAATGGAAGCAAATGCCATGTTCACGAATAGGAAGAATTAACATTATTAAAATATCCATACTACATGAAGCAATCTATTGATTCAATGCAATCCCTATCAAAATACCAATGGCAGTTTTCATAAAACTATAATACATAGTCCTAAAATTTATTTGGAACCATAAAATACCCCAAATAGCCACAGCAATCTTGAGAAACAATAACAAAGTTGGAGGTATCACATTACTTGAAATCAAACTATACTACAAGGCTATAGTGATCAAAACAGCATGGTGCTGGCATAAAAACAGACACAGATCAATGGAACAGAATAGAGAGCCCAGAAATAAACCCATGCTTATGAGGTCAATTCATCTATGACAAAAAAGGCAAGAATATACACTGGAGTAAAGACAGTCTCTTCAATAAATGGTGTAGGAAAAATTGGACAGATACATGCAAAAAAAAATGAAACTGGACCACATTCTTACACCATATATGAGGAATAAGCTCAAAATGGATTAAAAACTTAAATGTAAAACCTGAAACCATAAAACTCTTAGAAGGAAATACAGGCAGTAACATTACTCTCAGTAATATTTTTTCTGATATCCTCAGACAAGGAAAATAAAAACAAATAAATAAATAAACAAATGTGACTACATCAAACTGAAGAGTTTTTGCACCACGAAGGAAATCATCAACAGAATGAAAAGATAACCTATTAAATGGGACATGATACTTGCCAATGATACATCCAATAAGGGGTTAATATCCAAAATTTATAAAGGACTCACATAACTCAACACACACACACACACACACACACACACACACACACAAATCCAATTAAAAAATGAGTAGAGGACCTAAGTAGACATTTCTCCAAAGAGGACATACACATGACCAATAGACACATGAAAAGATGCTCAATGTCACTAATTGTCAGAGAAATGCAAATTAAAACCACAATGAGATATCACCTCATACCTGTCAGAATGGACTATTATCAATAAAAATAAAAAATAAAAGTGTTGGTGAGGATGTGGGGAAAAGGAAACCCTCGTGCACTGTTGGTGGGATTGCAAAGTGGCGCAACAACTATGGAAAAACAGTACGAAGGTTCCTCAAAAACTTAAAAATAGAATTACCTTATGACCCAGCAAGTCCACTTCTAAGTATTTACCTGAAGAAATCCAAAACATTAATTCGAACAGATATATGTACACCTATGTTCACTGCAGCACTGCTTACAATAGCCAACGTATGGTAGAAACCTAAGTGCCCATCAACAGATGATTTGATAAGAAGATGCGGTACATTTATACAATGGAATACACACACACACACACACACACACACACACACACATATATGGGCTGCCTCAGCTGCATATCACCTGGTCACCTACATCACTAGCAGCGTTGCACAGAAGAGAAAAAAAACTCAAGGCTATGAATGCAAGGGAGTGGTCTGGGACAAGCCCTCATTGATAACTATATTTCTCCCACAAAGGTACAAAAATGTCTAGGGCAAAGTCCCAGAAACCTTTCAAGTTTCCTTGAAAGATGAACTCCTCTTGTTTATACCTCTTTTCTTTTACCTTTTTTATTTAAATGCATTGGGGTAACGTTGGTTAATAACATTCTATAAATTTCAGGTATACAACTTTATAATACCACAGCTGTATACACACCCCTTTTCTAAGTATGGCACTAGCCTATTACTGGTGCAGCCAATGACCTCAAACATGCATGAATTCATTCCTTCAACATACATTTATTAAGTTCCTGCTACATGCCAGGCTGTATTCAGTGCTGGGAGGACAGTGAGTCTTACGTCTTCAAAGAGTTTACAGTCTATTCGGGGAGATGAGTAGAGAGAAAATTACCCTGCAATGTGGCCAGAGCTACCATTGCACTCAGCTTGAGGTGTCAAGGGAGCACAGAGGACTGAGTGGTGTTTGGGGAATTTTCGTGTTTTATCTCTCCCTGGACAGTTCTTTAGGGTTAAGATCCTGTATTGAGTCCATGGGGACGGGGAGGATCAGAGAGCCCACTTTAATAAGATTATTTAAGGATTAAGAATTTCTACCTAGTGCCCCATACTATTTCCCAAAGAAGTATCAAATGTTTCCCAACAATTCAGTAACATGAGTAGCCTTTTCACCAAATACTCATATTCTGGCCACAGGCAAAATATTCCAAAGTAACAGCAACAGCACTACTCAGGTGACAAGAGCATGGAACACAAGTAATTTACGGGAGGAGCTCTCATCACTGGAGAAACTTATTCCCAAATGCTTTCCTCTACTAGGACGTAGTGTGAGCACCATAGGAACAGGGGTATTTTAGTCAAAGCTTGGAAAATACATAGGCATTCAGGATGATTTTCTTCATGAGCTGAACAATAAACAGAAAAACAGAGAAATGTTATGAGGATTGCATTGTCCATATTACATTTATGGAAGTGAATTAAAAAATGAAAATGTTCAACATCTTTTGAAACAAAAAATGTTTCTGTCTTTAAAAGATAAGAAAGTGCTCTCAAAACCTCAGAGAAAAAGAGGCGCTAAATTAGAAGTGCTGAATTCTCACATTCCAGATGGAAACACAAGTGCCAAGAGATTAAATAAGTTTCCCAAGGTCAAGTGCAGATGCATTTGAATAGCAGAGTACTCAACCTTGATCCAGCAACACCCATCTTTGATAAACATGAGTATCCTTAAAATCACAGATGCCCCTAAATTAGACTGGGGGATGGAGAGGAATGAGCACGTTCCCCCCACCATCTCACCATCTCTCCCTCTCTCTTCTCCTTTTGTTACCATAACCCCGTAGGCCCTTAAGGCAGTTTTTCATTGTACCTGTTAAGTTGGAGTCTTCAAGGCCACTGGAAAAATGGGGGGGAGAGTTGGATTGGGGGATGGAGCTCACTCCCATTCAGCTGAGTGTGGAAAATCCTAGACTTGAAGTTTATTCAGAAACTTCTGTTAGACTGAGTCTCTGGGCCCTGTTTTCTCACTCAGGAAACTGAACCAGTTGTAGTCGCTTTTCTTGAAAGCTGACTTTCAGGTCTCCAATTCTGTGGTACTTCAGGAGGCAATCCACAGAACAGAAGGAGCCCTCTATCAGTTGTCAAAAAACCTGGTTTCATTTGTGTGTGTGTCTGACGCTGATATAATGCCGTCTGGAGGATGGCGTTTTATTTCTTTATCTGAGGATTTGTTTCCTTGTTATAAAATGGCAGCGAGTCTAGCACCTACTTCAGGAACACTGTGATGGTCTAATGAGATTGAAGCTGAAAAGCACCTATTCGAGATTGAAAATACAAAAAGGCATAATAGATACAACAAAACAACATGGTGGACTGCTCACAGACATCATGTCTGATTAAAATCCAAGGCTAGCACAGCAAGGAAAAGAGAATCCATCAGAGACTCTCACACAGCCATTTCCTAGGTAACATGAACTAATAAACAAATTATACTGTATGCAAGACACAGAAAAGACAGACGACCCATGCTTCCAGTTTTAAAATGGTCAATACTCTCATTTTAAAGAGCCTGAGCCACCAGCAGGCTCTCCGTGAGTGTTTCTGGCAACGGCATGAGATCGGTCATGCTTCAGCAAAAGCTCCTCTGACTATGTACATTTGATGACAGCTGTTATATTTAGCCTACTATTTACACTTTCCCCTCTTATCATACACTTTGTCTTCATATTGCTGCCTATTTATAGTATAACTTTTATCAGTGCTGTCAACATTCCAGGTACTGAGTGCATGGGTTACAGTCAGGCAAATAAAACCTTGCTTCATAGCAGCTTAAAATGTTTACTTTATATAGATCTGAGCAAGATTCCTATCTGGCCTAGCAATGTGAGGTCATTTGTGGCCAAACACAGCCTCTAGATGTACAGGAACTGCATATATTTAAAGTGTACAGCTTGATCAATGTTGACATATTTTTATACCTGTGAAACCATTACCAAAAGCAAGAGAATATTTCCATCACCCCAAAAACTTTCCTTGTGACTGTTTTAAGTCCTACCTCCTCCCCCTCCCACCATTCTCAGGCAACCACTATTGCCTTCTGTCACTATGGATTAGTTTGCAGGTACATTTTTATATAAATGGAATGATATAGTATACATTCCTTTTGTCTTGCTTGTAGTACCCACCTTAATTATTTTGAGGTTCATCCATGTTGTTGCATGGGGCAATAATGCCTTTTTATTGCTGAGTAGTATTCCATTATGTGGACACCACAATTTGTTTATCCATTCCCCTGTTGATATATATTTGGGTTGTTTCCAGTTTTTGACATTAGAAATGAAAATGCAATAAACATTTGGGTAAGAGTCTTTATGAGGAAGTCCATTTTCCTTTTCCTTGGGTAAATACCTAAAGGTGGAAAGGTAGATCATATGGTAAATGGATGTTTAACTTTTTAATGGATCTCTGAACTGTGTCCCAGATTGGTTGAACCATTTTACTCTCTCACCATCAATGAATGTGTGAGAGCTCTAGATGCTCAACACATTTGGGGTTCTTTGGTTTTTTAATTCCAGACATTCTAATGGGTATGTAGTGGTATCCTATGATGGTTTTAATTTGTAATACTCTGATGACTCTTAATGTTGAGCATTTTCTCCTAAGTTTATTGGCATTCATTTATCTCTTCTCTTGTGAATTGTCTGTATAAATATATTGCCTATCTTCTTATTGGGTCATTTGTCTTCTTTTTAAGCTATTCTTTATACATTCTGGATACAAGTCCTTTATATGTGTGCTGTCTATGTTTGTCATCTTAATGGTGTCTAGGAAAAGCAAAGGTTTTTTTTATTTTGATGAAGTCCAATTTTTGATATTTTTTTACTTTATGCTTCATGCATTTAGTGCTGTATCTAAGAAACCTTTCCTCTCCCAAGGTTGCAAAGATTTTTTTCTCTTATTTTTGTTAGAAATTTTAGAGTTTTAGGTTTTTACATTGAGATTTATGATCCATTTTGAGTTAATTTTGATATGAGTGGATGTCCACTGTTGTCCATATGGCTATCCACCTGCTCCAGCACCATTTGTTATTGAGACTTTTCTTTCCTGTCCATTTAATTGCCTTGGCACCTTTGTTAGAAACCAATTGACCAGATATGTATGGATCTATTTCTGGAGACTATTTTCCTTGAACTCATGCAAACCAATAATAATATACTTAAACCAGTGCTCAGTTCTCTTCTGTTTAAAAGCTGGTAGGTCCTTGGCTCTAGTACAAAAAAAAAGAAGTCAATCTTGCTGAGGTAATGGAATTATTCTGTCTGAAGTAACAGGAGTGGGACATGACCGACAATTTGACACCACAATTTCTGCTTTTCTTTGCACAGTGCTGGGTAATGTGGGTGGGGTGGGGTGGGGTGGGGGCTGTTGAGGCTCTTGACTTCAAAAAGTCTTGTCCATATAACTTCCAAATTAAATTTAGAGTTATGCTTGAGAGTGTGTCATACTGCAAGATGAATCTCTCTGTTGCTGATGGTGGATTCAGGATTTATAGATTATTGCCCAAGAAGGAATCTATAGCATTACCCCACCTGAGCTGAGAACAATGTCCCCGAAGACATTTCCTGGACAGTTAATACAGTCTAAGCTTCCAGAATCAAAAGCATCAAAGGTCTGCAACTTCCTTAGAAGCTTCTTCTCTAGACCAATAATATCAGCCAACATTCAGTTAATAGTTGTATGCTAAGCACATTACCTACATCTTTTTATTTTGTTTTCCTAACAATCCTATAAAGAAGGTGCCATTATTATTTCCTTTTTACAAACAAAGAAACTGAGGCAGAGACAGTTTCAACAACCTGCCCGAGATTCTTCCGGTTAGGAAGTAGAAGAGTTCAGATCTGTCTCCTTGACTTCTGCTCCCATCTCCTTAACCCCAAGGCTACACTGCCTCAGAATACTCACTTGGTACTGAGGGAACCTTGCGAAACTCACACCCAGGGATGGGGCACTTGCTCAGAACTCCCGAAGCTGACACCTTGACTGGGGACGGTAGCAACTCTGTGAAACTGCTCACCTGGCCCAATACCTTACTGCCCACTCCACCATTCTCCCTCATTTCCTTCTGTTAAATATCTCCTACACCAACAGGGCCACAAGTTGAAGTAACTTTGAGCAGTGGTTCAGAAACAAACAACAACAACAAAAAACACCCCACAATATTAAGAGCAGCAGCCACCATAGTAGCACTACCTTCTAATGCCAATTATTTTCAATAAATTACTCATTTGATCCTTATCACAAACATCTGACATTAGTATAGTCTATGCTTTATGTATCGGGAAGCCCAGGGTCAGGGAGACTAAGTGACTTTCTGGTGGAGGTCACAGCGGTAAGAAGCAGAGATCTCCGCCAGGCCAGCCCCCCACAACCACGACCCTACCAACTGCTAAGCAGCTTCCCGAAAGCTCTTCCTTCCATTCAAGTCCATGTATCCCATGATTCCTTCATTCCATACTTGTCCTACTGCAGTATCCCGTGCTTCTTAGTTAGCCTGCCTGCAGGTGTTTCAAGAGACAAAGCAATGGAGACAGATGCTGGTCAGTGAGTGGCACAGAGTGCAGGGGGTCTGTTAAGGGGTGGGGGCAGCAGGAGTAGCCCAAAAGGCCAAGGACAGGACGGGCTGGGGACCTGGACACCCTTCCCCTAGGACAACCCGTGGCAGCGTCCCCCTCTGAGTATAAGACAGAGAATAAAATGTAAAAAATAAAACAAACAAACAAAAAAGAAGACAGACAGGAGATCCAGACTTGGAAAGCCAATGAACAGCAAAGCAAGACCATGTAAGCCCACAATACCAGAAGCCAAGGCAGCCCCAGACTAGTAGACAAGGGTTCAAATCCAGGCTATGCCACCAGCAAGCTGATGAGCTCAGGAAGATCACTTCAGCTTTCAGAGCCGCCATGTCTTACCAAAAAGGAGAAGCAAACCACCTGCTTCCTTCTCACCAAAGCAGGGTGGGCATAAAAACAGGAAGAGGGCGATGCTCCACTCAAAACCACCCACAGATATAAGCCAAGCACTATTAGCATGACATTTGCAGCACTGCCCACTCTCCCCATATTCTAGAACCATACTTCATACAGAGTTTCCAAGAAGGCTCCCCTGGAATCTGTTTCATTAACGATCCAATGTGACCATGTACCTGTTGTGAGATGCCATTTTCTCGTGAAACATTGGCAGCAGACACCACGGGTTTCCGTTCTGGGGCTCCCCCAGAGCTGGACTGGTCTGACTGCTCTCGTACAATGCCACCAAGGGGCAGGCGACACCACAAGGCTCAGAATCAACCAATTTCATGATTAGGAAATTCAACTGCAGTTTTCTTATTCAAAACCTACCCATTCTTGCAATTACTCTCACCCTGAGAGCCATGCAGCTGACATTACAAAGAAAGCTGCCAGGGGCACAGGCCAAGGGTGTGGAAAATGCTGCTGCTGACAAACCCACAGAAACAAGTTGATAGAAATCACATATAAAAAGGTGATTCTGCAGTTGAGGAGAAGGATAAAGCTGTAACTGGGACCTAAATTCATGAAATCTAGGCCTTTGATGCCAGTCTCCCTGGTTTCAACTGCCACCGGCCACGAGCAGCCCAGAGGCATGGGAAATGCCCACTCCCACCCAGAGTTTTAAAACCTTTTTTCATTAGCTGCTGATTTATTTCCCATTAAACACAAGTTACCACTTTCTCTTGAAAAGTTGGGAGATCTGACGATCCCAGGCCCACATTCCCACAAGGCAACTCTGCTAGAGGGTAGACCTTCATCGCAACACACGCTCTCTAGTTGCCCCAGATCTTGGCAGTTTCTTCTGTTTTCAGGACCGCCTTCTGTGGGCAATGGAGTTTTTAACTCCTAATTTACAGGTGGTAATGTGGACCAACGCTCATTTTGAATTACTGCAGAGGTCAGGGATCTGGCTATAGCCTGCTGGCTTCCACAAACTTCTAGAGCCGAGAGAGTGAACCCAAAGATCCGGAATTAAACCACTGCCAGCTATAACCTGGCAGCATCTCCCTGGCCCCCTACATGCCACTCAGCTGATTAGAAGACCTCCTCTCTGCAGCAAGGAGCTCACACAGCTTGAAGTCACCTTTCTTACATTTCCATAACTCTGAAAACTTAAAAAACAACAAAACAACAAATACCGCCTTAGATCTTTTCTTCAGAGTTCTAATAAGATAAATGGGTGTGATTTTTAAATGAGATAAATGGGGACGGATAAAAGATACAGTGGGTGCGAATTCTCCAAAGACAGGTCCAGTCTTGGGGAAAATCTTGGAGCTCTTCACCCTCGCTGACCACCACCTGACGCTGGGCATTAGACATTCACACCTTGATGTAGAACTTAAATTACTGAGCTTCACCTCTTAGGAGTATTTCCACCATAGGATCTGAGACTGTTCCCAGTTAAAAATGGTTTAGCTACCAGGAGAAAAACAGGAGGGCCTCTGCAAGGGTGTGGGGGCAGAGTTATCCATTCCATTATCAAGTTAGCCCTGGTGGAAATTAATTTTTAATGCCTAAATAAATTAATGCATCAAATACCTAGTGCTGAAAATTCCCACCAATAAACATTTCTTAAAGTGGAGTCAGATTTCTATCCCCTGTAAAATGCAAATATATTACCTGATTGACATCTTAATTAATACTTCTTAATACTTTCATGTCCACATTTTACCTAAGCTATAGATTTTGACAGAATGAACACAGGATAGCAAATCTGATGGTGGAAAAGGATGAAAAAGTCCAGGATCCTAGGAAACCAGGAAGATCAGGATGAGATAACACAAGAGTGAGATGAACAGCACAGAATATAATAAACAGTAATATTTGCTGAACTAGTGCTGCTGGAAAAGAATAAAAACCATAGGTAGGTACATTCCTACCCTGGTGTCCATCTTTTCTCCCTGTCATTGAGATATTAGAGAACAAGATTTTCCATCCGTAATGATAAATAGTTAAGATCCTGATGAGTCACTAAAGGAATGGCTCTAATCTTGGGGTCGGGGGGAGCAAGTTAAAACAGTAGCTTGAACAGCTCTACAAAATGCAGTATAATGTTCTACTTCATTTTCCTCTTCCCCATAAACACACACACACTACATTACCCCCAAAAGGATTAACATACAATTTTCTAAAAGTGAAATGAAAGGTCTAATAATTTCGGCCTCATATTAAGATGGTTCATGTAGCCAAGCTCAAATCAAATCATACCCTAAGAGCCAATATTTTTGCATTTAAACCACTGTGCAACTTGTATATGGAGAATCACTGTAATGGCAGCATCTTCATCTCCTGATAAACCTTTTATGAAGATAGCCTGATAGGAGACTATAAAAATATTTCTTTTCTCAGCATTCATAAGGGGCGGGGGGGGAAAAGAATCAAAGTGCAGGTAATGACTCTTGCCCAGAGAACAAAATAGTCAAAGACACATTTCAGTATGAAATTGTGTCCTCCAGTTTCTATATCCGAATGTCAGTTGTGCCAGAAAACCTAATGTAGATAGTTTATGTATTGAATTGAGGTGCAAAGGAAAAAAATAATTCTCGTTACAACAGTCATTGAATGGATGCAGAACAACAGTGCCAACAACACAGACTGGATCACAACGCTATATAGAAATCAGTCCATTTCTCTCCATAAAAGGCAACTTGCTTTAAAAATTGTCAAATTTTTAAGGATAGAGACACAGCCCCAGTACCAGCTCAACTACATAGAGTCTTTTCATCTTGCCTAGTGCTTCTCTCTGCCAAGTCATTCACAGTCTGCAATGAGTTCTTTAGAACTCCTAAAATGCTGTAGAGTCTCTCTCGACCCGCCCAATTTCCCCCAGGAAATCTGTGGAAAGAGGTAACATAGGAAGCAGGTACCTTCAGGAGAAATTGTTAAGGAAGAAGAAGGACCTTACCACTTCTGGGAGCAGCCTAGTTGAGAGGTCATGGATGGCTTTGACCACTATACATATGGATGACAGAAGGAATATCACCCCCAAGATGACACAGGCTCTGTAAAGAAACAAAACATTGAGAAACTTAACTGAGAAAACTCCACCTTGCTGATTTACACAGTGACAATGACACAACCAAAGGCACTGGGACCCAACCATAATTTGCCACTTTCACTGTGACCACCAGTCTGAGAATTGATACTGTATCATCTCTAGGAGAATACAGTTCAGAATTTTATCACCAAATCAACCCCATGAGAAAGGGGCTCACCATCCTATATAACCTTACAGCTTCCCATGAATGCTGGCATGGAAGGGTCTTCGAGGCCATGAATTCCACCCCCCATGTCTGGCAACACAATATTTCCCTCCTCCTCCAGCTGGATGGTGCAGATTTTAGTAGCAAAGAGTGGAGACTCTAGCATGAGACACCTCGAGCTCTGTCATTTGGCATGTTGCTTGATCTTAGTCAAGCTACTTAACTTCTTTTCAGCCTCTATTTCCTTACCTGTCAAATGGGAATATTTTCTACCCTACTAGGAAATGAGATAATGCACAGAGTAACCCATGAATGTTGGTTCAAACAAAGAAAAAGAGGAGTCCACCCTGGATGTCTCTCTCTGGTGATAAGACACCTTTGGATTTTCCCAAAGGTAAAAAGGAGAGATATAAAAAGCATATTTATGGCAAGGTGGGGCAATTCTTGAAACAGAAATGAGGAGAGACAAGTTAGGATGAGGTTAATCAACCCAACACAGAAACAGGCTGAAGAACGTCAGCAATGAGGCCACGGGCAACGCAGACACAACAAGTTGCAGGAGAAAGAAAGATGGAAAGTGAAAAATAAGCATAAGGAAATGACGATAGTAAAACAAGGCTCAAAATACTATATGGAAATGAAAAGAAAAGAGCAAACATACAAAAGACTACAGTTAGCTCTAGATCATTCTTGTCCCGACCAGATATCTCTCCATCATTTGGCAGCTTCCTCAGCTCTCTCCCTGTGATCAAATAAAACTGTTTTTTCATTATCCATCTTGGATTTCCTTCTCTGGACTGACAGAATGGCCCCAAATTTCCAACATCATATTGACGTGACACCTACTTAGAATCCTCACAAACCTGTGGATAGACATGTTTACCCCAGAAGTCAGAAATGGGCAGGTCAACATGGCTACTGGGAGGCCACTCAGTAGGGCTTCTAATCCACACTTTAGTTGTAGGTTTTTTTCTTGCAAAAGTATAGACAGAAAGAAGGCATCACTGCAGGCTGGGGTGAAACTCAAAAGAACACAGAGATGTAGGAAAAGTAATGCATGGGCTGAGGCTCTTGGTACAGACAGAAGTAAGCCAAACGAAGTCCTGGCCCCTGAGTCCCAGCTGTGCCCATGGGGAAGATGGTTATGGGCCAGCTGTGCCCGACACTTGTGCCAGACTTTTCTACCCAAGAGCAAATGGGACTATGAGAGGTCCCATTTCGGGAAAAGAGCCTAACGTCAGGATAAACCTCCAAGATTTATGATGTGGTTTCTTTTTTCCATTCAAAATACTCCTGAGTGGATAGCAGAGACTGATTCACTCTTTCATATAAATTCAACCAACTCAGTGCTTCTTAACCCTGATGACACATAGCACTCGCCAGGGGATACTTTTGAACAGTAGTCCAGAGACTGCTCCAGTTCGATTTTATCAATCTCTGAGGGTGAAACCAGGTATCTGTATTTGTTTAAAAGCTCCCCAGGCAAGTTCTCTCAGTGTACTAGAGCTGAGGGTGAGGCACTGTCCTGTGGGCTAAAAAGCCACAATGTTCTGTACAGAAGGCGGGGAGGGAGTAGTCATCCCAGCTGGTGAGGAAGGAGTGGGGTCTGATGGTCCCTAAGAGACTTGTAGTGTATGTGTGTATGGAGCCGCTTGCTCCCTGAGATGTGAGTAGGGCAGCCACCACTTGGGTCCTAGATCTTCAACAGACAATGTGTCACAATGTCCTCGAGAAGACTCCATCTCCGCACTGCTATAGAGAAAAAAGGAGCACATATCCGAGCTTCTTCTGACAGGGAACAATGATGCTGGCAGGTCCTTTCTCCAGATCACTGCAGGCACACCTCTACAATGCACAAAAAGTGGATTTGGATTTTGTTAACAATACTACTTCAGGAGACAAGTATTAAGAATACAATGGTCTCCTTATCTAATATCTTGCTTATATATCTTGAATCAAAACTACACTACAAATCCCTGAAAGGCAAGAACCACATTTTTCTATCTCGGTGTCTGCTGTAGCACATAGCAGATGCCCCATTTACATCTGCAGAGTGGATGTAATCATTAACCGATTAAGGAATCACTGAATCATTTGTACATAGGGGTTTAGGAGCATCAACCACTTACCAGTGGGGATGGGAGGAGGAAAGACATTGCTAATACTTCAGTCAAAATGCCTATAGAATAGCCCACATTGTGAAACAACTCTGAATTGTATGTAATAAAAATCAAAAGAAATTGATGAGTTGGTTTATTACAGTTGAATTTTATAGAACTGACATCATATTGTCTTCACCAATATACCTTGAATATGCTCAAAAATGTTTTTAAAAACCTATTCTCAACTTCTTTTAAATGTGTTGCAAATTCAAAAACCAATCACCCTTCCTTCCCCACTGCTGGGAGCCTGTGTGTCAGAGCAGCTCCCATAGCCTAAGCAGCTATTATTAGCAGAGGGTATGATGCTATTTTTTAACATTTTATTAATAATACATTGTGTTTACACAGCAGCTTTCTCCTCAGGCCCTCCAAGTTCCACACATCAGCTCATAAATGCCCTGGAGGCCACCCCCAACCCCCCAGAACTGGGTTTTCGGTTTTCTGCTATTTTATGGGTTGGGAGGGAGAGAGGTATGTTTCATCAACACAAGAAGTCAAAATGGGGGACTCAAGGACCAAGAGGAACGCCCTAGGTTACCCAAGGAGTTTGAAACCCACCCAGGTCTCCTGACTACCCCCAGTGGCCAGCCCAGTGAGCCACGCGGCGGCTGCGGGAAGGTTCTGGGCATCCACGTCACATCCTCACACCACCATCACTCAGGGACTGCAGTGGTCTCCAGGATGCAGCGGAGATTTGGGTCAGGAGCAAATAGGGATGCTTCTGAATCTGTAAGTGCGTGCTGCTTCCTGGTTTAGGAGGAGGCGGCAGTGGGAGCGGCAAGGGTACCTGCTCCATCAGCACCTGGACAGGCTCCCTGGCAAGTCACGAGGGCCGTGTGCCCGCGGACCTGACAGCACTGATGAGCCCGGTCACCGGAATGAACGCAGACTCCTTCTCCCTCCTGCCCAAACCCCCGAGGAGCAAAACATGATGAGTCAAGAAGAGGCAAATAAACTACCACGCCCTCCACCATGATCCCCCAATCAACTCAGAATGAAGCCAAATTTAAATTCCTACAGGACCAGTGGTTGGCAAAGCGTGGTCCACGGAGCAGCAGCAGCAGCAACAGCACCTGAGAACTTGTTAGAACAGCAAATTCTGGGGTCCTCCCCCAGACCTACTGAATCAGACACTGTGCGGAGGGGCCCAGCAATCTGTGTTTCACTGCTGTTTCATAAGCCCTTCAGGTGATTCTGACGCACACACAAACTTGAGTCTGTACTAGTCTTGCCACAGACACATTGAATGTCTTGAAAGAAAACTACGAACGTCCAAAGAAATGGTTAAAGCCAGTGGCACCTTCTTTTTTCTTCTGCTAACGACTGCAAATTGCTAATTGTGTACAGTATTACAAATCTATGAATAACCTTGCAGGTAAGCATAATTTTTGACTCTGAAATTACAATTACCTATTCACAGATACTCGCCCATCCAAAATGACATAGGGCTGAAAGTTTGGTCCCTTGTCAATTGTAGGTTTAAAGGACTATGGTTCACATTAATAAAGCCTGAGACTTATTATATCAATTCTAACTTATTTTCCAAAGAGAAGCTTGTTCTAATCATCCCCTAATTAACAAAAGATCTAAATCACAGTTGCCCTGGCAATTAACCAATTCAGTCTACAGCTTAAAGTGTAAATGCTTTATTTATCATCTTTCGCCATAGCCTCAAAAGCACTTGTAATCTGGGACATTGTTCAAACGTAAAATAATAAAAAATAAAAGTCAAATGGTACTTATGGATGCACAATTTCTAATGCTGTTTTATTCTAACTAGGTCCTATTTCACTCCACGTATTCTACCATTTTAAATAAAACAACAAACAAAATCATTTTGGAGGCAGGATAAAGAGAAGGAGAAAATGAGCAAAGAATGCTTATGAGCTGTTTCTCATTCTCTATAATGGCTGTGGCAAAAAGTCACCTTTTTTTTTTTTTTTTCCCAAGACAATCTCTCGTCCTTCCTTACGCCATTACTACCAACACTCACCTCCTCTCCTACTACAGGAGTTGCCTCCTCTCTGCTTTCTATTCTTACCCATCTCACCTCCTTCCCTGACTTACTTGGGCTCTCTCCACCCATGTTCCCATCTCTCTTCTCTGTCTTCAATCCCGTCCATCTGCTGCATTGTGAACAGATTGTAGTGAGAGCAAGGGTGGTGGACCAGGAATGGTCACTCAGGCCAGAATTCTCTGAGCAAGTGGTCCAAACCCTCTCCATGGGAAGATCGTCCATCTCCTCAACATGTAACCACTATAATCCTCAACTTACTCAACAAATGGCCCTTTACTTAGATCTGTAATACTGTGCAAGGTGACTAAACCCACACAAGTGAAATCATTTAGGTAGGACATTTTTTCTGGCTTCAACTTGAGAGACAAAAGCCAACACAGAGGATTTGTTAAAGAATTAGATTCTAGAGCAGCTCAGTAAAACAGAACTTTCTGTGGCAACGGAAGTGTTCTGCTCTGCAGTATCCAACATGGTAGCCGCCAGCACACGTGCCTACTGAGCACTTCACATGTGGCGAGTGTCACTGAAGAAATGAAATTTTAATTTTAATTACCTGTAATGAATAAAAATTTAAATGGCCATGTGTGATCAGTGACGACCATATCTGACAGTGCCACTCTAAAGGTTGGCTTGGCAATAGAGAGACTCACCAAAGTGTGTGTGAAGGAAGTGGGGTGGGGGAGAGAGAGAAGGAAGGAGGGAGGGAGGAGGAGGAAGAGAGGGAGACAGGCAGGGAGGAGCAGAGGGGGGGGGAAGAGAGAGAGAGAGAGAGAGAGAGAGAGAGAGAGAGACCCAGAAACTACTCATGATCAGGTCAATTTATGTGAGCCAGCAGACCCTGCTCTAGGAAACCTTGCACAGGGCATCATGTTTTCGGTAACTTCTATCAATCTGTGCATCATTCCCCTCCCTCCAGTAAACCCACAACTCCCCAGGTTTACATGCCAAGTCTCACTCTTGTTTTCATAGAAGGTCAACCGATCCCAGCCACAGCTACTGTTCCACCAGATGTAACAGTGTTTGAAGGGGATTTGAACTTCAGTCATTCAGATTTTAAGGTCTATGTGCCAAGCCCTGAGGCTCAGACAAACAAAATCTATTCCCAACCTCCCAAGAACACAAGTCTAGGATGGAAAACCTGAAAAGCATTACAGAACAGTCCTTACTTACTGAAAACAGACAATGGACAATGAACAAAATGAAGAACGGGGTCAGAATGAGGACGCACAGCCTGGGGACAGGGTTGGAAGGAAGGATGGCTCTGCAGTGTGATGTTTAAGAATGGACAAGAATCATCAAAGCAGAGAAACGAGAAGGGCACCCAGGCCTAGGAAGCTTTATGGGCAAAAGTGTGAAGACACAGCCCTGCGGGGCCCCACTCTGGTAGAAATTCAAAGTGGGGGTGCTGTTCCTGGAGTATGTGTCCTAAGGGAGCAGCATAGCAAGGACCCTCTGTGTCCTGGCAGTTTCCACAACAGGGCAGGCACAACACCCACGAGATGCACAATGGGTCTTCGATGGTAGAAGAACCAGTGTGTGGTACTTAATAGTTATGTATTTTAATGTACATTAGAAAAGACCCTGATTATCAGCTCATGACTGCCAAGATATTACTGCTTAGATAAAAATGTATGAGCATATTTAAATAAATAATAAAAAGCAGCACAGGTGGCAAAAATCATCAAGGCAGAAGACACATGTCTGAGACTGAAGAAAACATCAGTGGTCACATGAAGTCCCTAAAGGACTTTAAGCAAGGAAGGCCCATGAGGTGATCTGGGCTTTACACCGACCCTCTGACTGAGGCTGGGGTTTGGCAGGACGGAAGGGAAAGAAACGAGAGGCAGAAGAATCAGCTGGGGGACATGATATTAGGTTGGTACAAAAGTAATGGCAGTTTACAAGGTTAAAAATTACAAAAACCACAATTACTTTTGCACCAACCTAACAGTAGCCAAGAAAACAAAGTGATTACTCCTTACGCAGAAACCATGACATCTGAGAGGGATCGATAAGACCCTGAGGAGGCAGAACTGACAGAACTCGGGAACCCACTAGACGGGGGCAGCAGAGAAGGATGCAAGGACAGCCTCGATTCAGTGATAGGCCACAAGGGAAGAGGTGCTGGCACATCCAAGAGCGAGCAGTGTGATGCTGGGAGTGGGGCTGGGAGTGTAGGACTTGCTATTCTTAAGGAGGAAAGTCCAGACAGCCAGATACGCAGAGCTTAGCCCAACAGGCACGCCCTGAGCCTGGGCTCTCGGGGCCATTTCCCTGGGGCCCCCAGTTCTCACAGTGCTGTTTCTGGGGTGTAGAGAGAAGGAAGGAAATACACAGGGGACATCCCAAGTTACCACACCCTACCCAGTACCTTTACTTCTAATATACACTACAAGGGTAATGCATGCTGAGGCTCATGGCCCCAGCGCTTTCAATAGATCAACAAATACTCATTGACACTTACTGTGTTCTGGTGCAAGGATTCAGCAGCAAACAAGAAAGGGAACAATTGTCTGCTGTCATGGAGCTTACACGAGGAGAGACAGACAATAAGCACATTATGCACAGAAACATCACGCAGAATAAAGGAGGGGAATAATGAGAGCATGGTAGTTTATACATAGTACTCACACTTTTCTCTCTCTCTCTGAGGGGACATTTGACCAAAACATCTAAAAGATGGGAGAGTGAGCTGTGCAGCTACTTGGGGAAGAGACTCTAGGCAGAGGCAACAGAGTGCAAAGGCTCCCACCAGGAGGGAACACAGCATATTCAGTGAACACCGATGAGATCAGCAAGGTGAAAACACAGCAGCCATGCAGGGCCTTTAGGTCATACATAGGATTTGGGCTTTTACTCTGAGTAGGATGGGAAACCAACAAAGATGGAGCAGAGAAATTACTTATTTAAACAGTATCTCTCTGGCTGCTCTGTTGAGAACAGACCAAAGAGGTATCCTGGTGAAAGCAGGGAGAACAGAGGAGGGTAACAACAATGATCCCAGAAAGAGAATGTGCTAGAATATGCTAGAATAGGGCAGGAGAAGTGGAGGCAGGGAGAGAGAGCTACTTTCTATCAGTTCATGTGAGAGCCAAAACAGACTTGCTTTTATTCACATTTGACCTAGTGAAGTAAGAAGTGGACTGATGGGTTTTTTATTTTAAAAGGACTTTCAGTGTAAACCTCTGTTTATTAGAGGAACAAGAGGACTCATAAATCTTACTGTTTTAGCAAACTGGTTATTCAAAGTGAACCATTTAATTATTTTTCAATGTCAAGTCAATTATCTATGCATCCATTTCAATTTTTTCTTAAATATTAACTGGATATATAACTGCTTGTCTGCATAGAATGTATTCAGACAGATACCAAAAAGAATGATACCAGCCTCTGCAGAAAACACATGGGAAACAGAAGCTTGCTTTTCCCTATATGCCCTATCATGCTTTTTTGTGTGTTGTTTTTTTTTTTAAATAAAAGTGCATGTACTACCTATTAAAATAAACAAACAGTACATCAATACTGAGACTGAGGAAAATGTTTACTGAGGGTCTACCAGATGCCAAGAAACCTGCTATGCACTGGATACAATAACAATTAAGACAGTCCTTTTCTTCAGAATAGAGAAAGGGGGCATTTAAATCACATAGGAATCATCTAGAGAAGTTGAGATTGGAGTTGGCATTGAAAGAAGCAAAAAAAGTTTGGTAAGGAGGATTGAAGAGCGTGTTCCCGGGAAAGAGAAAGTAAGTCCAAATGGCCTATCAAAATACACTCATTCCGCACATTTTCACTGCAAACTTACTTTGTGCCACGCACCGTTCTAGGGAGCACGTCATGCAGATATATGGGGTAGGAACCTTCCAGAGGAGAAAGGCTCTGAGACACAAGTCCACTTGACTTGATCGAAGAACACCAAGGCAGCATAAGAGGAATGAGGAAGCGAGAAAACGGTGGATGTGACGTCAGAGGTGAGGGTCATGTAAAGTCTTACAGCCATTGTAAGGATTTAGGCATTTGCAAAGGGGGGAAGCCACTGGGGGATGGGACTTGGAAATGATGTGGTGTGACGTGTCTTAACAAGATTGCTGATGCTTGGCAAAGGCAGCAACAGGAAGAGCGGTTAGGGACATATTGCAATACACAGGTGAGAAAGTCACAAACGGTGGTGTCTCAGATCAGAACAATAGCATTGAAGGGGTGGGTCTTTGGATATATTCTGATTTCGAGTTTTAGTCTGTTTGGGGCTATATTCTGAAAGTACAGCCGACAAGTTTGCTTATGTATAATATGAAACAAACAAGAGTTGAGAATGATTTGAGGTTTTTGACCTGAGAAAAGTGAAGGATGGAGTTGCCACTTTCTGAGATGGGGAAGCCTGCAGGAGAAGCAGGGCTTCTGCTTTTGGGTTTTTTTGTTTGTTTTGTTTTTGAAGGGGGGCGTTGATTTGCTTTTGGTGGGAGCAGGGGACAGACCAGGAGTTCAGTTTTGGACATGCTAAGTGTGGCATGTCTGTTAGGCATCCGAGTTGAGGTGTGGAGAAGGCAGTTGGAGATGGTTTCATTTCAGAGAAAAGTTCAAGTGGGGACATAACTTGGGAGACATCAGCACACAGATCGTATTTAAAACCTTGAAAGTGGACAGGATCATTTTAAGAAACCACAAGTGCTTTAGTGAGGCTGGAGTGAAGGTTCTATAAGGGCTCCTGGCCGGGAAGCTGGGTAGAAGGTTGGGCAAGGGCCAAGCCTGAAGAGCCTCATGCGCTAAGCTGTATAAACTTACTTAAGAAAACCGTGCAGAGCCCCTGACAGCTTTGAAAATGATAGAGTAAGATCATTAGATTTGCACTTTCAACAGCTGCCTTGGGCAATCTCCTTTGTGAACACCAGCTGGGCTTGATCTGCATCCACTCCCCAATTCACTGGTAAGGGGCCCCCATTCTCCTTTCAGGCCCCTCTCCTCTAGGAGAGGATTATCACTGCACCCTGCCTTGAACCAAGGTAACCGACCCAAGCTGGGGGTGACCACATATTGTTTCCCTGGACTCCGTATCCAAGATGAACGATAACTAGGACTGAAAACAAAGATGATTCATCCCGCAGCAGGAAGGGCTAGAAGGCCAAGCTCAGCTGGGACTGTGGACCAGAATGGTTAACCAACGTCCCTGGGAGTAGTCAGGCTTCCCACATGGTGGCTGACGCCCCCCAGAGCAGTGTTCCCTGAGAATCAGGCAGAAGCTGCCAGGCCTGGAAGTCACGCAGCATCCTTCCAGAGCATTCTGTTGGTTATGAGTGAGTTATAGACTTGCTAAGGTGAAAGAGGAGGGGAAAGAGATGCCACCTCTGGATGAGGGAGTGACAAGGGACAATGGAAAAGAGCACAGGGAAGGGGAGATCTTGCTGTGGTCATCTTCAGAAAATACCATCTGCCACAGTGATAAAGAGGCCCAAGACTGCATCCGCCACCAGCTACATTTGCAAACCCTTTGTTTCTGGAGAGAATCTCACATTGGGGTCAAAATAGTTCATGTACAGAGCTAGGTTCTATGCTGCAATAGACAAGGGGGTGGATGGATATCAGAAGAAAATGAGGAGGTCAGTTTCCAGTAGGCCTGTGATAGACTATGTCATCAATTTGATCTCAACAACACATTCCTACACTTGCCAGGTACCTTTCAGCACCTCTGTATAGGGGAACTATCAGAAAAGCCCACCATCAGGCTTGGACATGTGACTTATTTTAGCCAATAAAATGTCAGTGCAGATGACATACATAACACACATCACACCTGAGCAGAAATTCTGTCTCGTTGTGTGGCCTCATTTCTATCTTGTGCCACAGGAACTACAATCCTCAGAGAAGAGTTATTCCTTCAGCACAAAACTTAAAATAAGAACTCATGTGGTACAGAACCACTGCCAAACCTCAGCTTAATTGGAAAATAACTGAGAAATTAATGCTTGAGGTATAAGTTGCTGAGATTTTAGGAATGTTTGTTACTACAGCAAAACTGACAGATACAAGGTTCTTGAAAGAGAAACACCTTAAGGCAGTGGCAGCAAAAGGCTGTCTCAAAAAAGCAGCACCTGTAACTGAAGCAGGGAATTGCTTGTTTGAGGACTATTGCGGAACACCTTTATCATGGAAAAGAGGAATCACCCAGTTTTAATCCATCCAGAAAATCAGACAATGCCTGGTCATAGATATGTACAGAAAACCACTTCTTGAATGAGTATTCTTTTTTTAAAAAATAAATTTTATTGGGGGACAGGATATTTTTCCAGGGCCCATCAGCTAGCTCCAAGTTGCCGTACCGCAATCTAGCTGTGGAAGGCACAGCTCAGCTCCAAGTCCAGGCACCATTCTCAATCTTTAGTTGCAGGGGGCACAGCCCACCATCCCATGCGGGAATTGAACCAGCAACCTTGTAGTTGAGAGCTCACGCTCTACCCAACCGAGTCATCCAGCCACCCCTCCGGAAGCTCAGAGGCAGCTCGTTGTCTTCAATCTAGTTGTGGAGGGCACATCTCACTGGCCCATGTGGGAATCGAACCAGCAACCCTGTTGTTCAGAGCTCGCACTCTACCAACTGAGCCATCCGGCCACCCTTGAATGAGTATTCTTACTGAATCAAAAAGATGTACAAGAATAGAAGCTTCCTGTGATCTCTGGACCTCCCAGTCCTATGATGGAGGCATCAGGCACCAACTCAACTGTCTGTCTCTGTGGGAAATGAAAAGCTCTGCACCTTCAGGACACATGCTTATCAGCATGACTTGGTTAATTGAATTTTTTCTTTCTTTTCATCCCTACAAAAACACTCTATCATTTCCTTGGTAACCTACTCTCCAGTGTTTCTAACCTACTTGATTACAGTATTTAAAGTAATTGGCTTAAATGGTTCATTCACTTTGATCCACTTCTGGGAATCAATCCCCCAGGGGAAAGCTTTTTGCAGACGAATGTTCACAGCAGTACTAATTATTTAAAAGTGGGGAAGTTAAATGTGCCACAAAAGGAGTATTTAAGTAACTGTGATACATCAATTCAGTAGACTATTAGGTGCCACTTAAAACTGCTTTAGTCAACAACATAAAAGTGTCCAAAAGGTGAAATATTAAGTAAAAAAGCAAGATACAAAATTATAGATTAGAGATATGTAAAAACAAATCTAAACCCAGGGAAACATTCTTGGCAGGAATTAACAATGGTGAGAAGATGAACTTTCTTCCTCTCTACTTTTCTGAATGTTGTACTTGGAAAGAAAATTTCTTTAAAAATGCCTTCTCCAGCTACATTACTTTTAACATTTCCTGTTATTGTATCCTAATAAGACATCAAATGCTGGTCTCTATCTAGCCTCCAACTTGATGGCACAAACTTATCAGGTGTCCACTGAGCATCTACTGTACGTCCTGCATGGTGAGGGGACACAGTTGTGTAAAGCAGGCTCTTTGGTGGTTACAGCACTGTTGCTGGAGGAATACAATAAGCTTCCACCCAAACTCAACTGGTCATGTTTTCTTTTCCAAGACTCATTTACTTATATATCAAATGGGAATGATAAACATACTATTTACCTTCCAAAATTATTGTGACCGTAAGATGGATAAAATGTCGCATGTCATTAAAAGGGTATTGAGCAGATGTAAATTACTAACGATAACATTTCTAAGTTAATCCTATTGCATTTTCATCCATAACTGGGACTTCTGGTACAACCCATCCTTTAGCCATGCCTACATGAAGCAGAGTCTTAGGACCAAGTTCTGTGGGTATGAATTCTCTGGGGCAAATGCCCATTGGCACATGGGTAAGGGTTTGCAGCTTGCAGAGCACTCTCACAGAATTCTCGTGGACTTCTCATCAATGCTGCCACCTGACAAGTTAGGAGGGCTGAGAGAGGGAGATTCAGGAAGGGCTTTAGAGAAGTCTATGATCTACTTACTCAGGGTTAGAATTAGTCAGTAGCTGATTTGGGACTGAAATCCAAATCTGTACCTAACATAAAATGTATACAAGCAGGAATTTTCTTTATCTGAGTGTTCTGTCAATTTTAACACACACACAATTTTTATATACAGTTTTGTGTACAAAATTTTCTAACTTCAGGGTATTGATGGAGTCACTAAGTTGGGGTGGGGCTCAGGGGTCCTGGGTTCTAGGTGGCTCCTCGTCATTACCTTGGGGGAGAATAGGAAAACAGTAAAACCTCTCTAGACCTCAGTTTCCTCATGCTGAAAATTAGCCACTTGGACTTAATCACCAAGGTCCTGCCACAAAAATTCTAGTCTAAATGTAGCACTGGGAATACTGGCTCATTAAAGATTTTCATTTTATTAGGTTGGTGCAAAAGCAACTGCGGTTTAAAAGGTTAAAAATAATTGTACAACCACAATTACTTTTGCACCAACCTAATAAATCAACAGGTTTGAGGCACATATTTATTTGCATAACCCAAATGTAAGAACTGAACTGTCGGTATTATTTACCTATCAGCAAGCTAAGAGAAAAACTACCTGTTTCTCACTGAGCAATGTATAAATCATGGGCTTCCTTTCATGTATTTCTACAGAGCTGTCAGACAACAAAAAAGATTCACCACGTTTTTTGCTGGATCTTATTTATTTCTGCATCCTCTCTATGACCTTCACACTCTACTATTTTAAAGGGCTGACATTTCCCAGAGTAAGAGAGAAGAAATAGAGAATATGGAAAGAACATTTTAAAAGAAAATGTTATTCATCCACTGAGTGGGGCAACTAACTTTCTAAATAAAACAACGGCTTTAAATTATTTCAAGAGTTTTAATACACTGTGGTCTCACTATATTATAACTTCGGAAATACATGTTAAAGATTAATTCTAAAAGCCTTCACCTAGAGGAATTAGTTCCTAAAAATTCTAGAACTGTAAATTACAGTGATATCTCCTAGAGTCACAAAATGCTAAGGCTTCCCTATGAAATACAGATCGGCCTATAAATAGACCATTGATTTGGTCCCTAATCAGTGGGACAGGCTAAAAATGCCAATCAGACCATCATCACAAGAGATAGATACTAGCGTTGACACATCCATTATCATCCTGCCCATTTTAGGAATGGAGAAATTAAGGAACCTAAATGTAACGCATTGTAGTGCTAAATAAATACAAGGACAGCTCAAGAGTACACACAGGTGGGGTCCCTTTAAACCACTGGGGTCATCTGAAAGACTGCAGGGAACCAGGTGTAGCAGATGCCTTTGGAGCCACACCACATCCCCTCCGCCAGCTCAGACTGCTGCCCTGGTGGACCGGTCCATGCTCTCTGACCATGTCCCAGCTCTGCACTCATCAGGGGGCATGGTGTTCCCTTGCAGAGGTAGGGCAGCATTGAGCCCCCACTAGAGAAGGGCCCACAATACCACAACTTCCTTGGCTTTTCCTCCCTTCCTGTCTAAGTCTCCCCTCTCCCTCACTCCTGCTTCCTAGGATTACTCCTTGAATCACTGCACAATTCGGGGCAGGGGGATTGCCCGGAAGAACTTAAAGGAGGAAACTTCATAGTGGATTTTAAAAATAAAGAGAAAGTAAGAGAACTTGGAGATAAACTCAAGACTCTGATCATAAACATCCAGGTGAACAAACCAAACGTAGATGCAGGAGAAGAGCTTCAATGTTCTCCTGGTTTTGCAGATTAAATCTGTCCAGGGCCCCCAGAAGTGGGCCGTTCTCTGCAACTTGAATGTCCAACCAAAACAGCAGCCTTCACACAAGTATTGTAGGAGCCTATAATCCCCTATTATCCCTGAAGAAACTCACAGTTCTGAAAGCAAGGCTATGAACAAGCCAAGCCAAATACATGGGATTCAAGAGGCAAAGAAAGTTAAGACTTCCCTCCTACAAATTACATATTTTGCCTCTGAAATTCATTGCTTTTCCCCTCCTTTTGGGGGAGGTCCATAAAATCTGGTACCGTCCATAAAAGGAGGCTTTGGTGAGTCGGTGCTGAGGTTTGTGCTGGGCTCAAATCAGTAGAGAACAAAGCTGTACCTTGGTGAGGACTAGGAGGCAACAGTGTGTTTGGAACTGAAAGAGAAGTGAGCTTCCTGTGGCCGGATGAACACGGAAAGGTTGACCAGTCGTCCTCCCGATGGCTGCACTGCCCAGAATGGAGGGGAACACCTGAGCGCTCAGTCATCTGAAGAAGCTCAATAAGAAAAGCAAAAAGGAGAGCGCTGAGAGCAACCTTTAAAACAGAAATGTCTGCGGGGTGCGGGAGGCAGGTGTGGACACCTACTACGTACCAAACGGCATGCAGGAACGTGTTGTGGGCACAAAGCAGAGGCGAAAGCAGTTCACATTACCAGTTCTTCCCTCAACATACTCATCTGGAAACCAAACTCTCATGCCAATATAAGTGTGAGGGGGTGACTGAGGAAGAAAACCCTGTTAAAATGTATCTCATTGTATGTACTACCACTTCACAGAAGCAAGGGAGGGAGGGAGGGACCATTTTAGAAAGACAACCTGACACTCTGTATTTGATCTGGACACACATTCTCCCAAATAGAGAATCAAACCGATGACTGATTTGTCAGTTTGTTACTTAAGGACGTGGGCACCTCTAATAAGGAATGATCACGCCCAATTCTGTGAAGTCTATCATAATGCCCATGACTATGGGCAACCGTAGTGAAAGCAGTGTTTGTGTCCTCATTCTTGCTATGAGAAGAGACAGTAGAGTATAGTTTTCAAAATGTAGGCTCTGGAACCACTGTCTGGCTACACTGTGGCTCCAGCACTTAGTAGCAATGGATGACCTCAGGAGAGCTACTGAACCCCTCTCTGACACAGTTTTGTCATCTGTGTAATGGTACGTCTGTTGTGAGTTAATTCGTGTACAGAGCTTATTAAAATGGGACCTGGCACAAAATTTTAAGAAAGTGAGCTATTTGGACGATGCACAAAATGTAACTGATCCAAACACACCAACTCCTCTCATGATCTTGGACCACATTCGCATCTTCCTGTGAGAGGAGGCCAACTCACCCCTTGAAGTCCAAAATGCCTCCTCATCTCCAACCGCACGTTCCCATTGCTAACCCTGTGCCAGGAGGTGCAGAGAGAAAACTCATCCTTAGAACGAGATTGTACAGGGAAGTCCACCCAGAGCCAGGGGCAAAGGGACTGCACGGTAAACCTCTTGCTCCCAAAATTGGCTGCTCATCAGAACCATATGTGAGGCTCACAGAACTCAGGACTGGGCTCCCCCACCCGTGATGTTTCTGCGCCGTAGTCTCCAGTAGGGTTCAGGCAAGTGGTATTTGTTAGTTTTGTGTTATCTTCCAAAGCTCTCCAGATGTCTCATGAAGCAAGAGGCTCACAAACTTTTGTTCTAAGGCATAGGCATGACTCTAAGAAAATGGTTCAGAATAGGGGTGATTTTGGCCTGCAATGGACAAGAGGACATTTGGCAATGTCTGGAGACATTTTCTATTGTCACAACTTTGGAAAGTGCTACTGGCAGCTAGTGGGTAGAAAAATAAAGATGCTGATAAATACCCTCCAATGCACAGGAAAGTCCCCACAACAAAGAATTATCTGGTCCAACTGTCAACCATGCCAAGGCTGAGGAACCCTGCTCTGAGTCATTTCCAGCATGTGACTTTCTCTTGGTGGTGTCCAAGGCATAGACATCTGGTTCCCATATTCATTGACTGAGGCCAACCCACAGAGCCAAGAGGACCAAATTGGGTAACACATGTTGGACCAATGTAGGAGAGACAGCTTTGAAACAGCAGTGATGAATTCCCAGAAAGGTCGCCATGACCTCTGTGCACAAAGGGTGAACAGAATGCATTGAAGAAGAGCACACCACTAATCTCGACACTGGAGACACATCGGAAGACAGAGCTGTTACTTTTGACCAGTGAGTACCAGCTCCACCTGCCAAACAGCCACTAAGTGGCAGGCATGGGATAGGCACTGCCCCATTTACTCCTGCAAGTGTCCCATGAGACACATATTATCAACCACCTTGAGCAGTTGAGGAAACCAAGGTTCAAAGTGTTGAAGAAGTGTGTTTAAGGCTGCCCAGCTGGGCGGTGGCCTTCATTCGTCTGTGTCACTAGAAGCCCAGGCTCTGGCCACCACCATCCTGTTTCTCTTCTCATTCTGTCTTTTTGTCTCCAAAACATGATCTGAGGCACCTAGTACATCTTACATCTCATGGCCCCACCCCGGATCTGTAGGAAATTTCTAGAGGAGGGTAAGCAAAGACTCCGGGGTCTTTCCAAGCTCCACTGATGATTCCAGAGCACCCTGAAGTCTAAGAACCGGGCACTGTACTTTGATGGCCTTTCGTTTGTCCGAACATATTACTGAGGCCAACAACCAGGCCTGTTTCCTACAGAAGGCGGAGACGGGCTCTGCCATATAAAGACATAAACATTCTCCTGAAGAGAAAACAAAACAAAATGAAAAAAAAAAGAAAAAAAAAACCAAAGCAAAATGTCAGCTCAACTGATCAATGAGAAGGGAAGTATTTGAATTTGCATTCCTTTGTTTGGGGAAGCCACCTCTTAAGAGAGGAAATGAGTTTCACCTAAGCAGGGTAGTCTCATACATGAACAGTGTCTGAAGTGCCAGCACACGAGGGCTTCGTGGAGGCACAGATTGGGTCATTTGGCCCCCAAAGTTCCTCAATTAGATATTACCAGGGCACGTTTGCAAATAATCCACTTACTTGTGCTTGTGTTGGAGGCCACAGCTCTAACAGAGTCTTACCAACCATGGTCTTTATTTTGCCAACAACAGAATCAGCCTCACAGGGACAGGTTGCCAGCCACATGGGGCAAATGATTATGGAAGCAATAGAGAGGAAAGCCATTTATTATTCCCACTATAATTATTCTACTGGTTTATCTGCGGCTCATTACAGTTTGCCCTACTGTTGCAAGTACCCTATTTTGCTCTAATTTGTCTGCCCAATGATTTTGAATTAAAGTAACCTACCACTGCTTTCTTTAAACAAAGGGGAAAGAAAGATCGAATTCCATACATGTTGAAAGAAGAATGCCGTGTGGCTCTGAGCAGCCCTCGCAATGGCAATTCCCTTCCTAATTACCAAGCCATTGGCTTCCTGACAGATGGAGAGGAATGACACCGCTCCTAACCGAGCTTATGTAATGAGGCCCTGTATGTAATTACAACTGGACATTCAATCTGCACCATTAATACCAGAGGTGGTTCGACCAAATTAGAGAATTAGGGTCTTGTGGATAAAGACTGATGTATGTGCAGTCAGTAATTTTATTAACCATTAACACGCTTTGTGTAAGAAAGGCCTCCAATTCAAAACTATGAAAGGGACATGCAATTTGCACCCCTCACTGATTTTAACAGCTTGTCTGTGGGTGTGTAGGTAGGGGGTGCATTGTGTGTGCTGTCAGTGAAATGCTACGACATCATGGAATAAAAACATCACCAGCCAGTCAACTAAGAGAATTATTCATGGGCTTGTTAAAAGGTCACATGCCAAAAACTTCATTCAACAGAAAGGAGCTGAGGTGTGGCAGTCAATTGTTTTTGTTTTGTTTTTTACTCAGAGATGATTGAAAATGGGGACAAGCAAACTTTTACTTAGAAATCAAGCTGTTATTGATGTCTTTCAAAATCCATTATATAGAGGATTGCAGATTGGTGCAGCCACTATGGAAATCAGTATGGAGGTGTCTTAAAAAACTGGAAATGGAACTACCTTATGACCAGCAATTCCATTCTTAGGTATCTATCCAAAGAAATCCAAGATACTAACTTGAAAAAATATATGCACCCCTATGTTTATTGCAGCACTATTTACAATAGCCCAAACTTGGAAACAATCGAAATACCCATCAGTAGACGACTGGATTAAGAAACTGTGGTACATTTATACAATGGAGTTATTACTCAGCTATATAGAAGAATGAAATCTTACTATTTACAACAATATGGATGGACCTAGAGAACATTATGCTAAATGAAATAAGTCAGATGGAGAAAGACAATTACCATATGATCTCACTTATATGTGGAATCTAAAGATCTAAATAAAGGAGCAAAGTAAACAGAAATAGTCTCAGAGACATAGAGGAAAAACTGATGGTTGCTAGAAGGGAAGGGGGTGCAGATGAGGAAGAAGGGAAGGGATTAGACAGCATAAATTGGTAACAACAGTATTGCAATGGGGATATAAAGGCAGTTTGGGGAATATAATCAATAATGTTGTAATGATTTTGTAGGGTGTCAGATGGGCACATGTCTTATTAGGGAGACCACATCATGGACGATGTAGAAGCCTGACCACTGCACTAAGGTTGAATAATATCGTACGTCAACTATAATTTAATATATATAGTCACGGGATATGGAGTACAGCATAGGGAATACAGTCAATGGAATTGTAATAGATATTATGATGTCAGAGGGGCAATGGATTGGGGGTCGGCACTTTGTGAGGGGTGAAATGTCTAATTATTGCATGTTTTGTACACTTGAAACTAATAAAAAAAAAAAAAAGGTTGGTCTGGCTAGGCAAAATTTATACTAATTATAGTCATTTATATGGATTGCATACAATTATGCCTAATTATGAGCCAATAATACACAAAAAGAATCCATTATAGAGAAAATTATTAGGGTGCTTCTTTGCCCCACCCTAACCCCCCCCCCAACTTCTCAGGCACCTACTGCTTCATCACCATCCTGCCATCTTCCTGTGCCTTAGGCAAAGGAGCTGATATTTAATTCATCTTGATATGAATTACTCTAGTCATTGTGTGGCCTCTTCCAGGCACCTGACATCAGGGTGGATAAATGGTTTTTGTCCTGTTCAAAAGCATAAAGTCTCCATTAAACAGACAAATGTGAAGGGGGGGGGCCTTACGTTCAGCTTCAGTAAATCATGTTACTCCAGTGGTTTTCACCCAGGGGTGATATTCACCCCACCCCACCATCACCCCTGGGAGACATTTGGTACTGTCTGGAGTCATTTTTGGTTGTCATAACTGTGTGGGTGGCTGTTAGCAGCACCTATTGGGTAGAATCCAGGGATGCTGCTAAACATTCTACAATGCACAAGACAGTCCCACAGCAAAGAATTATCTGGCCAAAATTGTCAATCGATACCCTGTTCTACTCCAATAGTTTAGCACCTGATAGCCCAACGTGTGGCTCATGGACCAGCAGGGCTGACATCACCGGGGAGCTCATTAGAACCCCACGTCCCTCCCCAGACATCTGGAACGAGAATCTGCATTTTCACCTCCCAGAATGATTTGTAAGTGCATTAAAAATTGACCCACACGCACTTAGAGCCATGGTTCTCAAAGTTGGCTGCTCACTGGAAGCAACTGGGTGGCTCGATACTTCGCGCCCACGCTCAGACATCCAAGAGTAATTAATCTGGGAAGTGGTCTGAGCATCAAGTGATTCTAATGTGTAGCCACGTATCTTCAACACATTAAATCACTTTAATCATTGTCTTCTAATGCGTTACATCAATGCTACTCAAAGTGTGAGCCTCAGACCAGCACCATCAGCACCACCAGGGAATTTGTTAGAAATGCAGAATGTCAGCCTTTCTCCATCCTTCCTGATCAGAGACTGTGGGGTGGGCCCAGGAGTATGTGCTTTAATAAGTCCTCAGGGGACTCTGGGGTACCCCCAGTCTGAGCAACACTGCATTAAATGATACGCCCCGAGCAATCCAGCACTTTCTGATCATTCGGAGGCACATCACTGGGTTCCTCCTGTATTACAAAACCGATTGCTGCTCAGCATTGTGAGGGCCCTGGTTTCCTTTGCTGTGACCCTATAAGTGTTTTATGAAGGTGCACCCAATGGAATAGACAGTCTGCTTTTGAGACTGACCTTTGGGTTAAAGGTACAAATACAGACAGTATGGAACCACCCAAAAGGGACTTCGACCTCCAAGTCTGTATTTGGGGAAGGACCCACTAAAATCAAAACTGCCTGCTGCTCTGCCCTACACACCACTTGTAAACTGCTGCAGAACCTGCCCCTGGTACCTGGCTGGACTTCATGGGGGATCTCCCCTAATCACTCTCCCAAACCTGGGGGGTGTCCAGAGTCCAGAAAAGCTTTCCTAAGTAAGATGCATCTTTCAGGGAGTGAAGTTAAGATAAGTGGAGTGAGGAGGCAAGAGGAAGGAGAACCGCATGAGAACAAGAAAGCAGGAATGCTGCAGGCATTTAGACCACATGACAAATTTCTCTGTCAGGCTGGAGGAAGGGGTTCCTGCAGGGAAAACAGAATAAGCTGGAGAGACGATTTGGGCCATGTTGCAGGTATGCCCCAGGTGGGACTGCTTCCGGTGCCAATCACAATTCTGGGCATGATTTCACAGTTAGATTTGCTCAGTTTACAATGAGTCAAAACCAGTTACTTTCACTCTTTGTATTTAAGACTCTCTTCTGAAGCCAACAGGGAGGAAGAAAAGCATTTTTCCTGTTTAATGAAAGAAGAGGGGAGAGACACTTCAGGATGCATTTTGCATGGCAACACAATTTTATAAAACCACCCCAAATTTGTAAAACATTTTAAGTAAAATAGTTGTGCACATCAAAAGTCTCTCAAGGAGGAACTGAATTGAAATCCATTCTACAACTACGCCAGACAAATTGTCTGCCTGATATGAGCCTTTATATAAGTAATGAAGTCTCTACCTAGGTTTGCTCCTTCTAAAATCAGAGCTAATGCTACTTTACATACAGAGGAGAAAACAGCCCCACAATGCAATTTTTTAAAAAAAAAAAATCAAGCAATTAGATAAATTAAATTACAAAAATTAATTAAGAAGCAAATTAAATTTCAAGATTTTTTTAATGATGGAGAAATGCTCACTCTAGGAAGTTCAGTGGGAGAGAAGGTAGGATGTACAACAAAACACATAGCATTGACTCAATTTTATAAAAATGACCATAAACCTGCGCATAAAAGAGATGGAAACAAAGTCAACCATTTTCTCTGGTGGTAGAATGAGGGGTGATTTTTATTTTTATATTTTGAGATTTGTCAATTATAAAATAATGAATATATATTAAACTCATAAAATGTTATTTAAACTTTTTTTTACAATTGTTTTTGAAAAATCATAAAAAGGTAAGTTACAAATATCCAAGCAGGGCTGAAGGGCCACCAGTCAGGGGTATAATAGAAATGCGATAGGGAAGATTTCTACAACTGGGGAAGAGATAGCGCTGGGACTCCAAGGCCACTTCCATTCTAGTGGCCAATCCAGGCCATCACGGGAGAATTACAATCATGCATGTTAGGCAACTCCATGTCCCCATTTGAATCCCAAACAAAAGTAAGACTGGTCTCAAAGCTAAGTAAGAGATATGTACAGGATAGAGGAGGGGCAGCACCTGCTCTCCCCCTTTTAAATACCCCCGTTTCTTCAGATGCCCAAGAAACAGCTCATCCTTCACTGTGGATGCCTCTGATTATATTCCTTAAGAAGTAGTTAGAAGAAAAAAGATTGATTTCCCAACTTGAAATGGGCCCCAGCGAAATTAAAAAAGAAAAAAAAAGTCATCCTCAATCAATCTACCCACATCATTTTTATTCTGTAAGAAGAAGAAAAAATGAAGTACTAGTTTAAGGCCTTTTCTTTAACTCAATAACATATGCATTCTTTGGGACTAAATCTAATAACCTCAACTCCCTTCTGAGAATGGAGGGAGAATAAATCAAAGTAATTATTTCTGGAAAGTATCTAATGTGCAAATGTTATTTTCTCCCACAATAAAATTTCCCATACACACACATGCACCTCTCTTCCTTTGAAATGGGCCAAATAGTATAAAGCTTAGGGTCCAAAGAGAAACTGATTTACATACTTTTCTACATTCCCTCAACTATGCTTTGATTCTTCCTGGCCTGAGCGCCAAGATCACTTACCAGCTTATATCACAATCTGGTTTTGATGTAGAGAAGAGAGTAGGGACGCTTTACATTTGTTCTGCTCTGCCATTAAAACTCCCCTTTAAAGGGCCATTGAGATATGTACTTTGGCTAATATCCTAAACCTACCCCCATAGCGTTTTTCCTGCAGGTGCGCACCTTCCTGTTGGTAAACGGGCAGAAAGAGGCAGTGTCAACAGAGGCCAACCACAGTGAGGTGGAGTGGACACGGGCCTCGTGCCCAAAGCACAGACAAATAGCACCAAGCACTGTGCAAATATCTCCGTCCGGCCGTCTTCTTGGACTGCCACAGGGATTGGCAACAACACACACACAAGTCCTTTCTTTCTCCCAAGACCTTTCCTCAGCCAAATCCTCCTCCCTATGCTTCTGTGCTTTTAATAGGGTGTGATCCTTGCAAAATATGGATTCCATAATAAGGAAATGCGTATTTGATCCTGAACATCCTGGCCATTGCCTCCCACAATCAGATTTCTGGAAATGCAGAATCGCGGTTAATTATGCAAAGGGCAGACCCAGCTTTGTGTAGTCTATTGTTTGTAAGCCTGTCCCTGGCTTTAGTTACTCATGATATTCAGGAAAGCAACCTCATACAGACCCACAGCTGTGCCTGCACAGTGAGGGGCGCTGGGGGAATACTGCCAGCTCGATGTGCATATAAACTAGGTGAGCTTACCATTCCCTGCATATGCTCCTCTCCTCCCCTGCACTTGCAGCTGGCAGCATCACCGATTACAAAGGCCACCTCAGGAACAACCCAGAGGACAGATCAGTGGCAAACAACAGCCTCCCCATACTCGGGGACTGACAGGTCTCTCGTGTTAAGACACACTATTGCCTACAAACCAGCTTTCACCCTCATTCCAAATACAGACGGGCTAGGATGCATGGATGGATTTTAAAACTCACAGTTTAGTTGTCTCTTATTAAAGAAAAAACGACCCATATTTCAAACACGGGGCCTAAAAGAACACACAAAGAAATGGACATAGATTTGAGGCATAAGCAGTAAATGGCATCACAGCTTGAAACAGCACATGCTGGAACAACTCAGATTTCCTAACAGGCGACTGGAACATAAATTACCGTACAGATAACAGCAGAACTCCATGAGGCCCTTACAAAGAATGGGCTCGATATATAGGCAGGAGATTTTCAAATGTCCTTGGTGTTGTAACGTGAGAAGAAAGAAGCAGGTTCCAGAACAATGTACACAAAGATCCAATTTTCATTTACACCTAGCCATGTGTGTATATGTGCATGTATAAAGCATATAGGGGTGTATTATATTTTATTCACATAGAAAATATTCTGGGAGCACATACACCAAACTGTTGATGATGTTTATCTTTTATGGGGGAGAAAGGAAAGGATGAGGGAAGTATAAATGAGAGAAAACTTCCACTTTAAAATTCCTGTTAATCTAAATGTATTTGTTCTACAAACACACACATTTATAATCTGTGAAATGAATAAAAACATTTTCATTTTTAAAGAAACAAGATAGGGGGTGACTGATGGCTCAGTTGGTTAGAGCGCGAGGTCTGCACAGCAGGGTTGCCGGTTCGATTCCCACATGGGCCAGTGAGCTGCACCTTCCACAACTAGATTGAAGACAAAGAGCTGCCAAGGAGCTTCCAGAGGGGTGGCCGGGTGGCTCAGTTCGTTAGAGCGTGAGCTCTCAACAACAAGGTTGTCGGTTCAATTCCTGCATGGGATGGTGGGCTGCGCCCCCTGCAAGTAAGATTGAAAATGGCGACTGGACCTGGAGCTGAGCTGCGCCCTCCACAATTAGACTGAAGGACAACAACTTGGAGCTGATGGGCCCTGGAGAAACACACTGCTCCCCAATATTCCCCAATAAAATTTTAAAAAAAAAGAAAAACTGCTTCTTTGAAAGAAAGAAACAAACAAACAAACAAAATAGGGCCTCATACATTTACAATACATCTACAAGAATGGCAGAATCCCCTCATAACAAACCACCTGAGTTCTCCGATGTTAATTATATAATCAGATCACATACACACAGGCTTAATAACCCCTGACTTCATAACTTGCCCATGGCTTCCAACATCTCTTATGATCAAAATTCCTCCCTAGAGTCCCAAAGTCCGGGTCGCCTCCTAGCTCCATTTCTTCTTTGCTCCTCACCAACGGGGTCCAGCCACAGGTCTCTATTTTTCTGACCCTCCAACACACCAAGCCAGTTTGGGCCTTGGTTTGCACCAATCCCTCTGTCCAGGAATGCTTTTTCTCCAGGGTCCTTCCTACCATCCAAAGTATCAGTTCTGAGACCCTGTGCCCCAACTTCAGGGGAGCATTGCTCACATCCTCTGGCACACAGCCCTGGCTGATTTCCTTGATGGCTCTTACATCTCTCTGCAATTACGTTATTGTCCTCCTCTTTTAGATCCAGAGAACAGAGGCTGGCTGGTCTCTTGTGTTCTGGTGCCTGGAAAAGTTCCTGGTACATAGTGGCCATTCAATAACATATTGGTGAATCAACAAATACCTATCAGAGTCCCATGTTAGAAAATGCAGCTCCTGATAGCAATTGGGTGGGTAAAATTGAACTTTCTCAAAACGAATTTTACCTTCTCTCATATGAAACAAAACACTAAATAGACAGAGCACGTATCTGACCAGAAACTAGATGCCTAGATCATCATTCACCATCTGGAAATGCAGATTAGAGAAAATTCAAAATAAGGATGTAGTTTAGGTTCACTGGTATTTCACGGAAGTCCCTCCAGATTGATTGATCCATGAATTCTTACTACCCTTGGCAAAGGCAAGAAAGAAGTCTGTCCACGACCACCTTTCCTGTGTTACCGATCCAAACAGCCACACAAACCCTGAGGAAGAGGAGATATGTATCCAGGTTGGTTTTAACTAGAGCCCCCAAAACAGCCTGCCCAAAGTAGGGGTCACGGGAGTACTGAGATACAGGCATCTAAATATGTCCTTTCCCAAACTTCCGTCTGCTCTCTCAGACAGGACTGGTTAACAGACACTTCACACCATTACTGTTTTTTGAGGGTGCTCAATTTCCAATTCCAACATATGTCTTCATATTCTAGAAGAATTACACCTATGATAACCTGGTTCTCCAATCTCTGCCTTGGTCACCTTGGGAGAGGACGAGAATTTGAACTTTGATTTAAAAGCAGATAAGACCAGTGTGTGGTTTGTTTTGGTGTCTTCCACACCAATATTTGCACATGTGTTTCCTCATTAAAAACACATGCACAAGGGGTGGCTGGTTAGCTCAGTTGGTTAGAGCGAGGTGCTAATAACACCAAGGTTCCTGGTGTTATTAATCCCCACATGTGCCACTGTGAGCTGCACCCTCCTTAAAATAATTAATTAATTAGTTAATTAAAACACACACACACACACACATGCATAAAAAGAGCAAAAGATTTCTTGGCTGAAAATACTAAGGAACAATTTTTGGTGGGTGCTAACACCCACACTAAATTATTCCTTTGTAGCAACAAACAATAGCAAATAGAGTAACACAGCAATTTTGCTTGTTCTCACCAGTCACACAGGAAAGCTATGGGGCAGGAAAATGGGGGTGAGGGGAGCCCTGCCATTTAAAGCGTGAAGAACTTTCCTGCACATACACTAAATCCTCTCAGAGATTTTTCCCCTCCAGTAGCTTCAATTTAAGTTAAAGGGGGAGGGGAAAATGAGAAGTTTCTCATCAATGGGCATAAATTTTCCCTCACACATGATAAGTTCTAGAGATCTGCTACGCAACATTGTGCCTGTATAGTAACAACATTGTGTTGTACGTGTGAAACTTTGTTCAGGTGGATCTCATGTTATATGTTCTTACTACAAAATAAATAAATAAAAAGTTTTAAAATTTTAAGTTTATTAATTTAATTGCATTTAAGAATATATATTACTTTTATAAATATTTTATATAGTTACATCTGTACATATTAATTATATATATATGCATGTGTATATATATTGATACACACACACTTGTCAACTCTTCAGAACATGTTCTCTTTTAATGCTTTTCTTGATTTTCTCTAAGGCAGGTAAGACAGCAGTTTTAATCTCAACTTAACGGATGAGGAAATGAAAGCAAAGGGTGATTACATTTATGTGTACCAGAAACAGACCTAAAATACAGATTTTGTCTTTTGCCTTTCAGGGTGGAAATATTACTTCTTTCTGGGATACAGGGAAAATGAAAGGAGATCCATTCACTAAGCCCGTCCAGCTGGCTGTGAAGCTTTAAGATGCCCCTCTGGGGGCTAAGGTTTGGGGCTGGCCACAGCTGTTCTCTCCTGACTCCTTACGGCTGAATCCATAGTCACACTGTCACCGCACACAATAAATGCCCGGATCTTCCCCCAGGGCAGGTCATACACGGCACTGCCTTGAAATGAAGGCAACACCAGGCTTTGGGGTCTGGCAGGCCTTGGGGCAAATCACCAGCATCCATCCCAGCTTGACAACTCAGGGCACGTCACTGTCTCTCCAAGCCTCCATTTTCTCTCCCCTTAAAATTGGAATAGTGACACCTATAACCCATAGGATTGTTCTGAAGATTAAATGAGACATAACATAAAAAGTGCTTAGCACAGTGCCCAAAGCATGGTAAGAAAATCAGTAATTAACACTGTCCTAAGAGCTAAACTTTTAGCTCAAAACCTGCCAGATCAGAACAGGAACTCTACAAAAATCCTTTGGCTCCCAGGCCATGGTTTCTGCCAGACTATAAAATCCACAGCTGTATGTTCAGAACCTATAGGAGCTGAACAATATAGGGGGGGAAAAAGAATAGGAAGCCTCTTCCATTGCTAGCCTATGGTGATAGTATTAATATAATTAAAGGAAAAGCTCATAAAACAGAAAGGGGGTTGGTCAGCCAGGGAAACACAAAAACGATGGTCATAAAGGCAAATATGGTAGATCCCTCTCCAAAATGCACTGCCCAAAGGAGAAGGAATCTTAGCCAATGTCCTCGTCTCAAAGGTGGTTCCTTTTAGACCCAAACAGCATTTCTGCGGTACAGACTGATTTCTTAGGCTCTTGGAGCCTAACGTCATGAAACATTATATTCACACCTAACTCCTGCTGTTTCAATGCCCAGGATTTCTCCTTGGGTCAACCTTCAGGGAGAACATGGAGGAAACCACATGGATACCCACACAAGGTCTTATGACAGAGAAATTGCATCCACTAATAAGTTGGCATCTGTTTTTACATGTCAGTTCTGTGAGCTTGACTAATCTGAGTTCCCTGTCTGTGTGCTATCAAAACCAAACCTCGGCCTCTACAGCCAAAAGCCGGACTCTGCAGAGCCATAAGGAGGCCAGGAAGGCATCATCAGGGGGTGGAGGGCCTCTTGGAGGAAGCGTTCTCCAGACACAAGCTTCTTACAAGCAAAGGTAAGCAACTGCTAAAGGGTCTGTGGGAATCGAGACCAAGAATCAAACAAGGGAAGAGAAAGGTGATTTTTCAAAGGCATATAAACCTTTAAGTATAAATCAAAACCACAAAGAGATACCACTCCTGCCTAGTAGGATGGATAGACTCAAAAAGACAGACAATAACAAATGCTGGCAAGGATGCAGAGAAATTGGAACCCTCATATATTGCTAGTGGGAATGTCAAATGGTGCAGCCAGATTGGAAAACAGACAGAGGTACCATGTTAGACACAGAGTTACCATATAACCCAACAATTCTACTCCAAGGTATAAACCCAAGAAAAATGAGAACATATTTCCATACAGACACTTGTGCAGACATGTTCACAGCAGCATTATTTATAATAGCACAAAGGTGAAACAACCCAAATGTCCATCAACTGATGAATGGATAAATTAAATGTGGCGTATCCACGTGATGGACTGTTAAACAGCAGTAAGAAGAAAGGAAATACTGATAGGTTCTATAATGTGGCAAAATGCTGAAAACATTAAGTGAAAGACTAAGAAAGAAAACATTAAACTAAGCCACAAAGAAACACACAGTGTACGATTCCATTTACACAAAGGTCCAGAATAAGCTGAACTATAGGGACAGACAGATTAGTTGCCTAGGGCTGGGAAGGTGGAAGGGGGTTGGGAAGGGTTGGAGCAGCGGAAGCTAAGGGGAGTGCGTCTTCTTTATGTGGTAATGAAAATGTTCTAAAGTTAATTGTGTTGATGGTTGCACAACTCTGTGAATACACTAAAAGCCATTGACCTGTATACTTCCAATGACCTGTATACTTTCAAAATTGTACAATTAATGAACTATTAATATATGCTATGCAAATTATATTTTAATTAGGCTATTTTTTTAATAAGCATTCTTATCTCTACTTTGCCTGGAAAGTCTACTATTACAAATAACCCCTATTTATCGGATACCTACTATATGTCAAACACTGTGCCTAGAGTTTCTGGGAGGGAATTCCCACCCGTTCTTAGGAATTTTTTTTCGCTTTCCCATTCCCGAATCTCAAGATATAAACTGTTTTCTGTTCTACACGATGAATTGTTTCCACAAGTGACAGCTGATACTACCAACCACCTGGATTCAAGGAGCCAATTTTCCTGATTTGCCAACCAACTTTTCTCGGTGCTCGGGAATGGAAAAGTGAAAAAAATTCCCGAGAACGGGTGGGAACTCCCACCCGGAAACCCTAGCGATAAATAGGAAAAATGTCTAAGAGATACATTGTGAGTAGTACGTTTACTTCCCATCATGGGAATTGCTGAGTTCAAGGAGCTGATTTTCCCGATTTCCCGACCAACTTTTTTCAGGATTTGGGAATGGGAAAGCAAAACAAATTCCTGAGAATGGGCCGGAATTCCCACCTGGAAACCCTAACTGTGCCAAGTAACTTAGTAATATTACGTCATTTGTTTCTCATAACAAGTTTTAAGGTAGGTGGAAACTATTCAAAACAAAAACAAAACTCAAGCATTTCTTTAGATGCCTTCTATTTAGTGATGTGAATAAGCTGAATCATCTAGAGAGAGATGCTTGGAAAACCCATGCTGACTAAAAGGTTACAAAGGGTACAACTATTTAGAAAAAGGCAGGAGATGAGGGGGAAAAGCCACCCGAATTCTAATCAATGCAGTTTCACAGACCCTCAAAGGAAGGCTGCATGTACTGTGCTGGGTCCCATTATGAGAGAAGTAATCGTCTAGAAAAGCACCTGGTGGTACTGAAGTAAGTAGACCAGCCCTCGGTAGGATAATCATAGAAAGACGGGATCAACATAGGAGATGAAAGTTTTAATCTTTGTTCCTAGACTGGCTTGCTTTTTGTATTTTCCAAAAGGGAAAAAAGTAGGCTTGATAGGCTTACAAACATAACACATGTACCGTACCAAGTGAAATATTTTTTGGAAAATGCAAAAAGTGTTAAAGAAGAAAGTCATCATAGATATAACCAACATCAACATTTTGGTTTTGATTAGTAGTCAGTGGCAAGTACTATGCAAAGTCAAATTGAATTAAAAATGTTCAACAGTTAACACACAGGACAAAATTTGGAGACTGCAGGGAGAACAACTAGGCCATGAAAACTCTGACCCTAAAACTTTAAAGGCAACTGGAAAAATCAAGCCCACAGAGTTTTGCTGTGAGAATGGGATGAGAGCGTGACCTCATTCTCAACTCCCTCAAATCTCACCGCTGCAAAGAGGGCTCCTGAACTTAAGTCCATTCACCTCAAAGCACAGACAGTGGTGTAATGCTGCTGTAGCCAAGAGTGGAAGGATGACAAACCCTGTGACCTCCAGGCTTATGTTTCCAAAGGGTGACTCTCCTTAGGGAAAAATATCCACAGTGCTGGGTTCTGGTGTTCTCCACTCAGCAAATGCCTTCTCCTGGCAGCAGGTGCCAGAGGAGAGGCCACAGCCGTGGATAAAGGTGGATTCCTGTTCCTTGATGGCAAAGCCCTCAGCCCAGGATGGAGCAGGCCCTCCCCAGGTGCCAGCGTGGCCTGAAAACAGGAACCAAAGTTTCAAAGAGCATGGGACAATTCCAGGCTGCAGCCAACACCAATGTCCTCATTTGCAAGGCCTTTGAGACATGGGAGGGCTGCAGTGCTTGCCGTGGCAACCATTTGCCAGGAGATGCCAGACATGAACTACGAGCTCCTGGGAATGCCAACCCTTGCCCAGAAAGTTCATCCATGTCTGGCCAACTGCCAACCATTTCCCACCTTGCAGAGTCAGAACCAAAGCCCAAGACTGCCTTTCAAGTTGGATAATTTTATAGCTCTTAATTCATCCGGATCCATAACCACGTTCCCTCTCTTGCCAACTAATTTTGAGTTGCAGCTAATTTCTAGGAAGGGGCATTTCCAGGAGGATGTGGAGGGGACAGGGGGGATAAAACATTTGGCAAAACCAAGACACACAAATGATCATTTGGAGAAGTGGCATAATGGTTACAAGCAAATTTCAGAGCAAGCAAGACCTAGGTTCAAACAGCAGATGTTTCCGTTCTAGCCATGAGCCTTCAGGAACAATATTTACCTTCGCTACCAGGTGTTAAATAATACTTCTACCTAACACAAAGGCAGGTGCTCAGTAAATACTTATTATCATCTTCATAAAAGATATCAAAACTTTCCATAAGATGATGGGGTTCCATAGTTCAATCTTTCATTCTGCACTCTTTGATGAGCATCTACTAAATATCAGGCATTGTCCTAGGGATTGGGGGTGGAAAGAATAAAATAGTTAAGGAATACCCTTGCCTTTGTGAGCTTCAAATCTTGTGAAGGCTATGGACAATAAACAAAGATACCAATACATAAATCAAATACAGGTAATTAGATCTAGGAAAGGAAAAAAAAAGGCACTGCAAAAAAGAAAAAGAACGGGGGGTTGGGGGTGGGGACGAAAGGATCTGCTCCATTATTAAGTTGTACTTCTTTACTCACCTAAATTCTAGTAGTTGGAGTCTGGGAAATGTCCCAAAACAGAAATAAAAGGCTTCAAATTCTCATCTAAAATTCTGGACACCCATTTCCCCGAAGAAATACAGTTGCCATAAAAGCATATAAGAATATATTCAACTATACCAGTAACTAAAGAAATGCAACTTAACATGAAGAATTCAATTTTATACCTGGATAAGTGGCTAAGATCAAAAAAGAATTATAACACTTAGTGCTGGTGAAGGTGAATAAACAGACCTTTTTCGAGCAAAGTTTGACATTGGGCATCAAAATTGTAAGTTAGCAAATTCTTTGACTCAGACTTCTAGTAATTTATCCTAAAGAAATAAGAGGACAAGCATTAGAATACCACCAACGTTTGAGGACAGTTATTTTGGGTTGTTTCTAACCCCAAGACACTAGAAACAACCTACGTCTTTAGCAGAAAATTGTTTAAACAAAATATGTTCAATCTGTACACAGAATACCACATACCTCTCAAAAAATAACATCTCTACCCTACAATGGAAAGATATTCAAAACATGGTGATAAGTGGAAAAAACCCAGCTTTTCAAAAGGGTATATGAACAACATCTCTATTTAGGTTTAAATATGTGTGTGTGTGTGTGTGTGTGTGTGTGTGTGTGTGTGTGTGTGTTTGTATGTATGTATGTATATATAAATTACACATGCAAAATGTTAGCTCTGGGAGGCCCTATAACAAGTGAGTTTTACTGTATTCTTTGCACCTTTATGAATTTCAACATTTCACAATAATCATGTATTGCTCTGTCTTGCTCCAGATTTCTTTTGAGTGGACGGGATGTGGGGGCATAAAATCAGGAAACCAAGGAATAATCTTTCATCACCTCACTATACTACTACCCTATGTCTTGAGGTTAAAAGCAAATTTCTACATATGCCAAAGTGTGTGTTTGAGTTTTAAAATTTTTTTTGCAAATTCTTTTATCCCGTGCACTTGAAAATCAAAATAAAACAACAGGGTAGACAATTTCAAACTATCCCAGTATGACTAATTAAACAATATTTTCAAAACTCTAGCAATGGAAAAATAAATGATCTAAGATTTTTTTGAGCATATACCAATGTTTCATTCAACATCAGGTTTAATCTTTACCACAATTGGTAGTTATCATAGTCCTCCCACTTTCATACACAAGAACACAGAGTTCTGGAAAGATTAATCAATCACTTAAGGTCACAAAGCAGGTGAGTGCAGGTCTGACAGAGAACTTTTCCCAGGGTCAGTATTAGTTTCCCCTGGCTGCTGTAAAAGCACCACAAACTAGGTGGCTTAAAACAATAGAAATTTACTCTCTGACAGTTCTGGAGGCTGGAAGTCTGAAATCTAGGTGTGAGCGGGCCTACCTTCCCTCTGAAACTTGGAGGACAGAATCCTGCCTTACCTCTTCCAGCTTCCATTGTTTACCAACAATCTTTGGTGTTCCTTGCCTTGTATATACACCACTCCAAATTCTGCCCACGTGATTAAATGGTCATTTTCTCTTTGTATGTGTCTCTCTGTCTCTTCTCCTCATCTTACAAGAACCCCAGTCATACTGGGTCAGGATCTCATCTAACGCAGTGTTACTGCAAAGACCCTGTTTCCCAATAAGGTCACATTCTGCAGTACTGCGGGTCAGGACTTCAACATATGTTTTGGGGGGACACAATTCTACTCCGAACAGGGTCCAAGGAACCCAACACTCCTTATTCTAATATACCCTGCCCACATCACCACAACCATTAATGCTATGTCTGTATTGTGGCAGGTTTCACAAGTCCTTTTCATGACAGCGGAAGGCAACTCCCTTCTGCCCTCAAGCAAGACTAAATCCAAACTATTCAAGGCCATGAGCTGAAGCCCTGCTGTCAAGGCTCTGCCTTCTACACTGGCTCTCATCAGTCACTGAGGATACCTTCCAGGTTATTTATTCTTCCAGTCCAATGTCTGCTCTTGAGCTAATATACACTCAAGAGCTTTGTAAAGTTAACAGCACTAGACAAACATGGAGGAAATGCGATGCACTTTCCCAGAGTCCTCAAGGTAGGGCCAGATCGAATATCACATGAGAAGAGGGGGAGAGGTGGTACTATTTTAACATGTTCTTGGTATAACTCATAACCTTTGCAGTCTACTTAGATCAGACACTTCTTAACCGAATCAGTGACTTTTCTGTTTTAATTTCTGGAGCTATTTCCAAAAGCAATATGGATACAGCTGAAACCAATGATCAAGCCTATCTTGTCAACTGGTAGTTTTCAGGCCAAGCATTTGACTCAGCAAATTGGCAAAGAAAACGGAGCTAATACCCTGCCTGGGTGAGAACCAATGTTCCCCATTTATTTCACATGAGAAGATACACAAAAGATTTATGCCTCTCTAAGAATATCCCCTCCAGAGCTCTCCTATCTGCTGCTGAGCATAATGCCATTTGGAGGTCCCCTTGGAACACGAGAACGGCCTCCCGGGCTGAGGTTTTGCCTCAGTGCTGCAGACTTAGAAGCCAGCACAGGGGAGCAGCCTCCCACTTGCCTGCACCTCTCCATCTCAGGGAGCTGACCCATGGCCCAAAGAGACAGCTGGGCCTGGGGAGCCTCCACAGGGCCTCCCACCTGTGCTGTGATCATATGTAAAATGCCACAGGCCCCCGATGTGCGCCAATCTGTACCTTCCGAAGCAAGCATCCCCATGGCCCTCCACAGCTGACGGCAGCAGGAGGCTGTATTTCCTGTCGCCTCATGCGGTACACGGGGCTGAGAATCGCTAAGACAGGCGTGAAATGCCCTGTGTCCCTCGGCCTTGCCAATTCCTCCCATACTAATGTCTACCCCACCCTCCACCTCCAGCACCTCCTTTCCCCCCCTCAGTATCTTTCTCTCACTTCCAAATCCCCTGGACTTTGATTTATTAACAACTTTGTCTGCTGTTAAAAACTGGGATTAAAAATGATCATACTTACACAAGGAATCTAAAGAACAAAATAAATGAACAAACAAAATAGAAAACTGACTCAGATACTGACAACAATCTGATGGTTACAGTGGAGGGTGTTGGGAACTGAGTAAAAAAGGTGAAGGGATTAAGAAGTACAAATTAGTAGTTACTAATAGTCAGGGGGTGCAAAGTACAGCATAGGGAATATAGTCAATAATGTTGCAACAACCATGTCTAGTGCCAGGTGGGCACTAGACTAATGGGAGGATCACTGCATAAATTATATAAATGTCTAACCACTATGCTGTACACCTGAAACTAACGTAAAATAATATTGAACGTCAACTGTAACTGAAAAACAATTTTTAAATTTTTTTTTTAAAAATCAAACTGCTAAAGAAGCATTGTCCAATATAGTAGCCACTCGTCATATGTGACTTTTAATTTTAATTAATTAAAATTAAATAAAGTTAAAAATCCAGTTCCTCAGTCCCTCTAGCCACAGGTCAAGTACTCAATAGCCACATGTGGCTAATGGCTGCCATACGGGGCAGTGCAGACACACAACACGTCCACTATCCCAGGGAGTTCTACTGGACAGCTCTGGCCTAAAGGACAGAAAGAAAATGTCTCCTCTCCTTTGTTTGTCCCCACGCCCCCTCCCAGAGGCGAAACTGCTGCCAGTCTCCTTTGTATCCCTGCAGAGACAGTTTCTATGTCCAAACAAGTGTGTGTGGATGCGAACCTCTTCTATTAAAACAAATGAGAAAAGACCCTAAACACTCTTTTGCTCCAAGCTTTCTTCACTGAATGAACCTTGGAGATCACAATATAAGTGGCCACATAGTGCTTCATTCTTTTGAGTGGCCTGGTAGCAATCCACTGTCACCAGGACAACCATCACCACCCCAGCCTTATAATGACACTCCTCCGTGTCACCCTGTGTGGCCCTTCTCCCTTCCTACTCCCAGTCTCTACATCTTCAGATTCTTTTCTGACTCTTCCATTCACCTCTTTGCCTAATAAAACCTGGTTGTTCCCTGAGGACGTGGCCTTCCCGTCCCTTGAAGTGGAGGCAACATTTTTGCTCTCATCCACCTTCTCAAAGCCTGACTTCGTCCCGCTGAATGCCAAACCAAAGCTCTGGCTTTCTCCCTCAATACTCCTAGTTATGTGCAGACTAAATCACCCAGTATATCTTCTTGTCATTAACCCAACCTCCTGGCCTATCTCCTTCATTCACTGAGGACAACAGCACCTGCTCCAACCCCTTCATCTCCTCCCTAAATTCTGCAAACATTCCCTCAGTCTCAGCTGGAGCATCCAGCCAACTCCTAGCCTCACAAATGACATTTGGTCCTCACCCTACCTCAGCCATCCACTCCTATCCTAAATCCATAACAATAAATGGACCACCAGTGAAGTCCTGGATTTTAGCACCCCACTCTCAAATCAGCGCCACCCACAATTGTCGAGCTAAGCAACACTTCTAATCCATGAGGACTATTCATTAACCTTGCCATCAACCTCCCATCCCTCCTTACCCAGTTTGGTCATTCTGGTGTGTTCTTAGAATCCCTTCCTTTCAAACAAACTTGACTCCCTTACCCCTCTTTGTATCTTACTCACCTGTTGAAATCCCTGACCATGAGTAAAACTGATGGTCTGCCTACTCCACACATACATTCCCCAAAAGAAGGTGACTAATCAAATTTGGAGCTTTTTGAAATAAATAACTAGCCGGTAGGGTTACAAAATGGACCATCTATTATGGAAAATAGTATGGAGGTTCCTCAAAAAAACCATCCAGAGAATATATCCAAAAGAATTGAAAGCAGGGTCATGAAGAGATATATGTACACTCACATTCATAGCAGCATTCACAATAGCCAAGGTAGAAGCAACCCAAATGTCTATCAACAGATGAATGGATAAACAAAATGTGCTATATACATACAGTGGAATATTAAATAGCCTTAAAAAGGAAAGAAATTCTGACATATGCTACAATATGGATGATCCTTGAGGACGTGATGCTAAGAGAAATAAGCCAGTCACAAAACGACAAATACTGTATGATTCCACTTATATGAAGTACATACAGTATTCAAGTTCATAGTAATGGAAAGCAGAATAGTGGTTGCCAAGGGATGGGAGAGAGGGTAATTGGGTGTTGTTTAATGAGTATAGTTTCAGTTTTGCAAGGTGAAAAAATGCTGGAGATATGTTCACAACAATGCAACTATACTTAAGACTACTGAACTATACACTTAAAATGTTTATGATGGTAACATTACGTGTTTTTTATTACAATAAAAAAAGTATAAAGCAAAACTATTGGTTGGGGCTCTGCTCTGTGGTGGTGCTGAAGGCATACTGTCTTCCTCTGAGCACCAAACACCCCGTCACATCTACAGTCAGCAGGTGGCAAGGCTGAGGAACGCATCTATTCTGTTCGCATTGGAAAGTCCAAGCTCAAGATTCATTCTGAAGCTTACAGCCAAAGTAGGAAAAATTAGAAGAATTACCTACGAACCAGTTGGGTACTTCCCGATTCTCTCAAATATTATTCTCCAGCAAGTAACTGAAAACCAATAGCTTTCCTAGCTCTGCCTCTCATAATTCAGTCAGGCTCATTAATATGCAAACATCAGTTTCTCAGCTGGTGGTGATTTCATGAATTTTTAATTTACATGGAATGAGCCAGAGATTAAAACTTTCAACTAAAACCAACAATAGAGGACTGTGAGTATCGTTTTAATCTCTAGATTAAGAGTCTCCGAATGAATTCACTGGCATCATCGCATGAACTATTATCTGTGAATTATCAAAACAACTCCTCTGAGTTTTTGCCTTATGGGTATTAATATAGGTATACATTTTTAAGAAACAGTATCTGCTTTGGGATCATGAAGAACAGTGAGACCAAAGACATTGATTGTTAACAATCTTACTTGGAAGAACTTCAGGCTACCTGGCAAATACTCACAGAGATCCCAACCGAATGTGTGGCTTTGTGTAGAAGATGTAAGAAACTCATTTTAGCTTAAAGAAAATCAGATTAAAAATAAGCAAATTAGAGGAAAGAAACTGAGAAACACTGAACTCAATTATTTCTAGAATTGCAAATCAAATTCTGAATTATTAAATCTAAAATAACAAAAGGCAGAAGGAAGAGCTTTCTCTTTTGAGGGCAAAGCCCAAAAGAAATATAATATAAATCGTATACGTAATTTTAAATTTCTAAAACCAACATTAAAAATATAAACAGAAGCAAGCAAAATTAATTGTAATAGTTTATTTAACCTTAATAGATCCAAAATATTCTTATATCAAAACATAATCCATATTTTTAAAATTATTAATAAAATGTCTATTCTTTTTTCTTTCTACATCTTTTGAATCTGATGTGTATTTTACACCTGCAACACCTCTTAGTACCAGCCACATACACGTGCTAAAATTGCTACTAGAAGCTACTGTATTGGACCACACAGCTGTAGAACCAAAGAATATAAGTTCTTCTGACAGGGGAGGGACTAGCTCCTGAAATGTGAGCATATCTCTAGGTTCTGTCTAGATTCTCACTCCATTTCTCAAATAACAGCAAGCCAACAGCTTGGGTGGATGCATCAGCTGTTCTTTTGGCTAGACAAGTGTTAATTCACCTTTGGTCATTATGGTATCATCATTTGAAATATTACAAAACCGCTTTACTACTATTATTTGCTTAATTATTTGCAACCACAAGTTGACTCACTTTTTAAAAAGTTAACCTTATCCAAAACAATATCATCTGTGATATCATAAATTTGATACTTTAACTATATTTGTTAAAAGAATTAAAGTACATTAAGAGAAATATTTAACACTTAAAGAAGTTTTTCTGCTCCACCTAAACCCAATGATGAACTAAATTTAAATGTATTCACATTTGCAAGTCAATTATGGTGTCATCTTTCAAAAGCTTTCCATTTGACACACACAATCTCAGATATATTACTATCTGAGTCCCCAGGCACCCAACATTTGTATTCGAACAACATTTGTATGTTTGAGCATGACATAGCATCCCCACTAAGAGTGCCTTTTGTCTGGGCACCACCACAAACCACAGCAAGGCACATTTACTCATTTATCTTCAACTGTTGAAAGGCTACAGAGGTGGGGCAAAACTCTCGCCCTACAGTGGTGGCTCAGCCCCAGGGGAGTTCCCTTAATGATTAATAATGATGGCAGCTAAAGTTTACTTAACTACATGCCAAACACTGTTTTTGTGTGTGTGTGTGTATTATATTGTGATCATTATATTTCACTCATATAATCACCACAATAACCCTTAAAGGAGGAATTGTTTTCCTACTTTTCCAGATGAGGAAACAAGGCATAGAGCAGTTAGCTTCCCACGATCACAGAAATAACAAGTTGGAGAGCTGAGATTCAAAGCCAAGAAATCTTACTCTGGAACCTGTGCTGTTATCACCCTGAGGATTACAAATGGAATAAAGAGCTAGAAGTTGGAAAAGACACATGTTTTATGGTCACAAACACAAATCCCTCAAAGACAAATCATCCTTCACAGGATGTGGAGACTGGGGCAAGCAATATCCTCCAACATAGACAAGGATGGAAGACAAATAGAATAATTTAAAATGCCCTCAAGATGTCTTCTGTAAATTACACTGGAGAACTCATCTTCCTTAGAAAGCAAAATGCATAAAAATTCAAAGTAACAAAGATTCCAACACAAAGAGAAAGAGGATGGAATGATGGATGGATTGACAGATCGATGGATAGATGGAAAAACTGATAGACTGACAAATGAGCATACAGATACTCACTCCAGACTAAATAGCAGAGAACAGAGAGGATTAGAAAGGGACACCCCATCTCTCTGACCATACCAGAAGGGGCCTATCATGTGGCTGATATCACACCAGCCATTCTCAAAGGCAATCTGGGGACCTTATTCTTGTCACTGGGACCAAAGCTGCAGGGTAAGCTGTGCTGACAACCTAATTATGTAGCCTTCATTTGCAAGGCTCCTGCAGGCTGGGAGAAGATGGAAATCCACTTACATGTATTCCCTATGGGCAGAGTGGACAGCGGCCGCGTTGCTGTAACGCCACAGGACAATCGCCGATGACAGGACATCAAGGATGGCATCAAACTAGGAGAAGGAGACATGGCATTAGTGGTTTTGCAGAGTTAATAGGACATGACTGTGAAGACAAAAGACAACTGTTCAGTGACTCGGAACAACTGAGCAGGTGGCCTTAGAGCAAGGTGGGCTCGCATCATTATGACGCAGGCCACTCACGCTCCTCAAGGTGACTTCTGGGGGTCTGAGCCCAGGGCACCCCACATGCCAGATCCTCCTTTTACCTCACACTGCTCCCATGGCCTGGGAAACCGCACCGTGTGGCGTGGTTTGTCTGCTCCCAGGGCCTCTGGCTCCCAGCGCTCTGGAGATATGGGAAATTATACTGTTCTGACATGTGAAATTGTTTCCCCGTGGCAAGTAGATAATTTCAGCATTTTCCTGTATATCTCAAGTAAAAGATTCGGGGTCAGTCTGTTTCTGGTTCTCAATGAGACTGTTCTACCTGGGGTCTAGAGTAAGGTTGGGGTCACCCAAGGGTTCTGGGACATTTGGAAATTATATACAAAAATTCAATGCTTTTATCTGAATGAAGGAGTGAATGGGGGTGTGTGGAGGGGGAGAGACAGGAGTGTGAGTGTGAATGTGTGTGTGATGTGCATTTTTCTGGAGAGACAGTTCACACCTTTCAAAAGATTTGGAAAAGAATCTGCAACCCCCAAAACATGAAGTTCTCATAACAAAGGGAAGAAGTACTTTTGGGAACAGGAACACCTATTCTTAGAAACAGGAACCGTACCCTTAAGTACAGGAAACCCTAAGGCTACGCAGGAAGGGTGTTTACAGGAGCTCGCTGTAAGAGCCATTGCGCCATACCACACTTGTCATCTGGAAAATTATAAGCATTAGCACTCTCTTGAAGGGATATGGGGAAGCTTCACCCAAGCTTTCAACATGCCTAGCCTATAAAGCACCCAAGACCCGTCTACCCTAACCAACTCCCATCAGGAAGCAGGCGAGGAACCCAGGTTACCCCTAGTCGGCCTACAGACGGACTCATCCTAGCACCAGCAGCGCCACTCTTCACTGCCAGCACCTGTGCCTGCACCAGCAAAGTTTCACTCCAGTGTGTGCCCATTTTTAAACCTACAACCCTGAGGGGCGGGGAAAGGGCTAAAATCCTTAAACATCCTCTCAATCAGTTGTGGGAAATGTGGCCCCTAATCTTTCTTGAGACTCATACAGCATCACTGTAGCTTCCTTCTATTAAATTGTAATTTCTTATAGAAGCTATTTCCTTAAAAGGTATGTTTGTCGTGCTCAGCTCTCATCTGCTAACCACTCTCTTAACTGAGAGCCAGGGTGATATTTGTGGGCTCAGGAAAAATGTACAAACTTCATAAAGTACATTTCAGGTTACTTACTGCAAACCCAAAAGCAGAGGCGCTGTACCTCATAACGGAGACAGCTAAAAAGAAAGAAAATATGATTCAGAATATTTGAAGACCTCATGGATATTTTCTCTCATTTGTGAGTATATTCATATATTTAATATGCCCTTTTAAACATCAATGGAAAAGTTCCAAGAGAATAAAATTAAAAATTAACTGTAATTGTAAAAATTGAGAACTAAAACAAGCAAAGAGTGAAGTGAAAAGATTCCAGACTTCACCTGCAGCAACCTTCCTTCCCAGTGTGTTCTGAGCACCAAAGGATCGGTTTCAGAATGAAAATTTTAAGCAGTTGTCAGTCAAACGACTGCTGAGACTTTGAGAATTTAGCAACAGGAAATAGAGAGCTGGGAACTACATTAAACTTTCAAAGTGAAAGTACAACCGCCCACACTTCCCCAGGATAAGGTAATTAGTGGTATCCACATACACACGCAGTTGCTAACACAGTTGGGGTGGGGGTGGGAAACTCTTGCCCATTAGAGCTTAAAATCCAGTGTAGACCTCAAGAAAAACTGTTTAGAAAAACAATAACAAATGATCTCAAACAATAGATGTATACAAATATAGATGTAACAATTATCATTAAAACATTTATTATCTATATTCAAAAATCTAACTTTTGAGGGGTAAGTCAATGGAGTAGCACTTTTGTCTAATTCAGTGATCTGTTCTGTGGCAAAGCAACGTCCAGCTTCACAGACCGTTCTCACTTTGACTTAAAGACAGCTCTCCACATTGAACAAGCAAATGTCCGCCCTCCAAAAAAATGAAACCCTACCCATGAGTGGGTCAGCAAAGCTTTGAAGTGGATTGTTCCAGGCAAAGGTGTTGCAAGCGCTCACTCATGGAGTAAGAGAGGCGTGGGGCATGAAGGTCAAAACTCCCACTCAGCTCAACACATGTCCCTTCTGTGGGACCTGCTCTCTGTCCCACCCATAAGATCCAGGCATGGGCCCTGGACAGCCCTGCTGTGCTTTGTATGCCTGCCCCCAGCCACAACCGGTCATCTGACCCCATGTGAAGCAAGCATAGCTCATCTTCTGTGAATTAGGAATTGAGACTAAGAGAGTCTAGCTGGTAAATTTACATTGTTGGAATTGAAACCTGTAAACACTGGAGTGAGGATTGGCCATCATTTGCCATGAAGACTGAGGAGCAGCGAGAAAAATATGGGGTAAACTCAGCTCTGGGGCAAGAGAGAATCCTCCAGCTACCAGAAGTTTCCAAGCTCTTCCTGAGACTCAGCCACACTCCAGTCCTCAGTCTGTGTAGTGCAATCCAGTAAATTCCTGACCAGCTTTGTTTCTGAAATGAGTTGCTCCAGTTAGCCCTCCTGCTGCTCTTACTGGCATAAAGAGAAGGGCAGAGCTAGCTGTGTGCAGTGACCAACTGTAGCTTTCTCAGCAACCCAGGTGTGCAGTGCAAAGGGGCACTGGACCCTCCCAGAGAACTCAACTCACGGACCCCATGGGCATGTGTAAAAACGGCAGCAGATCCCTTGGGGTGGGGGGTTCCCCTGAGCACCAAGATGCCCTATAGAGCCCTGACCCTGGCTTGCAGGAAGTGCTCAGTCACTGTTAACTAGTTTACTAAACTTTCATAGAAACATGTCAAAATGAGTATATGGTTTTTTCCTGTACAACCTGTTTTTAGAGTATCTTAGCTGCATGCTTTTTGTGGGTTTCTTCTTTACCAATAGTGCACAATCTTTTGAAATACCACTAACATCTTGCACAGATGCTCAATATATACAACGGATCAAGAAGGGTGACCCAGCTGGAGTTCCTGCTTTGTGTCTATCTGGCCTGGGCACCCTGGGATGGAGAACACAGCTAGAAAAGCACTCCCCTCGCCAGCACAGAAGACCGCTTGCTTTCTAAGCAGTAAATCATTACTCTAAAAAGTTTTAATCGCATTATTGGGTAATACCAGGCATGTAGACAGCAGGCTTGAGATTTCAAAGAGGTGGATTCTCACTTGATTATACGGAAGACCCTTGTCTCGTAGACTCCGGACTCCAACAAAGGATCGGGCCATTGAATGGTGGGTTTCCCTGGCTCAATGCCCAAGATGTCAAACGTTCAAAGAATTATATTGGAAAGTTCTGTTTGTGTGAGTTCAACCTGCTCAATGGAGTATTACTACTGTTCTGTCCCCCATGCACCAAGGCCAACGTGAGCAAGAGTGCTCGAAGTTAGCGCAGAGCCCTTCACAGAAGGGAAGGATGACCATGCATCATTTACCTATAAATTGGCTCCAGCTCATCTCCCCATGAGATCGAAAGAGAGAAAAGGACAAAAATTGCATGGAGAACCCAGGGTCCACTGAAGGGCCCTCAGCCAGCCTCCCTTGGTGAGCAGCTCCCTGGTTCTCAAAATGAAACAACAGCAAAGAGTCATTCGCCCAGGATGTGAATGGAAGAGGTCAGCAGCCTTATAGGAATTTATGAAGAGTGTAAAGTAATAACTTAATTTTATTTTGGCCTATAATTAAATGTGACACATCCGAATTCTGGGATAAGAACAGACTCAAAAGAAAGGGTCAGATTGGTTTAGACAGCCCCTGTTCTCACAGAAAGAGAGCAAACTATGGGGTTTCCATCAGGACATTTCCAACTTCCCTCATACTAAGAATGGGTTCCATTTGGAGAACAGCAGGCTGGGGCCAGAATGACCCACCAAGGCAGAGATTACAAGGTAGGTGCCCCTTGAAGCCCCACATGTACTTGGGTAAGGGTAGCTGAAAGCCACCAACAAAAGTTCAGCAGTGTCTTTACGGCAGGTGTAAATTCAACAGTGGACAACAGACAAGGGTCCTTTCAACCTCAGACAACGATGCTGCAAGCTGGCAAGGTCGATGGACAGGCCATTGGGAACCGTGCAGCAGAGCTCTCCTAGGAAGACGGCTCTCAGTCAGGGCAGGGGGCCTGGAGCTGAAGGTAATGAAGTCCTGTGTCTGCCAGCCGACAGTGCAAAGTCTGCTTCACAAACACTGAAGCTGCTCTGGAATGGAGCACTCGACTATCAGCAGCCTCCAAATTCATCTGGATAGCACTGCGGTCAGAATCCCGCAGGGAAAAGTTTCAAGAACGTTTCTGCTCCTCACATTTGGAACCTGTCTCCATAGCTCATAACTTAAATATGCACTTAGGGAGCCAGTGGCCTCCAGCAGCCCATGAGGCATGCAATTACAGGCCATCGGAGCCTCATTCCCCAGGGAGCTGAGGCCCGTTTCCTGCCTAGTGGTGAGAGTGGATGGAGACTGCCATGTGGTCCAGCTGGCCTTACACACCCAAAATGCACGCTTAGGGTGTGACTGAGTGCCCCTCACTTTCCATGCTATCTTCTTCTTTATTCTTCTTTGGAAAAAAAAAAACAACTAAGACACAGAGTCCTTAAAATGTTCATAAGCAAAATGAAGATCAGTAGTTTGGGGCCCGCCCATTATCCATTCCCATTCCCACTCCCCAGGTAAGAGCACTCTGGGTCTCCTCTGGGAAACAGTACCTCCCTGACCCTAAGACTATGTGTTTTGGGTGGGATGCCTTCATTATCCCCACTCTAGTATATCCGTGTCCTATGGCCAAAGTGAATGATTCAAAAATGGCACAATGTGAGCCAAGGAGAACCTGTCCTGAGTTTTTGCTGAAAACACTGGGGAGGGGATGTCTTTCTAAGAGGAGATTGTAGCGTTGGTAGCATGAAAACAGGTGTTTAAGGCAGCAATGTTGCCCTAAATGTGGAGAGGCTGTCTCGGAATGAAGCAACACAGAGGAAAGCAGAGATTAAAGAGATACAAATCAGACCACTGATGACATGGACTGAACCTCTGGAATGAGCATTACTTGAAGTTCACCCCTATACTTTTCAAATATATCAGCCACTAATTCCCTTTCATTTGCTTAAGCCAGTTTGAGTTGAGTTTGAATCACTTGCAGCCAAATGTCTTAATATAAAATACCTTGACCCAGTAACCCCATGTCCAAGGATCTCTTTTAATGTCTAAACAGTGAAAAAATACTTTATACAGAAAAGGTTCATAGTAGGTTTATGCACTTTATCATAGCAAAACACTAGACATAACCTAAATGTCCAGCTGTGGAGTGATGATTCAAGTATGGTCCATTAAAAAAAAAAAGCTATATGTAGCTATTTAAAAATGCTTACATTTAAAAATGTTGGTTAATGCTTGTGTTAGCATATTAATTAGAATAATGATATTGATAATGAACAGATAGTGATATGTTGGTGCCATCAGTACTGGATGCCATGGGAAAGAAGGGATCCAGGTCAGGACGCATTCTGACTAATAATATAGGTGCAAACTGAATAGAGAGATCAGGAAAGGCTTTACTGAGAAGGTGACATTTGAACAAAGACTTAGAGGAGGTGAGGGAGTGAGCCATGCAGGCACTGAGAGGAAAGATAGTGTGATACTCTTCCAGATACTCTTCCAGATAACGTGAAGAGTCCATGCAAAGGACCTGAGGTGGAACTCCTGGCATGTGTGAGGCCATTTTGTCTGAAGCAAAGGGAAGAAGAGGAAACTTATGAGATTTCCCTATTGTTTTAGCAAAAATGTAGGTAGAAAAGGACAAGATACAGGACGATATGTGTATTATAACTAGCTTTACAATACAACCATGTTTAAAAAAAATCATTGAAAACAACTAGAAACAAAAGCTCTCAACTGATAACAGTGGTTAATCTTTGGTGGGTGGGAATATGTGAGTGGATTTTTTTTCCTTTCAACTTTTTTGGTATTTTCCACATTTTCTATAACCATTACATAGGACCATTCAAATCAAAACAAGAAATCTATTCTGTTGGGGGTGGGGGGGCGGGTGAATGCCCAACTCATAAAAACATAGCCAAAGATCTACAATAGAAAAGCAGAAACCAGATCTATGATGCACATCTGGGAGTGATCTGTATTGTGACCTCATGAATGCTTCTGGCTACATGTCTTTATTACATCTAAGTTTCTGAAATTCCTCTCTCTAGGCCAACTCACATACATGAGCGGGTTGCTAATTCCCCAAACAGTTCACAAGAGCATGGTGGAGGGCCAGGCAAGCCAGGGTATGGAACACAAGCAAAATGTCACTCCCTGTCTAAGGGAGCTCCTGTCTCCCAGGTTTTTTGCTTGTCTTACACTCTACTTCCATTTATGTGGCAAGGGGATAAGAACAGCCACCCTCCCAGAAGCACACATAAAACAGAAGTCTTAAATAAATATTTATACAGGTCTAGTTAAAGACCAGACCTTCTTTAACTAAGTCACATTCAAGCCAGAAAGCATGTCAGCTGGAAACTCAAATTCAAACAGAAAGACAGCTGGAAAATGAAGAGACCCAGGCAACCTATTGTGAGGGCAAAGCCAAATGCAAATCCAGCAGCTGAATAACCATCAGGCTTTGTGGGAGGGTTGCAGAGGTTCAGACAAAGTGCCTTGGAAATGCACGGAGAGGCAAGAGTGCCAGCAAGGCAACTGAGGGTCAAGGCCAGAGCCCTTCAACAACGTCAAACAAAGAACACTATTTCAATTACAGGCTAGATTTATAGCAACAACAAGGACCCATCTGTCATTCTCTCCAAAATCAGGCAATAATTACCTTGAGCCTTAGCACTTTTTAGCAATACCCTGAGTCCCATAACACTTCCAAGTTGCTAAATTCTGTGACCAGTAACGCTCTGTTAATAAATCAATCCCACTTTAATTAGACCACCTCTGTCACAGTGACGCCTGGCAACAACCTCACCCAGAGCCATGGAACTAACCCAACTTGCGAAGCCAACTTTCCAATACCCACCTTCATCACACTTGCTGCAACGTAGGCAGAAAAGAGGTACAGCTAAGAGGGGTCAAAATTAATTGATTTACACTCTAACTCACTTCGACAGAACCTCCAGTAACTTCCAGACCTTCTCACCCTCAAACAAGATTATAACCACTACAAAAATTGGTGATAAGATGTTGAGTTCAGCCATCATTGAAGGAAAAGAGGACGAAGCAGTTTGAAAAACGAATCAACAAAACCTCCGTGTAGCGCATAAAACCACTCATCTTCAGCTGCAGCACAGGGACTTCCCTTTCTAGTTTATCTGCCTAAACCAAAATTTGCAAAACGGGGGCCTGAGGATGAAATGTGGAAGTTTTTGGTTTTGATCTATACAATATTATTCAAATTAAAATAGATTACCAGCATTTTTAAATCAGTAGCCCTTACAAGTTTAAAAGGAGGGAGGGAGGGAGGGAGAACACCTAGATGTTTGGCTACTCTGGAAAAACTGAGATCTGCTGACACTGGACTGTCCCTTCTTTCCAGAGGTGCCAGTGCTGTTTGGATGGGGCATGTGCTGTTGGGTACCTGTTTGACCTGCAGCATTAGACCCAGCTGGCCTCGCTCACCTGCCTGACGCCTCTGGGTAGCTGGCTGACCCACTGTGCCTAAGTATGGGACTTTAGATGTAGCCTCTGAGCAGCTTAAGGGAAAGGACAGTCGTTTCACCTCCATCTCTGCAGTTCCCAGCAAATGCCTGGCCAATATTCATTGTGCTACATGAACAGCAGCCTCCAGTATTTCCTACAGTAAGGTCTGGCTCTCAGCAAATTACAAAGAGCTGCCCCATAGACTGTGGGGCTCAAAGCCTGTGCCATTCTTTGAGAGCTCTTTGCCTTCTGTAGAACCTGAGGACCACTCATTGGCTCCAGGCAGGCTATGAACACTGCCCACCCAGCCTCCGGGGCTCCACCTGTCTGCAGACAGGCAAACCCTTGCCAAGACCTCAGGGATGATCATAAGCCTCTCTTTGTCTGACCAAGAGGTGGGTGGTCATGTACATAAAGTGGCCACACAGTCCCTCCCCCGCAATAACCTGCGTAACCCACAACAAAAGTGGGCTTAAAGAGGTGGTAAGATATTGCCCTTGAGCTACTGCTCTGGGGGCACAGAGGATCATTTGATAGTGACCTGGGTCACTGTGCAATGAAAGATGCATTGGTGTTCAGGCTTACAACAGGAAGCAACTACCAACATGTCTTGCCTGCACCCCTATATCCTCCTAACTGGCCCCTTGCCTGTACCTCTCTCTGCTCAAGCATTCTTGACACACAGTCAGAGTGGTTCGACCTGTTGCACTCTGGGTAAAGGCCAAAGTTTTTACAATGGTTGAGGTACCATGGGCTGACCTCTCCTCCTACCTGTCATACCTGCTCATGCCACTCTAGCCCCGCAGGTTTCCTCACTGACCTCCCACAGCCCGGCATGCTCCTGCCAGGCTGGGCTCTAACTCAGGCCTCTGCCTGAAGAGTTCTTACCCCAGGTTCCAACCGGACACTCCCTCGTCTCCTTTATGACTCTGGTCAAAGTTCAGCTCATAGGCCTGTCCTGTCCCCGCTATTTAATGCTGCAACCTGCCCGAGCTCCCACACTTAGCTCCTCCTCATCTTGCTCTGCATTTTCTTTATCTGGAGCACATATCATCCTCTACCACAAACTTGCTGGACTACGTCTCTATGAAAATTGTGTACCATCTCTGCCCCCTCGGTCCAGTAGAATGCAATCACTACAAAGGCTGGAAGCTTTTCTGCTTTGTTTCCTGATGTCTCCCAAATGCCTAGATCAGTGCCTGAGCACATGAAAGCATTCTGATTGACTGGTTCTTTAATTGATTGATTGACTGAAGTAACACCTTAGCACCCACTTGCAGCAAACAGAGTCCTCAGGGAGAAAGCTAAGCGTTCATCGTTCCAAGAGACCCAGTAGTGTTCCAGGCAGCCATTCCCTGAGAAAATGGAGTGGCAGCCAGCACTCTATGAGGTACAAGGGGGAAACCAGCCCTTCTAAGGACCATTCTTTTAAGATGAACTTGGATCATCTGTAAATGACAAAGACCTAGGCTTATGGGACAAGCAAGAACAGCCCTGAACCCAGAAAGCCATGAGCAAGCCCATAATTGTGCACAAGGGAAAAAAATCAGAATGAGAACCCAAGGAGAGTCTCCACCTTGGACCAGGGCACCCCCGCTGCCTCCAACACACCATATATTCACTTTGCTTCAGTCAGCGTAGCAGGAAGCACACTGACCCTCATTCCACAGTGGGAATCTGTATTGCTGGAATGTGAGTGGGACAACTGTCACTTAACAGGAAGAGACCCAGGGTAGACAGGTTCTCAGAGGTCATACACACAAAAGGTACCAGCTTCAAGACAAAATGCCAAGAGCCCAGCTTTTCTTGTTGAGGTTCCTTCAACCACACAGCACACTTTTACTTTGCTTCTTCTACAAACTGGGAATAAAGAGGAGGAGGGCTGCTTGAAGCCATGGTTACCCAACTTTTATGAATGTTTATGATAATCAAGACTTATTTTCAATGGAGGAAGCAACCCACCCTCACTTGGTGCTACATTCATTCCCAAGACCTCACTTGCCAGAACTATTGGTGAAAGCACGGTTTCTACTGAATGTCAATTGCATAGTCTCCCTTGCACATAATTTTACTCCTGCCTGTGCTGTGGTTTCCCGTGATTTCCTGTGGGCAGTAGGCCTGGCCAAGTCCCTGCCCAGGCTGACCAGGCATCCTCAGACTACACTCGAACCCTGTCCTGCAACGCACCCTGTCCAGACCAACAGAGGCACCTGAGCTCACCATTCTCATTCAATAAACAACAAATGCTTATTAATCATCTACTACTACATGCCACACACTGCTATGATAAGCTGAGGATACAGTAGTTATTTGCCCAATGATTTGACGAAATATGCCTCTGAAAGCCCTAACTATCCCTTAATCACAGAACACTGCTGCTTTTGCCTAATAAATAAAGCATTCATTGAATCAAAAACAGAGATAGTGGCAATTTTTATAAAACAGAACCCTCACGGTTTGTCTTTTCTAGCCTTCTGTTGTGATTGCGGTTCTGGTTGCTGGGAATTTGAAGTTTGAATGCTCATGCTCAGTCCATTATTTCTAACTCAGCTCAGTGTCTCTCCTCTGGCACCCAAAGCCCTCCCCTTTTATCACACAGAACAGATCCTTGGGTCTTCTCCAAGCAGCATATGCAAACTTGAAGTCAGGGATTACATTGTATTCAACTCTATATCCCCAGAGTCTATGAAAGTACCAGCACATAGTCGGTGCTCAATAAATGCTTGAGGGATTTCTAAACCCTAATAATAATGTCTGGCTTTTACTTAACCTGCAATGATTAATTCATGCCAGAACCAAAAGCTAGTACTATGGGCAACTAGAACTAGCAAAGGCATGGATGTTGCCACCTAAGGTCATCCTTGCCAGGTCACTAAGATGGCCCTTTGTCGGACTCCGCTGACACCATACCACTTTAGTTTAAAGAACTGCTAAGGAACTTAAAAAAAAAAAAAAAAATAGAACATGTTATGAGAAACAGGAATGCACTGAATAAGACTTCAAAAACTTGGCTTAAAAAAATGGTGCTAAATAAATATTTACCCATCTGAGCTAATCAAAGTCATTAGAAGACCATTAAAATCACTCAGAGAATAAAAGTTAAACTTGGCAGAATAAAGACGTTTTCTCCCCTCCTTCCCTCCCTTCTGCTCACCTCTATAAAACCCACCAAAGCAACAAGGAGCACGGAAAACCAGAGAAAGAACATGATCAAAGAAACCAGGAAAAGGCCAACCTCAAACCACGAGTTATAAAGAGTATGTGCCAAATACATTAAAATTTACATTACACTGAGAAGATGCTGAGAGCTGATAACATATCTCAATCAAATCTTATGCAGAGTTCAAATGGCACATTCATCAAGAACCCAAATATTATCCCTTATATGTAACACCAAGTTGGGGAGTGAGCTGCAGCATTTACTCTTAAACCCTTTCCCCATATTCCACACACTGAACAGCAAGGTAGGTAGAACCAAAGGAGTAATTGCTCAGACAGCCACTGTTAAGAATCAGGTAGTTAGAAAACCAATGGCATTTTCAATGAGAGGAGCAGAGGTTGCACTATCTGACATGCAGTTTTCTCTTGCTCACAAGGCAGAGAGATGCTCCCCGAGGTAGACTATCAAGATTAAATGTAAAGCACTGTGACACTCAAATTAAAGCTGCATGCTGCTTCCCTTCATGCCCTAGGTCTCCATAAGGCCCCAATTATTAGAACAGTGAGGTTCTGGCAAACTGGCAGACAGAATCAGGGAACCAAAAAGAATGAACAAGTGAATTCAGCAACACATTAGGCTACCAGACACTAAGTCAATACACAAGTACCAACTATTTCTATCTTAGCCACTAACAGTAAGAAAATGCAATTATAAAAAGATGTTCTTTTTAACAGCATAAAAATCAAATACCCAGGAATAATTAATAAAAAATGTATAAGACCTCTACTAGGAAAATAATAAAACATTATTGAGAGAAATTAAAGAAGACTGAACATATGGAGGGATATACCATTTTCATGGATTAGACTCAATATTAGCAATCAAAGTTCTATCAATTTTTTTATGAGAGAATTGATAAGATGATTCTAAAGTTTAGGTGAAAAGTGGAGTCAAGAATTGCCAAGACAAGTGTGGAGGTTCCTCAAAAAATTACGAATAGAATTGCCATATGACCCAGCAATCCCTCTCCTGGGTATCTACCCAAAAAATCTGAAAACATTTAGAGATAAAGACATGTGTGCTCCAATGTTCATTGCAGCTTTGTTTACAGTGGCCAAGACATGGAAACAACCAAAATGTCCTTCGATAGATGAATGGATAAAGAAGTTGTGGTGTATATATACACAATGGAATACTATTCGGCGGTAAGAAAAGATGATATAGGAACATTTGTGACAACATGGATGGATCTTGAGAGTGTAATGCTGAGCGAAATAAGTCAGACAGAAAAAGCAGAGAACCATGTGATTTCACTGATATGTGGTATATAAACCAAAAACAACAAAAGAACAAGACAAACAAATGAGAAACAGAAACTCATAGACACAGACAATAGTTTAGTGGTTACCAGAGGGTAAGGGGGGTGGGGTGTGGGAGATGAGGGTAAGGGGGATCAAATATATGGTGATGGAAGGAGAACTGACTCTGGGTGATGAACACACAATGGGATTTATAGATGATGTAATACAGAATTGTACACCTGAAATCTATGTAATTTTACTAACAATTGTCACCCCAATAAATTTAATAAAATAAAAAAATAAAAAAGAATTGCCAAGACAATACTGAACAGCAACAAAACTGGAAGATAGTCACTACCAGATATCAAGATTTATTTCAAAGCTATGGTGCTTAAGATAGAACAGTACTGGCACAAGGAAAAACAAAATGACCACAGAACGAAAGAACATAGATGCTAAACATAGATGGTCACTTGATTTATAACAAAGGAATTCCTAAAGTACACTGAGGGAGAGGTCTTTTCAATAAATGGTCCTGAGTCATTGACCCTACCTCCCACCATACACACACACACACACACACACACAAATTTTGGATGAGCTGTAGATACGTTAAGTACAAAACAACACAGGAAATATCTGAAATACAATATGGAAGAATATTTTCTTAATCTTGGTGGAAGGAAAAGATTTCCTAAACAGAACATAAGTGCATTCATCATAAAAGAAAAAAATCAGTAAATTAAACTATATTGCAAGACCCCATTAGAAGCGAAACAGCAAGACAGAGTGGGACAAGATATTTACAATACTTACAACAACCAGCAGACTAGATCCAGAAGATACAAAGAAATCTTACAGATCAAAAAGAAAGAAGAAAAAAACCCAATAGGAAAATGAACCAAAAACTTAACAGTCTCCTTATGAAAGATGATACAGAAATGACCAATAAACATAAAAATATGCTCAACTTCATTAGTAACCAGGAAAAATAAAATTAAAACCAGAGATACCTTTTCAAATATTAGCAAGGCTGACCACTATTAAATATTAGCAAGGATGCAGTCCAACTGGAACTCTTAAAAACTGCAGATGGAAGTGTAAACTAATACAAACACCTAGAAAACTGTTTGCCAGTATCTATAAAAACTAATCATACACTATGACCCAGCCATTCCATTCCTAGATATATAGTCCCTAAAAATGCATACATATGGCTAACAAAAGATGCTTACAAAAATGTTCACAGCAGCAGTATCCATAATTATCAAAACTGGAAACAGTACAAATGTTCAACGTAGAATGGATAAATAAATGGGTAGTAGATTCACCCGATAAATACTATACAACAGTGACAATAAATGAATTATACCTACTTGCAGCTACATGGATGAATCTCAACAAATAAGGATAGATAAGGGGAAAGGGAGGCAAAAGTAAAAGCACTCATTGGACAGGTAATCTATTTATAATTCTGTTTGTACAATATTCAAAAACAGACAAAGCAATGGATGAGAGTAGGATTCAGTGTAGTAGTGGTTACCTCTTGGGCAGGGAGTGGTGACTACAAGCGGGCAGGAGAAGGGCTTCTGAGGTGAAAAGATGAGTGAGTGTGAGTGGTGGTGACACAGGTGTGTTCATTTTGTGAGAACGCATCAAACTGCACAAATTTGATCTGTGCACACATCTATATATCTATTATACTTTAATTTTTAAAAGGAATACTTACAAATCATGGTTTTAAAAAAACCCAAGAATCTAAAAGATAAGTGAAGAAAGAACATGAATAGGGAATTTCAGGAAAAAAAATGTAAAACAACCAATAAATCATAAGACGGCAAAACTGAATAAAAGAAAACATCATTTCATTTCACCTATTAAAAGGGCAAAACTAAAAGGATTTTTTAAATGCTGGGTGTTGGTAGGGGTATGGGGATACAAATCCTCTCAGGCAACGTCAGTGAGGAAACCTCTTTGAAGGGAAACTTGAAGGTGTTTAGCAAAATGTAAGATACACATTTACTGAACGCAGCAGTTCTACTTTGAGAAATGTATTCTATACTTATACTGGCACAGGTGCAGAAAGAATACATACAAGAGTGTTCATTACAGATGTATAATAACAAAGCATTAACCACTCAGGCGTCCATTAGTAAGGCAGTGATTTAATAACTTATCAAGGATTCATATTATGAGATGATATTAAGCTCTTAAAAAAGATTTATAATGCTGCAAAAGGTAGTGAGTGAATAAAGTATTCATATGAACACATATACTGGAGAGTTGTTTTTGCTTATTCTTCTTTCTTCCTTCTTCTAGTAAAAGAATATATATATATATATATATTTGGTGGTGGTGGAGTCCTGTCCCTTCTCAGTATAGGTAGTTGATACTAAGCTGACCCTGCCTTGAGGGACAATTCAAGGCCACCATAGATTGGAGAGCCAGCCTGAGAATGAAGGTGACACAGAAGACAGGAGAGAGAAGGAAGGAGGCGGGGATGGAGAGAAACAAAATCTGACAACATTGCTTGAGGCCATGGATCTGGCCAATGGCATTCTGTAATTATGTTCTCACTTATTTCACTTAAACTAATATGAGGGATTTCTATTGCTAGTAAATGGAACCCTCTTGATTGCTATAACATGCACACATCTCTTTCAATCAGAACACTGGATGCTAAGGCTCACACTACTCCCCACTTATGTTGGTTTCGCTTCAAAGATAAATCAGGAATCAATTCACAGGAGGACTTCATCAAACAATAAGCTCCCCTCAAATTATAAATAGCCTCAATCTTAAAAATCCAATTATATCCAATTCAACAACATAGAAAAATACACCAATGTGTAAAATTCACGCGCACGCGCGCACACATACACACAGAGCTATTAATAATAGGATAATGGCTGAAATAGTATTGCCTAGTGCTGGCCCCAAGAAGAATATACCTGCCAAAAAGGACCCCTCTTGGTTAATTGGGCTCAAATTCATAACCAGAGTCTGGCAGCCATTGTTTACAGAGGTTCTTCATGCATGGTGCATTTCAGGAAAAAGCCACAGCCTCCTACACTGTATGTCTGCCATCTGAGTCCACCCTGGTAAGAGAGATCCCAGAATTGAAACTTGACCAATAGGACTGAGACTTTCTCCATCCAATTACAGCTGCACAGCTATATCCTCATTTGCATCTTTACCAACCAATCACAGTGGTTCCATTCTGACCAAGTGCTATTTGGACCAAAAAACCATGAGGATTTGGAGCCCTCATTTGCATAGAAAAGGATCAATAAGGGACAGGTGTGAGTACTCTTCTCTATATAAGCCAGCTTCACCTCTGCCTCAACAGAGCGCAATTTCAGTTTACACCGAAGATTGTGTTTCCCCAGCTGGAGTTATGACGCCAGCCAGAGCTCTAACAACCAAGCTGTCTCACTATTCAGGTGTTTCACTCAGGCTGTTTCACAACTGAGCTGTTTCCACTGAACAAAGTCTCCCCATTCACCACATCCAAAATTGGGAACTCCTGTTGGCACTGAATTGGTAGCGACAACCAGCGTTTGACGCGAGTTACTGTTGCACTTCACAACAGGGGTGTCCAAACTTTTTTCAGCGTTTTTCACCAAGGGCCATATTCGGTAAAATACACAAACAGCCAGGCCACTCACTCGAGGTGAGTACGTATTGCCTCACCTGGTTTATTTAAGTAAACTAAATATATTTTTGGATTTTGCTGCGAGCCAATAAAAAATGGATTGCGGGCCGCAGTTGGCCCATGGGCCGCAGTTTGGACACCCTGCTTTACAATGACTGTTTCTCACTTGCATTTATTTTCTTAAAATAAAAAGCACACATCTAATGGCCAACTAGGCTATGGTTTGACCAAAGAACAGGAAGATTTCTGCCAGCTCATACCCACTTGCCTCCACCATGAACTTTTCTCACTACCAAGCTGGGGGGGAGGGAGGGAGCCCAAAGTATTGAAATACTTTTTACTCAGAAAAAAAAAATAATAATAACACAAATATTTCTACTTTCGAGATTTTTCAGGGAGTTTTAGGGTACCTATGTCCTATGTCCTCAAGACCAAACTCAGGTTCAGTGATTCCCCAGAAGAGCTCAGAGAAATGAGCGTCTAGTTATATCCATGGCTAAGATTTATTACAGCAAAAGGATATAAAACCGAATAAACAAAGGTAAAGGTGCACTGAACAAAATGCAGAGGAGATCAGGCACAAGCTTCCAGAAGTCCTCTCCCCTGAAAAGTCACAAAGGACATGCTTAATTTCTCTAGCAACAAGTTGTCTACCAGGTAAGCTTGTTACTATCTCAGCACCCAAGGATTTTTCAGGGGCTCATCACACAGATATAGTAGTGCCCCCTTATCCATAGTTTCACTTTCTGTGGTTTCAGTGCCTGTGCAACCACGGTCAGAAAATATTAATCAGAAAAATCCCATAAACAAACAATTCATAAGTTTTAAACTGCACACTGTTCTGAGTAGCATGATGAAATCTCACACCATCTCGCTCGACCCTTTCTCAAGAGGTCTTTAAAAGTTCAATCTGAGATTCCTTATGAAAAGGTCCGGCAAAGCCGATTTGAAAGAGCCTACATGGTTCGTTACTATTCTTACTGCACCTATGTAAACAGCAGGCCAAGTTTATTGAAACTAGACTTATTTTGCAAACAAATTAGTTTTAATTTAGCCTTCTTTTGTAAAACGGGGTGATTTTAGAGGGGAAAAAATGTTTCAGCAACACATTTTTGTGGATATTAGATTCTAGTACTGTTCATTATGTTGTAAGATTTTGTAAACTTGACTGGATCCTGAATTGTTCTAGTTTCTTCTAACATCTGGCTATTTCTCTCCAAACTAACATTGCCAATTTTTCTCCCACCCTCCTGGCTTGGAATCATTAAGAACTGAAACTACCTTATTTCCTGAAGCCCTGCAAGTGGAAGCTAGGAAACTTGATATAAACGTCAGGGAAATCATCACAGCAGGTCATGTATGAACAATCTTCATGCCTGTGGTGTGGCCACTCAGAAAGACGACCAGAAACATTCAAACTGTGTAGACCAGGAAAATCTATCAAATTGTCACTGCCAGCTCACTCTCTCTCTTAAGATGCTTTGAGACAGACATCTAGATATCTTCTCCACTGGCTGCCCTCAGAACTCAGAAGCTGGGATCATAGCCTGCTCCAATCATTAAACACTGTTATTCTTTATTTCCACAGAAGTGCCTCTTATTAAATACCTGATTGCTCACACCATGTAGCCCTAACTTTGAGAGCCACCTTGCATCACTGCCTCCTGAAATTAGATACAACTGTTTAAATGAACTGACCTGTTCTTAGAACTAAGAGGCTGGTTCAATGAGATGGAGCAATCTATCAACCCAACCTCTGGAATGTGAAATTTCTCAAGAAGTTTCAATGAGATTCAAAGAGACTGAAGAGGTTCAGAACAGGCCTCCCAGGATGTCTTACTTTGGCATGTGGATTATTTTGAGCTGAGGGCAATGGAGACCCTGTGGGCTCAGCAGAAACTTCTGCCCACCCCTCCTCACTGCCTAAAAAAAATTTTAAATTAGGGGCCTTGCCAATAATTACAGTTAGTATCAGAGATAATTTTTTGTGACCTCTATATACATGGCAGGTCAAAGATCTCATAACTGAACATCTGCTCTTCTTAACATGCTGCAAATTACCCTCCTTCTCCTCTGAATCCTTAGGCCTCTTACCTCATTCCTTAGTTCAGGATGTCACATATACCTCATTTTACCTTTTTGTCTCTGAACCTCTTGTGTATAGGGCCTCTGACTCTCACATGTATATAGGTTTTCCATACATAGGTATGTAATTAAATTTGGTTATTTCCTCTTGTTAATCTGTCTCCTGTTAATTTAATAATTAGGCCAGCCAAAAGAACCTAGAAGGATAGAGGAAAATTTTTCTCCCCAACACAGGCATCTATTGGAGTTCTTAAACATATACCCTGTGGATAAGGAGGGACTACTGTAACTTCTGTCTAGCATGTACTGAAATTCCAGGTTCCCAGAAGGCAAACAGGTGTTCAGCATAAACCACGTTGGTTGTATGACAGTTTAGGCTCAGTGAGCCTCTCTAATCATTCAGAGAAAGTTTAATATCCGTGTAGAGAACTGTTTACTAGCCAAGTTGCCCCATGCAGGGGTACGCCTGCTATGTTAACCTTTTCTGCACAAGACCAAAGCTTAATTCTTCACATTAAAATGAGAACTGAGCCCTGAGACAGGAAGCGGCTTTCCCAAAATCACACAGTAAAGCTAGAACTCACACCCAGGTATCCAGATTTGCAGAGAGACGAAGATACAGTTCCCCCCTACCCTCAGCCTCCAAACACATGCACATAAATATTCCAAAGAAGTTCGCTCCAGAGCAGAGACTACCAATGAAAAAGATTCAAGGACAGTTTTGATTCTCAATCCACAAATTCTCCATGGCAACATTAATTACATCCATCCCTTGAAAGATTCACTGATGGAATAAATATAATTTTTAATATCCTACCAGTATCCCTTCTCTTAGAAAGATACCTCTTCGACTCAGTTTAATTATATTTGAAAATACCAAGCTCATTATCACTCTAATTAAAACCATACATTTTCACTTAGAGCTGCAAGAGTCCTTAGAGATGGTTTATCTAGTCCAACATCTTTGTTTAACAGAAAAAGCACGGGAGTCCAGAGAGGGAAGCAACTTGACTGCGGCCCCATCACCAACACATCTGAAATCCAGGGCTAGAATCCTCCTTTCTGACTTAAAGTCACGTCCCCTTCTAGTGCATCTTTCTGTCCTCCTGGCCCAGGCTCAGAGCACCACATACTTAATACAGGCCCTTAAGTGCTTAAAGATCTGAAATGAATTCCTCTTCATGACCTGTACAAGGAAGACTGCACAGCCCTGCAAAGAGCCAATATCCCTCAAATTGGAAAACTAATAAAAATGATTCTTGCACTGGCATCTCCTCATATGATATTTTGATGCTATTTGTATGCATCCCCTTTTAAATATTCAGTGGTCCAGAATTACAGAGCTCAATCTGCAAAGATTCACCATGCCCTGGACATCCAAGCCCCACACACAAAGCCACTGGATTGACCACCCAGGGACCTCTCATGCGTTCTAGCTCCTGAGCAAGCCGCACCTATGCAGATGACAGGATTTCACGGGCTCATTCACATGGCCAGAGGAAACAGAGATTTCAGGCTTCCCGGCATGTTGTCATTATTACACCACACAAAGAGACCACAAAGGCACATGAAGGCAGAAAACTGGCCATTTCTCTACAAAACAGATTCTCATTGTGTGTAATCTAACACCTGGGAAAACCCAAGAGATAAGAATCCTTCCATCTTCTGTGAAATATATACCGAATTTAAAAATACGTCACTGACAGATAGAAGGGGCTCAGTCTAGAAAGTGAAATTCAAGGTGTATCAGCAAAAGTATAAACCCAGTGTTTCTCAACTGGGGGCACTTTTGTCCCTCAGTGGACATTTGGCAACATCTGGAGACATGGTTAAACATTGTTTGTTGTCACAGCTGGGGAATGGGGGGCCATACTACTGGCATCTTGGGATAGAGGCAGGGGATGCTGCTAAACAGCCCACAATGCACAAGACAGCCTCTGACACGAAAATTATCCAGTCCAAATTATCGGCAATGCCAAGGTTGAGAAACCCCGCTGCAAAGAGGTAAAGGCCAATTGGTAGTTCTTGATAGTATGCAGATAGATTGACTCTGAGAATTCTGTGCTGTTTTAGTGTTAAGTATGCTGATATACAAAGGTAAATTTAATTTCAAACATGAAAAATATCATTTAAAATTAAAACATTATTCAATTAACCATAGGATTCCAGTTGCCATATATTTTAGATAGTTTTAGTTTGTTTACTTCACTGTTTTAAGGTTTGTGTCCCTTCATCCTGCAAAACTGCAAATGCTCTTTGGCTGGAATTTGGTCATTATATTTAGGATGCCAGTTGCAACTCTGCCTCCATTCTTAGAGCCCAGGGAGTCAAGGACCCTCAGGTAAATTTGGAGAGGGACCCACAGTACAGAGCTTGCCCAGGCAGCCATCATCTGTTATGTGGCCTGTGTGCCAGCGCTTCTGGCTACCACACATAGTTTGTGTTTTTAATTACGTTTCTAAGTTTTTAGAGTAAAATTTTCTAAACCACTATGAAAACACTGGTAGATCGAGACAGCAATTACGAGTAAGAAATAAAACCCATATTGCCAGACAGTAAAGAAGCAACAAATCCTAGGAACTTAGGAGGCAGAGTAGGTGAATAAAATAAAATTAAGTAAGGTCTGCATATTGTATTTATAGGGGGGAAAATGGCCAAGCATTAAGAGAATAATAAAACAGAGCCAGGGCACAGACTATACCAAAGACCTAGAAAGGTGTGTTCAAATGTCACCTTCTCCAAAATTCTTTAGTACTTGTCCAGGTCTTTTGGCGTTCTTCAAGTTTGCACCAAGAAAACACCACTTGGATGAAGAAATTATCTGAAGACCAAATAGGAGGGTAAATTCATTAACAGAAGCCATTGTGCTTGCAGGTTTCCCAGCCACAAGATGGAACAGATCGCATGAGGGCTTGGCATGATGCAAAGTCCCGCATACAGCGGTGCAGGCTGTCCACTGCCCAAGGCTTCCTGCTGAATGGTCCTGTGAGGACTGAAACCTGGGCCAGAGGGCTGGCCAGGCTGAGCACCGGGCATGGGGGCTGCATCCACACCCAAGAAAGAGGGCCTTTTTCTAATATGCTCAAAGGTGCCCCATGGCCTAACAGTGATTAGACCACATGATGGAGAAAGAGGTAGAACCCATTTGCCAACAAGACCAGCCCAGACATGTGAGGTTCCAGGGAGAAAAAGGGCAGGTAGGGATGGGAAGCCAGGTGGAGGGGAGGGGAGAGTTGTGACCTCCTTAGCCTGGGGATTTTTCTTCAGCATAGTTTGAGGGGGAAGAATCAAGAGGAAGAAAACGACCCTACAGCACAGGTACTGATAGCTGGGGATAACTTTATAAAGGTACATGGCCTTTATTTTTTATCAACAAAATGGGTCCTAGTTAAGAAGTCTAGAAACAAAGCTATCAAAATCATGGTGAGACCCCCCGACTCCTGCCTCTGTTCATCCTGGAGCTGAGGCTGCAATTGATCCCTCTGTTGTCAGACAATTCCCTGGGATAATGCTGACACCTGCCTTTATTTCAGCTCAACACATTTTTTCTGAGAGCCTTCCATGTGTGCAGGGTGGCAGGCCAAGAAGTGAATAGAACAATCCCTGCCCCTCTGCTCTTCATTTGGTGGGGGAAGACAGACACACAGACTGCCTTCTCAGGATTTTTCCTAGCTCCATGCCATTACCCCTGTGTCACATTCCTGTGAGATAAGTCTTCCCTCCGAGGGAGCCACTGCCCACACCCTAGGAAGGCGGGATGAACTTGCCGGGCAGTGCAGTGCTTCCAGCTTGGCTGGCAGAGAACCTAAAGCATTCACAGACAAGGCTAGTTCTAAGTTAGGCGGGATTTCAACAGGTGAGCAGGAGAGAACATTCTACGTCAAAACAGGCCTATTTGGTGGCGGCAAGTGTCCAAGCAGTACCAACCCTCAGGAGAGGCACTAGGCTTCTGAGAGCCCTGGGACATGTCCAGAAAGAGGAGAGCCAAGGGATATGGAGGAGGGCTTTCCATGGGAAGAAGGATGAGGAAATGTTACCTTAGGCAGAAAGACACTGGGTAGGAAACGAAGTAAAGGGAGACAAAGGAGAGAGGAGATGAGATCATTCTTAAAAAAAGATGCAGAGGGGATCGAATATATGGTGATGGAAGGAGAACTGACTCTGGGTGATGAACACACAATGGGATTTATAGATGATGTAATACAGAATTGTACACCTGAAATCTATGTAATTTTACTAACAATTGTCACCCCAATAAATTTAATAAAATAAAATAAAATAAAATAATAAAAAAAAGATGCAGTTACCAAACCTACCAGAACTAGATTTTGGTAGCCCAGGAGGCCATCTTGCTCCTCAAGGTGAAATTTAAGCTAATTGTAATTGATTATAATATTATTAGCATATGAGCAGGGGAAACCTCCACCACTGTGTCGTCATGAAAGCTCCGAGAAGGGCCGGATAAGGACAAGGGAATCCCACCTCCCAACGGGAAGTAGTTGTCAGCAAGGACCCACCTGGGACTGCCACCCCTAAATCTTGACTATTTTGCACCCTCATTCTAATCAAACCTAAGCCTCTTTGTTCTTCCTGCCCACTCCCACTACTTTGGGAGTGTACTCTCTTCCTTTAATAAACCTCTGCTTGCTTGGTTTTGCTTGCTTGGCTTATTCGTGCGTCCTTAAATTCTTTCCTGTGATGACACCAAGAACCCGTTTTCCGACGACCAAGGAACTTGAGGAATGCCTGTGCGTAAGAGGTGGGCAAAGATGGAAGTCAGTGAAAAAACAAAAAGAACCATGGGAGCAGAAAAATGAGGGCTGGATAGTTTAGTGGTTAAGGGAGGGGTTCTCAGGGGGCTAGGCCATCAGCAGTGTCCTCGGGTGGACAGGCCCCTCAGGAAAAGGCATTTATTTGACTGATCAGCTGGTGGTAGTTTGGGGGGGGGTAGCGGGGGAGACACAAAGAAAGGATAAAGGGGATATGAGGATTTTGAAAACTTCTGGAGATCTTAAAGTCACAAAATATTAGATAAGGAATTATGACCTGCCTGTGAAATTCTACAAAGTTATTTTAGTCTTTGAAGAGCATGTTACTGTTATATTTCTCACTAAGCCCTAAATTAGGAAACAAAAAATGCCAATAGGATCTTTTGTAGTCATGTTTGCAGAAAGCTGCGTCCCCAGTTATAAGGGCTGGATCCCAGGTGAGCCTAATTTTAGCTTGCAAAGTAAGCTAGCTGTCCCAATATAAAAGGCCACCCACTAAGTAGCAGTAAGAATTTTAACCTGGAACAAATGGCCCAGCAGGACCCCTTACCAATCAGGCTGAATGCCTCTCAGAGGCCAAGGTTTTATTTTCAGAAGAGAGAAAAGGCTCCCACACACACCAGCAGGAGAGGCAGATAATGGCTTAGCCTCTCCTGAGCCTCTCTGCTTACAAAGCTGAGGATTTAAGGCCAGCAGGGGACACACCTTTCTCAAAATCTAATGCATCTGCAAACATTTCAAGTCCCAAACGAAAGGACACACTTTGCACTTGCAAACAGGCCCACCTCCATTCTTCCACGCACAAGCTTTCCTTCCTTCCCCTGCTACATGCGTAAATGCTGTCTGAAGATGGGAGGTAGGGACAAGCCTTTAAAATCTCTTCAAGTATCGTTAAACAAAGATACTATATGTACTCCCTCCTGATATGCTGCACACCCAACGTTTTCTAAGTCTGTAAATCCCTTTATCGGTGCACTATCACATCCCATCCAAACTTCTGTTTGCTTGTTCTGACTTCTCCAGCCTAGAAGCTCCCAAGGGCCACAACGATCTTATTCCTATTTGTAAAACCCTCCTCCAACTTCTCCCCAGGGCCAGTAAAAGAGGCTGACACAAAACAGTCACCTGGAGACTGCGGGAAAAATGGCGGCGTGAGGAGAGCCTCTGTAAAGCTCCCCTGGAATTTACAACGAATTGAACAACAAAAACTCCACAAAGGACTCCCTGCACAGCAGACAGGCAACACGAAGAGGCCCACTACCGACTGAAATCACCTACAGGTGGGAGATTCGCGCGAGAGCGGGGGGAGGAGGAAAGGGAGAAGCGCGCAGAGACGGAACCGCGTGGGCGCAGGACGCAGACCTCGCTCAGTGCGCCGAGCTCGCTGCTTCCCGGAACTACCGCAGCTGCGAGTGAGGGAAGAACTCGGACTGCTAGGGCTCCGCCAGGGCTCCACAGGGCTGAGGGGGCAGCATATACCACGGCTGAACCCAACGCTCACGGCAGAGACCTCGGAGAAAAGACTGAGGGAAAAAGGCTGAAAACGGTGGTTTAAGCCCGCACTGCCGAGCAGAGAACGGAGCCTTAGGCACTGAGACTAGCCGCCCCCTCCCTCCCAGAGCTCGCCCCGCCCCCACCTGCCCGGTGCTAGAAGCGAAACAGTAGCAGTGTCAGATCAAAACAACAGAAAATTTGCTATATTTGAGAACTGTGGCCCACAAACACAAATTCACAGCCCAACTAGTTCCAGCAAAGGGGAGAGAGCTGTGGAAGCAGGACCGGCTGTGGTGGTGGTCGCCGCCATTGCTCTGGGCCACCTCTCACAGCTCAACCCGCCCCTGGCCCCACCTATCTGGGCGGATCCCTGCAGGAGTAAACAGAACTGCTGAAACATACGGGCTCTGAATCAGGAGCTGGAAGAGGTTTGGAACATCAAAAGCTCTCCGCATAGGACACTCCTGTGACCTACTATTAACAGAGGAGAAGCCCGTCTCCCAGGAATCCCCCCATTGTGTGAGAAGCAGGAATAGTGCAGAGAAAACAGCACTACCGTGTGGGAGAAGAAAAATAAATTGCAGTTGGAGAAATAATAAGATATTCTACCAACAAGTACTGGAAAACAAAAGAAAGACCTCTTCCTATCAACCTGTTGCAGAAGTCACTCGTGTAGATGTCTAGGAAGAGAAATAGTAAACCAGTAACCGCCATGAATAACCAAGGCAACAAGATAGCTCAGAAAGAAAGTGAAAAATCTCCAGAGAAGGCACTTAAAGATACAGAAATATGTGACTTAAGTGACAGAGAATTCAAGATTGCAGTTCTGAAAAAACTCAACGAGATACAAGAAAACACAGATAGGCAGTTAAATGAACTCAGAAACTCAATCAAAGAACAGCATGAGCATTTTATGAAAGAGATTGAAATTTTAAAAAAGAACCAAATAGAATTTCTGGAGATTAAGAACTCAATAGAAGAAATTAAGAATGAAATAACCAGCTTAGGTAGTAGAGTTGACCAGATGGAGGAAAGAATCAGTGACATCGAAGATAGAAACCTGGAAATGACACAGATAGAAGAAGAAAGAGACTTGAGACTTAAAAGAAATGAAAGAACTCTACAAGAACTTTCTGACTCCATCAGAAAGAGCAATATAAGAATAATGGGCATACCAGAAGGAGAAGAGAGAAGGGAACAGAGAATATATTCAAACAAATTGTCGATGAGAACTTCCCAAATTTGTGGACAGAACTGGACCCTCGAATCCAAGAAGCAAATAGAACACCTAGTTACCTCAATCCCAACAGGCCTTCTCCAAGGCACATTGTATTGAAGCTGTCTAAAATCAACGACAAAGAAAGAATCCTCAAGGCAGCCAGGGAAAAGAAGACGGTAACTTACAAAGGAAAGCCCATTAGATTATCATCAGATTTTTCAGCAGAAACTCTACAAGCCAGGAGGGAGTGGAACCAAATATTCAAACTATTGAAAGAGAGAAATCATGAGCCAAGAATAATATATCCAGCAAAGATATCCTTTAAATATGAAGGAGGAATAAAGACCTTTCCAGACATACAGAAGCTGAGGAAATTTTCTAATACACGACCTGCACTACAAGAAATACTAAAGGAGGCTATTCGACCACCATCAACAGGGACAATTTGTGGCAACCAAAACTCAAAAAGGGGGAGAGTAAAGGCCTGAACCGGAATATGGGAATGGAGAAAGTAAGCGTGCTGAAGAAAATGGAATACTCTAAATATCAAACTTTCTTTTACATAAACTTAAGGGTAACCACTCAAAAAAAATCCAGAACTGAAATATATACTGAAATAAAAGAAGAAACAGAGGGAAACATCATAGAATACCACCATACAGAAATAATAGACAACAACAAAAAGGCAAAGAAACAATGGAGACACAGCCTTACCAGAAAACTAAAGATAGAATGACAGGAAATCCTCACATATCAATAATCACCCTAAATGTAAATGGACTGAACTCACCAATAAAAAGGCACAGAGTAGCAGATTGGATCAAAAACTAAACCCAACCATATGCTGTCTCCAAGAGACACATCTCAGCTACAAGGACAAGCATAGACTCAAAGTGAAAGGGTGGAAATTGACACTCCAAGCAAATGGTACCCAGAGAAAATCAGGTGTAGCCATAATGATATCAGATGAAACAGACTTCAAGGTGAAAAAGATAACAAGAGACAAAGATGGACATTTCATAATGGTGAAGGGACTGTACAACAAGAAGACATAACAGTCATCAATATTTATGCCCCAATCAGGGAGCACCGAAATACACCAAGCAACTACTAACAGAACTAAAGGGAGAAATTGACCAAAACACAATTATACTAGGGGACTTAAATACATCATTGACAGCTATGGATAGATCATCCAAACAGAAAATAAATAACGAAATAGTAGCCCTAAATGACACATTAGATGAAATGGACATAATTGACATTTATAGAGCACTTCATCCTAAAACATCAGACTATACATTCTTTTCTAGTGTACATGGAACATTCTCAAGGATAGACCATATATTGGGACATAAAATCAGTCTCAACAAATTTAAGAAGATTGAAATCATACCATGCATATAATCTGATCACAAGGCTTTGAAATTGGATATCAACTGTAAAAAGAAAGCGGGGAAAACACAAATACATGGAGATTAAACAACATACTTTTAAAGAAGGACTGGGTCAAAGAAGAAGTTAGAGGAGAGATCAAAAGATACATAGAAACAAATGACAATGAAAATACATCCTACCAAAATTTTTGGGATGCAGCCAAAGCAGTTTTAAGAGGGAAATTTATCTCATTACAGGCCTATCTCAAGAAACAACAAAACTCCCAAATAAATAACCTCATGTTACACCTTAAAGAACTAGAAAAAGAAGAACAAGTAAAACTCAAGGTCAGCAGAAGAAAGGAAATAACAAAAATTAGAGCAGAACTAAATGAAATAGAGAACAAAAGACAATAGAAAAAATTAATGTGACAAAGAGCTGGTTCTTTGAAAAGATTAACAAAATTGACAAACCCTTGGCTAGACTTACTAGAAGACACTGATTAACAAAATCAGAAAGCGTAAAAGGGAAGTTATCACGGACACCACAGAAATACAAAGGATCATCCAAGAATACTATGAAGGACTATATGCCACCAAATTCAACAACCTAGAAGAAATGGACAAGTTCTTAGAAACATATAGCCTTCAAGGCTGAACCATGAAGAACTGGAAAATCTAAACAGACCGATCACCAGAAATTGAATCAGTCATCCAAAACCTTCCCAAAAGCAAAAGTCCGGGACCAGATGGCTTCACTAGTGAATTCTACCAAACCTTCAAAGAGGATCTAATACCAATTCTGCACAAACTCTTCCAAAAAATTGAAGAAGAGACAGTACTCCCTAACTCATTTTATGAGGCCAACATTACCCTGATACCAAAACCTGGTAAGGACAGCACAAAAAAGAAAACTACAGACCAATATCTCTGATGAATACCGATGCAAAAATCCTAAATAAAATTCTAGCAAATCGAATACAACAATGCATTAAAAAGATTATTCATCACGACCAAGTGGGGTTCATCCCGGGGCACAAGGATGGTTCAACATAAATCCATCAATGTGATACATCACATAAACAAAATAAAGGACAAAAATCATATGATTATATCAATTGATGCAGAAAAAGCATTTGACAAGATACAACATCCATTTATGATTAAAACACTTAATAAAATGGGTATAGAAGGAAAATACCTTAACATAATAAAGGCCATATATGACAAGCCCTCTGCTAATCTCATAATTAATGGAGAAAACTGAAGCCCTTTGCTCTACGTTCAGGAACACGACAGGGATGTCCCCTATCACCTCTGCTTTTCAACATAGTGTTGGAAGTCCTTGCCAGAGCAATCAGGCAAGAGAAAGAAATAAAAAGCATCCAAATTGGGAATGAAGAAGTTAAATTATCACTCTTTGCAGATGATATGATGCTATATATAGAAAACCCTAAAGACTCCACCAAAAAGCTATTAGAAACAATCAACGAATACAGTAAAGTTGCTGGCTACAAAATCAACGTACAAAAGTCCATTGCCTTCCTATATACTAACAATGAAATCTCAGAAAAAGAAATACAAAAAACAATTCCTTTTGCAATTGCAGCAAAATAATAAAATACCTAGGAATAAACTTAACCAAGGATGTGGAAGACCTATATGCTGAAAACAAAAAGACATTTTTGAAAGAAATTGCAGAAGACACAAAGAAATGGAAAGACATTCCGTGCTCATGGATTGGAAGAATCAACATAGTTAAAATGGCCATATTACCCAAAGCAATATACAGATTCAATGCAATCCCCATCAAAATCCCAATGGCATATTTTAAAGAAATAGAACAAAAAATCATCAGATTTGTTTGGAACCACAAAAGACCCGAATAGCCAAAGCAATCTTAAGAAAAAGAACAATAATGGAGGTATCACACTTCCTGACTTTGGCTTGTACTACAGGGCTACAATAATCAAAACAGCATGGTATTGGCAGAAAAACAGACACATAGACCAATGGAATAGAATTGAGAACCCAGAAATAAAACCACATAAATATGGACAGATAATTTTTGACAAAGAAGCTAAAAACATACAATGGAGCAAAGACAGCCTCTTCAATAAATGGTGCTGGGAGAATTGGATAGCCACGTGCAAAAGAATGAAACTGGACTGCTATTTGTCACCATGTACCAAAGTTAATTCAAAATGGATCAAAGACTTAAGCATAAGACCTGACACAATAAACTGCATAGAAGAAAACATAGGTACTAAACTTATGGACCTTGGGTTCAAAGAGCATTTATGAACTTGACTCCAAAGGCAATGGAAGTAAAAGCTAAAATAAACGAATGGGACTATATGAAACTTAAAAGCTTCTGCACAGCAAAAGAAACCATTGACAAAATAAAGAGGCCACCAACTGAATGGGAGAAGATTTTTGCAAACAGTGCCTCCGATAAGGGGCTAGTATCCAGAATATACAAGGAACTCATGCAACTCAACAACAAAAAACAAACAACCCAATTGAAAAATGGGCAGAGGACTTGAAGAGACATTTCTCCAAAGAGGACATACAAATGGCAAATAGACATATGAAAAAATGCTCAACATCACTAATCATCAGAGAAATGCAAATCAAAACCACAATGAGATATCACCTCACCCCAGTCAGAATGGCTATCATCAACAAGACAAATAGTAACAAATGTTGGAGAGGCTGTGGAGAAAAAGGAACCCTCATACACTGTTGGTGGGAATGCAGACTGGTGCAGCCGTTATGGAAGGCAGTGTGGAGGTTCCTCAAAGAATTACGAATAGAATTGCCATATGACCCAGCAATCCCTCTCCTGGGTATCTACCCAAAAAATCTGAAAACATTTAGAGATAAAGACACGTGTGCTCCAATGTTCATTGCAGCTTTGTTTACGGTGGCCAAGACATGGAAACAACCAAAATGTCCTTCGATAGATGAATGGATAAAGAAGTTGTGGTATATATACACAATGGAATACTATTCGGCGGTAAGAAAAGATGATATAGGAACATTTGTGACAACATGGATGGATCTTGAGAGAGTAATGCTGAGCGAAACAAGTCAGACAGAAAAAGCAGAGAACCGTGTGATTTCACTGATATGTGGTATATAAACCAAAGGCAGCAAGGGAACAGGACAAACAAATGGGAAACAGAAACTCGTGGACACGGACAATAGTTTGGTGGTTGCCAGAGGGTAACGGGGGTGGGGGGTGGGGGGTGGGAGATGAGGGTGGGGGGGATCGAATATATGGTGATGGAAGGAGAACTGAATCTGGGTGAAGAACACACAATGGGATTTATAGATGATGTGATGCAGAATTGTGCACCTGAAATCTATGTAATTTTACTGACAATTGTCACCGCAATAAATTTAATTAAAAAAAAAAAAAAAAAAAAAAAAAACAGGCACCCAATAGATATTTCCTGAACTTAATGAAGGCAGCGGCCATTTTCTTTTAACATTTTTAGATAGACAAACATATGTCATATACATGCACACATATATACACCACACATGGCATGGACTCTAAATGAACTCCTCTCAAGAGCCAAAATTGGTTCTTTCTCTGTGGGAGTCACACATCATCTCTCTTCTAGAACGTCCTTTCCTTTCCTCAAAAATCCATCTATCAGTCAAGTTCCCAGCAGGAAACAGAAGTCGCCTAGAGGAGCAGATGAAGAGACTTTACATTGTGGTTTACAGGAGCAAAACTGGGATGCTGAGTCACCCAGGAACGTGCAACACTCAGGAGCCAATTCCAATCCTAGGGCTGCGGTGACAAGGAGAGGAGAGAGTGTCCCCAAAGCCAGCAGGAGCTGCCCCAGAAAGAAGTGACGGCAGAGCTGCAAAGCAGAGACTCAGACCCCAGACACAAGAAGCAGGAAGGGTCCCAAGTCTCTCCCTCAACTGTACAGTCTCCTGCAGGTGTTTTGCAGCTACTCAGGCCACACCCACATCAGCCAGGAGGCATTTCCCTGGATCCCCCCACCGGCCACTGCGAGCCTCCTGCCCCCAGGACAGTTACTTCTATTCCAAATAAGGGGAAACTGCCTGAATAACTCTTTTAACCATCCAATTTTTCTATTTATGATGATACAGTTATATTAGTTTCATAATGTAAAAATAAGAGAAAAAGGAAAAGATAATTTTCAGATGAGATATGCCGTATTCTGGCAGGCTTCTATTAAAAGTCTTAATCACAGGATTTAGCTAGAAAAAAAGAAATCCACATATAGATTCTGCTCACACATTCTGGGTTCTGGATTTACCCATGTCAAAGCAATTACTCTCACCAAAGCCAAACAAGAGAACCAACCCAGACATACCCATTGAAGGGAAGGGCAGAACATTTTGGTTAGGTCAATGCCTCCACTACACTGACATAACCCTTCTAGAAACAGAAATGTAACAGGTGACATTCTCCTCGGCCAATTATATTTCCATCTTACTACACAAGTGAGTAGTGAAGCATTTACCATCGTGGTGAGATTTGAATGTGTAATGTTGCGTGCAGCCATTTGGAGAAGATTAATTTGATAACGAATTGCAAAAGACATCTGACAACACTTCCCCATGGCATAGTTAATATGAAAAAGACTGTACACATCCAAACTAATTCTATGCAGCTGTGATTACTCTCCTCTCGTCTCGTCCCAGTAATCTGACACACAGACTAGATGCAATTCTGACCATGTAAAACCTCACAGCCTAAGTGGATATATAAATAACCGGGTTTGTGTGCACAGGCACATGCATACAAAGCAACGTTTTTCTACAGCTCAGCCAAGTGGAACCTGACCCCATCCCCCACCCACAGGGGCTTAAAATATCCTTCATACTCTTTTGGGGTTGGGGGAGCCTTTTATGAAGTCAATGAAGGCATTCTAGTTTTACTTTCCCCATCCTTTTCCTTTGTATGTATCAGCAAATGTACACTCCACTGTAAAGAAGACGACCATATTAGCCATCAAGAAGACAACTTTACATGAAGCAGAAGAAACAAAAAGGCAACCATCCCCCAGTCTCCCTCCGACCTTTAGACCACTGATTCTCCATTTTAAATATCAAATGGCTCAAAATATGGGTACCTATAATTGAGAACTTTGTCCTTCTTAATGGTGTCAGGAAGCTGCAGGGGTGTCTGTCACCAAGAGACAGTGCAATTAGAACTGCTCAGGTTCTTGCCCTCTGTCTCTCTCAAACACATTCCTCTACTTTAAGAGTCATCTCTGTGCAATGTTTATTTGCATAAAAGAATACATTAGAATCACTTTATTTTTTGCTTATCCTGTGGAAAGAGGAACTTTGGAACTTGCACAGAATGTGACTATTGGCATAGCAGTTATGTAGAGTGCCAAGTTTTGGAACCCAGCTATCTGGATTTGAATCCTCACCCCCCCCCACCCCCGCTTGCTGGGCATCGAAAATTGGGCAATTTCTTTCATGTCTTGGTTCCTTCACCTGTACAATGAGAATAATAATCTCTAGCTCATGGAGTTGCTGTGTATTGAGGGCGTTGATACATGTAAAGCCTTCAGAGCACACAGTAAGCACCTACTGGGGACATGCAAGTTTCTACGCATTAGCTGTCACCATCATTACCTCCCAGACTCTCATATTTGTCACTTATGGTGATAAAACTTTCTGAAGACAAATGTCTGATAAGAGGCTCCTATAGATTGAAAGGAAAAAACAAAAATCAAACCAAGACCAGGGCTAATGAAGCCTCTTACTCCACGGAGAAGGTCCCTCACAAGTGGGAGGCCACTTGAGATGGAACTGAAAGGCCAATAAGGGGGCTGAAACCAAGGGAATTCTGGGAAAAGGACCTCACCACATCAATGGGAGCTACCTGTAGCCTATGCTCTCAAACCTTTAACAGGTTTTATTAGCCCAGCACTCAGACTCTCAATCACATCATGTGACCTCATGACCTCCATCCCTCTCCCCACCCCCCAGCCACAGGGTCCACCCAGATGTTCTGAAAACCCCTCCTTCTTCAGGGTCACTGCCTTGCTCTTCCCTCTGTGTGGAATGCTCTTCCCAGGGTATCTGCATGCTTGTTCTCTCACAGCCTCTGCATCTCTGTGACTTTCTCAGCGAGCCTTTCTCTGACCGCATTATTTAACGTGTAACTGCTATTTCTGTCCTTCTCCATTCCCTTTCCAGCTTCATTTTTCTCCATAGCACTGCTCACAATCTAATACGGGTTTTATTTGTTTTGAGCTCCATAAGGGCAGAGACTTCTGTTCACGGCTCTATCCCCAGGGCCTAGAATAGCACCTGGCACATTGTAGGTGCTGAATAAATGGGCAACAAGGCTGACGCACAGGAAATGCATACTATTGCTAGAAATAAAGGTTAAATGATAAAGCAAACATATCACTAAACTCTCCTTGTTCTTCTAGGATGAAATCATATTTTTCGATGACCTAATTGATATCCAAGTATAATTTCTCAACTGTTGCCAAGAGCCGAGCTGAGGGACAATGCAAACGCTTGAAATAAAAGGAAAAAACATATCACACTACCAAGACAAGGCTAGATCAGAGAAAGGCATCAGCTTCAAACAAAAACCACAAACTCACTGCCTCGCCATGGTGTTCAAAGTAGCAGCCACAAAAGCATGTTTTCACTGAGCTCCTATACGGTCATGCGAGGAACATTCAAAAAGTATTCAGTAGGGTTGCCAAGTGGTCTGCACTACCTTTCCACTGCTACCCACGCAAAACATCACAAGTGGAAAATACCTCTCCAGAAGCTAAGTTGCAAGCAAGATACAATCCTCTATTTGGAAGGCAAAGCACTCAGAACCATGAATTTGTTGACCATTTCATTTTAGCAGACCTCTCTGAAATTGCTTGTAAAAAGCAGTCCAAAAACACGGGGTGGAGACCCAAGACTCTGGCTAAGGAAAAAAGTATGGGCAGTAACTTGTATTGGTTTCATACATGAAAGTTTGTTAAATTATCTACAATTTGAAAGAATCAGCACTGTGCCTGAGTGCTGGGCTTGACATGCAACTGCAGGGAAGTATATTTCCTAAGGAAGGAAATACAGCTAAGGAAGCTGAGGCCCAGCAATGGCCGTGACTGGTCCAGAATCACAGAGCTGGTACGCAGCAGGGTTCAAGGACCAGCTCAGGCCTCAACAGCCCACAGTGACCTGGCCGCTTTCCCCCAAATGCTTCACAGACATTTCATGGACACCTGGGTGTTCTTCAGCTACCGTAGAAACTTAAGAGACAGGCCCCAAAACTGCACGCTCTGCCTACAGACATTTCATTCTATTATAATCACATTACATTTAGAGGCATTTGTTAAATTTATACATTCAGTTTCTATCCCCCTAGAAACAGGGGTAGAAAGAGACAGCAACCTCATTCTCTTGATTGAATCAATTTCTAGGTAACGGTTATAAATTGAATGATTTGTAAAATCCTTATAACCTCATCTCTCCTTCCTATCTGGGTGACTTTGGGCAAGTTACTTAATCTCTCTGTTCCTCCATTTCCTCTTAGAGTTGATGTGAGATTCAAATGAGTTAATAAAATAAAGTGCTTAAGACAGTGTCCAGCATAGTTAATGCTCAATAAATGGTAGCTATTATTGTCATGAATATTTCTTGTAAACATAATGTAAAAATTGGGAAATTTCATTAATAAAAATGTAACCATGAAAAAAAAAAAGAAGAGTTGCTTTTTTGTTTATTTAATATAAAGACAAATTCTTAGTATAAAAGCCTTATCATAAATGCTCCTTCTGGGGAGGATTTTTGGGGATAGGCCTTAGACTTTGAAATAAGAGCTCAAAGAAGACTGTAATGAAGAGCAAGCCAGGCTCTAAGGACTTCCAGTTTCAAATTTTGGGTCGTCAATTTTAACAAGTTTTACAGTTGAGTCAAGGTACACAAATGCCACTGAAAGTCCCTGGATGGTACTTGCTGGAGAAAGGGCTGTAGCCAAGGAAATTCCTTTTCATTTGGGATCCCTTAATCTGAGGCCAAGCTTCTATTAGTTGGGAAAGGCTACTGTGACCAAGTACCATGAAGGTGTCTTAAACAACAGAAATTTATTGTCTCACATTTCTAGAGGCTAGAAGTCTAAGACTGAGGTGTTAACAGGGTCGATTCCTTCTGATGGCTCCAAAGGGTGCAGGTTTCCATGCCCCTCTCCTAGTTTCTGGTGGTCTGCTGACAATCTTTGTCTTCCATTAGCTTCACTCCAATTCTCTGCCTTCATCCTCACATAGCATTCTCACTGGGTGTATGTGGCCTATGTCCAAATTTTCCCTTATTATAGGAGGACACTCGTCACATTGGATTAGGGGCCCACCCTATTCCAGTGTGACCTTATCTTAACTAATTACCTCTGCATGATCACATTTCCAAATAAGGTCACACTCTGAGGTACTGGAGCTAGGACTTCAACATATGAATTTGGAGGGAACGCAATTCAACCCCTAACAGCTGTTGACAGAGTTGCAGGCCTGGTCCACCAGGGCCACCAGGGTGATTGGTGCAGACCCATCAATGGAACTCCTGGAGCTGTCACAAGATGGCAGTAAGTAGCAGTGTTCGCTTTACAGAGGGCTTTAATTAACCATAGAAACTAATAAAGTGGCAGGGGTTATTACAGCAAACCATGCTAAGTCAAGCATCACTTATATTTGCTAATTTAATTCACCAGAAAAACCCAAAAGAGTCCTTTTATCCTTTCCACACCTACAACAGTGAACAGAATGCCATTTCCTTTCCCATGAGACCTGGGAAAAATGAGGAAACGGGAAAACATCTAATAAGCGTCAATCTTTGATTTAACATCTAGTCCCAGAGTCCTGAAAAATTATGGCCTTTGAAGTCCTAGGAAAAAAGTCTACACTTGACCTTGAACCAAATTATGCCCCCATCTGGGAAGCTGGGTTGAGGGTACCATGTACATAAAAACCTGAACCCCTACATAACTCACAGTCCCCGAGACCAGCCTTTCTGAAGGGCCAGGTGTACATGTCCACATCAAAGACCAACCAAAACACAAAAGAGACGTGAACACGTACTGTGTTTCCCCAAAAACCTAGACAATCAGCTCCAATGCATCTTTTGGAGCAAAACTTAATATAAGACTTGGTCTTATATTGTATTATATTATAGTAAAACCAGACCGGGTCTTATATTAATTTTTGCTCCAAAAGACACGTTAGAGCTGATTGTCCGGCTAGGTCTTATTTTTAGGGAAACACAGTAGGTACATTACACAGCAAGAGCATCAAGGAACAGTCTCCTCACTGTTATTCTGGAATACTAAGACTCTAACTAAGAATGCAGTTCCTTAACCAAAGTCCCAAATGCTACCAGAGGGTTTCTGGCTGATGAAATTCGTTTTCCTGGTGACAAAGACTCAGGTTAGCCACATGATGTCAAAAACCTGGAATGCTCCAGAGACCTTCTCCTGGGCGCTGATGAAGAGGTATTCACACACATAACAAGAAGGGATGCACTTCAAACCCAATTACTGCAGAGCGTTCATATTTAATTTACTTTTAGGAAAAAAGCTGCTCCATAGCGGTCCCTGTTGTGTTATAAGAATAATAACTCTGTCAGTTATAGTCTCTCTGTAAATTGTCACATCCAAAGGAAAGTAAAATGTTACAGAAGCCCAGAAAAAAAACTGAACACGTCCCTTCATGGTCAAGTATATTCGTAGCCAGCTTGTAACAAACCAAAGTGTACTTATTTTGAGTCCTGGAATTAACACTTCTGGAACCAAGCGAATTCATCATGTGAATATGAGAACTGTCATCTTTCCAAAACTCCTAGTACATGTAGAGCTCAGAAAAGAACCTGGAGAATCAGTCAGGCCACAGGCCTGGAAAGGTGTTAAGTTGTTAATGGAATGAAAAAACCATTCTCTGGCAACTCCAAGAAAAAAAAGTGAGTCAGAGAATAAGAAAGGAGCGGAGACGTAATTCTGCCATAGAGGCATCTGCCACCACTGCTAAGCTATGCCGATCACGTCTCCTCATATATCATCATTCAAGCTAGAAAAGCGAAGCCAAACAAAAAACACAATTATCACCTTGTGATCCAATCTACAGTCGCTAATGCAGATGAAACTGGAGTGGTGTCACATCCGAGCAGGAAGACAAGGCCACCCCAGGGCACAGGGAGAGGGCACTCAACCAGCACATGCCATCACACGAGGCAAAACCACAAGAAGGCAGTAAAGGAGAAGTCTTTCATTCAAACACTCATTAGAAGCCTACTGTGTGGCAAAGGACATATGCTAGATGGGGTTTTGAAGAACCTACAGCATAAACACATGCACCCTGATCCCTGGAAACCTACTCTAGTAAGGCAACTGTATCATAATGTAAGGTTTGCCTGTCCTAAGAGTACAAAGGGCCATAGCCTTTATTTCTTGATGACGGTAGAATCAAGAACAGCTGCACGGAATAGCCAGTACAGAAGAGTGGTGAGTGAATACACAAAAATTGGGAGAAAAGGCCATTTCCAGTGGAAGTAAGAGGACCAGGGAGACTGAAGAGCAGGGCTCACGAAGGGTCTTAAACAACAGACTAAGGAGTATAGCCTAATTTAGTAGAGAATGGGGCCATTTCATCTTAAGAGGGAATAGGATATGTGCTTTAAAAAATTTACTCTATTATCCAGCAACCCCTAGGATGGATTGGACGAGACAAAAGTTGAAGGCAGAGAGTGTAATTACGAGGTTGTGGCAATACTTCACGCACAAGGTCAAGATATCCAGTGAGAGACAGCAGCAAGAGCAGGGATCCAGGGGAGCTCTGATACACAGACAGAATACACAGGACCTGGGCACTGAAAAGGGAACAAGAGAAGGCAAGGACCAAAGAAGAGGCTAACACGTAAAGAAGGGTGGATGATACACTCACCACTCACTGAGTGCCTATCGTATACAGTGCACGGGTGTTGCAGATATGAATAAGGTACACACCTAACCCAGAAACGTGAGGGAGATAGGGCATCAGTGGCCACAGAACTAAAGGCAACAGCTACACGATTTGGGATTTAAGGATAAACAGACTTGCTCTTACTCATCATTCATTTGGACTTGAAATTCCCATCATCTTTCAGGCCTTCTCCTACTCTCCAATCCCAAGCCTCACTGAGTCGTAGTTTTTTCTAAGAGTCATCAGTGAGCTACACCCCGTCCAATCCTATGAAGTTTAAGGTTGAGGTCCCTGTTTTCAGACAAGGACCTAGTGGAGATACAGAAAGGTTAAGTAACTTGCCCAAGGTCACACAGTTAGTCAAGGGCCAAACCAGCTTGTCTGTCTCTAATCCTGTGTTCTTACCTGCCACCCTTCTCTGAAATCTTCCACGCAACCCTTCCTCCCACGCTCAGAGCCCCACCTCAGCCTGACCACTGTCTCTTGCACCTGAGCTACTGTGACTGGTCCTAACCATACACTTCTGCTCTGGTTTCTCCCAGATCTTACCCAGCGTCTTCCAGAAAAGTCTACCTAAAACCAGATTTGCATTATACCATTTCCATTTACAAATGTATGTCCACCAAATACAGCTCAAATTCCCATCACTAGTCAGATGCCACCACTTACATATGTTGCTACCTCCCATTTAGCTTTTAGGAGCAACAACCATTTTATGTTTTCTGGTAGCTTTCATAGCCCATAAATGTGCACATAGAAGATAGTCATTCAGGGAGAGGAGAGGATAGGGCTAGGGCTAGGGCTGGGGACGAGAGGGGTGGGGGGAGAGAAGGGAGGGAGAGAGAGAGAGAGAGAGAGAGAGAGAGAGAGAGAGAGAGAGAGAGATATCCTGGGAAATAATCATCTATTCTCATATAGTGCTCTACTTGGCTTTCTTACAAAGCTCAAGCTCCAAGACCTTTTGTTTTTCTCTTTGGGGACACAAGATAGGAAGCTTTTAGGAAGACAAGACAATAAAGAATCAATACCTGGGTTGTGTGGTACAGCTTAAGCTCCTATGAGCTCAGAGCAGAGAGAAAGCCATGTGAATGGACAGGACCTACCATAAGAGGTGCATCGCAACTTGAGCTGCCTTTAAAGGTGAGGACAGAATTGAGACATGTGGAGAAGAGAGAGACAGGCACTTGCAGCTTCGCAGAAAACAGGAAAATTCCCTAGAAGTTCCACCATGAGTCTAAATGTATTCACTTAATATTACGTGAGGACCCCCTTTCTGCAGCACTGAGCCTGACAGCCAATGAGGAAACCTGACACAATAGCACAGCGTCCTCCTGGGACTGACAGTTGAAAACAGCGGCTCAAGCAGGCAGTCCCCGCTCCCTCCGCCATTAGCATCTCCCAGGACCAGTCACCACCAAGCTCTTCAAAAGGCACCACTTCACGCCTCCGTGCTGTCTGCAGTTCTGTTGGGAGGAGATCTCCTAAGAAACGACTCTGATGGAAAACCTTGTAGACCTAGGGTGGTAAGAACAGAACCAACACAGTAGGGAGGGGGCAGGGGATGAGGGGAGGGGCGCAAGGTAAGCCAAGCTCCAAACTGACTTCTCCAATAATTCAGTCCCAGTCCAGGCAGCTCAGAGCATGTGCTACCGCAGGGTTAATAGTTTCCAGGACTAAAAGCTTGATTCATAAAAAATTGAAGACGAGCCTGACTCTGGATTTTTTTCATGCAGAGGTTTAACTTAGGAAGATGTTGGCTGCCCTGTAGTGATTAAGCCCTGTGAAGGCTGCTCAGACACCATGCAGGCTTCTGAAGCTTTCCTGCCAGGGGAAGCATAGAAATCAACGTGCAAGACAGGGCAGGAGGGTCATTTAATGACGACTTCACGTTCTCTTGTGGAGAATTTAAAGGCCATGGGCAACTATTTAAATGAAGATGCAAGGAGAAAATCCAGTTATAGGTACAACCCTTGAACAATGGGACAGCTGAGATGGCAGAACTTCCTCTCCCCCCCTCCACACCAACAGCATAAAACTTGTGCCATCTAGCTCTCTCCAGAAACACTTTTAACCTGTTTCATTCCAATTTATAAGAAATGAAGAAAGTAAAGTAGAGGAGGGGGTAGGGAAAGAGAGAGAGGGGGAAACGTTGAATATTAAGGCAGCCTAAAGGTTGTCTATTTCATCACCAGACTTATTTTATTCCATTATGTGTGAACCTTAACTTAACTGAGAGTCTCAAATCAGTGGGATGCCTCAGACTTCTGCTAGGTGGGAATTATATTCCATAACTTATTAAGTGAGAAATCCCATTTCAACAACAACAAAAAGTCATTACCACTAAAAATAAAAATGAAACCTAGCTATTTATATGCTGCTGTCACTGTGCCCTCTCTCACACATGGTGGGATAAAAACAAAGACATATGTGGCACAAAAGGCTACTCTCCCATTCCCTAAGGGCCCAGGATGCAACAGAACTGTAAATCGGGGAGGCACACGCACTGGCAGAAATCCTGCTTGTTGAGTTCATTAATTTAGCTCCATTTCCATCTACTAGTTTGGCCGAACAGCAAGTCAATATCATTTCATCAAGCACACAGACGTGCCAAATTCAGAAGAAAGCACGGTGGCCACAGCTCTGAATCCCATAGAATTAGGAGACTATAAACTCTACATGACAACACGCAACATGAAGTCAAGTTTAGTTTATCTATCTATCTATCTATCTATCTATCTATCTATCTATCTATCTATCTATCTATCTATCTCTTTGCAGGAGAAGAAAGAATGACAAGGAGAGGTCTTGGCAAAGTAGCAAAGTAATGGGTTTCACTGAACAACAACAAAAAAAAAGATGGAAAATCTACACACAGGCAGCTTGATATATGTCCTGAATTACAGTATGAGCAAGTGAGTGATCAATTATACACAGAGTATACAGAACCTCTTTTCACTGACCTCCACTTATCCACTTGCTGGAGTTGTAGACACTAGTCCCTCTGTAAAACGCCCTAACTGGTCGAGACTACACTCTTGGTGCTTGCAGTTCTGCTTTACTAGTTTTTAGCCAAGCAGTGGTGTTGTCTGCTCCCAAATCTGCTTATGCCAGTTGTACCTGTTAGTATAATTACATCATACTAAATATCTACAGTAACAATAATAGCTAGCACACACAAGGTCTGACAATTAAGTTCGCAAACTTGCCACTGTGCACTTACACTGGCACATTGTACAAACAGCTTAGTAAGGTTTCATAGCCTTCGTATATCAGTGTCTCACAGCTGTGTTCGTGTCAACATGTGGCAGTGTCTTGCTGAGTGGCATCCATTATTGCTGTTGCGTTTTTATGTGCAATCGCGAGAATGTCTGAGCTTGAATTAGAGCAATGAACAAACATCAAATTTCTTGGTAAATTTGGCAAGAATAGAAGTAAAATCAGAGACATGCTTAGTCCAAGTTTATGGGGATAATGCCATGAAGAAAACAGCAGTATACAAATGGATTAAATGTTTTTCTGAGGTGAGAGAATGCGTCACTGATGAAGAGAGGTCAGGGCAGCCAGTAACAAGCAGAACTGACGAAAACATTGCAAAAATTCGTCGAATTGTGCATCAAAATCATCAACTGACTGTGAGAAGCAGAGCAGAGCAAGTAAACATCGATAGGGAAATAGGAAAATCTTAACCGAAAATCTTGGCATGAGAAAGGTGTGTGGAAAAATGGTCCCGAAGTTCATCCATGAACAAAAGCAAGAGAGAGTCGAAGTTTGTCAAGACCTTTTGGAGAGGTAAGACGATGTTTTGGGCTGTGTTATCACTGGTGATGAAACCTGGGTGTACTGATATGACCCTGAAACAAAGCATCAAAGCGCACAATGGAAGTCAGCCAATTCTCCACGACCAAAAAAGTTCCGTCAGTCCAAATCAAGAGTCAAAACGATGTTGCTAAACTTTTTTGATATCAGAGGGATTATTCATTATGAATTTGTACCAAATGGACAAACAGTTAACGAAGTTTACTATTTAGAAGTGCTGAAAAGGCTGCCTGAAAGAGTTAGATGAAAACAACCTAAACTTTTCGCCAACAATTCATGGCTCTTGCATCACGACAATACACCAGCTCACACAGCACTGTCTACGAGGGAGTTTTTAGTCAGTAAACAAATAACTGAATTGGAATACCCTCCCTACTCACCTGATCTGGCCCCCAATGACTTCTTTCTTTACCCAAAAATAAAGGAAATATTGAAAGGAAGACATTTTGATGACATTCAGGACATCAAGAGTAATACAACGACAGCTCTGATGACCATTCCAGAAAAAGAGTTCCAAAATTGCTTTGAAGGATGGACTAGGAGCTGGTGTCGGTGCATAGCTTCCCAAAGGGAGTACTTCGAAGGTGACCATAGTGATATTCAGCAATGAGGTATGTAGCACTTTTTCTAGGATGAGTTCATGAACTTAGTTGTCCAACCTCGTACGTAGGAGACATTGTACTAAGAACTTTATTTGTATTCATTATATCATTCTCACAGCAATCTTATGAGATATGTATGATCATCAGGCTTATTTTACACATGAAAAAACTGAAGCCACAACCCAGCTTTAAGCCAAAAGTCATAAAGCTTAGCTAAGAACCTGGGCGGTCTGGCTCCACAGCCCATGCTTCTAACTACTGGGCTTTCCTGCCTAAACAGTAAGTATATAGATATTCATGAGTACAAAAAGCAACAGTAGTTTCTAGGAATTAGATTAAACCCTTTGGAAAGACTCACTACAGCCACCGTTGAAAATTAATTGACTTCACTCCAGTATGGGCAAGATCATCGTGAAAGACTGGGAGGAAAAAAAAATCACAAATAATGTAGAATTCTGGGCTCAGATGACCTAACGAATCTGAGTGTGCTTCCTCTGCTTTAACTCCAAGCAACTAGCAATCAGAGGCAGCATGTTCTGGATGATGTTTATAACAAGTTCAATTCAGAACTCTTGGCATGGAATCCATCTTCAAAGAAAGAGTCTACATGTTGACCAAAGTTCATAAACTTTGTACATACAAAGTTAAAATATAACATTAAAGATATTGACATTCTAGCTTCACCGTATTTTTTGATTAACCAAAACACCTAGTCCAAATCACATCAGTAAAGAGGCTTCTGTTGCGTATAGGTGAGCATCGCACACACACACACACACCCTCAGAGCTATCAAGAACTTCAAAATTGAAAATGCTGTCTTGACAAGTCTATTGTTGCCTCCATTGCAAATCACGCTCCTTGAGAGCAGGGTTTGCTCATTTGTTCATTTCTGTACCCCAGACCCTAGAAAAAAACACCCACCACATGAAAGGTGATTGATTGATATTTGTTGAATGAATGACTGCAAACCAGAATGAGAATTGTGTGCAACTACAGTACTGGCTAGATGAAACGAGGTCTAGATAAGCAAGACAGCAGCAGGAATTGGAAAGGTTCCACGCAGGTGATGAAGGGGAATGTGGTTTTATGTGACTTAATTGTTTAGTAGTGTAATTCTTCGCTTGTCTCTGATCCAACAGGGTAATGAACAAATAATAGTATAAAATACAAGGGATGCAGAAGACTAAAAATGTTGTCTAATGGAAGAAAGGAAGGGAATAAATGAATACCTGAGAGCCTACTAAGTACCAACTGCCTCCAGATACATTTTCATTTTAAAACACAAAACTCTGCAAAGCAGTTCTTATCCCCTTTAAGAGTTTTACATACTCACTTAATAGACCCTTACTCCCTTTAAAACTTGCCATACTAAGAACACAGTGAATTTTTACCTAGCATGATGGAAGAATGGAATGAATATTTTATAGCCACTCACAGGTGCCCTCCTTACAAATGACAGGGGAATGCAGCATCAATAAGCCTCTGTTGAATAATTAAAATAAGTGCGATATACTTAGAAACTATACTCATCTAAGTTACTACTTCAGAAGGTTCTTCGAGCAGAGAAGCAGGGCACATGGCCAGAAGTAGTAGCCAGTGGCTCAGAAGACCTAAACGTGACCTTCACAACTCATCAGCCACTGGTTTTCAGCCAAGCACAGCCTATTACCCCCCCACCCCGTTCCCACATCCATAAAATGAGACTAAATTTGCCCCATGAATGTAGAGACAATTTTAGGCCTAAATCCACCATATTCTGGGTGACACCAGGTAAGTCATAATCAGGGCTACATTATGACTTTCGTGTTCTGTAGACACTTTTGCTCCTTCCTCCAGCAATTACATATTAATTACATATTATGTTTGATATCTTACAACTTTATAGATGAGTATTCTATTACATGTTAAAACATTTTCTTGACCTAAAAGCTGTTTTTGCTACTGATCTTTAAAAATTTTTAAACATTTTCATGGGCACACAACTAAAATATTACAGGCCCAAATGACTCTGTGTGTCTTGCAGCTTAAGGATTAGTCAGCCTAAACTTATTCCATGAAGACAAGTACCCTCAGCCATCTCCCCCTCTCAAACCGTACAAGAGCCGTGTTCACCCATCACAGGACCATGGGATCAGAGTGGCATGGCTGAGGGATCCATCTGGCCGCCTGTCCAAGACGGGCAGGAGAAGGCAGGCTGGAGCCCTGAAGGCCAGTGAGGCAGAAACCAACCCAACAGTGGAGTAAAAGCTAAATGATGAGCATTCCAGGGAACAGATGCCAGGCAACTGTGCTGAACTTGACCACTGACCATATCCTTCCCGTCCTCCTATCTCCTAAACTGCTTCTCAGGTTTTCTGGTCTAAGGGATTCAAATTTAATTCACTCAGCACATATTTATAGAGTGCCTATGATACTGTTCAAGACACTGGATCTACTTGACCAGAGAAACCAAAACAAAGACCCCTGCCCTGGGGCTAATATTCTATAGGGACAACAGCTGATAAATGATCAACATAATAAGTAAGGATATCGTACATACAAAGGTAGTAAGAGTTATGAAGGAAGAGATAGGGCAGGGTAAGGAAGATCAGGAACTCTGGGTGGGGGTGGATATACAATATTAAATAGAGTAGGCAAAACAATCCTCACTAAGAAGGGCAGCCTCACTTTTCAGCAAACACTTGAAGGCAGTGAGATAGATTCCCCAGGGGTAAAAGCATTCCAAAAAGAGGGAACTGCTTGAGCAGAAGGCTTGAAGATAGGCATGTACCTCTCTGACTACTCTGAAACTTGTCCTTAAAACGAAAAATTAAAATCCGTTACCAGCAACCGAAGGCAATCTCTACTTTAGATGGAGGAAAGGAGTAGTTAAGATCTAATTCAAACAAGTTGAGTCTGAAATGTTCACTAAAAATGAAACATGTGGCTCCTATAGCTGGAGAGAGAAGTGGGGGCTATAGGTATGCCTTCGGTCGTGTGACAGAGAAGGGATAAATGCTCAACAATCCCATTTTCTATTCTTGCCTTTCCTGTGCAAGCATCACTGGCTAGATGAAACGAGGTCTGGATAAGCAAGATCATGTAATACAGTGCTGGTCAGTAAGCTGTTCAGTGGAAGTGATTTATGCTGCTTCCAGACCTGGCCACAACCCCCTGCAGGCCTGTGCATGCTCTCTCCTACCCATCCATAGCATCCACAGCGACCTCATGGTTAAGATGGCAGCATCATAAGATACAAGGTTCTCAGATTCCCAAGTCACTGTGAAGGATTGCTGTCAAGAAGGGCTGTCCAACCCACATAAGATGTGGTCTGAGGGAGAAACTATTGAGTTGTTAAAGCAGCTAGCCTGACTTGCCCTGACTAATGCAACAGACATCTCTACAGAGCAAATACTTAAAGTGGAAAGAGGCAATATCACTCAGGGGTCATTCTTCCTTTCAAACTGTCTTCCAAGGGTGAATAAGGACTTCCTGATTTCCAAGGACGAGGATTAATTGAACCTTTACCTTACCGGATATATCTAACTTATCTCATCTATCCCTCCTTGAAACGTCTTTAGGCTTCCAGAACCCAGTTCTTCCCTTGTTTTCTGCTGGTCTCACTGGCTATTCCATTTCTTCCTCTGCCTATCCCTGAGATGGGGTGTTCCACTGCAGCTGGCACGCCTTCTCCCTGGGGATTCCATTTGCTCGCAAAGCTCCAACTCCCACTTGCACTCTTATGAGTTCTCCACTTGTATATATAGTCATCGTCTATCTCTTGAGTTATAATCCCTGTTGAACACATCTGTTTTCTGGGGTATGATGGTTACTTTTTTTTTTTTTTTAAGATTTTATTGAGGAAGGGGAACAGGACCTTATTGGGGAACAGTGTGGACTTCCAGGACTTTTTTCCAAGTCAAGTTGTTGTCCTTTCAGTCTTAGTTGTGGAAGGCGCAGCTCAGCTCCAGGTCCTGTTGCTGTTGCTAGTTGCAGGGGGTGCAGCCTACCATCCCTTGTGGGAGTCGAACCGGCAACCTTCTGGTTGAGAAGATGCGCTCCAACCAACTGAGCCATCCGGGAGCTCAGCGGCAGCTCCGGTGGGTAATTTTATGTATCAATTTGACAAGGTCACAGGGTGACTAGAGGTTATTTCTGGGTGTGTCTGAGGGTATTCCTGGAAGAGATTAGTGTTTGAATCAGTAGACTGAGTAAGCCCACTGTGGGTGGGCATCCTTCCATCTACTGAGGGCCTGAATAGAACCAAAAGGCAGAGAATTGGCCTGTACCTGACTGCTAAGCTGGAACACTGGTCTTCCCCTGCCCTTGGTCGGCCTGGAGACTTAGACCATTGACTCCTCTAGTTCTGAGGCTTTCAGATTCGACTGGACTGCACCACCCATCTTCCTGGGCACATCATGAGACTTCACAATCTCCATAACCACATAAGCCAATTCCTGATAATAAATCTCGTGCGTGGGTGTGTGTGTCATACTACTTGTTTCTCTGGAGAACCCTGACTAATACATGGGTTACGGGTATTATAAACTTTAAACTGCATTCAAACATGGATTGATCTTGCCTACAAAACGTGCTGCCCCACCTATAGTCATTTAGATCAATAACAACATTATCCTCTGGTCACCTGAATGTGACCAGTGTCACTCAGTGTCACTCTCAACTCTTACTTTTCTCTCCCAGTGCCATATCCAACATCAAGTTATTTCAACCTTATCTCTTTCTGCTGCAATAAAAGATCACAAAGAAAATCTCCCACGTGCCTTAGACAGTTTTTACCTTTTAATGAGGTTTTTTTTCCCTTTTGGATACCAGATTCTCCCCTAAATCAGTTCAAGTTCAAAGGTCCTAAATGTTATTTTAAAAGATGACGGAATTTCATTACAATAGGTTCAATTTGGCCCCAAACGCCACATTTCAACTGCAGATCAGGAGAGATTTTAGCAAAGTAATTTAAGATGGTGTGTGAATATACCCCATAAATCCCAGATGTCCTAGTAAATAAAGAAGCCCAAAAAAGGAAGAGGCCCTCTGCCCAGAACAAAGTGAAGGGACTACTGTGGAATCTTCTGAAAACCACTAGTAGAATTGCTGTCCCATCCCTAACAAAGGAAAGCCATGTAGCACTCCTCAGGATTCCAAGTCACTAGGACCAAATATAAACACACATATACCCGTACACATACACCCATGACCTGAGTACATGCTGGGTCTTGCCTGGCAGGGTGACAACTGTAACCTTTAACCTTCCATGGGCTAAAGACTCTCCCCTTCTTTCCTGGGGATCAGCAGTGCAGGAGACATTGATACAGCTGGTACTTTACTTTTGTACTTGTATCTGGTGAATCATGCACTAGCTCAATCAATAAGAAAACATTTGTTTCAACTTCTGAACTCTGAAGTTACTCTGTGGACAGTCTAAACCCCTCCGCAGTCCATTTCACAGGTACCCTCTGTCTCCAAAGCCACTGCATTAGTTCAGATTCATTTTCTTTCACCTGGACTATCACAATAACCTACTAACTGGTTCCAACATAACTCCTTTTCCTTCACTCCGGTATCAGAGTGGCTTAGGATAGACACATCTGATCTTAACTCTCTCCTGCTGTAAACCTTTCATGAAAAATACAGGTGTGCCCAAGGAGGTACGCACAGGAATGTTTATAACACAGGAGAAATTCGGGGGGGGGGGGGTGTCCATGTTCATCCTTGAGGAATGGTTAAATAAATTCTGTTTCAGTCACATACAGAATATTATGTATGCAGCAGGTAAACACAATAGCTAGGTTTACATGTAGTAACAAAGAAACATGGACTAGACATACTGTTCTTGAAAAAGGCAAGCTTCAGAATTTGAAATGTATCTTTAACAGTTACTGAAAAAACAAAACATTCAAAATTACGCAAGATGTTTTCTCTAGGTCCGTATGTGTATATAAAGGGTCCTGACAGGTCACTCCCAAAATGGTAATAGCTGAAGTTCTGGGGCAGGGGGAAAGGAATAAGATTGGGGAGGAGCACCCTCATAGAAATTCACAGTGTCTACATATTACATCTGTAACTTAAAATGTTCATTAAATTCAAATATTAAATTTAAATAAAAGGGTTAAACCTAAAATGTTTTTAAAACCTCCCTGCATCAGTAAGAAAAAAAGCAACCCAATAATAAAAATATATATATGCTTTTATAGTCATACTTATGAAGGCTTTCTCTAAAGTGATAACCCCAAAAAGTCTAGTACCCATCTGATAATGTATATAGCTATTACAATACCATTGACTATACTCCCTATTCTGTATTTCACATCCCATGAAAAAATATATATATATATACCAGGGGTACCAAAAAAATGTATACACATTACTTGTATTCATCTTTCATTATTGGTATATATTGAGCATTACAATTTTAATACAATGTTTTCCTTCCTTAAAATGTGTATACATTTTTTTGGCACCGTGTGTGTGTGTGTGTGTGTGTGTGTGTGTGTGTGTGTGTGTTAGTTGACATTCAATATTATTTTATATTAGTTTTATATTAGCTGGTTTGTCATAGATGTTCTTTAGCAGATTGAGGAAATTCCCTTCTATTCCTTGTTTGTTGAGCGTTTTAATCCAGAAAGCATAGATTTTATGAAATGCTTTCTCTGTGTATATTCAGATGATTGTGTTTTTTGTCAAATATTCTATTAATATTCAATTAATCTTGCATTGCTGGGATAAATCCCAGGTAGTTGTGTATAACCCTTTTCCATATTGATGGATTCAGCTTGCTAGAATATGGCCTACATTTTAACTTTGAAAATAAAATAATCTTGCCTTTTTGAGAAATAATTTTCGGTATCTCTGTCAAAAATGAACTATTGCACTGAAGCGTTGCCCAACGGGTCTTAGCAATTTAAAAATAACATTGCTTGTGTTAGGTGATTAATTTGTGCAAAACTGCAGAGAATTTTAAATTTCACATGAGTCTCAGCATTTTACCCTAAACCATCTTCAATGACCAACTAACAAATTAGTAAAATATTACTATTAATTACATTGTCTAAAGGACATTGTTAAGTTGGATTATAACTTGTATTTTCTTCTGTAAATTCTATTACAGCTCAAAGTGTAGGTTGGATTCCAATTATTAATGTCTATAGCAAATTAAACATACCTAATTTTAAAAGTATTTAAGTCTCTCTTACATAACTTCCACCAACGATGTCAGATCTTTACAGATCATCATACTGAAAAAAATAAGCACCAAAAGATTTTACTCTGTTTCCTCAAACATGAGAATAAACATTACAGTAGAATAAACATCATTCGGGGTGGTAAGCTCACTCTGAGTTCACCTTACTAATGATCACAATGTATGTAAGTGGCCCGACCCGTGTTCATTTTAAACCTTGTTTTTCTTGCACTGCATTCTCACACGTACTCCGCATTCTGTTGTTAAATGTCCAACATATTCAAAACATTTAAAATCATAAACATGACCTTCAGGCAATGAAGGAGGGAAGAGGTAAATAAATCCTTTCTCTAAAGTACAACTCTATAATAGGCTAAAACTGTCAAAAAAAAACACAAAAAAAAAAACACGCACAATCATTTCAAATCTCTAGAATGCAACCAAAGGCATACAACAAACTGAAACGTATATATTCAGAAAACACTGCTCAACTTTGGGTAAGTACATGGGGAGTCTGTGCCATTCTTGCCTGGAGCTACCCACCACTCCCCAGTCCAGCTCAATGAACAGGATAGTTACACAAGAGTAGACTCCATGTGAGAATGTGAGAACTAGCAGCATTACTCCGAAGGGGATGACTCGATTTGGACTCGAGGGTGAAAAAACCATGTCCAGTGGGTAATGGGAAAACTCCATCTCTCCCAGTCTCAGGTTACAATCCTGGTTGGGGCTAGGCAGCACACTGAAAGCTGGCCAGAAATTGAACAGGAAGATCCTGGAAATTGTTAGCCATAGAGAGACTTCATATGTGTTTCCCACATCCTTGGCTGTCTGAAAACCTGCACACACGCACAGTGAAAACGTGAAGGGGCCCAGCAGAAAGTAAATGCTGGGATACACTTAAAAACTGTCTGGGCAGGACTTTCAAAATAGTGGAGTGAGGATCTGTGTTAAAAAAGGAACAAAAATATTGTCCAAAATTGTCAAAATCAACTTTTTTAGAACTCTGGAAATTAACCAAAGACTCGTAACAATTTGGGGAACATGTATTTATGAAAATGTCGAATCGAGGAACACTAGGCTCAACACATTTTAATTCAATTGACTCCCTCCCATCCTCCACTCTCCAGCTCCACAAGATCCTTGAAACTTGAAATCAGCAGCCTTGCAGCCACCAGAGGGAGAAACTGGGTTTGGGGCTCCTTAAAAAGCCTTATCCCCCCTCAAAGTACTGCTGCTTTTTGACCATTGTCTCATGTGTCATCATAACCTCAGTATACCAAGCAGAGTTCCGGGCACAGAGTGGGTGTTTGATGTATTTGTATCTATTATATACTAGCAATGAACAATCTGAAAATGATATTAGGAAAATAATCCCATTCACAAAAGCTTAAAAAGGATAAAATACTTAGAAATAAAAATAAACAAAAGAAATGTAAGACACTAGAAGCTACAAACATTACTGAAAGTAAAAATCTGAATAAAAGGACGGATGTTCTATGCTGATGTCCGGTAATGTTAAAACGGCTGTTCTCCAAAAACTGACCTATAGATTCAATACAAACACCATCAAAATCAAAACAGGGTTGTTGTTGTTTTTTTAAAGCAACTGACAAGCTGATCACAAAATTTATGTGAAAATGAAAATTCCTAACAATTGTTAAAAGGAAGAACAAAGTTGGAAGACTTACACTACCTGATTTCAACACTATAAAACTATAGTAATCTAACCAGTGTGGTATTGGCATAAAAACAGACATAATTATTAATGAAACAGAATTGAGATTCCAGGAAAAAAAACTTATATTTATGGTGAATCAATTTTTGACAAATGTACCAATACAACTCAGTGGAAAAAAGCTTCATCTTTCCAACAAATGGGGCTGGGAAAACTGATTATCCATGAGCAAAAGTAAAAGTGAACTTAGATTCTTATCTAACACCATATACAATAATTAACTAAAATGGAAAATAAACATAAATGGAAGAGCCAAAACTATAAAACCTATGGATGGAAATCTAGAAGAAAATCTTCATGACCTTGCATAAAATATCTTAGATATGACACCAAAAGCACAATCCATGAAAGAAAAAGTTGTTCAACTGAACATGATCACAATTAAAATATTCTTTAATTCAAAAGGTACCATTAAGAAAATGAAAAGCCCAACCAATACTGATAGAAAATACTTGTAAATTATATTTCTGATAAATGACTTATATCGAGTATATATGTATGTATGTATATATATATATATATATATATATATATATATATATATATATATTCATATTCATACTATTCAAAACAGTAAATCAAGCAACTCAATTAAAAAACAGGCAAATGATTTGAGTAAACATTTTACCAAAGAAAATATACAAATGGCTAATAAGTACAGGAAAAGATGCTCAGCAATGTCAGTCATTAGGAAAACACAAATTAAAACAAGATACTACTACGTACCCATTAGAATGGCTATAATAAAAAAGCCAACAGTAAGACACATTGGCAGACTTAGAACATTAGAACTCTCATATGCTGCTGGTGGGAATATAAAATGATACAATAACTTTGGAAACCAGTTTGACAGTTTCTTAAAAGGTTAAACATAGAATCCAGCGATTCCACTCCTAAGTATATACCTAAGAGAAATGAAAACAGACATCTACACAAATATTTCCTTGTATGTAAATATTCATAGAGGCATTGTTCATAAAAGCCCCAAACTGGAAGCAATCTGAATGTCCATCCACTGACTAGATAAGCCAAATGTGATATCTTCGCAATGAAATACTATTCAAGAATTTTTTAAAATTTTTAAAAACTATTCCTGCATATACATTCAACTAATACTTGACAAGGGAGCCAAAAACACTCAATAGGTAAAGGAGAGTCTCTTCAACAAATGGTGTTGGTAAAACTGGACAGCCACACACAGAAAAATGAAATCAGACTCCAATCTTACATGACTCACAAAAATTAACTTAAAATGTATTAAAAATTTAAGCATACAAACTGATATCATAAAACTCCTAGAAGAAAACATACAAAAGAAGCTTCTCTTAATATCATTCTTGGCAATAACGTTGTGGATGTAACATCAAAAGCACAAGCAAAAGAAGCAAAAATCAACAAGTGGGACTACAACACACTAAAAAACTTCTGCACAGCAAAAGGAACAATCAACAAAATGAAAAGGCAACATATGGAATGGGAGAAAATATTTGCAAACTAAATATTGTAAAAGGGGTTAATATCCAAAATACGGGGGGTGCCAAAAAATGTATACACATGATTTGTATTCATCTTTTGTTATCAGTATGTATCGAATATTACAATTTTAATACAGTTTTGTCCTTTCTTAAAATGTATGCACTTTTTGGCACCCTCTGTATATAAAGAACTCATACAATTCAATAACAAAAAAGCAAACAACCCAAGTTAAAAAATAGGCTATATAGTTTACATAGACTTTTTTCCAAAGAAGACATCCAAATGGCCAAAGGTACCTGAAAAGATGCTCCACATCAATAATCATCAGGAAAATGCAAATCAAAACCACAATGAGATACTACCTCACACCTGTTAAAATGGATATTATCAAGAAGACAAGAGATAAGAAGTGTTGGCAAGGATGTGGAGAAAAGGGAACCCTTGTGCACTGTTCATGAGACTGAAAATTGGTATAGCCACTATGGAAAAACAGTGTGGATATTGCTCAAAAAAATAAAAACAGAACTACCATATGATCCAGCAATCCCATTTCTAGGTATATATCCAAAGAACTGAAAACAGGATATCAAAAACATATCTGCACTCCCCATATTTACTACAGCATTCTTCACAATAGCTAAGATATGGAAACAACCTAAGTGTCCATCAATGGGTTGGATAAAGATGTGGTACAATGGAATATTATTCAGCCATGAGAAGAAAACCCTGGTGTTTGTGACAACATGGATGGACACTGAGGGCATTATGCTACCATGTTTCCCTGAAAAGAAGACCTACCCCATAAATAAGCCCCAGTTAATATCATTAGCCAGACTGACGTATTTAGTATATTATGTCAATTTTCCAGAAAAAGATGACATGACTATATTTGAATAAATGTAGATTGCTGTACATAAAAGAATAAGACATCCCCTGAAAATATGCCTTAATGCATCTTTTGGAGCAAAAATTAATATAGGACCCAATCTTATTTTCGGGAAAATATAGTAAGTGAGATAAGTCAGACAGAGAAAGACAAATACTGTATATCACTAATATGTGGAATCTAAAAAGCCAAACTCATAAAAACAGCATACAATGGTGGTTACCAGGGGCTTGAGACTTGGGGAATTAGGGATATGTTTTCTACGGATACAAACTTTTAACTAGTAGATAAGTTAAGCCCTGGAGATCTAATGCACAGCATATTAATAATAGGCAACAATACTGTATTATACTCTTCAGAGGTGCCAAGACACTAGATCCTAATTGTTCTCACCACAAAAAACAAATAACTATGTGACGTGATAAAGGTGTTAGCTAATGCTATGGTAATCATATTGCAGTATATAAATGTATCAAGTCAGCAGGTTGTACACCCTCAACCTACACAAAATTATATGTGAATTACACTTCAATTTTTTTAAAAAAGAATAAACTACTAATATTTGCTACAACATGGATGAAACTCAAAAATATTATGCTCAATGAAAGAAGCAAACACAAAAGACTACATATTTAGCTTGTTTCCATTTATATGAAATTTCCAGAAAGGGCAAATCGACAGAAACAGAGCAGATCCGTGGTTACGGGTACTGGGAGCAGAGACTATGTGCAAATGGGCACTGGAGAACTTTTTGGGGTGAGGACATGTTTTACAACTGGACCATGGTTCCATAACTTTATAAATTTTTCCACCTGGTAAATTTGATATGTAAATTATACGTCAATAAAAAAATGACAGCTTGGATGATACAGCAAATGTGTTTGCATTCCATTCCTACAGTGACCTGTCACTTCCACAGCAGGTATCAATGGCTCCTCTTCCTCGCAGGTATGATGCTAATTGCTTCATGAAACATGCCAAGGAGGTCTTTTTGCTAAATTACAGCAAAGGCTACATCTTTGCATTACCAACTGACTGGCAAAACCGAGTGGTATTGAAGCATTTGGATTCAGATTGCAAAAGGCACCACGAGAGGATGGTCTGTTATCCTGCACTGGGGCAAATGATACTGGTTTGTACTTATCCCACTGACTTGAAAGTGAATTCCCAGCACAAGGTGTTACGAAAAGAAAACTACAAATGCAGCCCAGACAAGTCCATTGAAATGACACTGTATACTGATTTCTATTGTGTTAAATCAAGGAGTTTCCTCAAGTACTGAGAAACAACCGGCCACTTGCTGAATGGGGCACTGGTTGCACAGAAGCACAAGGCAGGACCTTGCGGTCTCTTACTAGTATTAAACAAAATCTCCTTTTCTCGCCACAGGAAGAAAGTAGAGGAAAGATGAAGGCAGAAGCAGGTGGCATCTACAACACACAAATAAACAAGAATGTTCTCTAACCTCTGACCCAAGCACCATGGATTTCCTAAGAAGGATTTTCAGTGGACTGCACTTAATTCTTCCCTCCCAGCCGGTTTTCTCTCTCTCTCTCTCTCTCTCTCTCTCTCTCTCTCTCTCTCTCTCTCTCTCTCTCCTGATTTCTGATGGTGGTGAAAATAATAGAAGAAAAAGAAGGGGCAGAAACTTCATCTTCTTATCTGCACTGGCTGTGTGTGCGTGTGTGTGTGTGTGTGTGTGTGTGTGTGTGTGTGTGGTTTTGGGGGTTTTATTCCCTACAAAATAATGCAGACCTCAGACAAATTCTGATGATAGCCACTCAATCCAGTAGCACATTTAAATTCATCTTATGACTTCCATTTACACTTTAGTATGCAGCCCTCTCATGCTTCCACTAAGAAGTCTAGAAGGGTAGACATGGAAAGGACCAGAAAGTTCACACCATCCAAATTCCACTATTTTTTAAAAAGGGATATAGACATTATGGGGTGCAGAAAGGTAAAGTGAGTTTCACAAGCCTATAGCAAGAATTCTGGCCTGACTCTGAATTTAGTGCTCTTTCCATTATCCCATGCTTCACTTTTATAACAAAAAATAGATCAGAAAGACAACTGACAGTAATACGACCACTTGGTCTTGCTGGTGTACCCATCGAAACATCTCAATCCACAGCTAGAGTTTCTTAATCAACATCAAGACATTAATTAAAGTAAGGAAATCACAGACAGTCCCTGGTCTATGTATTACTTCCATGAATGCTCAGAAACAAGAACCCTCAGGCACCACTATTCACTGACTGCAAAATTCGGTGCCAGCACACAAAGGCAGGTCTTGAAATATATACCTGTGCTCTGCTAACACTGAAGACAGGCTCATTGCTGAAAACCATGTTCAGGTGGTAGAGTTACACAGATAAAAGCATCAGGTGTACCATGTTTCCCCCCAAAATAAGACCTAATTGGAAAATAAGCCCTAGCATGATTTTTCAGGATGACATCCCCTGAACATAAGCCCTAATGCGTCTTTTGGAGCAAAAATTAATATAAGACCCGGTCTTATTTTCGGGGAAACACAGTACATTGAAGTTTCTATACTTCCTTTTTTAAAAGAAATGCACTTATATTTTTAAAAAAATCAATACACATTCATTGCCCAAAGTAGACTAAATTAGAGTATAGCCAAGAAAACGGAAATTGCCCCTAACCCCACCACCTAGAATCACTCACCACTTTTTTTTTCTGCTTAAAACTACATACATCCATCTCTGCACGGAACTGTGCTGCACATACATGTTTTCCTTCAGAGGGGTGGATTTGTGATCCCAAGTCACGTGCAGTTCTGAGCAATGAGCAGTTGGGGATACCAGGATGCTGGAAGCAGATACCTGGTTTCCTTTCCATGAGATGTGACTTTGTTGATGTTAGTAAGGCTAGCTCACACCCTCAATAGGTACCGAATGGCTAAAAATATTGCCTATTGAAAAATATAATAGATCATGTCACATGTTATTCCTAAAGAGTGATACAAAAGGGACGAGGACACAGGACAAAATTAAGCCTACACTTTTCTAATTTGGCAAATTTATCCTTTTGGCAGACAGGGTCAACAGCTTGTCAGAGAGTCTGTTGCACAGGGAGCAGCTGCCCCACCAATCATCTCATTGTGATAATAGCCTGTCGCCCCCACCTATTTATAGTATCTGGGTTTTTCCCTGGCCTATGGGTTTCCCATTGCTGCTGTAACAAATTACCACAAATACAGTGGCTTAAAATAACGCAAATTTATTATTTTACAGTTCTAGAGGTGAAAAGCCCAGAATCAGCCTCACTGAGCAAAACCCAAGGTGTTGGCAGTACTGCTTTCCATATGGTGACTCTAGAATCTGTTTTCTTGACTTTTCCAGCTTCTAAAGGCTGCCTTCATTCTGTGGCTCGTGGCCCCACATCACTCTGACCTCTGCTTGTCATTAAATGACTTTCTCTGACCTTGACCCTCCTTACCTCTCTCTTACAAGGAGCTTTGTGATTCTATTAGACCCACCCAGAAAATCCAGGATAATCTTCCGTCTCAATATCCTGAACTTAATTACATCTAATTCTGCAAAGTTCCTTTTACCATGTAAATGAACATATTCACAGGTTCCAGGAAAGAGGACTGGACATCTCTGAGGGACCATTATTGTGTCTGCCACACCTAGTAATAAAACATTCTTCAGGAACATAAATTTTAATGTATGTTTAGTATTCCATCTTATGGGTAAGTCAAATATTCTTCTATTGTTTCTGTTAAGTTGCTTATAAATGTTTTGTTATTATCAATAATGCTAAAATAGACACGGTTAATAGGACTGAATGTTTGTGTCCCCTAATAGTCATATGTTGAAATCCTAACTCACAAAGAGATAGTATTAGAAGAAGGGGCATTTCGGAAGTAATAGGTCATGAGGGTGGAGCCCTCATGAATGGAATAAGTGCCCTTATAAGAAGAGACACCAGAACTCTCTCAGTTTCTCTCTGGTCTCTGCCATGGAAAGAAGATTTAGTGAGAAGCCGGCTGTCTGCAACCAGGAAGGGGCCCCTCACCAGAACCCAACAATGCTGGCACCCTGACCTCAGACTTCCAGCCTCGACAACTGCAAGAAATAAATTTCTGTTATTGATAAGCCAGTGGTATTTTGATACAGCAGCCCAAACTAAGACAGACACTATACTGTGTAAATCTTTCAGCATTCCTGCAGTTATTTTCCAATCTAAGGACCTGAGCACATGATTAAAGCTCATGAGACATGCTTGCAAACTGCCCTCTGGAAAAACTTTTTATTTACATGCTCACCAGCAACTTATTAGAGTGCCCATTCCACATCACTCTTGCCAAAATGGAATACTGGCATTCTATTCAATTGTTGTCAATTCAGCTGGAAACGATAGCTTAATGTTTGTGTCCGCATTCCTTTTCTTTCCAGTGACACTGTGTCCTATATGTTATACTTACTAGTAACAGTATTTCTTCGTTTGGAATTGTCTGGTCATGAACTCTATTTCTCTAGTAAAACAGGACATTTCTTCTTTTCCTTTTTAAAATAATTGTTTTATTTTTCAATTAGAGTTGACATACAATATTATATTAGTTTCAGGTGTTCAAGATAGTGATTATATAACTTACGAGACGATCACCCTGATAAAGCTAGTGTTCATCTGACACCTTACACAGCTATTTCAATATTATTGACTATTTTCCTTATGCTATATTTTACATCCCCGTGACAATTTTGTAACTACCAATTTGTACTTTTTAATCCCTTCCCCTTTCTCACCGACTCTCCCAACATCCCCTCACCTGGCAACCATCAAAATGTTGTCTGTAGGACATTTCTTCTTTTGCATTTGAAAATGTTATGTCTTTAAGATTGTTAAACTTATTTCATCTCTTATAGATGTATTTTACAAATATCTAGTTCTTCACTTTCTTTTTGCATTGTATTTATGAATGCTTGGGACTAAATAGTTAAATACTCATAAAAATTTTGTTCAATTATCAGGCTTTTCCCTTTGCTTCATATTTTCCCTTCTGCTGACTTCCTTTATTTGTTATAAGCTTAAACTGGAGTGAAGTAGAATACTGAACTGCAAGTAGTAAATATATTTTTGAGTTTTATTTAATACAAAAACATTCTCATACTAAGAACGGATGAGAACCAGATGACTTATTTTTACATTAAATTATTTAAATAAGGGATCAGCAAACTATGGCCTTATACTTATTTTTTTACAGCCCATGATAGGTTTGGGAGGGAAAAAAGAGGGATATGCTAAAGAGACAGGATGGCGCACAAAGCCTAATGTGTCTACCAGTTTGTCCTTTACAGAAGTAACTCATCTGAAATACATTTTAGTGGACATGGTGGGAATTACAAACCTATTTTTCAAAGAAATTTAACCAACTGCTTCAATACTATTAAATCCTTCTATTCTTCAAATTAGAAATGCCACTTCTTCAACTCAAAAAAGAAATAGAAATGGCCAGTATATGTGAAAAAATATACAGTCTCTCTCATTGCAATGAATTGCAAATTAATTATGTTGCCACTATCTGCCTAGGAAAGTTTATAATATACCACGTGGGAGAGAATGTGCAGAAATGTCAGCACTGATTTTCTTGATGGGAATGTGACAGCAACCTTCTTGGGGACAACGTTACAAAAATTGTCAAAGGTTTAATTCTATAGGCTTTCATTCAACAATTTAAACTTTATGAATTTATACTACAAAATTCTCACAGAAGTTCACAACACAATATGTATACAGTGTACTTCTTGAAACATTGTTTACACACAATACTGCAAACTACTAGAATATTCCTAAATGCCTATCTGTGTCGAAGGGGGTTAACATAGCAGATCTAGATTGATCAAACCCTATACATTCTCAAGAAAAATCTGTCTTCAGGACTAGCTCTTGGCTAGCACAGGGGAAATTAGCTTTGATCCCTTGGAATAGTCTACCTGATAAGAGTGTTTGTGTATGTCTGAGGCCTTGAGGCACGCAGTACAGGTGTCATCAGAGTTTATGCTAATATGACATATGGCTGGCACCTATTTCCCTCTGAAGGGCTGGACTATGATTAGCTGAGGCCAGACACACGGGCACTATATGCCTACACAATGACACCCAATAACAGTGTAGGCCACCAAGACTTGGTAAGCTTCCCAGCTTGACAACACTTTGCATGTGTTGTCACACACCATTGCTGGGAGAAGCATATCTGTGTGACTCCACTGGGAGGACATCAAGCTTGTGCCTGGTTTCCCGTGTCTTTACCCCATGTAGCATGTGCTTTTTCCCTTTGATGATTTTAATTTGAATCCTTTTGCTATAATCAACTACAACTATAACAGCTTTTCTGAGTCTGTGAGGCCTTCTAGAAAACCATCAAGGCTGAGGGTGCTCTTGCTAACCCCCAACACACTATCAACAGGAATTTTCATAAATTGATACAATGAAACAGTATAAAGTCACTAAAAGGCATGAAACCCTTATACATGGATGAGTATACACTCACGGTAGATGCCTACAATATATTGTTAAATGATCAGTTAATTGCAAAACACGATTTGTATGACCTTACATTTTAAAAAGCTAACTTTTATAGAATGTTCATGATGTGTGCCAGGCCTTAGCTAACTTTTTACATGTATGACTTCGTTTGAGCCTCACAACAACCCTGTTAACTATATTATTATCATCACTTTAATGATGAGAAACACTGAGGCACACACGTGGTACATAACACATCCAAGGTCACACATCCAAGATTTGAACTAGGCCAGCATTCTTACTCTCCCAAAATGTGTGCATATCTGTAGGCATACCTGTAATATCCCTCAAACCATATAAAATATTAAGAGTTTCCTCTTGGGAGTGAGTTTACAGGTAGAGAAGATGTGACTTTTACTTTGAACTTCCACATGTATTTTATATGTGCTTGTACGTATGTGTCACGTACAAGCACATATGAATGTTATAACAATTTTTTATAGGTTATGAGCTATGCCTTATCACATGCCCAGTTTTCATAGATACAGTGGGGGGCTATTGTTGGTTTTTCTTTCACTAACCAGGCCTTGCACTATTCTGTTTTAATTCAATGTATTCAATTTAAATTTCATTGTAATTCTGATTACGTTAGTCCTTCCTCATCAATCTGTGTCCAAACTCTGGGTTCTTTGCATATTTATTTTTCCAAATAACTTCAGTATCACTCTATCAAGTTCTTCAGTCAAATTCCATTAGTATATTAAGTGGAGTTATTTACATGAGTTTCACACCAATTCAGAATCTGTGATTCCAAGGGGGCTGGCTCAACATGGATGTCGGCTGCTTGTGAAGAAAGGGTTTGATGGACAAACTGATCCGTGTTGACCAGGCATTCCAGATGGACTTATAAACTAATGAAAACAGCTATATCTAAACACTTACGATCTACTTTCCTAATCAGACATATTGAATTATACAATGATATCAGTATTCACAGGCCCTCTGAGGTCCTCAGCAGGAGCAACTGAATTTGTTCATGAACCACACATACTACGTGCCTAGTACGTGTCAGGACTGGTCAAGGTACTTGACTGAGTAACACTCTGGGTTAACTTCTGTCACTTCATAGCTGTGTGATCTTAGGCAAGTTACCTCATGTCCCTCATTCTCACTTTTCTTCTCTGTAAAATAAGAATAATACTTATAGACCTTTGGGAACTACTATCAAATGAGTCAACACATAGTAAGTTTCTAGGACACCGTAGGTACCTAAGAAATGGAAAGTATTGTCACTCTTAATGCTCCGCCATACAACCAGCCTGTCTCAAAGTAGTAGCTCATTCCACCACCCCCCACCAAAAAAAAAAAATCCCTCTAAATAATACTCCTTTTATTTCCAGCATTTTTAAATCAGTGATGTCTTATTTACCTGAATTTCCTTTATTAAGTTCCTCATCTCAGTGTAACAATACGCAGAGAATAAGAGGTGCAGGAAGAAAGGGAAAACACCTGATACTGGAATGTGAAAGAAAGGCACAGGGAAATAACCCAGATAAGGGCACCGCCAACAAAGCCATCTCTCCACTCGGGCACTTCCATTGTGCTCTTAGAGAATCAAATGCCGATCCCAAGGGCGCAGGAAGAAATCAGACATTTCTGAGGGACTGAACAAGGGTCTGACAGCCAGGCCCCCTCCCCTATGCCCAGGTTTAGTTAGCTTTCACACAGTTGCCATAGCAACCTTCTGCCAGAAGACACACCACCTCCAGTCTGTGAAGCAGGCAGCCTGTCCTCTTCTGCATTGTGAAATGTCTAGAATGCTTTTCAAAATTAATTTTTTATATCTGTGTTCTGTATGGAGATGTGTGAGGGGAAGAGGAGGAGTTCTGGCTGTTGGTCTGTGGCTCGGCAGATTAAACAAAAATCCACCACAAACACACACAGAGCTAAGACAGACTATGCTAATGATAGAAGTAAAACATTTTGACAGCCTCACTCAGCTAAGTGTCAAACGCTTGAGGAAAAGAAAAATTGGTTTTAAAAAAATAATAAATCAACAACCAAGTACAAACAGGAGCCTAAAAGGAATGGATTAAAGGCAGCCCAGAGCCTCTTCAAGGCACAGAGAAGGACCGCCAATAAAAAGGAAAAGGGAGACCCAAAAGAGATTTACCAGATCTTTGACTAGGGTGGGCTAGAGATAAATCAAGGTGGGCACAGAGGTTCTGACTTTCACAGGCAGTGGAGAAGGGTCAATAATAAACATAGCTTGCTAACTTCTTGCTGCACTGCTTATAAACCTTTGCTACTCAGATCAAACAATAAAGAACAATAGAGTGTGTAAAAGTGTGGGCAGGCATGTATGCACACACCTTACAGACAAGATGTAGCACACAGCGCTTAAGCCAACGCCTGCCTGGCCGTCACTCATTACCAGTTTCCACCTCCCCATGAGTAGAAAATTCCAGAAACACAGGTAACCTGGGCAGCTGGGTCATCTTTCCCTCACAGAACATCTCACCATGCATGTAACCAACATGAAAGTAGAAAGGGTCTCGTGCCCCTCTCTCTAAATCACAAAGTGCCCCTGTTCTGTAGACTCTCTCACTGGAGCAACATTCAAAGTCCTTTTAAATAGACTGACGCCCCGAAGTGGGAAATGAACATTTTAGTCCAGGCAGGGAAATCAAATATACAGGTAATCCTTGACTTATGATGGGGTTACATCCCAATAAATCCACTGTCAGTTGAAAATATCATAATTCGAAATGCACTTACTACACCTAACCTACTGAACATCATAAGTCAGCCTAGCCTATTAAGTGTGCTCAGAACACTTACATTATCCTATAGTTGGGCAAAATCATATAATACAATGAATACACTATAGAGTATCGGTTGTTTACCTTCATGATTGAATGGCTGACTGGGAGCTATGGCCTACAGTCTCTGCCCAGAACCATGAGAGTGTACCTCCTACACATCGCTAGCCCAGGAAAAGATCAAAATTCAAAATTTGAAGTACAAATTCTACTGAGCTTTTGCACCAGTGGAAACTCAAAAAAATCGTAAGTTAAACCATTGTAAGTCGGGGACTATCTGTACAATGATATGGCACCCAGCAAACGACAGTTTAACCTCTTTCTGGAAACAAAAAGGAATCATAATATAGGGGAATCACTTTCAACCTAGCCAATGAAAGGGAAAAGCAACAAGAAATATAGGGAAAATTTATCTTTCCTGATCTATCTCTCCTAGACCAACGAAAGAATGAAGTCTGTCAGATGATGGATACAGCACCAAGTGGCAGACGCTCCCTTAGTACCTCCCAAAAAAGATTCTCCCTTAACCCTTGTCTTGAGAACTCCAGTTCTGATAAGACAGCTGGGTAAGGCTGGGTAAGGCTGCCTGATTTCCAGCCTCCCTTGCGACTAGAGGTGGCCTTGTGAACCAGAACCAGTCAATAAGATGTGAACTGAGGGCGGCTGGATGGCTCAATTGGTTAGAGCGTGAGCTCTGAACAACAGGGTGGCCAGTTCAGTTCCCACATGGGCCAGTGAGCTGCACCCTCTACAACTCGATTAAAGACAACGAGCTGCTGCTGAGTTTCTAGAGGGGTGGCCGGATGGCTTAGTTGGTTAGAGCGCGAGTTCATAACGACAAGGTTGCCGGTTCAAGCATGGGATGGTGGGCTGCGACCCTGCAACTAGATTGAAAATGGCAACTGGGCTTGGAGCTGAGCTGCACTCTCCACAACTAGATTGAAGGTCAACCACTTGACTTGGAGCTGATGGGTCCTGGAAAAAACACACTGTTACCCAATAAAAAATTTAAAAAAAAAAAAAAAAAAAAAAAGATGTGAGCTGAGTGAACTCCGATTTTTTTCCCTCTTCTTTCTGCCAGGCATGCAAGATGCCTGGAGGCAAAACAACTATCGTATGAGCGTGACAATGAAACTCTCATACTACTAAGGATGGAGAAACAAAAGCAACCGTATTCCCCCCGAAAACAAGACTTAGCCAGACAATCAGCTCTAATGCGTCTTTTGGAGCAAAAATTAATATAAGACCCGGCCTTATTTTACTATAATATAAGACCAGGTCTTGTATAATATAGCATAATATAAGACCTGGTCTCATATTAAGTTTTGCTCCAAAAGACACATTAGAGCTGATTGTCTAGCTAGGTCTTATTTTCAGGGAAACACGGTAGATGACCTGGGTCCCCGACAGGATTGTGGACTTCCTTCCTATGGGTTCACATGAGAAAATAAAACCTCCCATTTAGCTGAGTCTCCCTAGTCAGGTTCTCTGTCACCTGCAGCTACATGTCAGCTTAAGCTGTAGAAATTTCGTCGGAATCTGGAGTCTGAGTTCTCTCTCATTATCAGTACAGTATAGTTAATAGCAGTATAGTATAGATCAGTGTGAATCTCAAATCATCTAACACATTAAGTAAATACTTTCACATCTCCAGTATATTTCAGTTGTTTTTATATTTTTTGTCAATCATTGCAATTAGGCGAACTTCATATTAAGTTCTTAAAGCGTGATTCTGAGTTCATTGCAAAACTGATTCTCTGTATATTAAATTTGCCTTTTCTCTTCTTATACCTGATAGCATTCCAAAGCTCACCTGTGGAGAGAAGGATGGAGGCGGGGAAGAGGCAAGAGTAAATGATCCTGTTTCCCCAACTTGCTCCAAACACATCCATGGAAAGAGGCAGCACCCCCTTGGAGTGTGCAACTGGCAGGGAGCACAGTTGGGTTGTTCGCCTCCTACAGAAACAAGCGCTGTAACTGCTGTAGGAGCCGTCTTTGTATACTGGACAAGTCATGGTGTTTCCATATCAGCTTTATTTCTTTGGTTGGCGCTAGTGTTCTCAACAAGACAAACTCTCCAAACTAAGCTACTGCTACCTAGGTACATCTGCTGGTCCTAAGGAATGGCAAATATTGTTCCCTCCTAACGGCCCAGCTCCACCCTCATGAGGCTTCAGGAACTTCCCCAGAGAACACCTGTAAATGTGGTACTTTGGGGATTAAGAGGGAAAAAAGATTCCACTCTAATTCCTCCAGTTATTTGAAGCTCATGTTCAGCCCCCATACTCACACACGGTTTCCATTTCTTTTGAATTTCTTCCCTTTCTTTCAAATGTTCTAATAATATGATAGAAACCTGGAGAATTACTGACCCAGTGTGATGAAGGTAGATAGGATTTTACATTGCACACACGTTAAGCCTCCATCATAATGTTAATTATCCCCATTTGCTTGAATTCTAAGGAAATCAAAACTATCTTGCATCTCAGAATACCTCTTAGAAAAAAGAATAAGTCTGCTACTAAATTAAACTATAATTAAAACATCAGGTTTACCACACTCATTCAATTAATAAAAATAAGACCTTGAGTCATAGTATGCCATACCCTAGGGTTTCTTAACCTCAACACTACTTAAATTTTGGACCAGGTAATTCTCTTGTTGGGGTGGGGGGAGGGCTGCCCAGTGCAATGAAGGAGTTTAGCAGCATCCCTGGGTAGTGACTACCAGACATTGCCAAATGTCCCCGGGGAGCAAAACTTGCCCCCCAGGTACTGCTGCTGTGCCGGAAAAGGTCTTTATCCACATCCACTTTATAGATGGAAAAACTGAAGCCCAAAAAGGCCAAGAGGCAAGCTCTACACCATGAAGCTGAATGAGTGGCCAAGACAGGGACAGCACCATGGGTGCCACTCCTTAGCCTTCATGTTCCATCACACTGAGCTGGCATGTGTGTGGGACTTTGGCTAAAGACAATGACATTTTAACTTAAAATAAGTGTTACCGAAGGCATGTTTTAAAGAACTCAACATCACTAATCAATAGTATATTAGAAATACAGGAGTGCCTCAGTTTTCGAATGTCTCCATTGATGAACATTTCAGTTTACAAACGCTATAAACCTGGAAGTAAATGCTTCAGTTTTCGAACACACCTTGGAAGTCAAACATGTCACGTGGCTTCCACTGAGTGCAAGATCCTGAGGCCCAGCTGTCGGCTGTTTTCAAACGTTTCAGAATTCAAACACTCTCCCAAAACAGATTACATTCAAATACCGAGGTACCACTGTACTGGAATGAGAAGCCTGTTAAATTTCATGGCCAACCATATGACTTTTCTCCTATACTTCCATTCAGATTAATTCAACATATTAAGCATTTTCTAGGCATCTTCAGCATTCGTCAAGCAGAGAAGAGTTCCTGCTTCAGTGCATTGGCAGGGCCATGAACTGACAGTAAGACAAGGCCCCTGTCACCATGCACATGTGAAGAGCCAAGTGCCATAAGAAAGGCTGCAGCAAAGTAATGTGGAGGCCAGAAAGGGAGAAAATTCACATTACCTTGAAAATCTGAGAAACTACAATAAGCTCACAATAAGCTCAGAGGAAGAGCAATTGAGATGGGCTTTGGGGTGCGGGGAAGGAATTCAAGGAAGAAGGAATAGCATGGAGGTAGGAAATAAGGGACCACTGAATTGCCTAAGTACCTGGAAGTTGGAGAAACTACAGTAGGCAAACAAGAAAAACTGAAGACCATATAAAGGCAGGCTTTATATGCTTCTCTGACATTTGTGTGTTTTTTTGTGTGTGTGTTTTTTTAATTAAATTTATTGGGGTGACAATTGTTAGTAAAATTACATAGATTTCAGGTGTACAATTCTGTATTACATCATCTATAAATCCCATTGTGTGTTCACCACCCAGAGTCAGTTCTCTTTCCATCACCATATATTCGATCCCCCTTACCCTCATCTCCCACCCCCCACCCCCCGCCCCCCTTACCCTCTGGCAACCACTAAACTATTGTCTGCTGACATTTGTTTTTAATTCATTAGTCAATGAGAAACCATTGAGCTTCTAAGCAGATCAACGATATAAATGATGCAGCACTTCCAGGAAATTGTTTCACCATAACTGCATAAATTAATTAGGGAAGGGGTGCCATCACTGATGTGTTGAGAAGGCTTCTGAGGCACAGTATGGCCAAGAAGAGAGAGTCCCATGAAGCCATCTGTCATTCCTGGCCTGGAGCACTAAACACAGAAAGAGGCCGTTATACCAGTATAAGTAAAGGAATAGTGAAGGCAGACCTGGGGTTGAAGTGGCAGGAATGGGACACACTGGGAAAAACATACAAGCTGATGCAGAAGCCAGCTGATGGGAGATGAGGAAAGAGGATAAAAAACCACAACCATTACCTTCTAAATCTTAGTGACTGAAAGACCAATGGTTCCATGAACAGAAACCCTGAGGTCGGGGGTAAAAAGACTGATGCGAGGAGAGAATTGAGTTTGAGATCTCAGGGGAACACCTCAGAGAAGTCCAATAAGACTTTAGAAAGAAGCGGTGGAGCTTTGGGAAAAAGATCAGGACCATGATTTAGTTCTCAAAGAAAATCAAGTTATAGATTTGGAGTCTTCTGCATCCAGTTGGCTCTTCAAGCTTTAACCACAGATCAGATCCCTAAGGAAGAGGGATGAGAGAAACAAGAGCATTAAAGAATGCTTACATTTAAGATGCAAAAGGAAGAAGGATAAGAAAAAGACACTGTGAAGGAATTTCTAACTCTCTAGGTGGAAGAAGCAGGGGAGCCAAAGGTAGGCAGCACACGTGCAAGTGCACCAGAAAGATCAAGTAAGAGGAGGCATGAGCACAAAACAAGCCTGCGGTGCCTCAGGGTTGGGTTGGTTTCCGCGAGGCGGCGGCAGCAGCACATAGGAGGTGAAAGACTGCTCGCTGGAGTCAGACAGACCTGGGTTCAGGTATGAGACCTGGGACAGGCTACTCAACTGTTGTGTGCCTCCTTTTCCTCATTAAAATGAAGATAACACCATTCTCTACATGTAAGACCTGGGAGGAGAGGCACGTACAACGCTTCACCTAGGACCTGGTCCTTTGTGGACAGCACCTGCTCCTCCTCCCCTCACCCCGCCCCTGCCACCACTGACACTTCAAAGGGCAATGACTTTGGTCTCCTCTGCACCTGGAGCAGGTGAGGGAAGCACTGAGCACAGGTCTGCACTCCTCCAGCTAGTGGTATTTGCTGAATGGTTAAACATAGGTTGTGACATGAACACACCAGAAGAACCAACCAAGAAAACATGCTCATGGGGAAGGGAGAGAGTTGGGGGTGAGGGGCTGGGGTGACAATTTAACACAATGCAGCAGGGATCAGCAAATTTTTCTAAAAAGTGCCAGGTAGGAAATATTTTAGGATTGGAGGGCCCCATGGTCCTTGTGGCAGCTGCTCCACTCTTACATCTGAAAGCAGCCTGAGACAATTCGTAAATGAATGGGTATGGCTGTGCCCCACTAAAGCTGTGTTTACAAAAACAGGCAGGGGTTAGCCTATAGGCCATACCGTGCTGACCCCTGCAATCAAAGGTGGAATAAAGCCAAATAAGACAAATGTTTATAAACCACCAACTCTAGTTGTTAAGTTTAGAGAAGAAGGTAACAGATATGAGAAACATATATTGAGACAAGACCAAATTTTAAGGATCCCAGCCAACAGAAACTCCAGTGTGACAACTGGCTTCATATATTTGGTGTTTCATTATTCTTGAAGAAGGGGAGACAAGAGTACAAAGCGATTGGCTCAAAACCATGAAAAACTCTCATGGAAAATAATAAACAAGTTAGAAAAACCCATAAGAGAAAACATTTATGGACATCCATCTACGTTGCAAACTGAGAGAATTCCAGGTCTCTGATTCCGTGCTAAGCTTTCTGGGCTGATCTGGAAAATGGAAATACTACAACCTTATTTCCTGGTGACAGGGATTTGTGCTCAATGCTCAGTGGATATGGGGGGACTACTGGACTTAAAGGAATCAGACTGGATATCAACAGTGCAGGAGTCCTAGAAAATCCCTTCATTGAGCACAGGGGATAAAAAAATCCAATGACTCTGGTCTTATCAGCATGTCATTAAAGTCTTTAGCAAGGGAGATAAGAGGGGAGGAAAAACACAATAAGCTCATGTAGGAAGAGATAAATGTGGAGGCTCAGAGCTTCAGAGAGCGGAGGGTGATCACCTACAGTCAGAGTGAGGAGAGATAAGATCTCAGCCTGCCGTGAAGAGTGGGCAGGATCTAAAAAGGCAAAGATTAGGAAAGAGTGTTCCAGGTAGAAAAACCCTGTGGACAGAGGCAAACACTCAGGTCTGCAAGCAGAGGCTACATAAAGGACCCTGGGTTGATAGAGGGGAGAGGGCAGAATGGTTATGCTGGTTATTAAAACCAATGTTCCCAAGTGAGTGAGAGGCAAGCAAAGGCGGGAGAGGATAGGAGATGACTGAGTCAAGGTGGGCAATCTGGACAGAAGAGTACATAAAGGATTAAAGGAAGGGAGATGATGGAGAAATACTACTTAGACTGTGCAGGTGAGAGGACCTGATTGAGGACAGGAAAGGAAGAGAGGAGAAGGGATCTCAGGACTGATGCAAGTGAAACTGCAGAGGAAAAAGTTAACTGAGTTATCTGATGGAGACAGAAACAAGGGGGAGGGCATGTAGGACAATGAGGAAAGGAGGGGAGGAGGGAACCAAAGGCTCACACAGTGTTCCCAAGTCTGAAATACCAGAACACAGGAGCCAAACAAAACCCTCAACGTGGGGTATGCTGCCTTGAAGGAGGAGCATTCCACGTTGCACCTGGTGATATTGACTTGTCTATGGGACAACCAGGTAGATTTTATTAAATGTGGCTGGAAATGATCCACTGGTCTCAGGAGAAGACACAGAAATGGAAACAGGGATTTAGGCATCATCTACAGAGATGGGTGGGCTCAAACAGGACCACCAGGGAGAGAAGGGTGCAGAGCACAGGTGTCACCTATCTTGAATCAGCAACATCCAGAGGGAGGAAGGATGAGGCAATTGGACAGTAAGCAGGGGGCAAAGAAGCACAAGGATGTATTATGGAGGCCAACAGCAGGGCAAGTCAGGATAGAAGGCAATTGGAGAGAGGGAAGCACAGGAGGAAAGGGACAACCTGGCAGCCTGTGCCCACAGTCTTTCAACACAACTGGAAAAAACACCACTGGAAGGAAAGGAAGCAAGGCTGGAGCTGCCTTCACCCAAGCGGGCACTAAGCAAAATGGACATGCAGGCTTAAGAAGAACAGTAAAATGGAAGCAGATTTTTCTGAGGATAGGAAGACAACTCAGAATTTATAAGCTGAAGAGAAGGCTTACATGTAAGGAGGAGACAGAGGTAGTAACTGACATAGCAGCATCTCAGGACTGTGGGCCCCAGATGCCTCATTATCAGGACTGATCAGAGATTCTGATCATCTCACAATCAGCCCACTGTCACTGTTTAGACACTACAGTGGTTTCTTTAATTTGTGGTTTCTGCTTCCAACTCCAATTTCCCCTTTTCTGATAGCCTTTTCCTTCCATTGCAGATTCCGTGAGCTACTAATCCCCAATGGTGTTTCTGCAGTAAGAAGCTCACAGCAAAATGTCACTGACACAAGCTGCCATCTAAATGTGCTGTATTTGTGTGTAATCTTGTCCGTGGAGGGCTCTTTTGTCTAGTTATAGCAAACCGTCTGCTAAATCAGAAATAAAGATCTAGGAAATGCCACAAAAACAAGCAGCGATGCAAAAGATGGCATTCAACTTTTCCCAAGTTTCAGGGTATTAGATACTTTCCAAACTACTGTTGGAAATGAAATGAAAATCATTTTTTTCTGAATATGTCTCCCAAGGAAGAAAGATGTTAATGTCTCTTTCACTCATTCCATTACTGTCAGGTCAGTAACATCATTAAATTCGGCAAGTTACTTCTTTTGGATATTAAATCATCTCCTTACTTCACTCGCAACCAGAGTGCTAGCAACTCAATTTTCCTTAAAATTGCTAGTTTTCCCAGGGTGTAGTTTATCCAAGCCTGGTTTTCTTCACTGCTACTTCTATTTACAAGTAATGTAATTCTAATTTTTAAAGTACCACTTCTGCAACCAATACTAAAACTCAAGTCAATAAGATGGGACATGAAATGCAAAATCAAAAGGTAAAATTATAGACAGTCCCAAAGGCAGAAAAAGGAAGGATAAGCCATAATATCTAACAAAATGATGCAAATTAAAGGCCCAAAAAGGAAGAAAGGAAAAAAGGAAAGAAAATGATAAAATTAAAAGAAAAAAGGAAAAGAAACATACTGAAAATTTTCACTAGCCCCCATCAATTTAGAGAGAAGATGTGGAAATAGATCTCCTTGAAATGCTTTCCTCCTCAGATGCTGTGGTGCTGCCAGCTTTAGTCAGCCCTGTACTTTCTCTGTCTCCCACATGGTTACAATGGACACAATGCCAACGCACAGTAGGACAAGCCACTTGTGTACATAAGGATCTGAACCCTATTTCTGGCTTTTCTGGCACAAGCTGCTTTGGGCAGTAATCATACTTCTTCACACAAGGAAGAAATGACTTCCACTGACTGTATGAGACTGTTTTAAGAAACAAAGTCAGAGCAACAATACTTCAAATAGAAAAACAATTGTTTGTATCATTTCACTTATTGCATGTTTATGTCATCATTAGATATGAGCCAAGGTCTAAAAGCCAAGGGCAGAGAAAATCCACAAGAAAGCATATGGAGCTGGAAGGTATATGACATAATAAAGATTCAGTTATTACTTTAAAAAAAAAAAAGGTGTGGAAATAGATATAGCCTAGAAAAGTCAAGCAAAATGGCATTTGGCAGGGATGAGTTTTAACAATCACCATGATAGCTCCAGGTTCAGAGGCCAAGAAAACTGCCAGAGCTTGTTATTTGGGCACCTCCATGTAAACTGAGGAAATGTTTCGAGTCTGAGTATACCCCCACCCATGGAAACGGATGCATCTCTATCTCTGAGGGGGTGAACCTTGGTTTAAGACATTTAATCAGATCTCAGAAGAGATACCACAGATCAAGTCATTCAAAAAAGGCTGCACTCAGGTTCAACCAAGCTCCATCCAACCTACCTTTCACCTGCCATGCACCTTTAGCCCACAGAAAATTTAAATGTATATAATACTCATGTCTTCAAATTACAGCTCAGAGAGGAAAGCAAGCAAGTTTCATTTAAGAGGGGGAGAGTATCATGGAGAAATCAGCTTCACTTTATTAAAACAAAGAAGTCTAGATAGAGCTATCCATGCTAAGCTGAAGCAATATAATAAACAGTAAGCAAATGTGCAAACATACCACAAACAAGTTCATAGTATCCTTTAGAAAATTTGTGATGGATGCAATCAGAAAGAAAACATAACTGGAAAAACAAAAGTAAATTTCCCATGAGGGGAAATGCTCAGTAGTAATCAAAATTGATATAAGGACAGTCAAACAGTGGCACAGAACAAAGTGCAGAAATAGGCACACACATATACAGTCAGCTGATTCTCAACTGAGTTAGCAAATGTTGATGGAATAACTGAATATTCAATAGAAAGCAAAACGGACTCTGACTCCTACCTCATGTCACACACAGAAGTTAACTTGAAATATTAATAGATTATAGGCATAAACACAAAAACTACTACAAAACTTCTAGATGAAAAGATGAGAAAATACCTTTGCAAACTGAGGGTAGGCAAAGATTTCTTAAATAGAACACAGAAAGCAATACCATTTTTTTAAACTGAGAAATTAAACTCAAAAACTTGTGCTAGGAAAAAGATATGTTTAAGAAAATATAAAGGCAAGCAATAGACTGAAGAAGAAAACATGCACAATATGTATATCTGAGAGAGAAACCACATGTGTGTGTGCGCGCACACACACACACACACAGTCAAAAACACAATTGTTAAATTGAAATGGACCACTAGAAAAGATCAAATAACTCAAAAGGGGCAGGAAAGAAGAAATAAGAACAAAGAGCGGAGGGAACAAAGAGAAAACAAATGAAATGGTGTGCTTAAAGTATATCAATAATTACATTAAATGTGAATGGTGTAAACACACCAATTAAAAAGAGATCAATAAGAGCTGAAATTTTAAAATAACCCAATTATGTGCTATCTACAAAAAACTCATTTCAAACATAATTATATCAATAGGATAAAAGTAAAAGGTCAAAGAGCTACACCACATAAACATAAATCAAAAGAAAGCTGGAGTAGATATATTAATATCAGACCAAGTAGAGTTCAGACAACTGCCAAGGAAAAAGAGGAACATTATATAATAGTGAATTGGTCAATTTATCAAGAAAATACAACTTTCTAAATGCATATGCACCTAATAATAGACACAAAATACATGAAAAAGGACTGGAGATGCAAGATAGCAGAGTAGATCAACACTGTGCTTGCTTCATCCCATGAACACACCAAAATTACAAGTAAAATATAGAACAATCAACCAGGAAAACCATCTGAAGTCTAGCTGAACAGAAGTTTTATAACTAAGGATATAAAGAAGAAGCCACGTTGAGACTGATAGGAGAGGTGAATATACGAAATGGGCTGCTCCCAAACCTCCCTGTGGAGAATGAAAATCGTGAGGACTATCTCAGCCACAGAGGTTCCTCCAGAGAAGTGAGGAACCCCAACCCCATACCACGTTCCTCAGCCAAGAGTACTGGTGCTGGGAAGAGGAGCCCCCACAACATCTGGCTGTGAAAATCAGTGAGGATCTGACCATCCAGGTGGGACAGAAGGCTGTAGGAAACACAGATGTCTTCATAAAGGGCCCAGGCACAGACTCACTCACTTGTAGGCACTCACCCTGAGCTCCTGCAGAGGGACAGTGATTCCGGGGTTGTCAGAGACATACAGGGAAAGACTGAGTTGTACAGCTTCTAGATGAGGACTGGAGGAACAGTTGCCATTTTCCCTGTGTGGAGTCCTTCTCCTGTGCAGCCAGCAGTAGGATGCCATCTTTTCTGTGTTGAGCCCTTGCCCATATCCATGGCCAAATCTGAATCTGAATTGATCTGGTGAGCTCCTTTTGCTCCACCTTGGTGACTCACTGAGACCCCACCACACCAAACTCCACATCATCGGAGGCTTTATCAGTGACTATGGGAGCTGGCAGCTGGTAGCAGGACTCAGTGTCCAGGTGTTCTGATGAGCTACCAAGACCCAGTACTGGTGGCAGTTATCCTCAGTTCAGCATAGCCTCTCCCACACACCTCCAAGTGCAGCACAGGCAGAGACCAACTATGGATCGCTTTGTAGCTCCTACCAGGTAGTCCCCAACCAGTCACAGGCAGTGTCTGACCTTGGACTGCACCAGAACCCCTTGCAAGAGGCCCAGAACAACCATACTTGGAGGTTGGCTTCAGACCACAGCAGAGCACTGCCCAATTAGCACCACAAGTGGCACACCCTAAGGGCGATGTCAACAGGCACCAGAGCCCCATGGAGGGAATCCCACTCCATGGGGTAAGCCTCCCACACAGCAACCCATAAGCTGTGGAGGTGGCCAAACCCCATAGCCAGTCAGCCTGAGGGTCAATCCCACCTACTAATGTGCCAATAACAATCAAGGTTTAACTATAACAGGAGGGCACACACAACACACGCAAGGGACACTCCCGCAGCACACAGCACAGGTGATCAGGGAAACTGTGCCACTAGGTACCACAGGACACCTACTACATAAGGCCACCCAGCAAGACTGGGAAACATAGCAGATCTACCTAATACATAGAAACAAACACAGAGAGCCCGCCAAAATGAGAAAACAAAGAAATATATCCCAAATAAAAGAATAGGGAAAAACTCCAGAAAAAGAACTACACAAGATGGAGGCAAGCAACCTGCCAGACAGAGTTCAAAAAAATGGTTATAAGGATGTTCAAGGAACTTAATGAGAACTTCAACAAAGAGATAGCAAGCATAAAAAAAGGACATAGAAATCATAATAAAGAACCAGTCAGAAGTGAATAATACAATAACTTAAATGAAGACTGCACTACAAGGAATAACCAGCAGACTAGATGAAGTAGAGGATTGAATCAGCAATTTGAAAGACAAGGTTGCAGAAAACACCCAATCAGAACAGCAAAAAGAAAAAAAAATAATAGAAAATGAAAATCGTTTAAGAGACCTCTGGGACAACATCAAGTGTACCAACATTCACATTACAGGGCTGCCAGAAAAAGAAGAGAACAAGCAAGGAATTGAAAACATATTTAAAGAAATAATGACTGAAAACTTTCCTAACCTGGTGATGGAAACAGACATACAAACCCAAGAAGTGCAGAGTCCCAAACAAGATGAACCCTAACAGGCTCACACCAAGACACATAATTAAAATGACCAAAGTTAAAGAAAAAGAGAGAATCCTAAAAGCAGCAACAGAAAGGCAACTCGTAACTTATAAGGGAACTCCCATGAGATTGTCAGCTGATTTCTCAACAGAAACTTTGCAGGCCATAATTGATCGGCACAAAATATTTAAAGTGATGAAAAGCAAGGACCTACAACTAAGAGTACTCTACCCAGCAAGGTTATCCTTTAGAATGGAAAGAAAGATAAAGAGCTTCCCAGACAAGAAAAAGCCAAAGGAGTTTATCACACCAAACCAGTATTATAAGGAATCTTAGAGGAACTTCCTTAAGAAGGAAAAAATAAATAAGATAAAAAATATAAATAATAAAATGGCAATAACTATATATCTATTGGCAGTTACTGTCAATGTAAATGGCTTAAATGCTCCCATCAAAAGACCTAGGGTGGCTGAATGGATAAGAAAACAAAACCCTTATAAATGCTGCCTATAGGAGACTCACTTCAGATCAAAAGATACACACAGACTGAAAGTAAAGGCACGGAAAAAGGTATTTCATGAAAATAGAAATGGGAATAACAACAACAAAAAGCTGGAATAGCAATACTTATACCAGACAAAATAGACTTTAAATCAAGGACTATAACAAGAAACCAAGAAGGACCCAGTAATTCCACTTCTGGGTATTTATCCAAAGAAACCCAAAACACTACTTCAAGGGGACAGGTGCATCCATATGTTCCTTGCAGCATTATTTACAATGGCCAAGATATGAAGGCAGCCTGGTGATCATCAATGGAAAAATGGATAAAGAAGAGGTGGTACATATGTGTAATGGAATATTGCTCAGCCATGGAAGGAATGGGTTCTTGCCATTTGTAGCAGCACGGACAGACCTGAAGGGTATTGTGCTAAGTGGAGTATGTCAGACAGAGAAAATCAGATGCAATGTGATTCTGCATATATGTGGAATTTAAAGAACAAAATAAACAAACAAACAAAACAGAACAAAATAATGGATACAGAGAACATTTTGAAGGTTGCCAGATGGGAGGGGGATTGAGAGGGTGGATGAAAAAGGGGAAGGGATTCAGAAGTACAAATTGGTCATTACAAAGTAGTTATGGGGGTGTAAGGTGGAACATAAGGAATATAGTCAATAATATTGTAATAAAAATGTTAGATGGGTACTAGATTTGTTGGGGTGATGGTTGGGGGGCAGCGTGAAAAAGGTGAATACATTGAGAAACAGAAATTGGTAGCTACAAAATAGTCATGGGGATGTAAAGTAAAGCATAGGTAATATAGCCAATAATATGGTAATTAACTATGTGCAATGTCAGGTGGGTTCTAGACTAGTCAGGGGGATCACTTACTAAATTATACAAATAGCCAACCACTATGCTGTACACCTGAAATCAATATAAAATAATATTGAAGGTCAATTGTAATTAAAAAATTTAAAAAGTGGGGGAAAAGATGAAGAGCAATAAGAGGTCCAAATTTCCAGGTATAAAACAAGTGCGTCATGGGGATGTAATGTATGGGGAATATAGTCAATAATATTGTGATAGCACAGTATGGTGTGAGATAGTTGCTAGACTCATCACGGTGATAACTTCTTTAGATATACAAATGGTGAATAACTATGGTGTATCCCTGAAACTGATATAATGTTGTATATTAGCTATATTTTTAATAAAAAATCTTAAGAAAATAAAAAAGAACAGAAAGGAGAAATAAACAAATCCACAAGTATAGTTGGAAACTTCAATACTAGTCTCTTAATAGTAAATGGAATTGGTAAGAAAATCAGCAAGAACATAGAACTGAACACTAGTATCCAACTGGAACTAATTAACATTAATAGAATACTCCATCCCACAAGAGTAGAATACACACTTATTTCAAGTGCACATGGAACATTCACCATGATAGACCATATCATGAATCATAAAACAAATCTTCATATAAAATAATTGAAATAATACAAAGCATAGTCAATGATTGTAATGGGATTAAATTAGGAATCAATAATGGAAAGATGACAAGAAAATCTTTAAACATTTAGAATTTCAGCAGCACAATTTTAAGTAATCTATGACTTAAAGAGGATGCCTCAAAAGAAATGGCAAAATATTTTTAATTAAAAAAATTAAGACAACAGTGTATCAAAATTTATGGGATGCAAACAAAGCAGTGCTTCAAACAACATTTAGGTTATTAAATGCTTATATTAGAAAAGAAGGTATCAAATCAATAGTCTTAGTTTCCACCTCATAAAACTAGAAAGTGAAGAACAAAATAAGGAAGGCAAGCAGAAGGAAGGATAAAAATTAAAAATTGAAAACAAGAAAGAGAAAAATCAATGAAACCAAAAGTCAGTTCTTTGAAAAGAAAAATCAATAAAATTATAAATCTCTAGAAAGGTTGAGAGAGAAGACACAAATTACCAGTACAAGGAATGAAAGAGGAGACATCACTACAGACCTCAAAGACATCAAAAACAATAATGAGGCAATACAACAATAAAAAAATAAATAAATAAAAAAACTGGGGGCAGGCTCCGTCGCTCAGGCGGTTAGAGCTCCATGCTCCTAACTCCGAAGACTGTCGGTTTGATTCCCACATGGGTGAGTGGGCTCTCAACCACAAGGTTGCCGGTTCAACTCCTCAAGTCCTGCAAGGGATGGTGGGCTCCGCCCCCTGCAACTAAGATTGAACATGGCACCTTGAGCTGAGCTGCCGCTGAGCTCCCAGATGGCTCAGTTGGTTGGAATGCGTCCTCTCAACCACAAGTTTGTCGGTCCAACTCCCACAAGGGATGGTGGGCTGTGCCCCCTGCAACTAGAAAAACGGCAACTGGACCTGGAGCTGAGCTGTGCCCTCCACAACTAAGACTAAAAGGACAACAACTTGAAGCTGAATGGCACCCTCCACAACTAAGATTGAAAGGACAACAACTTGACTTGGGAAAAAGGCCTGGAAGTACACACTGTTCCCCTTCCCCAATGAAATCTGAAAAAAAAAAAACGAATGGACATGATTCTTTCAATGTGAATAAAGTTAATCAATTCCTAATAAATAACAAACTATCAAAACTCACTCATAATAAAAAAGATATACAGAATAGTCCTATAACTATTAAAGAAATTGAATCTGTAATTAAAATCCTTCTGAAGAATAAATCTCTAGGTCCAGATAGTTTCACTAGCAAATTCTACCAAATGTTTAAAAAAGAAATAACTCCAATTCTACACAGATTTTTCTAGAAAATGAAAGAGGGACTACTTCTCAACTTATTTTATAAGACCAATATTACCTTGATATCAAAACCAAAGAAAGTATAAAAACAGAAAACTACAGACCAATATCCCTCATAAACATAGATGCAAAAATCCTCAACAAAATACTAGTTTAAAAATCCAGTTACATACAAAAAACGAATAATACAGCATAGACAAGTGAAGTTTACCCAGAAATGCAAGACTAGTTCAATATGCAAAAATGAATCAATCCAACATATTAACAGTATAAAGAAGAAAAAATACATGACCTTATCAATTGCCAATTGTGGAAATTCAACATCTATTCATGTCAAAGTCTCAGCAACTACAAATAGAAGGGAATGTTTACATTCACCACTCCTATTCAATATTATACTAGAAGTCTTAACCAGTGAAATAAAGCAAGAAAAATAAACAAAAGGCAAACAGATCAGAAAGGAAGAAAGAAAGCTATCTCTATTTGCAGATGACATAATTGTCTATATAGAAAATCTCAAGGAATCTATAAAGCAAACAAACAAAAAACACAGACTTGCTTATATCACATGCTTATGAGAATGAGCAACAGCAACTTTTACACACTGCTGGTAGGAATGCCAAATGACACAACCACTCTGGAAAACACTTTAACAGTTTCTTATAAAGTTAAACATACTCTTGCCACAGGGCTCAGCAAACTTGTCCCTAAGCATTTACCCATGAGCAGAGTACAGCAAACTACAGCCCTCGGGCCAAATCTAGCAGCCAGCCCCAACTCAGTCAGGCTCATTTGTTTATGTACCGTATAGTTTTTGGCTACTTTCTGCTACAGAATTCAGTCGCAATAGATAGTTAGTCTGCAAAGTATTTACTATAAAGCCCTTTAAAGAACAAGTTTGCCAATATCTGCCCTTGATAAGAGAAAACTTAACACAAAAACCTGCATCCATACAACGTTCATAACAGCTCTACTGATAGTCTCAAAAACTGGAACCAACCCAAATGTCTATCTTCAACAGGTGAATGCATAAACAAACCGTGGTACATCTCTACAATGGTATACTACTCAACAATAAATAGGAACAAACTATTGATACACACAATGATTTGAATATCTCAAAGGCATTAAGCTGAGTGAAAGAACACAGTCTCAAAAGGTTACATACTGTACAACTCAATTGTATGATATACTCAAAAAGACAAAATAATAGTGACAAAGAGCAGATTGCTGGTTACCAGGGTTTACATGTGGGGGGTTAGATACAAAGGGACTTTGGGGGTGGGGGGTAATGAAACTATTCCGTATGCTGATTATAGTGGTAGTTACACAAATCTGTATGTGTTAAAAGTCACAGTACTGTATACACTGAAAAACAAAGTCAATTTTACTGTGTTAATTTAGAAAGTAAAACTTTAAAAAGACAAGCTTTGCTTCTAATATAGCCTCCTATATATTTATTCCCTTCCAGTATCTGAAGATTAACATAGTCTTAACATATAAATGTATGGTACAACTATTTTGTTGTTGACATTTATTTTCAGCTTCAACCCTTATTCTGTTTTCAATTAAATGAAAAGCCTGGAACAACAGAAGGAGTCCAGGAACTTGAACCCATTGTGGTTGAATTCATGATAAAGCCACACAAGAAACTGTTTCAGAAGACCCCAAGATAACTCATATTTTAAACAATTCATCTCATAATTATATTCACCTAGAGTTATAGAACTGCTAGAGGCAAATCAGCTGAAGTCCATTCCCAATTTAGGTCCTTTCCTCCACTTTCTCAGAATGTTCTGTCAACAATGACAAAAAAGCAAGTAGTACAAGTTTCCAGCCTGAGAAGGAACAGGAAGGCATTGGGCTGGTCTGAAAACTCAGACCTGCCATTAAACAGCTGTGTGTTCTTGGCCAAGTCATTCAACCTCTCCATGGCTCAATTTCCTCATTCACAAAGGAAGACCCCCAAGATCCTTTACATTCCTTTTCAGCTCAAATTGAGTTCATGTTATTATCCATGAATGCATTAACCAAAATGTCTATGAACCACATTTATTAAACATTAAAAAGAAAACTGATAAAAAAAAGCATTTATGCCCAAAAGAAAGTCATAAAAGGAATATTCTTAGCCTTTTTATGAAATGTAAACAGGAAAACTATTATTTTCCCTCATTATCCCTTCCTTTCAAAAGGAGCTAGAGTCTAATGCTCTCTGAATGTCCATCCTACCAACCTCTAAAATCACCTATGGAGGATTCTGTTCAACAATTCCTGAGCACTCACGTACAGTGGGGATTACATTTACACCCTCATTCTGGGGCTACATTAGGCAGTCAAGTTCAATGTAAATTGTGGAGGTTGTAGACTAGGCCTCCTGGCAAAACTGATAGAGGGATTTATGTTTCCTGTACCCCACGGATATTATGAAAATAGCCAGAGGGACCTAGAGGGTATTATGCTAAGTGAAATAAGTCAGACAGAGAAAGACAAATACCATGATTTCATTTATATGTGGAATCTAAAGAACAAAACAAATGAACAAACAAAACAGAAACAGACTCATAAATAGAAACTGATGAAAAGGTGAAGGGATTAAGAAGTACAAATTGGTAGTGACAAAATAGTCACGGAGATATAAAGTCCAGCATAGAGAATATAGTCAATAATGTTACAACTATGTATAGTATAGTTGTAGTAGACTAATCAGGGAGATCACTACATAAATTACATACATGTCTAACCACTATTCTGTACACCTGAAAATAATATAAAATAATACTGAATATCAACTGTAACTGAAAAAATAAATAAATAATTTAAAAAATAGAAACATCCTTGTATTTTAAGATTAAAAATGAAAATAGCCAACAGATTAAAAACCCACCACCAGTTGTGAGTATTTGGAAAATCTAGCGGCAAGTAGAGAAGATACATATTAAGGCTATGAAGAAGAACCTCCGTCCAGCTGGCAACAAAACATTGTATTTACATTTCTCTTTGAGTTGTATGCTCAAAGGTTTAAAAGGAAAAGACAACAACCCCACACAAATTTGTAACTAGTCAATCTGTATAAGTGTTGTTGCTTCTAATTAAGATAACTTCTGAAATGGGTAGCATGATTCATGATGCTAAGAACTTCCTGCCAACAGTATTAAATTGTAATATTTCTTTTATCCTTTGAGCCCTTGCTAAAATGAGATGTAAATGATTCACTTCAACCAGAAATAAACAATTCCTCAGGGTGTTTTACTACAATTGATGGCTCACGGCAAAAAAAAATTAAAAAGAAATCCACAGTGCTGAAGAATCATTTCAACTACCAGGGAATTGGGACATATCCATTTATTTGTAGTGAGACAAAATGAAATACACAAAAGAACTGAAAGTCAGAACTCTGGAGACAATTCTCTAACCTATGACATATCAAAAGAAAATTTTTACCCATTTGAATCTATCAAAGTAAAAAAGTTTGTGCAACAAAATAATAGGCCAAAAGGTTGAAGAAAATATTTACATGAAATAGAACAAAGTATGATATCTACACTTCATAAAATTCTCAAATTCATAAAAAATACCAGAGCAACAAGAAATGAATGAGCAAAATATACACGCACAATTCACAGAAAAGGAAATAAACACTTGAAATGTTCAGTCTCAATACTCAAAACGTGAGTGATCCTCATGCTCAGTAGAACGTGCCCATCTCCCTCTCCATCCCCCTCATGCCCCAGTGCACCCCACCAATACCAGTGACCAATACACCTTCAAAGTGCTAGTTGCACTGGAAATGTTTACAATCCCATCTGCAAACAATACTGCAACATGACTCATTAAAGGATCTCCACCGTAGTGAAACTGTGGAATTTTGGAGCACAATGATTGGGTAATGTTTCGGTACTTTATTGGCTAAAAGATGTTAATCTCAAATATAACTGAATCAGAAATATGGGTAAATGTTTATAATGATTAAAAACTTGCAAGTACACCAAAATTACATTAAAGTACGGATACATATTTTAATATCCCCAAATTTTAAAGGTCAACCAGTATTGAAATCGGTAAAATAACGTAAGGTATTTCTATAGAATACTACGCAGCCAGGACAAAGAATGCAGTAGGTCTGCATGTTCTGGCATGCAAAAATGTCTAGGATACGTTATTGAGGGGAAAAAAAGGAAGGTGTGGGGCAATATGCATAGTATGACCATATTTTTGCGTAAAAACTATAACTGTCATTTATGTATATGTACGTACATAAAAAATCTGGAATTATGTATTTCAATTCATTAACACTTACAAAGTATGCTTGAAAGCTTTAATTTTTAATGTTTTTCCTTCTCATACCATATTAACTTTTAAATTTAAAAAAATCAATTGTATATTTAAAAATATCAAAGTGAAATATGCAAAAACTTAAAATGTTAAAACAGTGAAATTACAGATGATATAAATTATCCTTCATAGGTTTATTTCTAAGTAAAAGTTTGTTTTAGAAACAAGTAGCTGTAACAGGTGAGAATAAGAATCCACTATTTTATTGTTATTCTGATTCATTGGCAGGCTGGTCATAGCTATCCACTTGAAGATTCCTACAGAGTTCAGGAAGCTTCTATGATGTGTTGGTGAAAGCCTGTGAGAACACAAAAAGCAACACCCCCAAAGGACCAGCAGAACTTGCAGTAAAGAAAATATTCAGCAGTGTTCACTGTTCCAACTTAATAGCTCTAGGGTCACAAAAACCTAGTTTCTAATTCAGGATTCTTTTTGCTGTGGAGAACAAAAGCAACCTGAAAGGCCTTTGTGTACTTTTATTTAAATGATAACTTCTCCCACCAGCACTATGCTGAAAGGTAGTCAGCGTATAAATCTAAAAATTATATATTTTTAATGAGTTTTCAGAACAAATATCCTGGCTTTGTTCTGAGTATTGACCCAAGCAAAACAACTGTCATGCTAATGGAAGAAAAGTAGAAAGCACATTCCAAAGCAGGAGAGGACAATAAAAATCACTTATGCTTTTGTGAAGCTCTGGTTTGCAAAGAAACTCAAAATACTTCAACAAGAATGAGGACAACAGGCTTCAAAATCTGAGTCCGGGAAGACAATCCAAGTCCCCCACCTTCCCCGTACTGAGCACCGACCCTGTGATGCAGACTAAGGCACAGGGTAACTCTGAAGCAGCTCTGGGTGTGCCACCATCCATGCCACTCCATGAACAGGTAGGGGTAGGCAGGGACCTCACTCACTCACTCTTTCCTGCTGGGATGCACCATCTCCTGCTGGCATGTTAGCATATTCACTCCTCAAATATTTGCCAAGTGCCTTCTTTTTGTTCTAAGCTTTGAGGTCGCCCAGGTGAAAAAGACTTGCAAGTCCCTGCCATTGTTCTCAGGAAGCTTACATTCAAGCAAAGGGAAACAAGTAATTAGTTAAAAAGACAATAAAGACAAGAAAAATCCCTCACATAACGTAAATTTTAGGAAGAAAACAAAACAGGGCGATCTGATGAAGTAATATGGGTGGGCTACTTTAGATGGGGGTCAAGGAAGGCCTCTCTACAGAGGGGGTATTTGAGGAGAGACCCAAACGAGGGATCTGCGCAGGCTGAAGAACCACGAGGGGTAGTAAGCAGAGAAAGAGCAAGCGAAGAGTTCCTATGAGGTCCGAAGGGTACAGAGGTCAGACCACTCAGGATCTGAGGTCATGGTGAAGAGTTTAGATTTTCACTTAAGTACAATGGAGAACCACTGGAAGATTTCAAACTAAGAGAGTGGAAAGATTTAGTTTATAATTCAAAAAGATGATTGACCTGTTGGGGTGTGGGGGGGGAGGTAAACCAGCTTGGAGGGGACAAGATACAGGGCTTTTAGGAGGCCATGGGAATGGTATAGACCGAAGCAGCAGGGATAGCAAGGAATGGGAGAATTAGGGACATATTTTGAATGACTGCTAACAGACTGGATACAGGGATAAGAAAAGGGGGTAAATCAACATCGAAAACATTATTTTGAAAGGAACTGTTTTCTAAACAAAAACAATTACATTCCTGACCCCCACATCAGCAGTGCGTGCTTGAGGACATCTCTCTGTAGTGGTACTGATTTGCCTGATCTTCCAAACATGTTCACCTGGTAACCCAGAGCCAGCATTTGAAAGTCAGTCCATGGCGTAGAGAAGCAAGAGAAACCAGTCCCTTAGATCAATCCAAATCAGACCCTCCTAGCTCCGCACTTTCAAATGCTGAGCAAGGTAATCACACGCATACCCAGGGGGATTGCTGACGATCTCCAAAACAACTGCCCTGTCACTTAAAAAAAAAAAAAAAAAAAGTAGTTTTTATCCTGATAGTTCGGAAATGAGAGGAGACTTTGGGAAAAGTACTTCTTCACATACAAATGCATCATTTTCACCATGAATAAATGCAGAAGAATTTATTTCATTCAGCTGGCGAATGAAATATCCACCCATATTCATGTTCCCAAACAATGGCTTCAGGCCACAGCACATCCTCATTCCCCAGAGTTCTTCCAGCAGGTCTGGATGAAGCTCACACAGTGGGATCTGAAAACATAAACTTTTGGGCTCCTTCATTTTTCAGGTAGGACACAGCAACACTTGTTAAATTTCAAGAGTCTTACGATGACCTCAGAGAGCCCTTCACAATATATAATCCATTTAAATTCTATAGAATGAGACCAATTTAACTTTTTTCATTCAGACATTAAGCAAATGTATACACAGCTCACACACCTACACACTCTTGAAAAAGCATTTTGCCAATCCAAATTTAGGAGCTGGGAGGCTCTAGCTCTGCATATTTTCTAGAGAACTATGTGATTTTTAAAAAGTGGTGGTTTTTTTTTTTAAAGGATCTCTGAGTTGGAAATAGAATTTTACACAGTATTTCAAAGAGGTACTCATAGGTTTATTACTTTTCATTCATTTGATATTCATTCTTGGAACCAATGCACAATCATGTTATATAGTTTCTACTTCTTTAAGATGGATGTTTGAACTGGCAAGAATGGGACCTCTTCGCAGATAAAGATGTAAGGAAAAGTCAATGGATGACTGGATAAAGAAGATGTGGTACATATATACAATGGACTACTGGTCAGCCATTAAAAAATGATGACATATTCCAGTTCATGATAACATGGATGGACCTTGAGAGTATTATGCTAAGTGAAATAAGTCAGACAGAAAAGGACTAGAACCATATGATTTCACCCACAAGTGGGATATAAAACTGAAAGTAACAAACTCATACAGTATGGTGGTTACAAGACAGGAAGGGGGTGGGGGAGGGTAGAAGAGGGTAAAGGGGTCAAATATATGGTGATGGAAGGAGACTAGACTTTGGGTCGGGAGCACACAATGCAATATACAGATGTACTACAGAATTGTACACCTGAAAGTTAAATAATATTAACCAATGTTACCCCAATACATTTAATTAAGTTTTAAAAAGGACAAGAAGGATATATGCCATATTCATAAAAGTGGGTATCTGTAATTACATTGGACGCAAGGTCAGAACGGGGAGGTTGATGAAAAACACAACTTTAGCTTTATCTGTAATGTTCTGTTCACAAGATAATTTCTCATAGAATTTCAATTTCTGTATGCATACAAAAAAAAAAAAACTACCTCTAAATATAATTAAAATGTTAGTAGTGGTCCATTCTGGGATTTGACAGGTGAGTAATTATTACTCTCCCCTTTATATTTATCTCCTAGGAAGAAAGAAAAGACGGGACAAAAGGCGTAATTTATTTGTTTTAATCTCTTTGCGTTACTGACCTGAAACCCACCAGTACTCCCAAGACATATCAGATCATGGGTTTCAAAAGAGTGAGAGAGAACAAGGAGTTTTCCAAGAACTTTCATAATGCTTTATACCTAATAACCAAGTTACAGATTCTCTGGGCCATGCCTTGTAGACTTGGGGCTGTCTGCCCAGCCGACAAATCCCCGCTTTCTCTGGGAACCAGCATGCACCAAGCCCACTCTGGAGGGTGTATGGTGGTGACAGTTTCCTCCCTGCTACCGCTGACATTGTGGCTTAAATCAGGCACCCATCGCAGGCCAATCAGCCTCTCTGCCCTGGAAACCCCAGATTGGGTCTGCAAAACTGTTCCATCTTTGTGTGACTGACCCTCTCTTGTAGGTAGCCATACTTCACTGTGTTTCCTAAGGAATGACGGAAGCCCGGCCGCAGAGAAAGAAAAATTAAACAGACCCACAGAAAGGCACAGAGGCAGGAGATAGTGGCTGGAGTTCTGGTGGCTTTCCAGGGCCTGAAAGGGTCTAGGATCCTGGCGCCAAGCTCCAGGTCCTCTGTAGGAATAAAGCTTATGATTAAGCCCTGATTTTAACTTAAGAGAGACTGGGCTGCTTTCTGTTACTCAGAAATTTGTTAGTCCTACTATTTCAAAGCCTGCTGGGCGCCCCTTCCCCCAAGGTTTCTGGTCTGGTTAGTAAGATAAACATGACAACAGAATTCAGCAGAGGTCCCAGAAGCTCATCAAATTCAAAATTCCTCATTAACTTCTTGCTTCTCCCTAAAATTTCAAAGATAATGAATCCTTGTGGGAGGCCCTGGTTTTGGCTATTTGGACAAGTGTTGCATTATGTTCATTCATCACTCACACAAAGAGATGAATCTGGAGAGTGACATCTTGGAAGCTATGGCCATGGTTTCTAAAATGTGCACCACCGGTCCCTGTCTGCCTGGGTGTCCCTGCTACAGGCTCCATTTGAAGCACCATCAGGAGGACTGCACTGATGTTCCCCATGCCAGGCACAGATGTTGGATGCTCTGCACACACCCTCCTGCATCTGCCTGCATCCTCCTTCCACCCGGCAAGGCAGAAATCACCCCCGTCCCTCAGGTGAGGAAGAGGAGATGCTGTGACATTAAGCCACATGCCCAGGCAGCTGAGCTAGTAGGTGGCAAAACCAGGACACTGCACATCTGATTCCTGCCCTTCCCACCACACCAGCTCCCCAGACGCTCCAGAAGCTATCCAGGAAGCCTTCCTGCCTCCACATCCCAAGGCCACTCTGACAGGTGAGCACCCAGCCTGACCAACCTGCTGACCTGCAGTAACCCTACAGGCACAGTTCCATCTGAAGGACCCAAACAGTGTCATCCCACCACCACCACCACCCATTTCTGTTTCCTGACTCCCCTCTTCTCCCACCTGTATCATGGTTTTTTTCATGGAGATTGCGTGCCCATGAATTCCTCCATAAACTCCAGGTCTGGATTTCTCAAGCCAGCATTCCTCGTGAGCAGCAAAGACAGGCTTTCATAAGGGCTAGTGCATCTTCATTCTTGTTACCATTTTATCTCCGTGTGGAAAAATTAATATGGAACCACACAAGATGCCCACTGCTCTGACTACCCTTTCCCCAGCCCTGACTCCGTGGACAGTTTCCAACTACAGGTTGAGCTGTGTAAGCCCAATGCCCACTGGAGCCTCTGTCCATCAGAGTCATGTGGAGGGTTTGTTAAAACAGACTGTGGCGGGTTGGCGGTTAGCTCAGCTGAGGTGGCCGCTTAGCTCAGTTGGTTAGAGCGTGGTGCTCATAACACCAAGGTTGCCGGTTCGATCCCCATGTGGGCCAATGTGAGCTGCGCCTTCCTAAAAGAAAAACAAAAAACAAAAACAAAAAACCAGACTGTCAGCCCCACCTCTAGAGTTTCTGATTGTATAGGTCTGGGGTAGGGTCTACGAATGTATATTTCTAACAAGTTGCGAGGTGTGGTGGGCTGAATGACGCTTCCTCACCTCCCTGTAAATATACAAATCCTAACCCCCGGAGCCTGTAAGTGCTACCTATGTGACAAAAGGGACTTTGCAGATGTGAGTCGGATATGATCTGGAGATGGGTAGATTATTCTAGATTATCTATTGGACTGGACATTTAATTTCAAGGGTCCTTATGAGAGGCAAGCAGAGGAAGACTCGATGACAGAAGAGAAGGCAAGGTGACAGTGAGGAGCAGAGATTAATGTGGTCACAAGCCAAGGAATGCTGGCAGCCACCAAAAGCTGAAAGAAGTAGGAGTGAATTCTTCACTGGAGCTTCCAGCAGTAACCAGCCCTGCTGATACCTTGATTTTAGCACCGTAATATTCAGCTCAGACTCGTCACCTCCAGAACTGTAAGAGAATCCATTTCTGCTGTGTTAAGTCGCTAAATGTTGGCAACTTGTAACACACATGGGAAACTAACACAGCAAGTGATGGTGTTAACACAGGCCAGCGTCCATGCTTTGGGGACCCTGCGCTCTGTCTGTCCCTGGCCCCTGCTAAGGTCACTGTGAGGACTGTGATCTGTGAGAACGGTCCCCAGGAAGATCTGAGGACAGATCATGAGTACACAACACACCGACACCTGCCCTCCTCTTTAATTCCTACAGCAGGAGAGAGCATAGCAAAGTGGTTATAGAATGGAGCGCAAAGCCTGACTCAGCGGCTCACCAGCCCGGTGGCCCATCCAGTCTCCTAACATCTCTGTGTCCAGGTTTCTGCATCTATAACTCAGGGATAACCACCAGACGCCTCACAGCACTATCCAGAGCGTTAAACAAGGTGGTGTGTGTAAGCTTTGCCTGGCTCATAGAAAGCACTCACCAAACACCTGCTACTATCATTATTTTTGAGACTTGAAAGTGCATTTAAATAGCTGAATGCATATGCCCTACTCTGATTCACAGAAGCCTCCTTCTTGATGATGTGTGTTTACAGACATAAATTAGTAAATAGCTCCTTCTGAGATCTGATCAGATCATCTATAAACTATCAGAAATAGTAACAAAAAATAGTTTGTTTTTTAAATCATAACCTCGCCCCTGCCCATCCAACCCCTGCCAGTCTCTCCAGCCTAAGTTCTCATTGCTCATCTACTCCAAACTTACTAAACTAGCACTTCCTCAAAATCCATTCTTGTCCCTGCCTCCACGTATGCCTCTTGCTCTGCTTTGAAAGTCCTTCCGTGGTCCCCACCTTCAGCACAGCCATGTAGGCAGATCGCCTACAGAGAGGGCCCCTCTGTGTTCCTGTCTGCAGGGGGCGGGAGGTGGGGGGAATACGCTTACTATCCCCATTCTAGAACAAGTGGGACAACACATCTTGGGAGTTTCATCATCCAGAGGGCAGACTGTCATTTAAGGCAAAGCACAGGGACTCTGGACCCACCTGTCTGGGTTCATAACCCCGTTCCCCACCTGCCTGGGTTCAAAACCCCGTTCCCCACCTGCCTGGGTTCATAACCCCGTTCCCCACCTGCCTGGGTTCATAACCCCGTTCCCCACCTGCCTGGGTTCGTAACCCCATTCCACCACTTCCTCATTTCACGGTCTTGGGCAGTTAACGCCTGTTCCTCATCTATAAAAAGGAGATGTTAACAGTATCTGCCTACCACATAAGGATTGTATGTGGATTCAATGAGATTACCCACGTAACAAATGCCAGTCTGAGTGTCCCCCTTCAGAGATATCATCTTAGGAAGCTGTCTTCTTTTTTATCAAAGCTTTCACTCCTCAGAACATCACTGTGACGCTGTGCTTACAGAACCAGTGCACGCGACATGCTAGGAAAATCCATTTGTCATTCATGAGGGCCCCTTGTTTATCCCAGCAGGAGTATGACCTAGTACTTAAACAGGCTTATTCACCACACTTGGCTCCAAGGGTCCAATGATACCCAAAGTCAAACCCATACCCAGTGAAGTTCTACTTTGGAGAAGAATCAAAACTATTGTGGGAGAGACTGCCACAATATACCCTCCTGTATTTGTCCCTTCCTTCTTCTGTAGTAACAGAGCTCCAGTTTTCAACTGGGCACATAGTATCCAGAAGACCTTATTTCCAGCCTTCCTGGAAGCAGAGATGGCCGTGTGAGAAAGTTCTGGCCGGTGAGATCTGAGTGTGGAGTGTATGTTCCCCGGGTTCCCCTCACAGAGAAAGGGTGAGCTTTCTCCGTCCCCTTTTACCTTCACACTGATTGGCATGTGGACATGGAGGATATGGAAGGTGGAGTGTGAAAACCTCTTCTAACCATGTGGACACGATCAACATTCTAGAGGAAGTCAAACAACAAAAACAGAAAAGAGCATCTCAGATACCATGGAGCCAGCTAGCAGCCAGGACTGCTTATTCCCAGGCTGTGTTCAAGCCATGACTCTTTGGAGCCCTTAGAGCAACCAAACCTGTATGTCAACTAATTCAAACATGTAACAGCTTCTAAATATGTCTTAAATAAAGATAACATTCTGTGAAATTTCGCAAAGTGACTACTTGGGAAAAAACTCTTGTTCGGCTCGAGTATTAGAATGTTATTTGTTTAATTAGTCACACAGGGTCCAGCTAAGCATTACATCTCCTGAGATGGGAAGAAAAACTGATCCAATAGTCTGAATCCCCCACTATCACCCAAACACATTCAATGACATTTACAATGGTTTCTTCTACCAAACGTTTTGAACCACACAGTACTAACAATATGGACCATTCTAATGGACAAAGCCTCGGACCAGCTGTTGGCAGATCTGGGCCATCATCGAGCCCTGCTAAGGGTGGCCTCACTTTCTACATCTGTAAAACACTGAGGCTGAGACCCAGAAGGGGCCAGAGACCAAAACTTTACAACCAAAGAAAGAAATGGCCCAAAAGTAGCAATTGAAAGGAGAAACAACATTACTAAGGGCAGAAAATGAAAAAACCTGATCCCAGAAGAATAGCTCATCAAACCCATATTCCACTGCCACATACAACCCTCTTCTAAAACTAGGGCTGGGAGGGGAACTTGAATGTGGCAGTGGGGTCTACAGGATCCCATCTCTTGCTCACTGGCGTTAACATTCTTCCAAATACTAAGACTTCAAATTCAAATTCAAGTCTAGGCCCAGTTAGTCTGTCCTCACTATTTTTTTTTTTTTTTTTTTTGTCTTTTCTACCATTATTTCTGGTTCCTCTTTCCCTATGTTTAAAGGACACAGAGATTGTAATAAATGGTCCTTCTATTAGCCTTTTCTCCTCTTCATGCCATAATGTGTGCTTCCATATGGTATGGTACGCACATAATTAAACAAATGATAATCCCCCAAGAACCCAACCACAAAATAACTTACAAAGGGGGTTACATGTGTACATCACTTTCCTCTGTGTCTGTTTCATACTTGGGAGGCCAAAATCCACCACCTGTGGCCATTTCTTCATTTCAGTTACTAAACTCTAATACTTCCTAAAGGAACTCTCACACTGAGAGCTATACCAGGTCACAGCCTCCATCCAGCATGTGCTACATGAAAGAGGTCACCACCAAGGAGTGACTCAAACACGAGGCCGGGCACCCTGGTCCCCTTCCTAACCTCAGTCGCTTCCTGCGAGAGATGAGCCTGACTACGTCCCCTCACTTCTGGAGAATAGCAGTGGGCAGTGAATGAAGTCTTGTGATCACTTCCAGGATACGCTGGCACCACAATGACCTAAGGCCCTCCTCAAAGCTCACACTAACCCCTGGTGACACCTGCTCCATGTCCCTGAGCTGCTTCTTCCGCTTGGAAAATCCCTCCTCCCTTGTACAATGGCCTACACAGCCTCTCAGAGTCTAGATCAACCCTCCGGTCACATGGAAAAGAAAGAACAAGCGTCAAGAGCCCTGGTCACCCCCATGTCTTTTCCTTTGTGCTTTCACTTCTGATCACCTCCAGATGGAAGAAGGAAACCAGATCACTAATGATTCTCTAACACTCCAGTTCCAAGGCGCATCGGACATAAACAAGTCCAATTCCAACGAAATTCTCCATCCCAGGGATTGTACTTTACCAAGATGCCTACCCCAAATCTTTTCTATCCTACGTGTGCATCTCCCAAAGTGACAATGACAGTCGCCATGGAGAGGTGGGTCTGTGTTCTCTTCTCTTGAACCTGGGCAGATCTTTGTAACTCCTTTGACCAAGGGAATGCAAAAGTGACACAGCACAAATCCTGAAGCAAGATCAGACGAGGCAAATCAGCTTCTACCTGGTTTTCTCTTGGGATACATTCCTTCAGATCCTGAGCCAACATGGAAGAAGTCTGGCAACCCTGAAGCCACCATGCTAGAGAGAGGATTTGACAGACTACGTAGGGATGAAGAGAGACGTCCAAGAAGCCCCATCTGTTCCAGCTCCCAGCTGAGCAAGGGTTCCCTAACCAGGCCACAGATGTGTGAGGAACAAAGCTTTTGAGATGACCCAGACCACAGCCATTCTCTGACCATAACCTCAACAGGGACCCTGGGCCAGAACCACAAGCTGAGCTATTCCCAAATTCCTGACCCACAGAATCTGTGTGCTAATAAGGACTATTGCTATTTTTAAGCCACTGTGTTTTTATGCAGCCATAGTGACTGGGACACAGGATCTTTGGTAGACTTAGCCCCTTCTCCCAAGATAGCAAGCCACCAGCTCTGGGGCAGGTTGAGAACATCTTGTCAGTGTTGAATGTCACAACTCAACCTCCTAGTAAAATAAATGGCACTTTTTGATAACGAGAGTTTAAATTTTTACTTCAAGATGTTGAGAATTTCGCAACACCTCTTGCAAGGTGACTTGAGAGACTTTGAAGCATCTCAAACTGGAGTTAGGCAGCCCCCATGGCTAGAAGTATATGCCCCTCCTGTGCTTTCCAAGGGCAGACCCAGAGCAGGGGGCCGACAGAGCTGGGCAAAATCCGGGCCTCCACACCCCCACTTGAGTGTTCTTGCCCTCACACCACCCTACCTGCACCACAACAGCCACACCGTCGGAGCCGGCCTCTGAAAACCAAGAACCAGGCTCATTTATTAATAAAGAACAACAAAACAGGACAGGTGACATTCACTGAATTGGCTGGAGAGCTGCAAGAATCCAGTGGCTGTGGGCGGCAGCAGCAAGTGACACATAGAGAAGAGAGGCTTATTAATGAGCTAAGACGAGCTGGGGGAAGGGAAAGGGGCGTGTCACAAGAACGGGGGAGCTTCAGTTTCAGAAAACCAAAGGCCTTTTAACTGAGTTTGGCTGGAATCTGAGATCACCTGCTCCCCATTTGTAACTGGAAACCTTTCCATAAAGAGCCAATTACTTGACATTAAAGTCCCCGATTTTAAAGGACTTTGAAACCAACACCACGTAAGTGCTTGCATACACAAAATATCTGTCTGTGATATTCTGGCTCATTTCTTTCAAGCGCTGATCCCTTCTTTCCTAATAGATGATACATCTACACATGGATCTAGGAACTCAGAGCCTGTCCTGTGAAAGGGCCGCCTTCTGCAAACCATGCTGTTTGCAAAGAGCCTTCAGGCAATGATTTCTATCCTCTGGTCAAGCCATGTCTGCAATCCCGTGAGTGGAACTGCATCCTGGTCCTTCCTCACCAGCAGTTCGCTGGCTCTGAACAAAGGCTAAGATCGAATAATGCAAAACTGTCACCAGACCCAGAGTGCTCAGGTTCCCGAAGGCTGAGCATCCCACCTGTGTTTCAGAATTCTGGTTATTAGCAAAGCCAATTCAGCAGGCCCAGAGATACAAAGATTCTCAGGAGCATAGACGGCCCACTCTGGGGCACCCCAGTGATTTATCAGCGAGGACACCCACCCGTCCCCGACTCCTGGTCCTTCCAAGCCTCTAGACTCAATCACTATTACTACTTCTTCACAAATTATTTTGGATCCAGCCACAGATGCCCAATGAGCCACACTCCCTCTCCCGCGTCCGGCATCTCTTTCTCTCCAGCTTGGCTATCTCGGAACACCAACCTCCCTGGTTGACTGGTTAAAGCCCCAGACCGAGTCCTCTGCCCATGGCTATCGATCAAAACTCCCCTCGACCAAGACTCCCCTCCCTCATCCTGCAGACTTCAGGTGCCCCTGTTCTCCATTCCTTGCTGACACTAACCCCCACCCTCTCCTGGGGTCCTTTTCTTCCATCACTGCCTATACAATAGAAACGCTATTGTTACCCTTTCCTGTGCAGCCCACCTCCTTGGAGATACAGCATGGCAGAGTGAAAGGAACACAAAAACTGGGGTTGAGGGGCATGAATATAGCTGAGCCCCCACGACTGATGGGTGTCACAAAGGCTTTGGAGCCACATCAACTGTCTGAGTTCAAAGCCTAGCTCCATCACTCACTAGCTGTGTGACTTAGGGCAAATTACTCAGCCTCTCTGGACTTTGGATGCCTCATCTGTACAATGGGATAATTTAAAAACCTATCCTATAGGGCTATTGTGAGGACGACTTAAGCTAATAAATGTGAAGTGCTCAGAATGTAGCATGACATGATAAATACTCAATACATGTTATCTATAATTATTATTTATTATCATTATCCTCTTACATCAGTTACAGTTCATCCACCAGCACCCCTCACAAGATTGCTGTAAAGATAAAACGGGATCTGGTTTGTGGAAAGTACTCTGTAAATTATAAACGTATAAAAAAATTATTAGCTATTGTTACTTGTCTCAAAAAAATTCTTAACCTATGCCCTATTCATTTTAAGGGTTTAGCTCCACTGTAGAGGAACAGAGTAGAAGGTATCAAGTAGAAAGAAATAAAAACATAGAAATAGAGTTCATGAAGATCTATACTTCTGTATTCTAGAAATCCCTGTGCCTATGTTTGTGTACTACTAGCTTGCCTTTGTCTGTCCCATAGACCATATGATATACTGTGTGTGTGTGTGTACACAAAACTGAATTTTTCATCTCCCTCCCACCCCACAACGACCCCTAAATCTTATCATCATCTTAGATCTTAGATCTCCTAAGTCCACAAACGGGGCCTTCATCCATCCAGAACTCTGGTAAATTACCCTCTGCCGTCCTCAAAGTCATTCAAGTCCTGGCAGTTCTGTCTGTCTCATCTACCATAGACCAGTGGTGCCACTCTGTTCCATCATCTGCCCCAACCTCATCATCCCGGGCTCCCATCACTCTGGGGGTCTCCTAAGAATACCTCTGCCTCTACTTGTGTACCCCAAATCCCACCAGAGGCCAGTTTTCCTAGATGCACATTGAATCATATCATTTCCCTACTAAAAGTCCTCCAAGGTCCTATCCACCACAGCTGCGGCACTAAACTTTTGGTTCACAAACTCCACTGAACATCTGAAGACCTTCATGGACCTTCTCCACAGGAAAATGCACAAAGTCTAAAACTTCACCTACAAGAGTAGGTGGTACAAGGAACCGCTGGTGTCCTTCCACTAACCTGGGATAAGGAGGCCTGATCCACAGATCAGTCCCATTTCCTAAGCTCACACAAGCACTTGTCGGTCTGCCTCCACAGTCTCCCTCCTCCTCCATTTCTGTCTCTCACTTTCCTCCCAAGGTTCAGCCACTGTGAATGACCCACAGATCCTCCAACACCCCACAGTCTTTTGTGAGTACCTTTCGCCTTTCAAAGCTATAACCCCCTGAAAATCAAAAACCTGTGCCATTCATTTTTGTATCCCTAGGACCTACTGCTCAGACATGGAACTGGGTTAACAAACTAAGCTTCCTATAAGCTAGCAGTTTGTCTTAAATTATGTGGTAGACAAAGTAATTTCATGCCTCCCTCCCCCAAAAATATCCATGTTCTAATTTCCAGAACCTATGAATATGCTGCCTTAATGGCAAAAAGATTTTGCAGATGTGTTTAAATTAAGGCTCTGGAGACGGGGAGATTGTCCGGGATAACCGGACAGGCCCAGTGTAATCACAAGTCTTTATAAGGGAAACAGGAGGTGGGAGAGTCAGAGGAAGAGATGTGAAAATAGAAGCAAATGTTGGAGTGATGTGTTTGGAGACGGAACAAGGCTGCAAGCCAAGAAATGCAGGTAGCCTCTAGAAACTGGAAAACACAAGAAAACAGATTCTCCCCAGAGCCACCAGAAAGAACACAGCGCTGCCAACAACTTGATTTTAGCCCACTGAGACCGATTTGGGACTTCTGAACTCCAGAACTGTAAGATAATGACTTCATATGGTTTTTAAGCCAAAAGTTTGTGGTCATCTGTTACAGCAGCAATAGGAAAGTAATCCAAATTACTATTCAGAACTATATTGTATATTCTCATTCCATAACTGTTTAGAATTCTAAAACTGTGATAGCCTAAGCCTCCATCAATAGGGAGCTGGTGAGATATATTGCGGTGCATGCATGCAATGATGCACCTCACATTCCCATTAGGAAGAAAAAGGTTG